>NC_139349.1:77519225-78194225 GCF_055883805.1 Amblyomma maculatum | reverse complement strand
AGCGAGACCGAAATGAAAAACCAATTGTTCGCGCACAGAATTCGCATTTGGACTACGTGCCCCGATAGCGATATAAACCTCCTTTGCCTGAGGTTGAAGCCTCAGATTGATTAACGGAAGAGCTTGTCTGCCATCGCTGACATGTGACAGAATGGAGAGGGTCAAATCACCCCTTTCGCACTGTAGGCGAAAAACTGTCGTAACTAAAGTCTCGGATATAAAGAGAAAGCTTGATGCAGCTGCATAATTTCGAAATTAACCTACATAAAGTCTAAGAGGCGTATGTTCCCGTCTTCCCTCCACATCAATAAAAGTGATCATTCGAAATTTAGCCCCTACAGCACTGTCGCCAACATTAACTAAGATACAAAAAATTAGGCAAAGTGACCATACACCAAATTTGCAGTAATATTAACGAAAGGAAGTGGGGGGAGGGGCGGGGGGATCGTTCTGGGTGCTTGTAAAAATTGCAGAAACCTCAAACTCCCCAAATGAAAACGATTCGAAACGCATAATGGGCACACGACCTAGCGAGTGGTTTCTATTTTAAGCGTAATGCGCTTGTTTATATCTTTTCTCTCTTTACTGCGGAACTACAGAGCTAAACGCATCGATCAAGTCTACGGAATTTTTAAATGGCATCTTTTTTTCTTTTATTTCAAACGTGTTCATAAAAATAAAAGTGTGAACCACTTGCAATCAATCAACACACACACACACACACACACACACACACACACACACACACACACACACACACACACACACACACACACACACACACACACACACACACACACACACACACACACACACACACACACACACACACACACACACACACACAGAGCGCGGCAAATCATGGTCCCCGTGAATAGGTACCGCGCAGTCAGTGAGAAACAGGAGGCGGAACTAGTTGCGTGATTCATCTACTGGCACCTTGGGGCCAATTTACCGACCCCAAACGCTAGTTTCATCGCACTGAGCTTTTTGCCTTCGAGCCTGCCCCACGTCAAGGATCACCTGATCTGTAGCTGCTGCCGCGATCCCCGTATATGGACTGTCTGCTGACATTTCCTTTTAGTGGAAAGGTTATATTCTTTCGCATCACAGCATGTAATCATTATTGTTTATTTGCAACACTGGCTCAGCTTGCTCAGGATCCGAATCTACCACCTCTGAATTTCGGGTATAGCGCTCTACAAACTGCGCTACAGCGGCGGCTGTGCAACGTTCTACTTTTGTTGGCGTTTATGTTATGTTTAACCTGGCCTTCAGGGTACCCGATAAAGATTATCGAAAAATAACGGCTTGAGAGGCTAGTTGGTGCATCATCGTATTCAGATATGTGGCGCAAACAAAGACAAACACAGGAGAAGATCCACAACACACGCGCACACTACCAACTGTAAGAAGAACCGGAAAACACTTCCTCTTCTACACTCAGGCACGTCTCAACTTCTTCTTCTTCTCATCTCCCTCTTCTTTGCCAAGAATAGAAGAAAAGAAAGAAGAGATTGGTCACCGCCATGTTTGGACAAGGTTATGGTGTGCGAGGAAGAGTGTGACATTTTCCCCTTGGCAAAGAAGAGGGAGATGAGAAGAAGAAGAAGTTGAGACGTGCCTGAGTGTAGAAGAGGAAGTGTTTTCCGGTTCTTCTTACAGTTGGTAGTGTGCGCGTGTGTTGTGGATCTTCTCCTGTGTTTGTCTTTGTTTGCGCCACATATCTGAATACGAAGATTATCGAACACTCCGTTTTATATTTCGCAGCAATCAGTGAATTCTACAATTATTTCGGGCATTAAAGGCACCCCTCACGGATTTTGCACTCCGCATGTGATGCAATCAGCATACTGGTAGATGCAAACATCTCTGCACACCGTTCAAACACAACACTACAGCCTACCTAAAGGTGGGCTTCTTCCTAGCAAGACTCTGTAGGCGGGAAAGCACGCTTCTCGGAAACAAGTCTAGTGAACAACTCGAGTTGAGCCTGTTTCTCAAATCAATTATTGCTGGTTAAACAAGGCAGCGTAATAAACTGCGGTGACGAACGTTTTGTTTTCGGTGACAGAAACAAACGCTCGCAGAAGTGACTGAGGACCAAAATGCAGATATAACAACAGCCGTGGTTTTATCAACTAGCAGAAAACCCACTTGAGCCAACCGCATTTTTTCAATTCCATGTAAGGTCCGATAGGTAGTCAAAGGTTCAAAACAACTTTGTTTTGTTTTCTCAGGAATTGCTTTGAAAGCTTGAAGTCAAACTTGATACCAGGTATTATTTTTATGAAAACTACACCGCTTCATTTCGATCCTGTTTTGAGCTCTTATGAAATATCCCCCAAATATCCTCGTTGATTCTTATTTGCATGATGTGTGTGTGTGCGTGCGTGCGTGTGTGTGTGTGTGTGTGTGTGTGTGTGTGTGTGTGTGTGTGTGTGTGTGTGTGTGTGTGTGTGTGTGTGTGTGTGTGTGTGTGTGTGTGTGTGTGTGTGTGTGTGTGTGTGTGTGTGTGTGTGTGTGTGTGTGTGTGTGCGTGCGCGTGCGCGTGCGCGTGCGCGTGCGTGTGCGTGCGCGTGCGCGTGTGTGTGTGTGTGTGTGTGTGTGTGTGTGTGTGTGTGTGTGTGTGTGTGTGTGTGTGTGTGTGTGTGTGTGTGTGTGTGTGTGTGTGTGTGTGTGTGTGTGTGTGTGTGTGTGTGTGTGTGTGTGTGTGTGTGTGTGTGTGTGTGTGTGTGTGTGTGTGTGTGTGTGTGTGTGTGTGTGTGTGTGTGTGTGTGTGTGTGTGTGAGTGGGTGGGTGGGTGGGTGGGTGGGTGAATGGGTGGGTGGGTGGGTGGGTGGGTGGGTGGGTGGGTGGGTGGGTGGGTGGGTGGGTGTGGTTTGGTTTGGTTTGGTTTGTGGGGTTTAACGGCCCAAAGCGACTCAGGCTATGAGAGACGGCGTAATGGAGGACTCCAGAAATTTCGACCACCTGCGGTTATTTAACTGTTTACCTATTTTATTAATATTGCATTTCAGTTTACCTACTACGCTTTATGCTCCAACAAAACGTGAGGTTATGTTTTATTTTTGTGTAACGCACCCGGCACCTAAGTTGCTGTAGTTTTCGTGAAACGGCAACACGCTTATCAAGCTGCATGCTGGAACCAAAAATCCCCCAACCACCAATCGGTCGCCACTAACAGCCTGTAACAAAAATACTAAACCACGTGTACATGCTTTAGGACTGTACAGACTAGTCGTAGGAGGAAGCTGACCACTTTTTTGGCAGGCAAGAGACGTGAAAGCCCAAATATAGTGCGCGGAATTTATGCTGTATCTTATGAGAGCTGAGTTCAGCGGCCTCAGTAAAGGCAGCATTTTAAAGGCATGCTATTTTTTATTATGAGTCCTGAATGGTCTTTGTGATTGCAAAATAGCATAAAAAGGTACATTTTCTGCATTTGAGTATTTCATAAAAGAAGGGAGTATACAAAGGCAAGCACGGTCAAGCTTTCAAAAAAGCTCTTAAACGTCCCATTATACAGCATGCAGCCAGTATGCGAACTCAGTTCATTGTCCCTGAAAGGGCACGCTATTACCAAACAGGAATAAAATAACCGTGCTGCTGCAAACACGAAGGAAGCAAACCGTCATCAAAACCTGAGAGGGGGAATGCTGATACTTTTCATTATTATTTTTAGTCTTGGCGGGAATTTAATGCTGTATCAGTATTATCTCTGGGAAATTGAAAGTAGAAGAAAATATGCTGCTGGTGGGATTCGATGCCACGATTTCCGAATTTCACGCACTGCGTACTACCAATTTAGCTACAGCGGCAGCTGTCCAAAATTATAGTTTTGTAGAAATTTTTAACGCGTACAATCTGACCTTAATATTACTCGTCAGTGCCGCACTCGTTCATAGCGGCGGAAGTGGAACGGCCTGCGTAACCGCGAGTATGGCATAGATATTTATGGAACAGAAGGAGCGAAAGTTGTATGAGAACCTCCTTGAGCTTCTCATGACATCAAGGCTGCCAGAACCTAAGTGCCCATTCAGATACTGAGCAGTGAAATAAGGGGGCTCATCATTGTGCACATATGAAGGAAGCGAAAGCACAGAGAAACCAGGAAAATCAACAGTGAATTTTTTTCTTCGTTAATATCTGGCGTTGACGTAAAATTAATTGTAACCATATTATGTCTTAAAAGTAATTAAATTAAAGGTGCAAATAAAAACATATGCCACTGAATTGGATCCCAATCTACCACCTCTGAATTTCGGGTATAGTGCTCTACAAACTGCGCTACAGTGGCGGCTGGGCAACGTTCTACTTTTGTCGGCGTTTATGTTGTGTAACCTGGCCTTCAGGGTACCCGATAAAGATTATCGAACACTCGGTTTTATATTTCACAGCAATCAGTAAATTCTGCAATTATTTCGGGCATTAAAGGCACCCCTCACGGATTTTGCACTCTGCATGTGCCTTAATCAGCATACTGGTAGGTGCAAACATTTCTGCACACTGTTCAAACGCAACACTACAACCTGCCTAAAGGTGGGCTTTTTCCTAGCAAGACTCAATGGACGGGAAAGCACACTTCTCGGCAATAAGTTTAGTGACCCACTCGACTTCGAGCCTGTTTCTCAAATCAATATTGCTGGTTAAACAACGCAGCGTAATAAACTGTGGTGACGAACCTTTTATATTCGGTGACAGAAACAAACGCTCGCAAAAGTGACCGGGGACCAAAATGCAGACATAACAACAGCCGTGGTTTTATCAACTAGCAGAAAGCCCATTTTGAGCAAACCGCATTTTTGCAATTCTGTGTAAGCTCCGATAGGCAATCGCAGTTTTAAAACCACTTTGCTTTGTTTTATCAGGAATTGCTTTGAAAGCTTGAAGTCAAACTTGATACCAGGTATTATTTTTCTCAAAACTACACCGCTTCATTTCGATCCTGTCTTGAGCTCTTATGAAATTATCCCCCAGATCTCCTCGTTGATTCTTATTTGCATGATATAAGAATAACGTACATACTTACCGCCAGGACAGCAGCTGAGAGAAAGTATAAAACCGCGATAGCTAAGGATAAGTAAGGGATTCAAAGGGAATTGCTGCAGCTCAAGCGCTCTTTGTGCTCAGCGAGCCACTTCGTTTTGCGGTGTGACAGCAGACGCGTTCGCACAAATTTTGTCTGAAAGGTCGAATACATTGCGCGTCACTTTGTTGCTAGCCAGCTCTCGGGTCACGATTGCGCAGTTCCGAATGCGTGTCTTAGTACCGAAGGGCTTTACTCCACCTCCATGATGCAATCAAGCCGCTGAACTGCAGGCTGACTCGAATCAACGTCTATCGTTTCGGAGACAGGTTTCATGTAATCTCCTGTACATTATTTGTAAAAACATTGACCTCAATCCTATTAGCTTTCCTTTTTTATTTAGATTGTACAACTACTTATATTCACATGAAGTGATAAGGGTGTAGATTATTACTCTTATAAAATTGATTATTTCAGCCCCGCACCAAATGCGAGTCGTCAAGAATCTTATGACTTTTTACCATAGTACCAGACTGCGATATGATCCCTACGATGTCTTTCGAAGTTACTCCAGCAATAAAGTTGCGCCTCTTATATTTCTAAAGAAACAGAGGTGTATGTAGAGTTTTAGTAGTTTTTTTTTTTTTAATAATCTGCTGATGAGTTATCCAGCAGTGAATGCCTTGCGTAAGTACCTAGTGTGCATATGCGATATTGTAGCTGGTAAATCAAAGTACAAAGTGGTAAATAAGACGAGAGGAAGAAACACTGAATATAGCACTACCACTACTTAACTCTAATGAATGTCATGTCTCTATACTTCCTCTCGATTGGAACTGTCATTTGCCGTATGCAGAGCGTAGAGTTTCTCACTATTGTGTTGATGGAAAAGTTGTGATGTAACACTTAAACTCTTATGCACGCTCTAAGCATGATGGGGCGACAAGCCACTCGGTGCGAGATAGTCAGACTTTGTACAGTGCAAATAAGGGCATTACTGAGGTTCCCCACTTCGAAAATGCTTTCTTCGTATGTGCACTGGCATAGACGACATGGTCAGTCAAGAATCAAGCATTGTAAACCAGGACAAAACATTGTAACCTAAGACCAAGAGACTTGTCAGAAGACTAACTGCACTCATTGCCGACATCCACCCTCTCCCCTGTGGAATATATATGGTAGACGATCCCTCCCCCCTCCTTTTTTCTTTCTCTCTCTTTCTACAACGCAAAAATTTATTTTATTTTATATTGGTTTAAGCCCCTTGTGCTTTGGGCGGTGCATACTGGGCAACGTTATATTTATTTCTTTTCAATTGTCCAATCTAACTGCCGTTTCAGTGAAGACTGGATATGTGAGCCTCTCTTAGAGACCCGTGTTTCAAATTCATCAGTTCTCGTTAAGAGAGGAAAATTGCTTTCAAGCTCGTCTATGGTTGATTTCTGAAACGTCATTAGCATATTTTATTGCCCTCTGGGTCATCTAAGTTTGTATGCGTCGGTGGCTGTCGCGGGCTGTAATGGTGCATGAGTTAAAATACATCGTTTTGATCGTAGTGCTTTCTGTTCACGATATGGATTGACTGCGGCAAAATACAGGAGGCACTTGAAAGTGCTGTTCCAAAAAAGCCAGTTATTTGGTTTGGATTGGTTGTAAGGCTTTCGCTTTATAACCAATGGGCGATAAAATGCCCTAGCCAAGTCCTGACAGCCGGAATCTGTCCCGCCGTGACAATTATTGCCACCAGCGCCATCTACCTTGATAATATTATTACGGGGTAGTTCAGCTTGGAGCAGAGGGCGGACACGGAAGGTCCACAAACAACAGACTTTTCCTGCAGGCACCAGCCGACTCTGCTCGAACGTCGTCTTCTCTAAAACTCACGAGAGTCTTCTTCTTTCCCTATGCGCATATCAGTGCGTGCATCGCCTAATCTAACACTACCCCGCTGGCTGAAAAGCACCGTCCCGGTGCGTAATAGCGTCCAAACCAGGGTCCGTGTAGTACGGCTTGAGGCGTGCAGCATGGGTCGTGTCGGTGCGTGGTGTAGAGGTATGGCGTGCGGGATGCAAGGGTGCAATTTCGTATGTCACTGGAGTCACTAACGTAACAATATTTTCCAGTTATCAAGGTGACGCTTTATTGTCTCTACAGCCCTTCCACCCTGCTGTGACATTTCACTGCCGACCGCATTTCCCTGTTGCGTTTGTTAATGTTATGTTATGTTATGTTATGTTATGTTATGTTATGTTATGTTATGTTATGTTATGTTATGTTATGTTATGTTATGTTATGTTATGTTATGTTATGTTATGTTATGTTATGTTATGTTATGTTATGTTATGTTATGATAACATATCAGCCGTACTTCTTTCTTGCCGATTGCGAGGCCAGTCGGTGACCACGCTGGCGTTCACAAGCAACTTTGCGAGTTCATTCACGAAAATATTCGCTTGTCGAAATAAACACAACCGTACGTTACTTGCATGCGTTAGGATAGGTTTTCGATTCGCTCTTTATGGTTTTCTGTGCTAACTCCATTTACCGTGACATAGTGAGAACCGGCATTTTGCGCGCAGATGACTTTCTTGAAGCGCATGTGTTGTGAAAACGCACTAGAATATGACACTAATATCACGCTTTTGTTTTCCGAAATGCCAAGTGGCGCCTATAATGTGTTTAAGCAATAAAGTTTTTTTTTTTTTTTTTTTAAGTGACAGCGCTGAAGCTTCGTTCCGCAGATATCCTGCGTCGTCGGCATTTTCAGTGAAAAATCACGGGCATGTGTTGGCAACTGGGAACTGGTGGCTGACAAGGCCGAGCACTGATTTTTTATGTTTCGTGCTACTTAACGAGACCATGTCACATTAGAAAGGTGGGAGTAGCTGCCTACTTGGGTTGCTCATTTGAGATTAGAAGGTGGAATACGAATCAACCTTCCAGTGCTCTTGGATGCCTAGTCAGGCAAGCTACTCCTATATTGGCCAATCAGATACATCCATACGGCTTCGTTAAAGCATTTATATGTCGCGTGGTCACCGACGTTTGGTAGCTGAATAACATGGTTGATTAGTACTCTATGCTAATAAGAATGTGTGATATATGTTATCGCGTCATACCCTTAAAGGCGGAGGTTATGTGTTCCCCGTACTTACTTTAATACTTCCTCTGAAAAGTGTACATTCAGCAATAAAAAAACGCTATATTAGGTTGATAGGAGAAAAGGCCGACTCTTATTTTAGGCCTCGTTTTGTGCTCGCTTACATTTAACGTGTTTTTGTGTTCGTTTAGCGCAATTTAGTACCAGCATATTGAATGATAGAACAATTGTGATTGTAAATCACTACTTGTTTTTCCAACATGTTGGGGTCAAAATGTATATACCTCGAGCCGGGATCGCTTACGCATCCCGTACTGATGATCCGCGTATACTCTGTGGAACACGGTATGCTCTGTCCTTTTTGCCAAACGAAAAGGCCGACCTGCCGCACGTTTTTGCAGAATGCACAAAACTCAAGACCCCCCCCCCCCCCTCCTCCTCCTTTCGCCACTACCCCCAATCCTCAATCCCTTGAGCGATGGGAGACCTTGTTATCCAGCCCAGCCCTGTCGATTCAGCTCGCACTGACAGACCGGGGACAGGAGCTGCTCGAAATATATGGGTCCCGCAGCTAGGTAACCACCCCGCCTGGTGCCTGCGTGCACCACCGATTTATTTCGGACCCAATAAATGGTTATTCATCATCATCGAGCCAGTAGCGTGTTGGCCCAAAGTGGTTAGAGCATGTGTGGTGGCTGAAATGCTTCTTAGGAGACTCAGATGAGCGATGGTTTCAGCCTTCTTCATTAGGCAATAGAAAAGCTATGATTCACATGTAGATGTATACTTGTGAACAGGCACTGAAAAATCAGGAGGTAGCTGCTTTCTTTTTTCATGCTGAAGTAAACTGAATTTAAAAAAAAAATGAACTTCTTATCAAGCTTCATGCTGGAACTAAAAACTACCCAACCACAGATGAGTCGCCGTTGAGCCCCTATAACCAAGATTACTAGACCATGCACCCATTTTAAGACTGTCTCCACTATAGTGATTCGAAATTTTAGTACTGACTAGACGTAGGAGGAACTAACTGCCTTTTTTTTTTTTTTTTTTAGAAAGGAAGAGACGGTGAAATCCCGAAAATTGTGCGCGGAATTTATGCTGTATCTTATGAGAGCTGAGTTCAGCAGCATCAGTAAAGGCAGCAGCTGAGAGGATGACGCAAAGAAACGCAGCTCACAGCTGCGATGTCGGCGAGTTCTATGCCTGACGTGTCATGAGAAACATTTGGTACTAAATATAGCAGCTTTATTCCCCTGCTAAGGCAAACGCTGCCGCATACAACTCCGGGTATTTCACATCTGTCAAAGCATCTCCAGCTAACCTCCGGACGCGCATTCGTGTACTAAAAGACGATCCTATCCTCGATCTAGATCCTTTGCATCCTTCGGTCGCAGGTGTTATGGGCCCCAAAAAGAATCCGCTGTTGCTTCACGAAGCTTCTTCAGGTGTTTTTCTTTTTTTCAGCGTCTCGGACACAATGTACGTGAAAATTTAAAAATACTAACATCGAAAACAGGATGGAAACTCTCGACATTAAGAAGTACAAGGTTTTGCGTCATTCAGTGCCACCGCAGTGCAGGCTTTTTTCCGATCATATCTCTATAGAGTTACCTGCGTTGCGAAACGACGCGAGAAATTTCCCTTCGGCGACGCGTTCCTTGTCGCCACTACATCGTCCCCCTCGCGTGCAATTTAGATTCTCCCTGATATGCTAGAAAGTTTTGATGTTCTTTAAGATTTCGTCATCACGCGCTGCGAGCTGAGCGCCCCGTGATTGCGCACTTTGCCGAATTCAAAGAATGTAGCACTCTAAACATTACATGGGGTGATCAATGGATGGGAGCTGAGGCTAATGAAATTTACGTGAACAATGGCATTTACGCTGAAGTCTACAACATGTGACACGTGCCGCAGATGCAGGGGAAGTGTATTATGTTCGAACCTCACACTAAGCCGATAGAAGGACAAATGAAGGAAGAGTGCTTATGCAAGCACATCTCCATTGGTTTCTCTACACTGGGGCAAGAAGAACAAAGGGATGAAAAAAAATATTGAAGGAAAGAAAGTGGCACAAGTGAAGTGCATAGGTTTCGATTTGCATAAAGTCCATAACTGGTTGCGAAGGCTTCCTGGCTGTGTGCGCAACAGCAGAGGACGAATTGCTTAGCAGACCACCACATACCGCTGAGACTTTGTTCAAACCATAAAGCTCGTCTTTGACAGAGATTAACGGGGACAGCCGAAAAGATAAAAAAATATAAACGAAGACACAATCTACTTTAGGCGTCACCCGAGTAATAGCAGTTTGCTAGGAGCGATACGTTAACTTCGTCACGGACATCTATATGTGTGTCTGTTAGCTCCCAGCTTTGCAAACTGTGCAAAGTTTGCGCTTCCCTAAGAGTGGAGGACACGACCAATTTTTCCAGGTGAAAGCACTGACTAGGGTAAGTGCTGATATATCCGAAATATATAAACTTTACTAAAAAACCGTTTCGTTGGTTCACAATTTGGCGAAACTTTGTTGACTCAGAAAAAGAAATTTAAATAAAATAGGACGTAGAGATTTCTTTTAACAGCGGCTCCGAAAGCTATTTGCGTTTACCACACCGCTTTACCCAAGGCACGTGCAAAAGGCAAGAGGTGAGCAACCTTGGACGGTGACAGTGGCACGATTTGATGTTTTTACCTTCCGTTATTTGTACTTGACTCATCACGATAAATGCATTAGGTACTTTGCCAAGAGGCATGCGCTCCTCTTCCGTCCATCCGAACCAGCGGACAAGGAAACAGCCCATTCCCGGCGCAACGCAGTGATGATTGAGAACCGACGATCACGCCCCCGCATAGCAGTCACGCGATGACAAGTTTCGCTACCGCCTCATAAAATATGTCACAGGAGCCTTTGCGCTACTTCTTCTCGTTTTTTTTTTTTTTCGTTTCTTGGCGTCTTTTTACGCGACCAAGCAACTCAAGGCGAAGGTTCAAAAATGATTGATGCGTAATAATCCAACAAGCTGAGATACTCAGCATTGCTTGTATCCTCAGTATCAGCCATCCAAGTACTAGCCCCACTCAAGAATTTTACGTGTTTGCTTTGCAACAGTATAGGGCTGTAAATTAAGCTGTGACGAGAGAAGTAATGTTTTCCGAATTCGGCGCCTAATTTGATTGTGTCAGGTGCGGCGCCCACTGCCCCGACAAGTTTATCGTGTGAACATGGTTGTTCGCGTGCACACGAAGTTCCGGGGTGCGGTTTTCTGTGCCGTTATGAAAGCAGTAATTTTGCCGCTGAAAATTTTTATCGACCAAACTGCGTGTGAACTTCGTGTTTGAAGCCCCTAATTTAGAAATTATCGGCCGAAGCTCCTACGACATCATGGTTATAAGGCAGTTCTGCTCATCAAGGTCTACGTTGAGCGCGGCAGTTCTCCACTGATTAGGGGTTGGGGAATGGGAATGCTGCCTTATTTTTGTTTAGGAAAGCCCATAGTAGTAGTGGCGATCTGCAATTCCTCCGCAGTGCCAACATTTTGGCCTGTAATTTTCCGGGTACCAGATGTGTAGACATTTGGAGTCAAAAATGTGCCAGTGTGCATCCTCTTTGATGTCATTTTTTTATGTTGTTTCGGGGTTTTTTAATAGCCAAATCATTCAACTCTCTACTTCATTGTGATTTAAGCAAAGGTAGACAGCGACACGTCATAGCGACGATCATTCTGCGACAGTGAAAATCTTGCTACTTCGCGTGCGAAGTCCTAGACAAGGTCGCTTCCTCGTGCCGCTTGGCGCCCTGGGCACCAAATTAAACGTATTCTCTCGAGGTTTACATTCTTGAGGATCCAAGCGGTCTGCTCACCTACCCGTCCCTTGATATAACTCCTACGTGCCATTTCAGAGTCTGAGAATACGTTTTCCTATAATTGCTCCTGCATAGTTACGGCGTACTTGATTCGCACTCGAAACGCCTTGAGTGACACCCCCTGGAGTACACTGTTGCCCCGAATGTGACAAGGATGATAACTAGGGCTTCTTTAACTGGCATTGTCGACCCGTCGCTAGCTGTAAATGTATTGGTTGCGGAGCAGGATACCAACAGAATCTGGGCTGCGGTCCTCGGAAACCCCTTCAGGTAGCACAAAAAACAGTGGATGAGAGGGTGCTGTTCAATGTTAAAAATGCCCGTCAGCGTCACTGCGTGAAGTCTTAAGTTTCTTCCCCTGTAAGGTTTCGGTTCTGCGCTCCTTTCTACCGGAGGACAGAACCAAAACCTTCCAGGCGAAACAGAGCTCTTCACACCATAGGACTAGAAATAATTCTGTTCTTAAAACCCATGAAGCTAGTTAATGTGGCTATTACAAAAACGGCTAAAGCCACCTGATCTTGTTAATTCACCAAACTGCGGTTAAAGCCATTTACTTACTTTTTTTTAATCTAGCGAGCCTTTAGATAGAAAGCTACCCTGTTTATAGATATCTGACAGCGCTGAACCTACAGCAGCGAACGAATAGTTTGGCATTTTATGTAATATTGTCACGGTGTGAAGTCTGATCAGAAGTCACCGCAGAGGGGAGATAAAGAATGCAGCGTTTCAATATTATTCTATTTCACATACTACTAGAGTCTGGCGTTACGTTCACAAATGCGTTGGAATGCAGTGCAGAGTTTTATATTTCAAAACAAAGCCAAATCGGGATGTTTGACTCCCTGAATTAGCAGAATAATAATGTTTTCAGACGTCCAGGAAATGCGAAGGGTGTACTGATTCCGACAACGACAAGCTCCGCTCATCCCGTACGGAAGCAGCGCCCTTCTTCCGAAGAACATCAAGCATCGTCTCAAACTCCTCGGATTCGCTGGACTCTGTTCCGTCGTCCTCGACGTCGCTCGAGTCCCTGAAAGTCAAAAACACTGCAATGTGACAAACCGTGATGACCGGCGTTTCTGGAGGCTAAGATTATGTTGACCGAAACAGCGTGGACAATTGTAGTAAAATACTGAAAAAATACCAAAACTTATTCTAAAAGGAAGCATATCAGAAAGCTTTCGCTGGACAGTGGTGCGGAAGACTCGCAGACTCGGGCGCGGCAATTTATCAGACTCGGAGGTGGTGGTGCAAAAATGAGAATGCGTTTGAGAGGGCGCGGCAGAAAACATGCTCTTTCTGGAAATGGAGCCTTAATATCTCGCCCGTCACATTAGCATAATCCCAGCCTAGAATGAAGTCACCTCGTCACTCGAGTTTTTCAGCAGCTTTCTGCAGAGGGTGCTTGCGACTGATGGCACACTTCATTCCCTATTCACGATCCAACTTCTGTCACTAGTCTTCCACCATCTGACAGTTTTCTTCAGTTATCTTCCTCACCGATTCTTTAAAAAGGAGGCGTTCCCATCGTCCTCAAGGTTCATATACGGAGGTTGATATTATTTTACATGTACTGCTATGCGCGCTAGCTCCCACTTGAAATGAATTGATCACATAGCGCGTTTCATTCTTTCATGCTATATTTTTACTTCTATATTTTGTTTTCCCGGGGTAGCTAGTGCTTTTCGAAAATAATGCATGAAATGCCACCACTCGTAGCAAGTGCGTAAGGTGTCCTACGCATCCTGAAGATATGCGAACATGCACGCTTCATGGACCATCTCAGTTTCGTAACCTCTTGGTTAGGTGATCCGAAAAATGCCACAACGAAGCTGTTGCACTTAGCTAATCTTGGTGGTAATAAATATTGGGTATAAAAATAAATCAAACCCATGCGAAAAACAGAACCAGCACCTGAAGTTTGACATGTTTTCTCCGAATATGCATTGAAGCATTCTTCCTCCAAGAAGAAGAAACACTCCCGCTCCCGAAGGCGAGCTGATAATGACGCAACTCTGTGCACTCCTGGAGATATTAACTGTTTTATAACAATCGCAAGTTTCATCAATCTACTGCACTATCCTGGTGTTTTGTTTTTCTTTAGCGACTGTGAGGCTTCGTTTTATGTTTTATAGAGCGCACTGTTCCCGATAGAACGAACTGAACCGACCGAAATGACTGAACTGACGTTAACCACGCATGCTAGCCAGTCAGTTACTATCAATGTTTTTGACAAATGGGCCACATTTTCGGCAAGATTTGAGCGTACTGTACATACATATTAGAGCAGAGAGCGCAACTTTGGCAACTAAACTAACCATGAAGTTTCAGATGAAATGCAGGTTTGGTTGAAGCTAAACAGTAAAGAACCACGAACCGTCTGACAGTATTAATGCCGATTTGATGATCTTGATACTTCGAGGTCGCGTATTTCACAGCTAAGCACATACGCAGTGTTTCGAGAAGAAAGAAAAAAAAAGAGAAAGCAGAATTCTAGAGTAACCGCTCAAGTAACTTTCCTAATACAAGCAGTCCACTTGGGTTTAGCGAGTTGTCTACATGCTTCCGAATTTTACAAGGAACCTCTCTGGCGGAGTCTATAGAGTGTATTTCGCAGAAATGGCGCCGCAAGGTACATGCCCGTAACCTTCCGATGCCTTGTAAATGAAGAATTCCTTTCTAGAATGTGGTCATTTGTGTTAACGCCGATAACTGCCTTCTCCACACCGCAATATCTTGGCTTCCCGGGGCCGGCATTAGACGCCATAAAAGCGCAACGATAGAGGTAATGTCACAGATCGCATTTTAAATTTCACTGCCGAGTACTGTGGTTGCGAGTTTTTCTTGATTTTATTTTTCCTATTGGAGTTTTCTCGACTCATCTTGAGGAAACATACAGCGCGAACAGAAACGACGGACGAAGTGCACAACACAAGCTCTGTCTCGCAACTAAAATTTATTCAGAAGAAAAACGCATATATAAACCGCCTAGAAATGGGGCGCATGCCCAGTAAACAGAAAGTAATCAACGTAAGATGACACTGCATGGGAGTCTATCTACTATTACCAAAGGCACACCAAGTGTTGTCTGAGAACCGGATCTCTGAATCATGCAACGTAATGGAGGGCTGACCGATGCATGGTCTTATTTTTTGTTGATGAAAAAAGCTTCCATAATCTCCCTTATGCGCTGATCGCGATGCCGGGACAGTACCTCGGATTTCTCAAAAATCGCCTTACACCCCTTTTTTTTTTTCTTTCTAAGAAAAGAGAGGTACTGTACCGGCATGGCAATCAGCGCACAAGGGAGATTATGGAAGCTTTCTACATCAACAAAAAAATAAGCACGTGGATCAGTCAGCCCTCTATTACATTGCGTGATTCAGAGATCCAGTTCTTAGGCAACGCTTGGTGTGCCCTTGGTAATAGTAGATAGCCTCCCATGCAGTGTCATCTTACGTTGATTACTTTCTATGTTTACTGGGCATGCGCCCCATTTCTAGGCGGTTTATATATATTCGTTTTTCTTCTGAATAAATATTAGTTGCGAGACAGCGCTTGTCTTGTGTACTTCTTCAGCCGTCGTTTCTGTTCGTAACCCAACTAGTCCAACCTGCCATTTTCTCGACTCGGCGTCATTTCATCAGCTAACTCAACCGAGAATCAGCGCCTGGGTTTATGCGGTGTTTCTGCCACAACCGCGCATTTGCTTGCGCTCTTCTCTTCTCAGACAAAGGTTCGCTTTAATTGATGCGGCCTGCTGTGAGCTTCCACCTACAGCCCCCATCGGCGCCTGTAAGCAGAAGCGGCATAAAAATTCGAGAGACTGTGAGAACACCATCGGATCAGCGCTCACTTTTCCACACTGATGTCGGACAGGTCTCCGTAGTCTGCCGGGTTCAGGCAGACCGTGCATCGATTCTCGAGCTCCTCGAAGCACTCCACGCAGTACACGGCTGCGAAAGAGGCCAGTCTTTTCTCAGTACAGTCAAGATTCCTCACATCGAATCTGACGGAGCGAATATGCATTTCTTTGTGGCGTTTCCAACTTCGTGTCATAGATGACCATGGTTGCACGCCACACATTAGGGCGCCACTTACGACGTCTGAAGAGAGGTTGGAATTTAGACGCGTGGGACGGCCGAACAAAAACGTTAAGCCTAAGCTCTCTATTATCAATCTTACATGACAAGCAGGGTGCAATGAAGGGAAAAAGAAAGGTACTTTGCCCCATATCGCGCTGGTACATGCAATTAATGCCGAATATCATTTCTCCTTTTCCGAGTAAAATAAGTAACGTGATATGGTCGGTAGCGTTTTCTTTCTGTTCATTTTTAGCGCGTTCGGACAGACTTTGTTCTACGCATCTATTAACATTAAAATTTCACTCAGTAAAATTATTTTTCGTTTAAGGGCGTTCCTATTAGGACTATCTATAAACTTTTTTCTCAACTACATTTCTTCTTTCAAAATAGATTGTTCCGTTACAGCTATCCATGCTGAGATTATGTGCGAGTGTCGGGCACGTTTCATGTAGGTAGAGGTAAGACTGCTTCCAAACGTAGCGGTGCAATAAGACATTTGGACAGCAGCTCCACAGTGATATCAAATTTTGACACCATGTAAAAAATAATAGCTCATATAAGAAATAAAGGTTAAGGCTAGACCGTTTGAATGATTGAGCGTACACCCTACTGTAGCTGAATAAACTATTATCGGAGAGGCATATTCTGGCACAGAGTGACTGAAACAATGACTAAGCCAGAAAACGGCGTTATTAAACCATACGACGTCCACGGCGCACCAAGCAAATATAAAATGGTCATTGTTTAGTTTGCTTCCTAGACATGCATTGCTGCCTAACTTACGCCGATGTGGAAAATGCATTTTCCTCTCTTCAAACCGACATGCCTTGCTCGCCGACAAGCCGAGCTGACAGCTTCACGAGATCCTACAGCAGCTCAGGCACCTACAAGTCTGAACCATGTACTACCTACTAAGGCTCGCCAGTATGAACGGGATGTAGCACAACGGCAGTGACATACGTGGTGTGAGTAGTTGAATCCAAAGTCACGAAATGCATCTTTCTGGTGAACTTTCCGTGCCATGGAGCAAGGTCGCATCGCCCCGACACAGCGACTACCGCATGCTTCGAAGCTAACTTTTCTCCAGGCGATTTTGCCAGAGAAGTGGCACGAATTTTCTTTTTTTTTCCAAAGTATGATGTGTTGCCTCCCTCAGCTACCATTTCTAACGTTGCAGGGATTCCAGCGCGGGTAGATAAACTGCCATCAGCAGCCGACGCCGACAGTATTACCACTCCTTTCTCAATGCCTGAGTTGCATTCGGCAACAGATGAGGCTAAACAGAAGGCATCACTCTGTCTGGATGCCATTCCGTACAAAGTGTACAAAAACCTCAGTAACGCTGCACAACCTCAACTTCTGAACACCATTAACACTAGACGGCTGTGTACCTAAGACCTGCAAATAGGCATTGCCCGGCGCTGAAACCGATGAGAATTCGCCGCCTAACAGCAATGGGTCTCTCGCCAAACAACTTGTCATCTTATATTGCTTGGACGCAGGGGCCTCATTATTGTTCCCTCTTGGACTTTATTAGAACGGCCAACCTTTCACCTTTTAATATCCTTTTTTTTTTACATATTTCTTTATGCCCTGATGCAATAGACCACGTTATAAAAAAAAAAAAAAGACTGCACTTTACAGAATGCTAAGCACGCGCTGCACTCCATATCATTCAGTACAGTCTTCCTGCTGCTCAAGCAGAAGAAACCTAGCGCGGTGTATCACACATGCTCAGTGGATCCGTTAGAGCAACATTGAACAAATTAAAGCCTAAAACTGTAAATGTTAAATTCTGCCAGATGGCTTCCGGAAAGAGGTTTATATTCTTGCCTCATGGGAATGCGCCGTCAAGTGATAGTCGCTATATATTTGATTATGTGTTCCGACAGGTGGACTGTACAGACGAGAAAGTGCGAAACCTGCAAATCTGCAAGATTGTTTTATTACGTTTGAACGTGCCTTTGTGGCCTATAGGGGTAACTTGAATGCCAGGGTCCTAGCAGGCTGACTCTGACATAACCATCTTATGTGAAACGATAGACCCAGGTTGGCAGTTTCTTCCAGCCCACATATAAAGCCCCGCTTTAAACAACCCGTATGAACGTGCCTTAGTGGCCTATCGGGGTAACGTGATTGCCAGGGTCCTAGCAGGCTGATTCTGACATAACCGTCCCATGTGAAACGAGAGACCTAAGTATTGCTAACACAATTCAACTCGGTTACGCCAGAGCTAAACCACAGCCAATTTTTGTCCGACCTATTCATTCTCGCTCTCTTGGCGCTTGCTCGGTAGCCGGCACCAAAACTTGTAAAACTGAACATCATAAAGCGTTAGCAAGAGGAGGCAATTGGCACTCGGGTAGAATAACTCTTTCAGCAAGCGCAGCAGATTTAGCAGTGCCATTTATATCACTTTCCGACGAAGTGGTGTTCCGAGAAAAGTTATTTTGCGCTTGTCCTAAATTCGCATTGGCTAATACGACGACAGTGAGGAGCAAATAAAACTTTTGGGCATCAATCCAGAGCTGCTGTTTCAAAAGTCAGTTTAGGAGCTTCCAGTGTGCAGCATTTCTCTATGCTCTCTCAACGCGCATTGGAACCCTTATCGACATCATTACAGCCGCGCTATTTCACAAAAGAAAATACCGCGATTGTGAAAACCAACCTCTTGCCCTGCTCTCGGGGCGTAATTTTTAGACAAGCGCACTGCCGTACCACTGCTGAAAGTGACGGGCAGACTAAATTAAACTTCTTCTATACCAATCGATACTGATAACTTGTCTGCCGCACTTTATGACGCAAACGTACATTGGCGTTAGCTAACGTTTATTTTTACTTAAATAGCCAGCCTAAAATTTTCGTGTCACAATATCTGATTCCCTATTTTGGCTTAACTGAAGCGCTAAAAGCGTGAAATTGTAGCCTGAAAGTTTCAATTCTCATATTTACTCGTAGTTCTTTTATATATAGCAACTGCCCTAACTGGACACTTAATATTAGTTCAAGCCTTGTTTACTTTTTCTAGAATAAGTGACATTTTGGTTCAACTGAAAATGAGCTATTATTGTCCATATATACTCTCTCTTTTTTTTTTTTTGCATGTGTTCCCGCTTATAGGGTGTAAAAGAGGACCATGCAACACCGATGAAAAAAAGTTATCTCTAATTCCCGAAGATCAATTCATTTCAGCAAATATCCTCATAAAGTTTTTTTTTCTTTTTTTTTTTGCAACGAACTATCGAAAGCATCTCAAAAACCTCCCTTTTCTTCTAGTTCTCTTTTTTTTTTTTCTTCCTCCTGTTATTCTTTCTTTCCTGCTTTCTTCCTTCTTTCTTTTCATTACGCCCCGCCGTGGTGGTGCAGTGGTTAGGGCGCTCGACTACTGTACCCAAGGATGCGGGATCGAATCCCGGTCGAGGAGACCGCCTTTCTATATAGGTGGAAAGCACGGTGCCCATAATATAAGCGCACGTTGCAGAACCCAAGGTGGGCTAAATTTCCGAAGTCTTTCAGTACAGCGTCTCTCATATCCTGAGTCGTTTTGGGGAGTTAAGCCCCATAAATCACAAATATTTTCTTTCTTTTCCTCTCTTTTTTTTCCTTCCTTCCCTCCTGCCTTCCTTCTTTCCTTCCTTGCATTCTTTGCCTGCTTTTCCGTCAGTCCGCACCTTAAATATGAAAATCACTCACGTGACTTATAAGCCTACAAATGGCAATAAATTAGAGCAGGACATACGCTGCCTGCTTGGACTTCCCTTTTTAAGGTGATCAGAGAAGTTCAACTATTCCAGAGAATGTTCTGTTCTCCTGCTTCACACTCGCACTTCGCTGAGCACTCAACTAGAGCTCCGCTTTCAAATTAATACAGTCTAATTAACCAGAGCATGTATTATATTGTTTAGAATGGTTTTTTGAGCACTGAACGCTTATTTCCATTCAAAGCAACTAATTTAGTCGAACTGTCCCTTTTTATTCGTCTACTAGCTGCTCAACTACGCCTTGTTTATTTACGGCCTATTTTGTATGACGTCTCAGTTGTCTACATCAACGTCGCCCAGCTAACGACTTACTGAGCAAGAATATTTCTTTCGCTCTGACCAATAAACATTATTTTACAGGAAATGCCAGCGTACGTCATGGGCTTCTTGTTCTGCCTTGTTTTAAGCTCGCAAGCCTGGTTCCATTCAATGACATCTAACTAGCCCGTTCTTCCGCAATGGTGGCCAATTTTTTATTATCCCTTTTTTTTTGTTCTTCGTTTGTTCGTTTCCTTTTCTCTTTCTGTCTTCCCTCTTTCTTCCGCTATTTCTTCTTTCGTTCGAAAGCTTGTCAGCATCACGGAAGGGACCCATAAAAGTCCTCCAAGCTTCTCAGCCGTTCTGATGCTGCCGCTAAACAATTACGAAGCGTCTAGCAACACAAAGATGAGATGTAACCAAGAAACGCGGCCCCGGCGTAAGATGCTGCGTATGCAATGTGGAAGACGAAGTCTACCTTGCCAGTCATTTCACACAGGTAACCTCATTTCCTAGCAAAGGTCCATAAATAGCCACTTATCCTCTCTTGGCCAAACTATCATCTTGAGACCGTGCTATTTAAGTCCGGCTCGATTAAGTTCAGCCAATAACTTGAGCATGTGCCCGAGCTATAGCCGTAGAAGCAATAATAACAATAGCAACTGCGATGTTTTTTCCCGGCATCTAGAACTAATACGTCCGGTTATCGAAGGTACCATTAATCCTTGTAACGTATGTATTTCTTTGCGAGACTTTTTCATCTGTGTCCTCTTAACGCACAGTCACGTCAAAAGCAAAGGGACAAGGCGCGCTGGCGTCCAATAATTCGCAGCCGTAGCACTGGTCAAAAGGGGCACTGAAATGATCCTTCATATTGCGCAGTACGCTTCTCAAACTCAACAACTTCACGCCGAGCACCCTTTTGGTATCGTGAACATGTTCTACTTACTTGTAACGTCATTAATACAAGGGCTAACAAACTAACTTACTATGGAGTACTCAGTGCCTGTGTAGCAAATGGTGGTGCTCGCAAGAAGCAGAAATTTCACCGAAAGGCCCTTCAAAGTAAGGACCCTGATACGCACTAATAAACTCTGGGAGAAGCAACTGACCTCGGCAGGTCGGGGTTCCACATCGTCGGAACGCTTCCTCGTCGTCCATGACACCAGAGACACCGCAGGAAAGGCAATTCTTTCGACGTATCCCAAGGAGGCTCAGCACTCTTCGAACCAAAGGTGTTCTGCGTCGAGAACAAGGAAGACAGTCGGGTGTGTAGCTAGATCCCCCCCCCCCCCCCCCCGAAAAAAAAGGAGGGGGGGGGAGGGGGGGAAGGGGGGGGGGAGGGGTCCGCTTAGTCTTATCCAGACCTTTCACTGCGTTGACTGAAATCTCCAGAGTGCTCGCAGACGCAATTGCGAGCTTGGGGAGATTATGAATGAACTTTCAATCTACCTGCCAACTCCTCTAGGTCTTTCTTGTTTTTCTGTTGTTTTCCTCGAGAGAGTGCTTAATTCCCAGTCAGGAATAGGTCGGCTGCTTATCAACCTGCGCCCAGAGTATACCCTCTAGTGTTCTCGTCAAACATTAAGCCTTCTCCAACCATCTTCTTCTTTACCAACCGCCATTCTTCATTACGACTGCTCTTTCCGTATATTTCAGAACAAAAAGGCTGTGCTTCTGTTCTTACGTGCAAGCGTGCGTGCGTGTTCGCGCGCGGGTAAGTGCTGCAGAACGAAAGAAGAAAAAACACGAAATTGAAAGACCTCACAGCCGAGTAAATATTATGATGCGGGGTAAGCGTTGCTATGCCGGATACAATGGGCAACAAGAAGGCTGTTTTTTTTTTTTTTCCTGTCATTTGCTGTGCAAGCACCTCGGAAGCTTCGAGGACGGGAGGAATTTTTGGTCTGAAGAATGAGTTCTCTGTCACCAAAGTTTTCTGCGCGCTCTGCTTACATCAGAAAGGTTTTGAACATGATCTCCTAAGCATCACAGCCCGCGCTGTGCTCCGGGACACTGCTGAATGTGCTGAGACCGAAGCACCGGATGCCGTACAAACAACAGCTAGCTCCTTCATACGGTACGAGTGATGATAACACTTGGTTCCAAGCCTTTCTTGAAGGATGGCCGGGCACTGGTTCCGAGATCACTTTGTCAGATCTTCAGAAATATTTATGAATGGAGCAGAGGAGTTGCACGGCGCCATACACGGTTTTTAGAAGAAGCTTTGAGACAGGGGGTAGAGGCGGCGCTGATAAAGCGGTAACGGTAACTAAGTGCCTCTGTTATTTCAAACAAACAAAAAAATTCGGCTATGAAAATGTCACCTTCGAATGCTCTTGGGATTAAGTTGTAACTATCCTATTTCAGTTGAAACAATTACATTTTGACCTATTCATATTAATTGTCTCTGCTTCTATATGGCAACACAAATAACCCATTAGCGGTGCGGTTGTAGTCTTTTGTCGGGGTCAATCTAAATTAAAACTACATCTTAGCGCTTGCGGTTAAATTGTATGTGAAAACTGGTGGACATTGGTTTTCCTTGCAGAGGTATACTCGACAATGGATTGCGAAAGTAAACAAACTTTCTCTACTTTCTACTTTCGATGTTGTTGCCTTTGCCCAATTTGCTCAATGCATACGTTCCTTTACATATCTCACCTCCGCGGAAATGCGAACGTTGCGGTCGAGTTTCGGTTCCTAGTCCTCGGGACGAAAACCTGAGCCACGCCTCCACTTAGATACTACGCTTTGTACGACTGATAGATGAAAAGCAGGAGCGAGAATGAGGGACTTCAGAAGATATCCTACCAATAACTGGCTAAACTAAGCAACGGAATAGTTGAACAGTTGGCATGAGACGGCGGCTGGGCGGTGGCAGCTGCTGCTTCGCGCTGAAGCCTCCTACGCTTCCTCTATATACACTCTCGCTCCCCCGAAGTGATCCTCGTACAGACTTCTTTATAGACGGCAGTTGCGAACGTTGTTTCTGGTGCCACCTTCGTTTCCCGCCACATTTATGTGCTGCTATGTCGCTGATCGGCTTCCTATTCGGTTACCAAAACTAGTTGTACTTTCTGCACCGACGTCGATCTTCCCGATCGCTAAGCCCGGGCGTCCACCGCGCCACCGAAGCACTGCTGGACGGGAGCTGCTGCGAAAGGTATGCGCGCTTGCGTTTTCTGTCTGTTATTAGAGAGATTTAGCTTACCGTGATCCGCGATCCGCCATCATGGCTCTCTACCGCGCGTGGGCGGGGCGGTCAAGCTGATTGGTCCCGACGCGGCAGGTCTGTGAGCCGACATCCAGTATGTGGCGCCATCTGTCGGCGGCAAAGGGGGTCTGGGCATGCGCAGTGGAACGCGCGGTGGCGGATCCCAGTAGCGGATCGCGGATCACGGTAAGCTAAAACTTACCGCGCGTTCCACTGCGCATGCCCAGACCCCCTTTGCCGCCGACAGATGGCGCCACATACTGGATGTCGGCACACAGACCTGCCGCGTCGGGACCAATCAGCTTGACCGCCCCGCCCACGCGCGGTAGAGAGCCACGGTGGCGGATCGCGGATCACGGTAAGCTCAATCTCTCTATTAGAGAGATTTAGCATACCGTAATCCGCGATCTACCACCGTGACTCTTTACCGCTCGTGGGCGGGGCGTACAAGCTGATTGGTTCCAATGCAGCAGGTCTATGTGCCGACAACCAGTATGTGGCGCCATCTATCGGCATCAAAGTGTTCTGGGCATGCGCAGTGGAACGCGTGGTGGCTGATCACGGTAGCGGATCGCGGATAACAGTGTGCTAAATCTCTCTATTTTCTTGCTCCGTCCGCCCGTAGGCGGGCTCTTGGTTGAGCGCACTCTGGGCGACCACTTTCGCTTCCGTGTTGCAGTCACTAGAATGAAAAGATCAAGACAGAAAGCTAGGAGCAGGCACCTCGGTGCTATGCCGCCTAGTTGAGGCCTTCGAAGCACCTTAGCTACTTCTAGAACACTGTATATCTAGCGCCATACGTCAACCAGCGCCCTCATGGGAGATACCTGCAAAACCACGTACATCGCGCATGCGCGTCGTCTGATTTCTACCAGATTTCAGTATTTGTTCGTGTGCATGCGGTGTGAGGTCGTCTCGTTATAGAAACATCAACGCCGCATCGCAGTACAAGTAGAACAAAATGGCCGTGAAAAAATTGTGCGCTTCCGAAGACAAAATTTTAGACTTTTTTTTTTTTTGCAATTCAAACATGAATTCAAAATATAATTGCTTCTTTAGAGCTTTTCTGGCGTTACGCCGACCGTGGACGCTGAAGAGGTACGTACTTATCAAGGTCCGCTGTAACAATGCAATCATGGTTAGCTGCAACAATTAGTCTCGCTGGCCTTCTCAGAGCTGCTGCCAAGAATATAGTGGTCCCCGTCCAGGTAAATGCCGGTAAAGGGATGGCAAACCAACATTTTTTTTTTTTTTTTTCAATTTCAATGGCACCACAAATAGCAAGTTTCCAACCACAATCTTTCTAAACCCAGAAACTGACAAACAAGGAAAAACTCCCCTTCTCGAGGTGAAAAGCGCAAGGTCAGGTTTGCACGCTCCTCTCCAGAACTGCGAGTTAGGGCTGCGCAGTCTCCGCTGCCAACCGACGTTCGTTGCTATATAGATCCGCATCTCTCCAAGAGGGGAGAAATCTATCGATAGCATTGAGAGGCAAACTTTAGCCTGGGTTCCCTAAAGCAAGGCCAGATGATACAGATCATTTCGCGGCCCTCGTGCCAGCAGTGACAATCAATCGTGAACCAGACGCAGCGCCGTTAGCGATATGCAAAGGCAATAAGGGGTAAATAATGCCGTCGTTTTTTTTTTTCATTCTTTCGATCCATCCCTCGGTGACAGCGCCCCTCAATTTTCTCCTCTAGTTCTCCTATTCATTCTTCTATCACCGCCGACCACCTTTCACTTATTTTTTTTTCTTGCCCGCCTCGATTGCTGTCGTTGGACGGACTTCATCCACGGGATGGCTCAAGGTGCGTTCCGTAAAACGGCTCAAGCCGAAAAGAGGTATCAACTGAAAGCGTGAAGCCCTTGCGAATGCAAGCAGCGCACCGTGCCAGCAGCATGTCTACGAGGCCGGGCCCTCGGCTGTCATCGGCGTCCCAGCGAAGTCGCAGAGCCCTGCGCGCCCCCGTCAGCCAGTCGGTACGCAGCGAGAGCGCGTGGGCGTGCAGCCAAGCTGCCCGGGCCCGCTCCCGGTCGGGGTAGAAAGCGGCCGCCGTCACGTGTCGCAGGCGCAGGCCATACGTCTGACCGACGATCAAGGCCACGCCCAGAAGGTACACCATGCCTGCGGTGGGCGCGGACACCTTTTAGGACCCGCGTATACAGAAGCGTGCGAACACTCGTCCACCTACAAATTCGTCGCCCCGATCACTTATTCATCTGGCGCCCAAAAAACGCCGTGCGAGGTCGTTCGTTTCCTCTGTGGTGTCCTTACGCAGCACACTATTCGTACATCGTTTATGCCTACGCTTTTCTTTTGATGATTAGGATGATCAGCGAAACAAGAACCCCCAGACGTTTTTAGCAGCTTTAAACGTCGGATGTATGAAATACGGGATAATGATTCGGGTGATGCATAAAAAGATCAAGCGGAAGGTCACAAAGTGTGAACAGCGAGGATTTAAAAATTAAACAACCTATAGATTATTGCAGACCCTGAGATTGCAGCAAGCATGACGTAATAGCATACATGAGTAAAATAGTGTTCGATGGAAAGCAAGTGGCACTTGTGCATCAAGTGTTGTGCATTACGTAACATACGGCATGAGCCAGTGCCGCTGCTGGCAGAACTCTGTTATTCAAATTCACGTCCCGTCTAGTGCGCATTAGTAGCACTTAACGCTGTTGGAAGCCGGCAAGGCCGAAGGTCACGCGCATATTCAATCACCTTGCACAAGCAGTTTTAAATTTCCCACAGCTCAAATGCGATCACGTGGAATACATCGCCTTCAGCCTGACATCTTTTAGAGGCTGGGCAGAACTCTCCCTTGATAGAGCCCTACACATTTTTTTCAAGGCACTCTTCCTGCACCCAAGAACGTTCTGCTTGCATGCACTGTGATACTAAGGCGCAAGAAAATCCTTCATTTGCGTCATTGCAACATCCCTTTCTTGCAACATTCTTCGATTACTTCCCTGTTACGTTTTCTCTTCTCCAAACCCTACTGCAACACAGCCAACTCCAAGGACCTCGTGGTTAACCTCGCCGCTTTTCCTCTTCGTATTATCATTTCTCTTCGTGTGCATTTAATTACTCCGTGGATGCAATTTCGCCTGCGGGTCATTGCAGTATATGAGCTGTTGCAGTGCAGCCATGTGCTTCGCTGAACCTGCATGGTGGTGGGTATTGGGTGTGAGGTCCGCCACTGAGGCGAACGGCGCTGACGTTGGCCTAGAGGAGCAAACAGGATTACGTTACTCTTATGTACTGATGCTGGAGCAGGCACTCGAATACGTTTTAAATGAAAAAAGTGGTGTTTTGTATGTAGTTTCGCTGTCAGCGAGCGCCAGCATCGCACATTTTCATTTTGCGTCGTCGCTGGCTTCGCTGCAATTTATTTAAGCTGTTTCCATGGCCCATTGCTGCTCTGTACCTCAATGCCGTACGTACGTGACGGAACCTAGACTAAGCTGCCATTTTCACTCGAAAAATAAGATGAGGACCGCTTGGTTAATCAAGCCGCGAATGGTCAAAGAAGCGAGTAGTCATTCTCGGGAATTCTCAGCGTGGAATACATCTCTACAAAGTTCTGTTAAAAACAGCGCCGCTTCCGCTGGTATAGTTCGAAGCGCTCTGAATCTGTCTGGCAGCAGACAGTTCTGCTTCTCTCGCAAAGCAATATGATTATCTGGATTCGACTACCTCTGAGTGGTTCTGTGGCACGTTCAGTTCTTCAAGTAGCAGAATCAACAGCACTGGTCCGTGCGCGTTGCCGTCGCAGTAGGTACAGCACGCTCACTTGGCGAAATATTCATTTTTTTTTTGTGTGTGTGTGTGTGTGTGTGAAATGAGCAAGCCTGATACCTCAAATAGACCTTTAGCAGGCCTAGATCGAAGTGCGTATGAAAGAAGTAAATAGGTGTAATATTACCGAGCGAATAAACTGCCCAAGAAAGCATCAAAACGCAACGGTCTGAAGAGTGTTGTCCCACCTAGTACGTCACGCGGGCGCTGCCCAGAGGTGCCACCACGGTATATCCTCGCACCCAATACTCAAGGGCAGGATGCACACTCATGGGAGGTGTAGTGCGGCACGAATATCAACAGCACAACTAAAAGTGAAAAACTAAAATTAAAAAGCGCGATACGGTGCTTACGTCACGAAAACTGCACACGCCAGACATCACACTATTAGAAAATACCGGCGCCAAAATTCATATTGCACAGCTGATTGTTTGTCTTTTAGTTAAGCCGTTCAATATCACACCGAAATGACATGAAGCAGCAGTCAGAAGTGAGAAAACAAGATATAAACTAGCTTCGTATACTAGTCTAGAGCCTTGAGAGGCCCCCTGAGTTCGACCCGAGTACACAGCCCGAGATGGTGACGAGTGCCAAGTCGGCAACGGAGGCCAAAGTGATCTTAGACCAGGGAATGCCGACCAATTAAGCTCCAAGTCTATCTCCCCCACAACCTAGGTCATAACTCTTCGTTTCAGAAGTAAATGTTTTCAATACTATTACTACTTGTGCACACAACACATCGTTTGTTCTGTCTCTTTCTTGTTTGTTGTACACGTCTGCAAAGCCTCCGTTGTATTTTTTTTGCGGCATTTCACGACGGGAAAGAGACAAAATCTGACCTAGAAGAAAAAGAAAACATTGCTTCTAGCCTGCGTAGCCGACGTCCGTCAGAGCACTTACCTATCCACTGGTACATGTCAACGTCCGGCGGGTATGGCCTTAGCAGGCAGTTCTGCACATTGGTGGCCGGCAACGTGGACTCAAGCAGGCGCGAGGGATTCAGAGACTCGCCCACCTGCCGGTACATGTCGGCCACGGGGCCCCGGCCTTGCACGTGCAGCCGCATCTGGGTTGGAACTGAGATCAAAAGCCACCCGTTACTCCCGCCAGTTCTCTGATACACTGATGCTTGAACATTCCGTGACAAAGCTAAATTCGCCGTCTTCGAAACGCTGAGGCGCTGACACCTGATGCGACAGCGGGTTGAACAAAATATTGGCAAACGAGAGCTCATCCTTTTTCTTTTTTTTTTCTTTTTTCATCAGCGGAAATCAGTTTCTCGCCGTTTACTCTCGCCACCGGCTCTCCTGCCGGAAAGTGAGCAGTGATGGCAGATTTCGCTCACTCTTCCCGCCAATCGCTTTAGTGAGAAAGTAGAGAGAGTGAGCAGAGCGAAGACCTACTAGCGTAGACATATACCGGTTTACCGGACACCTCCCGTGCACATTGGCTGGCATAGATGTGGCAAGGTGTGACCGTCGCTCTTGTATAGCCCGCGTACGGTAAACCAGTATGCGATATTGTAAACCAGTATGGGTCTAAGCTAGTAGGTCTGCGCTCTGCTAAATATTTCAAGCAGCACCGGACACACTACAAATGTGGTGTAGGGAGTCCCTACAGGCCTCCCTTCCCGAACCTGCTTCGAACCTATTTATGTTTTCGATTAAAAGCGGCCTATAGTTGCAAATCGAACGCACAGCAACAAGTAGCCTCCACTGGCATGTGGCACAAAAGGCTGCACACTACGCATACGCTGGGCGAAAGCTATCTCTCAAACAGAGGCCAACGACACTTATCGCCGAGGCACTTACAGAGACCGCCACTCGAGCTACCTCGGCAATCGAGCGGACGTCTCTCTGTGCACCTTACGGCAGCCTCTCTCGGGAGAGACCTCGCAGCGCTACAGCGAGTTCAGTGTTCTTATCATGGTACCCTGAGCTTAGTTAGTGTACGTAGGGGTGGCGCAGTGCACACTGGGCGGGCAAAATAAGCACAAAATAGTGCCTACGTCCGGCGCTGACGTTGATGTTGCCCAGCGCCCGCACGAACGCGATGAGCCGGAATAACGTGTAGTCCAGAACCAGGGCGACAGCAGTGTGGGCAGCACTGATGGCGAGCGTCCACAGGTGCTCCCACAGGTCTTGCATCTCCCGTCGTGTCATGCGCACCGAAAAAGGCCCCACAAAGCGGCGCCGCTCGTAGGTCTTCAGTGGAAGTAGGGTCTCCAGGCCCTACAGGTGGAGAGAAAATATTTTTAAATATGTGTGTGTGGAGGGACGGAGGGTTGAAGGAAGTAGTGAAAAAGCCAACAAGAAGAAGGGGAACAGGAGGGTGTAAGAAAATGAGCTATCACAAGGCCCGTTTTAGAAACTGCTTTCAAGGCGAAATTAAAAAAAAAAAAAAGGCATAAATATTGAAACAATGATAACTGCTTTTAGGGGAGCACTTAAGTTAAATCTTCAATTCCCAGAGTATACGAAAACGTCGAAGGAAAATAATGAATTCAAATACTTCGTTCTTAAGGTCAGCCTATATTGTAAAAGTCTAAAATGGGTAGGGTTATTGGCATTTAACGCAGAAAGTTGGGCGAGTTGGTGTTTAGACTCAACAGACGTAGTTCTAGCGCTTTTATACAGGGACGAAGGAAGAGCACTACCATTTGTGGTGTCAGTATTCTCCTTTCGTCCCTGTCGAAAAGCGCTAGAACTATGTCCGTTGAATAGGATTATTGAATAAGAGTGACTATTGCATTACTAAAATTAGCATATTGTTATAAATTTTAAATGCATAAAAAGGACAAAACTTGTGCAAGGGCAGTCAGGGGCACATAATAAATCAGTATAAAAACGTGATAATGTTTCGTCGTCTCCCATTGCAGCAGTTTACGCAGATGAAAATATGTCTGCTCTGCCATCAGGACTAGGCTTTACAGTTATCTTTCTGCAGGCCACCTGCATCTCTGGTTGCAGGCATTCTATCTTTGCTTTAATAAATACGTTACAGAAGGCCGTTCCTACCCTGAGTTTTCAAAACAAAAATGCTCCTGTACGCATAAATTAAACTAGTCACGTTTTTGCATCCTTTAACACGCATTATACGCCGGGAATCGCGGGGTTAGACGTCGAAGGCAGCAATAGGGTATTTTAGAGACAAATAATTGACAGCGGGCAATTAACAACGCTTACTATAACTCGTAAAGCTTTGGTGGCCACAGCTGCGTCGTAAGAAACCGCTTTTAAAGCAGCACAGTGCAAGGCCCACCTTTAGCGCCCGCCTCTTGTCCATCTCTTCCACCAACCAGGTGACGTAGTAGTTGTCGAAGTCGTCCTCACGCAGGTACCTGTAGTGATACTGGGTCGCCCTGCATGGGGAGGTGCGGAGCAGAGGGATCACTTCCCAGTAGAATCTTTTCATCAGCCTATTCGCGCAAATGCACGGCTCGCGCGGATGTCACGATACGGCCAATTACGATATCATATCATTGTCTATAAAAAAACACCTAAAAGAATTGCGCGGAAGTTTAATAAACAACACCGCAGGTGACTTGGCAAATAGGACGTCTAACAACCCGTTGTCTGGCAGCCATAGCAGATCGGATTAACCGAGCATACTGAAATGCAAGAATTCAACAAACAACAAAAAACAAAAGAACGGTAGGTACGAGTAATAGCAAACTATGTAAGTAACTTACTTGGCATGCATGTAGCAACGCTGTGCAGTGCTTAATGTCGGCATTATACCCAAACTTATACGAATAACGTGAGCAGCAGTAATATTGGTACAGACTTGGCAACTAGCAATTTAAAACATCAGTGTTCTCGGAGCAATACGTTTTTGGCGTGAAGGACAACCAGCGTAGATTCAATCGCCTGCTTGTCGAAGGTAGTGTGTCCCACCACGGCAAGCAGTAGTGTTCCGGCTATTGTGCTTGGAAATATAGCGCCTGTTCTCTCAGTCCACAGCTGCTCATAATCGTAAGAAGAGAACCACCCAATCCAACAGCATGATAACTTACAATGGAGAGGTTTCTGCGCATTCATTGAGTAGCGTTCCGAATGGCTATGAAGTAGAAAACTAACGTATATAAAACTTCTTTTTAGTACCTGTATTTAACATAAGATAAAAGGCATAATCCGTCTATTTAAATTTCACCTAGGTGGTCATTTAAGGTCCGGAAACAGGCTTTGACATAAATCACGGCGAGGTTCGGGCCTACAGCCAGGGCGACGCTTTCACCGCCCTTCCGTATTTTGAGAACATCATTTTACTCACAGCATCGTTGACACGCAGGACTCACTAAGTGTATCCACCAACGCCTTGGGGTTCGGGGGTGAAATATCGAAACTTAAGCCGAGGTCCGCCCATTGTCGAAATGAGGTCACGATGCTTTTTAATGTAAGCGCCCACACAAGCTTTTTCTGGTTTTCAAACCATTTCGCCTCCGACTGAGTAGCTTTTTATCTACGCAGCTGCACTTCCGGTCCATACCTAAAGCTCTGCAGCATTCAAGTGGCAAGTACTCTGAACAAATTCTCGATACCCTTCGGCTGTTCTATCATCACCATGGTTAAAGAGACAGGTGAAGCATCATAGCAACCCTCACGAAGCACCGTGTAAGCAGCGCTTTGAAGAATCGCTCATAATTGAGACGACACCAGTGTGCGAATAGATAAGGAGACGTGAACAGCGATACTTGTTTTAATTATACAAGCACCGCTCAAGGCATTTTATACAGGCAAAAATAACACGGAGACGAAAAATACGCAAAGGTGCTGTAACTAACACCGCTCAAGAAAGCAAAAGCTATTAAAAGTTAGGATTTGTCTAACACTGTCATTTCTTTACCGCTAAGAACACTGCCTGGTGCATCCACACATGTGCCGTGTTCGCCGACGCTATACCATTAGGCTTCTACAACCTCCTTTCTCTCTCATTGTATGAGTCAGAAGGGGTGCACTTGTTAGCCAGCACTGCACCGCGTGCATAAGGCCACTGCCGTGCACAAATCCAAAGCCGTAAACAGGCTTACTTCTCGAGCCCGTGACACAACACAAGCGGGGGAGGTAGCCATTGCTTTGGTTGCATTTCATACGACTTTCGAAAACAATTCTTTGCGACTCGCTAGGGGCTTGCCAGAACGTATAGCAGGACTGGGTACCGTACATAGCGTACCGCCTTCTTCAAAACAGCGTCTACACCGAAGACCTTGCTCACCGGAATATTATTTGGGCTCTTGCTCACATGGGCTTTGAGGAAAATTCACTCTGGCTTACTCTTTCAACAATATTCCTTTACACTATCAATCTGGCCACGACATCTATCCCCACCCATGTAAAGACCTCTCAAAGGCGGAAGAGCGGCTTCTGCTCCAGCCTTATACTAATACTTTGCTGTGTTCAGCAGCTCTCAAACATTTCCACCCTTCTTTCTCGGGCAGCAGCTGTGCGCACTGTGCGGAGAAGTGAAGTCTCCGAACATCTACCGCATGATCCTGGCCTGCCCATCCAATTCTGTTAACCCCTTCACCCAAACCCTACCCGGAGGAACTGGGAAGCGATACTGCTCGGCTTCTCTGACCTACAGGCTCCAAAGGCCTTGGTCGAGAGTGCCTTGGCAGCGGGTGACGTCACCTAGTTCTTATGACATGAGGGCCGGCCCCTTATCGGGTCGGTCCAATCATACCTCCCTATGCGTACTCTTTTCGAGACATTAAATGTTTTTCACCACCTCCACCTTGACATAGCGTGCAGCCAAACTACCCGAGTGCTGATTTTTTCTGGCTGGAAGTATTTGCGTTCTTGAATCCCTCATTTGGCTGCATTAAGTACTAGGTGGGAAATCGGCACCATATTCGCCTGAAAGTACATCTGCGCTGACTCATGAAATGGTAGAAGAAGGGAGATCAAGAAGACATCTTATACGTCCCATTTTCCCAAGCATTTTCCTCGAGGACAATGACATAGAAATGTCTGCGAAGACCTGCTTTTGGATCATGCCTTAGATCGGAAATGTTTCCAATTTCTGCCGCAGTGCCTTCTTTTCGTGTTTTTAATGCGAAATTACTAATTTACGGTGTAATTCGGGAAGACAGAACAAATGTATGAAGCCTGGACCTTTGACCGCGACCTTTGACCACTGAGGATGCATCTGGGACATGGCCGAGCACTAATTGGTCGGCAGTTTCTGTGACGTCAAGACAGAACATGTAATGGCCGAATTTTAAGAAACTGCCAAAATGGCCGGCATAATTAGGATGAGAATCGAACTCCCTATAAGAACCATGTATTCGCATTCAGACATGCTACTCCTAGGCCATGCACGCACATTCGTGGGGCTTGGTTAAAGCGGGAATTATATATCTGTCATTCCTGTCAACTTGAGCAGCATCAATCCTCCTAAACGACTGAGCTTGTTTGATCATTTGGCTGCATGGAAAAAGTTTTAGCGTGATGTGAAAACGCATGTTTGGTACGTCCCTGTGTTCTTTTCTGCCTGTGCTGTATTTGCGCTAAAGCACGCAATATATAACAACAAAATACGTGACGGTCCTCCTCACGATTGTGCCTCTGGCAGGTGGCCGTTGACATAGCTGGTCCTTGATTGGTCGGCGGTTTCTGTGACGCCATTTATCTCAAAGTTACTGGCCTTTGTGTTTACTTAAATTACACGCGCGTAACTGGATTCCAAGGGAAGGAAAGCGTAGCAGGGGGTGGCAGAAAGTTAGGTGGGCGGATGAGATTAAGAAGTTCGCAGGGGTAAAGTGGATGCAGCTAGCACAGAACCGGGTTCATTGGAGAAATATGGGAGAGGCCTTCGCCAGTGGGTATTAGTCAGGCTGATGATTATGATGATGCTCATCAGTTGCTTATGTGTTACTGGGCTTAATCGTATACAAACTCGCCTAGATCCGGATCGAGCCTAGCCCTTCACGGCGGTTGTCGGATGCTAAGATACTCTGGGGTGGCGTGAACAACAGCGGTCTAGAAGACAGCGATAACGTCACCTACATCTACCACCTATCAAGGCAAGCTACGCCAAACTAGTGTTTTCGCACGTTGTGCAAGGTTACGCCGTGGTAAACCCCTTCAATTTCCTTGGCCAAATCATAACCCACACATGCATCGCACTCGTGCAGGTCCTGTGCGTCTATTTTGGTTTCAGCAAAGTAGCATTACCTTCTTTGCGAGACTTTGTGAGCGAGAAATATTTCACAGAAATGCGCCAAATGATATGCAACCAAGCCTTCTTCAACGTGCAGCGTACGGCTAGCAAAGCGTCCGATTGGTATAGAGCAATGAACGTGAAAAAAAAGATGGCAGCCAACGTGCTTCTTGCTTTGTCCTTACGCAAAAATAAAATTTAATCGTCGATTTGGGAGGAAGAGGGGATAGCGTTGCTCTCACAGAATGTCTCAGAAATGACACCCATGGAGTGTCAATGTGCTGACGCCAGCTTTCTTCGAAATCGGCATTCCCATCACATTCAATATAGCACCTACTTGTACCTCCACATAGATTGCTGAAGCCCAGTACGCAATTACGAAAAGCGTTTCGATTGGTTAACAGCTGTTGTGGTGTTTACTCCAGCGCGTACCTGAGTTGGCCCCTAAATTGCTCCAAAACTTTTGAGACAATGCTGAGGCGATGAAATAGTACTGAGACAACCCGGTGTTTGCAGTAACACACGTGCGAACAGAACTGCTGGAATTGACAGCTTTTTATACTCAGATACCATATGTGTCCACCGTTCTCTCTGCATGCTCCATGCACGCAAACACTACATGATGGCAGGGCACGAATGAACCCTGAAAGCAGCACAACGCAGGGTCCACGCTTCTAACTGAGATTTCCACGTTCAGTTTCCACCAAAAGCGTCCTGAAGAATTCAGCTTCGCAAACCAAAATTAGTGCCCACAATGGAAATGTTTTTTTGCAAGTTTTGTAGACACCAGCAGCCTCGCTGAGAAGCGCGCCGGCGCGGAGGTGCACGCACTGATCTACATCCTGTCGAATAAAGGAGACGATATTCTGCTTGTCGTCAAATTCACAGAGGATCAAAAGTCCTAACACAATTTACCTCAGGTGTTTGAAAAGCACCTCGTAGGTCGTTGAGATATAGTTTACGAACGGGTTAAGTTCTTCAGAGGAAAAGCAGAAGGAAGGCTAAAGACTCGAAAAGTTCGTAACTGAATTGCATTGGTCTGCAAAGCTGTGCAACAATGTGGTGCTGAATGACGAACAGGATTGCGGTAAGCATCCGAGAGCGCGAGCTGTCAGAAAGAATGCAGCCGAATGCCGAGCAGGCACCGGAAAAAAAGCTACAGCGATAGAGCGCCAGTCAGAAGTTGTGAAGCAAACGCCTCAAGCATATGCGGCCCGCGGAGGTATGTGATGCGGCCTGTCGGCTTGAGAAACTTTAGTCTTTGTTCTGAAACCATTTGCCGGCTTCATGAGTCGGCTTTACAAACTATAATCAACTACAATGCCTAGTACACGAACGGTCATCTTCCAGTCTAGCCTACAAAAGGCTGGTCATATATGCAGGCAAAACTAGAAGATGTATTAATGACCAGTTGCGTGAACACGCAAATTCCCGAAATGCAACTATACCGGCTCTAACCTAGTCATTCATCACGCAAAACGTGAAGCGTGCCCCCCTTTCCCCTGCTTGACCGAACGCGCATCATTGAGAGATATTTCATTCACCCCGCTTGACAAATTTTCAATTGGAAATCTCTTATCATCCACAGAAAAGACTGTGTTAGTGTGCCGTCTATTACATTGCTTCTGGAAGAAATTGCTTTTCTTGAGCACCACAGTCATGATACTCGCTACCCGCCTATCTAACATGTTTCTACCGTTGTTGTAGTTTCCCTTGTTTGTTTTCACGACCACTGCTTTTTTTTTTGTTTTTGTTTTTTTGTCGCTCCATCTTCTGTTCACCTTTCTTCCGAACTGAGCACGTGTCTTTCATTTCACATACCTTAATCACATTTCATTTCATCCTTGACACGCACCTGCCACAAGTTAAACTTTCTTTTACTCTTTTACTCTTGTTATCGTTTTTATTTACTTGTCACCCGTCCACCTTTTCTGCCGGTTCATCTCTTGTTGGGTTTCATTTATCATGAGTTGGGAGCCCGTGCCTTTTACTTCGCCATCTTCTTATGAAGCAACTTGATTCTGTTCGTGTTCTTGCGGAGTTGCGGTGTATATTTCTCCATTTCTGAAATAAAATGTCAGTTGCTAGTTAGCGCATGTGTTGCGTTCTTGCTTCGTCCCAGGTCAGCGCTGTTTCCATCATGATCTTAAACCAGAAAGCCCAACTCTCCACTCATTCGACGACCATCCATACGATCAAACTCTCACTCCATTACCTGCACGCAGAAATATCTTCCATTTTCTAGTTCAGTTCTGTTATCACATACAAGCATTATTTCTTCATTCGAAATGCTGCCTCTATGGTGTGGTTCGAACCCACTACCTAGCTCTCAACAGTTGAATGCCATGAAGGCAGTGAGTGAAAGCGGCGGATATTGGTTGCAGCCACCTTGCAGCTCTCCCCAAACAACACATACCAGCTGCGTGAAAACTTTATGAAATTGTGTCCTCCAGCCGTTTGTTTTTGAGGGCGCGAAAATGCTTCCGCTGTTCTCTCGAACGTATAGCCCGGTGCGCGCAGCTTCAGATAAAACCATCGTACACCGCCGGGCCGGCTGACGCTGGCGTTATGAGCGGAGCGGCGGTGGGCGGGGGAGCCTCTGACCCGAAAAACAGGCGACGCACTCAATATCGCCCCTGGCAGCCAGAGACGCAAGCACGGAAAACAATAGCTCCGTTTCGAGTGCAGCAGTTAATCATTTTGCTCGTTTCCTTTCACCGCACAGGAAAACTATCACAGGAATGCCAATGCACTCAGAAAAGATACAAAAGATTTCTCGTGTCGCAGACGCCCCCAAGCATCAAAGGGCGCTAAAAAGTTATTTTGTACGTGTATATCCCATTCCACGCATACCGGTCCCCGAATCGCTTTATTTAACCTTCTATATCCGAATGAACGTAGGCACTTTTTTATTTATTTTTTATTTTGTGATTTCTATGGACGACAACAATCGCTCAAATAAAGAACTGAGCAGCTGAGCGCATTTCTAACGACAGCTATATTCGCAGTGGGATGAAAAAAGATAAAAGAAACAAAGCGACAAAGCGCGTACCAGACGACAAAACAACGAATAAAACGAGCAAAGCGGAAAGCATGCAGGTTAGCGCATAGGAAGCAATACGTTCGACCCAATTATCTCGGGTACAGAAGCAAAGCTAAGTTCGCAGCGATTGAATTTGAAGCATCGCCGTCAAATTCGATTCTAAGGGCGCCCTGCACACATGTGGGACGCACGGAGTGGAGGGAAGCGAGTCAGGCCTCGACGCTGAATTGTCAGTTCCTGTTAGCGGTACAGCGTCGGGAGTTCTTTCAGATTCGGGAAGCCTCGACAGCCTATCCGGAGAAATAGTGGGCACGAGAGGCAAGAGAGGAACACGAGCTTGATCGAGCGCGATAATCGAGCCGTGGTCATTAAACAAGGCGTACGGCCGCCATGTGGGGCCATTATGAAGAGGGAACTCCGGTCCTACGAAAGAAAATATTAAAAAAAATAATGTCTGCCTCCTCCTTTCACGCTGGGGGACGCTGTACCGGAGATAGCCGTTCTGTTATCAGAACCACTAGACTTTAAGTAAACTCAGCAAGAGCTCGAGACCTGGGCAAACTACGCTGAAAACCCATCGTGAACTTGGGAGTTGGCGCTATGGAAAAGATGAAGTATGACGCCGGCCAGGTCACGGCAAATCACGCGTTTGAACGAAAGAGACTGCGCAGCGCTATGCGTAATTTTTTTTTTTTTCACATTCACCTAATTTTTCTTCGAATATTCTAACGTAAGAAAATTGGCAAGGAGCGTGGATCACTTTGACAACCGTCTCTTCGCAATAAGGCTTCATACCACATGATAAAGAATATATATATCAAAGCACAACATAAAGCGAATCTACTATTTTTTGCAGACATGTAATACATCTAATACATCTTAACACATCTTAGGTACCTACTAAAGCTGAGACTGCTTCTGTAGCTGTAGCCGTTCAGGCTTTATGATATAAAGCTGCACTTTCAAGGCAGGACGCAGAGCAGCGGGTCAGTGGTTGGGGCATTTTACTGCTGACCCCAAGGAACAAGGTTTGATCGCCGCCGTGGCGGCCGCTCTTCGATAAAAGTGAAAAGCAAGGTGCCCGTGTAATGTTTGATGTCAGTTCCGTTAAGGAACCCCCTGGTGGTCGAATTTTTAGACCCCTCCACTACGGCGTTCTTTTAAAGAAGCCAGAGTCGATTGGAGATGATAAACCTTGTAAATAAAATCAAACTTCCAATGGCGCTTGAAGACATTCGCTCAAAAAAAAAAAAAAAGGGGGGGGGGGGGGATATATAATCTTGACTTTATAGTCCTCATTATCCGGCAGGTTAAAATCATATCGAAAATAAAAGAAAACTTAAGAAAGTGAGAAAATCATGACAAAACGTCGTCACCTCCTTCGACACTGAAGAAAACAGAAAGGACGATTTTTTTTTTTAAGACTCCAACATCGAACACTACCGGCCACAACGATGCTCTGTAACACATCCAGCATTTCCCAACTGCTCTTAGGTCAGCGAGCCGAAAGACTGGTTCCGATTAGCGCTATGTCGAACCACAAAATCAACATTTGCATGCACGTGCACATTTTGAACGAGCAGGAAATCGAATCTATTGATGCAGCCCCACTACCCAAGCCGCTTGAAGGCAATATTGCATCTTGGACTGAGCCTGCAAGCCTGTAAATAAACATTGGTCCAAGTCACATATGGGAATGCGCGTGGGCACACGAGCTTGGTCTGCCTGTGGCTACACAGCAGAGAAACAAAAGTCTAGAAAGGGTAACGGCCAAGTTTGCACTCTCAACACAGCCATCAGCAAACAGAAAATATCGATGCAATTGTATTACCCGCGATTACGAGCAAGCAAAGTCCCCGGTGAATTGTGACAGCCTTGCGGCCTACGATCAAAGGCAGGTTCGTCTTCACCCTACTATGTGTTCCTCTAAAAAGATATATAAGCAATTATTTGCTTTGATTTTGTGGTTCACTTGAAGAGGTATATAGACAAGACACTGCAGCAGTCTGCATCGCAAGAATCTCGTATGCTGGGCTGTGGAGCGTCGTGTGTGGTATACAGTTATTATCAACTATGATATGCAGTTATTGTCATTGCGAATTCCTGACTTCTTAAAACATCATCCTTCGTTAATTGAAATAATGGAACGGTGTGTCTGTCTTTTTTGATCAAAAACAACCGAAGTTATATTTTCTGTCCAATACATCAGTACATTTATTTTCCTTTCATGTGCAGCGAAAGCCTTACCGTTGTTTCACATTTAAAATGTTTGTTTCATTACTGCTCTGTCGGCATTTGTAAGTTTTTGTTATAAATGCATTTTTGTCCTTCTTATCACCTAAGTAGAAGCGGATAATATGTATTGTTCTTGCAGTAGTTGTTGTACAGTAGCAGCTACTGCTTGGGCTGTGACACCTGTGTGGTACCGGGGGCGTAGTCAGGGGATTTAAGTCTCCCCATTTGCCCCGGCACAATGGCAATGCTGTATTGTATTGTAAGAAATTTGGGATAAACTCGAACTCAAACTAGAACATCTTGCAATGTTGCAACGTGCATTTTAAACACCATGTGAAATCATCCAGCGCTCGGTCTTCCAAGCATTGCTTTCAAGAGCATTACGCATAATGTGGTGTCTTATGAAAGAGCACTGAGCAAGGGTTGAGGGGACGCCTCAGTTAGCAAGCCGAGCCAACGTTTCGAAAAGGGGACCTGTCTTCGTCTGGGCAGAGCGATCATCACTGGCGGTGTTTAAATGTGCTTTGCTTACGAAGAAGAAAAGCCAGGGTGGGGAAAGGTAGGGTGGAGAAAGAAGCAGCTACACCCCCCCCCCCCCCCCCCCCCTGCCTACCCTCCCTGGCGTTTTTCTTCTGAAACAAAGCACATTTAAACTCCGCTAGTAACGATCGCGCTGCTCAGATGAAGACAAGTCTCCTTGTCGAAAGCTTGCGAACTGAGTCTCCCATCCACCCTTGTTCAGTGCTCTTTCATATTGCGCAACCGTCTTCTTTTTCTCATTCCACTCTATGTTTTGTTTTAGACATACTTTCATGCGGTTCGTAATGTCTTATTACCAATGCTGTTAACTCAGCTAGATATGTCCGCATACTGTTGTAGCGAAGTTCCTGCAAATTGTGTTTCTTCGTTATTTTACTTAGAAAATGATGTGCCCTTCCAACAATGATATCAAAAAGGATAGTAGTGTTTCAAAATAAGTAAATATACTTCTCCAATTTAACTTGCTCTTGAATAAATGAAGCGCGTACGGAGAAAGTGTGTGTGTGTGTGTGGGGGGGGGGGGGGGGGGGCTATAAAAAGACTTTTCTTACGGATTTTTGGTTCAAATAATTCCTGTATTATTATCCTGTGTACCCCCTTAGCAGCGCATCATCCCTATTATTATTATATCGCACTTTGTCCCCGCCTCTCGTCATCAAAAGAGCCTTCAAAACAATGATCCTTCTAAAGATAAAACACTGCCACCATAGTCGAACGGCCGTCGGTGCCGGTGTTTGATGACAGCAGCGGTATTTGCTAACCTGTCAAATGCACCGAAGCGAAAAGGGCAAAGGAACTCAAGCCGCTGACAGGGAGAGCGAACGCTCACTAACCACAAGGTCCCGGCCGATTTATCTATTTATTTATTTCAGAGTAACCATAAAAAAGTTTCAGCATAGAGTATGCTCCACGTGTTTGCGACAATTAATAGAAAACAAAGTTGCTCCGGCAGCAGATTAATTTGTTGTCTGAATCGGAAGTTTATAAACCAATATACGATGGTGACAGGGCTAAAAATCCAGCAAGAGTTTCGCAGCTGTAAAGTTCGGCTCAGCGGTTTACTGTGTACTCGAAAGAGAAAAGTGCCAGTCAAAGCAGCTTTGGCGGATGCTTCAAGGCGATTGCCACCTTGCAGCATCAAGCGCGTAACTCTTTCTGTGCCATTCGGCCCGAAACGGTTTATAAATAAATTTGCCATCAAGTAGAGATGCTACAATCTTTCGTGTCTTGACAGGCGATCTCAATCTTGCATGCCTTAACCGGAAATCTCTGGAACTTGGTCAAAAACAAAATTTCGGTATCCTTGTCTTTCTGCAGAAGGTTGCAAAAGCCAGAAGTTTACAGAAATACTGAAATTTTATCCCTTGAAGTTACGAGAGGTGGCTAACTGCGCTCAACAAGAAGATGAAGGGGGCGGGTTCATACCTCTCGTCCGATTTCGAGACATCCCGTAACACTAGAGGTTATCACGTAGGAAGCATCCACTTGGACACAGGCTACTCACCTAAGCCGCAATAAATAATGATACGACCGTCTCATCTCATATATATACAAGCCATCAAGCCATCTTCCCCATGCAGTACGAGACACGCTTAGCGCGTTGTGATAAAACACCCACATTTTACCACATGACGTGAGCATGTCAAAGACGTAGTGCGAATTCAAAACAGCGGGAGTGTAAGCTGACCAGCTCAGACCCAGCCCGAAAGATTGGGCTGTAGAAAGGGCCCAGTGGTCGATAAGAGCTAATGAGGTTTTGAACTATGCGACAACACTCACGTGCCTTTTTCACACTCCTCCTTTTAAAATTCCCTGAAATTCGCTTTCGCCAAATTCTGCTCCCAAAATCACCGAGGAAGAGCAAACTTCCCGAATATCCAGAAATATAAGATTCTACGTCGCATCTTTATTATTCAAGGGAAATACTCTCTAACAATTTCGAACCACGCATCAATTTCATGTCATCTGATGAGAGCACTGTAACTAGTACCTCGTCCCGGCAAGCCTTCCGGGTGCGTTCCGATGTAACAACACTGCCCTCAAGCCTGTGTTTCTTCCTGAAGATTTGATAAGAGAGTCAAGCTGAACAGTGCTATGAATGCACACACGCATGGCACTATAAACAAAGCAACTAAATACTACCGTTGCGTGACGCAACGGTAGTATTTCAAGCAAAAGGGCAGAGTGTGCATGCAGTGCTTAGTGTCGCATGTGGGAGCCTCGCGACACCATCGGCGCCGTCACTCAATGTGCGGTCACAAGGAGCCGCGCGTGACGGCCATCGTATGCTGTATGGCATGCTGCGACCTTAAGAACAGACCCCCTCCCCCCTCCTGCTTTTCCCGGAAGGGTTTCCCCGAAAGTGCGCTGAGCCATTACTCTGCAAAAGCTGGAGTGTATACACAAAGGAATACAGTTCAGCTCGGAGGTGATGGCCCGCCAAGCTGCGAGGTCACTCTCGAAGCCCGAGTACAAACTCTGTTGTGACGCATGAACACGTGCTTATCTATCGAGATACCTGCTAAGCCACTGTTAACGGCAGTAGCTGCGGTGACGTGGCTAGCCAACGGCTATAAATACTACTAACCTTTAATAAAGCTTGTTCGTTCTTCGCCAACCACTTCTCGATTCACTTCAGTGGCGACGAGGCTGCCCACAGCCGGGCACTGTCTGCTCGATGGCGGCCCACGCCGGACCGCCGGGTTTCGACGAAACGGAAGACAGTTGGGAAGCCTATCAGGTGCGTCTGGAATCTTATTTTGAAGCTTACGGAATCGATGACTCGAAGAAACGACGGGCTCTTCTAACGGCAGCTTTAAGTACAGCAACAGTCGGCATAATAACGGGACGTTGCGCGCCGGTCAAGATTCAAGAGCTAGCCTACGAGCAGCTGGTTCTGCTGCTGACTGAGCATTTCGCGCCGCAAGGCAATGAAATTGCGGAGTCGTACAAGTTCTTCACAAGACGCCAGCGTCCGGACGAAACAGTGAAGGACTTTGTTGCCGAAATTCGGAAGCAAGCCTGTAGGTGCAACTTTGGCGATGCAAGGGACAGGATGTTACGAGACAGACTTGTTTGCGGTCTGCGTGACACCGGCGTTCAGCGGAAACTCTTGTCAAAAGCTTCACTAACGCTGAAAGAAGCCGAGGATATAGCGTTAGCGGCAGAGATGGCAGCCCTTAACGTGGACCACATGGATAAGACAAAGGATCATGGCAATATTAATGCCGTAAGGAGCAAGCAGCAGGGCCAACCGTATTGCCACAAAACTCGTACGCACACGGCATCTAAACCAAGCCCAGGTGACGCTTGCCCGTGTTGCGGTAGCACTGAGCACAAGGCAGGGAAGTGCAAGTTTCGCCGGGCGGAGTGTTTTCGCTGCCGACGGAAAGGGCACCTAGCTAAAATGTGCGCGTTGAAACAACCAGGAGTGGCACTTTGTGAAGAGCATTCCTCGTCAAGTGATGGCAACGAGCTTTGTCTACTTAGTTTGTACACTGCATCTGTTAACTTGACCACTCCCATTATTCGCACATTCCGTTGGAGCGGGATTCCGATCAAGATGCAAGTAGACACAGGCTCGCCGGTCTCCATCATTACGTGGAAAACCTACTGCAAGCATCGGCATGCCTGGCCTGCGCTACTCAAGACGTCTTTGCAGTTGTCCTGCTTCCTGGGCAAGCTCCCCGTGAAGGGCCAGCTCAGGATTCCTGTCTCGTACGCGGGAAAAACCTTGGAAGCGACGCTGACCGTGCTGCAGTGCGCTGGCCCGGACTTGTGCGGACGTGACATCATCAGCGCATTTGAGCATAGCGGAAGACCCGTCCTCAGCATTGCCAGCGATGCAACCTCTGGTGAGCAAGATTTGTCGCACCAACCTTCCGTTAGCGCACTGTTAGAAGAGTTCAGTGATTTGTTTACGCCAGGTCTAGGGCGCATTAACGGTCCCGCAGTTCATCTGCGGTTGCATGAAAATGCGAAACCGCGTTTCTGCAAAGCTCGTTCTGTGCCATATGCAATGCGGGAGCAAGTGTCTAATGAAATAGACCGGCTTGTTAAAGATGGCATTCTCTCGCCTATCGACAGTGCGGATTGGGCCACGCCTCTGGTTCCCGTGATCAAGAAGAATGGTTCCATTCGGTTGTGTGGTGATTTTAAGGTGACCGCAAACTCTGCATGCGTTACGGAGCAGTACCCATTGCCGAAAATACGGGATATTTTCGCCAACCTAAACGGCGGGGAAGTCTTCAGCACTATCGACTTGAAAGATGCTTACAATCAGTTGCCGCTTGATGAGGAAACCAGGAAGCTTTTGGTCGTAAACACCCCGAAAGGCCTGTTTTGCTTCAATCGACTTCCGTTTGGTGTAGCCTCTGCTCCTGCAATTTTTCAGAGACGCATGGAAGGCATCCTACAAGGCATTCCGGGCGTTCAAGTTTATCTGGACGACGTAGTAGTCGCGGAAAAACACGGGAACTCTGACACACTGCGTGAAGTTTTCAGGCGTTTCCGGCAGCATGGTGTGAAGTTGCATCCCCAGAAATGCAAGTTTCGGCAAGCACAAGTTGAATTTCTGGGGCATCGTATAAGCGCGGACGGGTTGTTACCTAAGGCAGATAACACTGCCGCCATAGCAAAGATGCCGAAGCCAACGTGCGTTGCGGAACTGCGGGCATTCTTGGGGTTTGTAACCTATTACCACGCATTTCTGGGAAATTTGGCTATGGTTCTGGAGCCGCTGCATGAACTACTAAGAAAGAACGCACGCTGGAAGTGGGGGGCGAGACAAGATAACGCTTTCCGGACAACGAAGCGGCTGCTGGAGGAAGCAAAGTTCTTGGCACACTACGATCCAAGTAAGCCCCTTTTCTTGGAAACCGATGCTTCATCGTGTGGCGTTGGCGCCGTACTATACCACAGAGTAAATGGGCAAGATCTACCAATCGGGTTCCGATCGCGAACTCTTTCAGCTGCTGAGCGCAATTACGCGCAGATTGAAAGAGAGGCATTGGCGGTAGTATTTGGTGTTACAAAGTTCCGGGAATATCTGCTCGGGAATCTGTTCACGCTCGTCACTGATCACAGACCTCTCGTGAGCCTTTTCAGCCCCGACAAGCCCGTTCCAGCCATGGCCGCTGCACGGATTCAGCGTTGGTCTCTCCTGCTGAGCGCCTACAACTACAAAATCCAGTACAAACCAGGGAAGGCACTGATTCCTGCCGACACCCTTAGCCGTTTGCCTGTGCGGGAGAAGCAAAACGCTAAGATTGCAGAAGATGATGCGCGTGAGTACGTTCTTCTAACAGATCACCTAAATTCTGGTCCGCTCTCAGCGAGTGATTTGGCTAAGATGACGGGCAGTGATAGCGACCTCGCGCAAGTCCGCCAATACATTCACAATGGCTGGCCACGATACTGGCAGCCCAGTCAGGAGCCATTACGCGCATATATGCACAGGAAGGACGAACTGACTTGCAGCCACGGAATTGTATACTGGGGTCATCGTGCGGTAATTCCGACGGCTGCGAGGCTACCAATGCTGCGTATGCTGCATGACGCGCATCAAGGTATAACGGCCATGAAGAACTTGGCTCGGTCTGTATTCTGGTATCCAGGACTCGATCGGGACATTGAGAAGCTTGTCAACGCGTGTCCAACATGCATAGAATGCGGCAGCATGCCCGCGGCCCAACAACCCGTTCCTTGGCCGAAAACGGAAGAGCCCTGGTCTAGAATCCATGTCGATTTTGCGGGGCCCTTGGAAGGTCACATGTTGATGGTTGTGGTCGATTCTCATACGAAATGGATCGAGGTTGCTGCTATGAAGACTGCCACTTCAATGAAAACAATTGAAGCACTGCAGACAATGTTCAGCCGATTCGGCTTGCCAAGGACTCTCGTGACTGATAACGGGCCGCAGTTTAGTAGCGAGGAGTTCAGGGCATATATGATGCGCAATGGCATCATTCATTTGCGGACAGCTCCTTACAAGCCGCAGTCTAACGGCCTGGCGGAAAGGGCGGTACGTACTGTGAAGCAAGGACTACGCAAGAACACGCACGGTAGTCTGCAAGCACGCCTGGACCACATTCTGTCTCATTATCGGCGTACCCCCCATCTAAACGGGAAAACCCCGGCCTTCATGCTTCTCGGTTACGAGCCGCGCTGTTTACTGCACAATATCGTGTCACGACCTTTTCCCTCTGCAGGCGCTTGCAACAACGGCAAACCGCTGCGCAAGGAAATCTGGTTCAAGAACTACGGAGCAGGTGACAAGTGGAAACCAGGTGTGATAGAGTCCACCGAGGGCTCGCGCATGACAACCGTAAAGACCGCAGATGGGGAGCAACATCGCCGCCACCTGGACCAGTTAAAGACCAGGAGAACCAGTGTGGAAGGAGCGGAGGTTAAACCCGAGGCCCCCACGGAGGCATCAATGGCTGAAGACAGCCCAAGCGTATCGGGAGAGCCGCAGTCTCAAGTGCACGGCAGCAGCGAGAGCCAGTGTCAAGCGGGCGCTGACATGCAAACGCCGTCAGGCTCACAAGCTGAGGACAGTACAAACGAGGCACCGGTGACTGGCGGCGCTGGAGTGACACTGCGTAGGTCAAAAAGGAACACCCGACGCCCCGACCGCTTCACTCCTTAAGAGGGGAGAATTGTTGTGACGCATGAACACGTGCTTATCTATCGAGATACCTGCTAAGCCACTGTTAACGGCAGTAGCTGCGGTGACGTGGCTAGCCAACGGCTATAAATACTACTAACCTTTAATAAAGCTTGTTCGTTCTTCGCCAACCACTTCTCGATTCACTTCAAACTCCGCAAACGCCTGAAATCGAACGCTAGATTAGCCGAAGCGATCAAAGGAAAGAAAAAAGAACAGGTGTCTCGCGTGGGCAAATACGTTTCGCACGCCGAGAGGGGTTTTGTGTTTTTGCACAAAGAAATCAAATGAAATTAAAACAAGAAAATATATGCAGGGCAATTCTTTTTATCTCCTCGACAACAAAGCTGGCGCTCATGGATTAAAACTAGTAAACCGCCACTGATATTCCTAAAAGGGGGCTCATTATTACACTCTTTCGAAAACAAACTCACCCTCTCCTTGGTATGGAACGAGCGAAAAGAGCGCAGAAAACAAGGTATGTGTGCTTTGGTTTATACGTCCCTCTTCCAATTAACCCCGCCGGGGTGGCGCAGTGGTTACGGCGCTCGACTACTGTTCCCAAAGACGCGGGATCGAATCCCGGCCTCGGCGGCCACTTTTCGATGGAGGCGAAAAGCAAGGCGCCCGTGTGCTGTGCGATGTCAGTGCACGTTAAAGAACCCCAGGTGGTCGAAATTTCCGGAGTCCTCCACTACGGCGTCTCTCATAGCCTGAGTCGCTTTGGGACGTTAAACCCCATAAACCAAACCAAACCAATCTTCCAATTAAGAAATATATCCGTGTGACGCGAGCTCTCTTTCTTTCTTTGTAAAGAGTGAAGTTCTCTGTCTCTTTATCTATCCTGTCTTCGTAAATATAAGGTTGCAGAGAGCGGAGGCGGGAGACAAGGCTTTCACACAACAGGCCTTTCCTGAAGGCACCAGCCGACACTGCTCGAACGTCGTCGTCGTCTTCGCCAAAAACTACCAAGATTCTTCTTTTTCCTTCTTATGCGCATATCAGCGCATGCATCGCCTAACGTAACAATATGTATGCATGCGTGTCTGCTTGTGTGTTTTTATGCCACGTGCCCTTTTTCTTTCTCCCACTTTCAGTAAGAAAACAAAAACATTTACTTAGCAACTCCCCTTTCGAGATTAGGCCTTCCACTAACCATTCCAGTTCTCCTCTCCTTCGGAGAAAGCGTCAAGGGATATGCCTTGAAACCAGTTTGCGATTTTATTCATGATTAGATAGTTTTAACAGGTACATTCCTATGCTAGGTACGATTTCATTACCATTTCTTTTCCTTTTTATTTTTTCCAAATTCTAGTTAAAGACCAATATTTATCTGAATACTCCAGTCCTTGAACATAAAAATTTACAATCTACAATGCTCCCTGGCCAAACCCCCGCCGTGGGTATGTGCCATTTTGTCTCAGGTCATCATCATCATCATCCGGCCGTAAATAACTCCTTGACATTCGTTCGTCAGTGCGTGACTGTGAACAAGCGCGAGGAGCAAACGTATGCAGTATAGGAATGACTGTGGAATGGGCCTGAATAAATACAAGGCGTTGTTACTTGTCCTTAGTAAACCTGTGGAGTGGCGTTTGATAGATACACCATCGCCCGGTGCATCAGCAAACACGTCTTCTCCTGCCGTCCCTTGAACGTCGGCCCTAGACATGAATGACTCAAGCCGCGGCGTCACCTCCTAAATCCACCTTTGTGTTGACAACTGCACGTTATATAACGTAGTTACTTCGCCAAAACTGTACATCAGCAAAGCGCCTGTTCGCTATGTTTCGCACAAAGAAGGTATCCAGAAAAAGTAAATCTTATTAAAACTCGCCTGTTGCCTTTAAATTACACTACATTGCTAAATTTCCTTCGGTGCCTATTTACGCCCTAAATTTGACGTCATATTAACGCCTAACTTGTTTTCCTCGAACGTATTAATATAACAGACATCAAAGCAGCAAAACAGATGTGGACTTGCGACACACATTAACACACGCTTCAAAAGAAAGTAAACTAACAATGTAGACATCCTTAATTATTTTTATGCTTACATTCGAGCCATCTCACTCACAAACATGTCAGCACCTGATTGACAGCATAGAAAAAATCATTTGGGTTCACATCTCGTCGATATATTTGCAGCATTTCATCCCGATATGCCTTCTCTGTCCTAAGTAACCCATTTGTCCGTACGCCTTCACAAAAAAATCACGGAATATCCTGCACTGCATTTTATCGTGAGCAAATAAATGATGAAGTTGCTTCCTGTAATTCGTGAACAACATCACGTCCCGTAAACATAGAGCCATACTTTTCCCACATTAGCACCTTGGTGTGCAGTTTTTATCGCGGTAGCATTAAAGGTCTCGTTCTCCAGGAAATCCGGCTTCATCATTCCGGCGTTGTGAGCGAAAATTCCCGCGCATGCTTTCAGGCAAGTGGTGGTATGCAAATGGCATGGCAGAGCTCTGGAATAGGCGGTGGGTTTTGTGACGCTACCAAAACGAGTTGGCAGGGTTGACATAGGCCAGTAATGAGATGTAAGGCTGAGAAGGGAAGATAAACTTCCAGAGCCAGATACGTTACTCCTGTGCAACGCAGCCACATCCATACGGCTTGATTGAAACGAGGTCTTATATCAACATTGGGCGGTCTTTCATACAAGACGGTAGATTACGATCATATGGTAATGAGAATGCGATTTAAGTTCTCAGGAAGCCAGGCAGCAGGACATTCGCCTCTCGCAACCGGATACCGCTGGCTAAGTCATCGTCTCAAATTTCCGAAGCGGTATTGCGCGTCGCTCTTACCTCAGCCTTTCGTTGTTTCCAAAATATGAAGCAAATGTTTCTCGCAGAGGGTCACTAAACAGCAAAGTAAAAGCCATGCCGGAAGCAAGAGGCGCCGGAATGAGATGTGCGTCTGCGTCAAGCGCCTCGGTGCATTGTTTACGGCCAGTTTATGACCTTTAGGGTCGCGGTCCCGAACATGCTCGAAGACCGCTTTCGGGTGTTCGAAGAGTGCGCCTAGCGTATTGCCTGCTAGGAGCGCGTGCGAGCAGCCACGTTTCTCAAGGGGGATTATAATTAGTTATTATTTTTTCTTTCACTCTGCAGACGGACAGCGAAGTGAGTGAGTGAAAAACTTAATTGGGTAGAGATAAGGAAGGGGGATGTGGAGGTGGGGTCCCCAGTCCGCGACTCCAGTGGCTGCCGCTGCTATCCGCGCGCGCGTGTCACGAGGGCATGTTGGGCCTTTAGCCCAGAGCTGGATAGGGCAGCCCTCCCACCCCTCAATTGTTGGCACTGCATTTAGGTCATCTGGAGGATTGTTTGAGCAGGTCCACATCGAAACTAAGCTCGCATGCTCACACCAGGCGCCCCTCTGTCGGAAGTGGCGCTTTACTGTTTTGTCTGTTTGATCGCTGTTGCTTGGGAGTCGGCCTAACTGCCATAGGAAATGAATGAGCGTGACTAGCCTCGTGGAATGCACGGGAGGCTCGCAAATAAACAAGCACATGAGCACTAGCGTGCAAGTAGTCCGTTCAGTTTTAAAGAAAACTCCCCGATACGTTACAAAAACTTGGACAGCGCCTCTTGGTGGAAAGCAGTAGGAGAGAGTCGACTAGGACAAGCTTTGCGCAGGCAGCGCTCCGAGAAACGATTAACCATTACACGCAAAGCGAGTTAACTTTATCTTGTTGCAGGTGAACTCTTGCCTGACTTTCCCGACAGCTCGAGACGGTAGCGAGCGCCCTGGTCGAAGTGTTAAAAATTGTATATACCGTAAATAAATTAAGCTGTACAATTGTGCTAAGAAGTACGTCTTGCCGTGTCATCATGCAACGTGTCGCACCCAAACGGACCGCGTTTCCGCCGAAGGACCGATACTGCGAAACTGAAATAATAACAATCTCAAGAAAGAGATGAAAGTCTAACTATGTGCGAGATAGTAGAGGCACTAGTAGACATATTAGTGGTTAAGCGAGCCGCACAGCGTATGCACACGAAAGAGGATGACCAAGGTAAGCAGCGGACGGGAGTGTCGCTTCCCATGCTCAAAGTTCCCACGCTTGAGAGCCTCTTGTGCAATACATATGAATCGTCAATGCAGCCTCAGCCGCTCTATAGAATACATGCACTGGAATATATGAAACTTGCAGGTTAAGCTTACCGATTGGTTTTGCGATGCCACTTAAACAAATATCGCAATTATGTGTTAAAGCCGCAACAACCTGCAGGCTATTTCCCACATCATAAAACCGATGCAGATAAATTTAACTATGACGTTACTGGGCCATTACAGGCTACAATTGAGTTAGCCCGCGCCCTTCTGTGTGTCGTCCGATGCCACCAGACACACCGGCACTGCCTTATCTTCGTTGCCGTAGGTTTTCTTTACTGTAATCGTTTCTGAGTTGTAAATGCACCGCTCCTGTAAGGACGTCATAATACGATTGCCTGCTCGTTGCTGCGCGCTGCGGAGAAGCCTGAATGCCCAGATTACTTTATTCGCTGATTACGTCATCATTTTAAATGCTTCCCACATTCAATTCCTTAATTTCGTCGAATTCTAAAAACTGTCCATTTGGCAATTAAAAGTGTCGCGAAAAATTTACATTTATTTAAGGTATTTTACGCTATATCTTGGACTACACCGACAAATGCGCAATATATTACTATGTATGACTTTAATGTCTTATTAGATAATATTAATATATAGCTAAGCTTGTAGTGTCACCATATATCCTGATTTTTTCTATCTTCTTCGATCAATAATATTTCTGATCGAGGATATAATACGTATTTGTGCATGCATAAATAAATAAATGGAATAAAACTAACTTCTTATAACATATATGTTGAAAATGTTTCTTCATTTCTGGAGTTTGACATGTTCCAGCCCTCATTAACTAAAATACCGAGATCAATGAAACTGACATGCACTGGGATAAGCGTTCTAAATGTCTCCTAATTTCTGGAGTTTGATATGGTTTAGGCCTCCATAACTTAAATAGCAGGATCCAAAGCAACAGCTTACTTGCCATGCTTCATTATCAATTATTGGAAATTTTCGCGAGGACTATATTTAGTTCCTCTTGCTCCATCCTGCTTCCTTCCATCTGTTTAGTGTAGAGATGTGTCTCACTCTTGGTCACACTTAAAGTAGGCGTTTCTCGCCACTCCTCCTTTTTTCTTTATATCAAAGGTTGAACAAATAAAACAACATCGAATTTGATCGGACCGAGCAAGAGCCAAAGGGTGCTCCCCGGATGCTTTCTTTCTTTGTCTTTCTTTTTGTGACAGGACAGCAGTTTTTCTCCGCCACGAAACCAGACCGCTTGTTCCACGCTTTTAACACCGAAAAATAAAATTAAAATCTGTCTAAGGAGTTTTAGGCAAGGCTCTCGCCAGGAAAGAGAAATTCAAGTCTTTCGGCGGCCCCTTTTATGCCTAAACTTCTGCTCCAGGAAAGAGGGCCTCGCTCCAGTTGCTGATGGAAGACTTTAACTCGTCTAGTTGCTTTTCTTTTCCTTTTTTTTTTTTTTTTTGTTAAGGGGTATAAAGGGTATGGCGACACACGTCTACTGCAATGCGGTATTGTGCTGAGGAACACCTAAGAGAACTGCAAGTATTTCGGAGAAGACTGCTTAGTGGAACGCTTTATGCAACATAGCCGAGAGTGGAAAGTCTCCGGCTCAGGTAACACCGAGGCCGTTGTCGAAGGGCGCATTGTTTCGTAGCACAAAATTTTCTTACCTATTAGGGAATGCACTTCTCGTGAGGTAATACTTCACAGGCGAAGTTAACATCCAGTTTTGTAAACAGCTGCTAGTTTCTGCCAGACAGCTAGAGCTTGTTCTCATCCATCAATGCGAGAAAAAAAAATGATGTGGAGGCTACGTGCCGTTATCTTTCAAAGCTAAGCTGTAATCACTTCGTGTTTCATCACAACGTAATACAGAAATACCAGGTAAGTGTCTGGGAACAAGCCCTGCGCGAAATATCAAGCAGAACTCTTGTTTGGGCTAGTTGGTACATGTTGTCTTTGTCCTCGTCCGTCGCGCCGTATTATTTTTGAACTAAGCGAAATATCACAAAGTGCTTTAAAGCGCCTTGCTCCCATTTCCTGCGCTCGATTTGTGACTTTTTTCGTTTTTTCAGTTGATCTGGGAGTTAAAATCCGGCGAAGATCAACTTCACGGAGCTTTACTGCTTCATAAAAACCAAGACCCTCACGCTTCTAAACTGACAGATATTTGAAGCTGCTGCAGAGAAAAGGATCCTCAAAATGGGAATTCCGTGTGTAAGCGCGGAAGGCTCTGCTTACACATTCGACCATTGCTGACAGCAGCATTCTGTTCTCATGTGCCGTAAGCCTAAGGCCGACATAAGCGATGCGACCCTACAGTAGCCGCGACATACCGAACAACCAAAAATAGGCCGTTTGAATTTCCCCACCTCAACCGAAATGTTGATTTGCAGTTCATGTCACCTCTGCCTTCTCTTATCATGTAACAAACGATGGACGACATATCACCCACACACGCCGCCAAGGGCGTTTTTACATCGCGCGGAAAGAAGGCAACGCTACGCTAAAGCCCAACAACATGGCCAAATAAGCCCGTTTGATAATCTAGATAAATGACGATACACTTTTGTGATGGCGCCAAACAATCGCCAGAACAAATAATGTGCAGGCATGTCACAAACAGCGAGGTCCTCGATTAGGCAGTCATTTCATGGTGTAAGGTATATTGGTTGCATGTGGCAACTGTAGCTGCTAAAATACTCGGAACAGAAATTCTGAGGAAGCTGATGACGCAGGACCTCTGTTGATTACTACGTTATACTCCCGCCAAACAGCTAGAGCCTACGTTATTCCCGTTTGCTGAGAGTAGAAGCTTCACCCATACTGCTCGAAGTATGCGAGAGTTGTAATCTTCAAATTTTATGATACTTAGTTGTTCAAGTATCCATTCGTAACGCGCTACAAAAAAGGCTGCACAGAAGACGAAAATGGATTAGTTTTCAGTACCTAAGGGCTCTCTTTAACTTAAGTTTGATGGTGCGCTCAAATCGGCGATCAGAAGCGCTCTTCGAATCCGCAACGAGGCAAGATGTGTAGGGAATCTGGGGACGTGGCAGTCGAGTCCTACCTCGGTGTCTGAATCCAAATCATCCATTCAAATATGCTCTTTGGTTCCCAGGAGCAAGAATACTTGCTCCTGATAGGTGACTGGAATTTACAATATATACGAGTGTATGGTTATCTAAAACTTGAGCATCCCTATGTCTGAAAAAAAAATGTCTGGCAGCAGCGTCGACAATAGTTTTTAAGCTTCGTAGCGTCGAAAAAAAATAACATGCGTGACCCTGGCACGTGACATGTGGCGTAACCTGGCACTGATTGGTTGGAATCGCTCTGGCGTGTAAAACGTGCTGCATGACGAATAAGAGTAACGCTCACTCGTAAATGCCGCGCGAATCACGCTGATCGTCTGAGCACCTTCGCAGTCCGTCCTCATCGCAGTGCAGCTGCTACGGACAGCAATCGATTCGGCAACCTCGGGCTCAGCAATCGAATGCCGCAGTCGTTGAGACAAGCACGTACTGCACCAAACGATGCGTGAGTGACCTGTAGCACCCTCGATGACCACGGCGTCCAGTGTGCGGCACTTATCCCGACGCCAAATACCCAAAATGCAGTGTTTCCAGATATAGATGCAGTTGGGATGCCCAATTTCCTCCACTAGCCAGAATACCCACTCGAAGGGAGACGAAGAAATGTCGATGCATGAAATTTGGCTGTACATTAAAGAAGCCGATATCGTCGAAATTTGTCCGGAGCTCACCATTACAGCGTCATACAAAGCCTCAAGCATTGCTTTTTACATGTAAAACTCGAAGTCTTACACTGAGAAGAGCTGCGCAGCGTCTTTTGTTTAAAATATTTGCAAGCTCCTAGTCAGAGGTATTGATCCTCTGCATCATCAAGCGTGCGTGCGTGCGTGCGTGCGTGTGTGTGTGCGTGCGTGTGTGTGTGTGTGTGTGTGTGTGTGTGTGTGTGTGTGTGTGTGTGTGTGTGTGTGTGTGTGTGTGTGTGTGTGTGTGTGTGTGTGCGTGCGTGCGTGCGTGCGTGTGTGTGTGTGTGTGTGTGCGTGCGTGCGTGTGGGTGTGTGTGTGTGTGTGCGTGCGTGTGTGTGTGTGTGTGTGTGTGTGTGTGCGCGTGCGTGCGTGCGTGTGTGTGTGTGTGCGTGCGTGCGTGCGTGCGTGTGTGTGTGTGTGTGTGTGTGTGTGTGTGTGTGTGTGTGTGTGTGTGTGTGTGTGTGTGTGTGTGTGTGTGTGTGTGTGTGTGTGTGTGTGTGTGTGTGTGTGTGTGTGTGTGTGTGTGTGTGTGTGTGTGTGTGTGTGTGTGTGTGTGTGTGTGTGTGTGTGTGTGTGTGTGTGTGTGTGTGTGTGTGTGTGTGTGTGTGTGTGTGTGTGTGTGTGTGTGTGTGTGTGTGTGTGTGTGTGTGTGTGTGTGTGTGTGTGTGTGTGTGTGTGTGTGTGTGTGTGTGTGTGTGTGTGTGTGTGTGTGTGTGTGTGTGTGTTCACTTATTTGACCCCAATATAATCCCGGTCCGAGACAAGAGATGCTAAGCTTCCGAAAATTTTAAATGACTAACACATCAGAATCTATGCAATGAGCACTACAAGGATTGTGTAATAATTATGTGCTTATAAGATGCACATGACACTACGATTCCGCCAAAAAGCGAAATTATTTGAGGTGTAATAATTCCGACCGACAGCAGCTCACGCAACACGTCGCAGAAGTAGACGAAGTGGAGCCGGGAGCCTGGTGGACCTTTGACAGCTGGTTCCAGGGATACTCAGTCACTCAGTACTCAATCATCGCCTACCGTCCTGAAGTTGCAATAAACGCCTTACTCATGACGAAGGTGTCTCGGTCGTCGTCCCAGTCCTCGTAAAGGTTCTCATCCCGGAACTTCGAAACCGCACGTTGGGCTCCTGCCATGCCCCCCCACCCTTCGCCCCAGCCCCCGACGACTTGTATCAATTTAACGTGATGCCTTTAGGCTTGTGCAATGCCCGAGCCACCTTCGAAAGAATGGTGGATAATATTCTCTGTGGGTCTTTGTTACCTTGATGACAGTAGTTTTCTAGAAAGATTTCCCTTCCCTCCTCCCACGCCTTCAGCGCGTACTGACGTGTCTTACTGAAGACGGCCTACAACTCAACTTGAAGAAATGTTACTTTGCCGCTACTAAGCTGGCGATATGTGGCCATGTCATATCCAAGGATAGCGTTCTACCGGACCCTACCGTCCCAGGCCGCACGATGCCGCCAAACCTCCCATAGCATTCACGCTAGGTAACCACCCCATTCCCTGAGTCTCTAAGATTCGCATCTTGGGCCTCATAATTCACTCCCAAAGCACGCACGGCGACCCCATTCAAGCTCTCCAGGCACAAGTCCAGCAAGCGACCCGATCATCCGGCGCGTGGCGAAACGGTGCGCGGGTCTGCTAGACCGGAACACACTCCGCCTCACCCAAGCCTACATCACGAACCGCACGGAGTATGCATTTCCCTACCTCCCTTTAAACCAAAAAGAGCAGGACTGCATCAATGCGCTTCTCAGGAGCTGCAAGAAGGTAGCCCGCCGTCTAACCCCCAGCACCTCAACCACCCGGTACGCACAATACGTTTGAGGAGCTGGCAGCAGCCACCCTAACAGCACAGCTGACTCGACTGTCGGTACCACGGTGTCGGTACCGTGGCAGGCCGCGCTCTGCTCTCTCAGCTAAGCATAAGCCCGATTACTTATCCTACCCAGGAAGTCCCTTACCTCGAGACTTACGTTCCCATCTCATAATCCCTCCTATTCCCTGAGTACGACGGGGAACGCTGGGGAGCCAGCGCCAAAGCTCTGTGCAAGGAGTACGGCGACAGTTCGGAGGTACCCTGCGTGTACGTGGCAGAGCACTCGCCGGTATCACGCATGGACCTCGCCGTCGCTAACAATCAGGACCGATTACTCGTATCAGGCTACATCACCACAGACTCCTCTGAAATTGCAGAGGAGGCAGCCATTGGGCTCGCTCTAATCCCCACCTCTGGAACCAAAATTCTCTCCGACTCAAGATCCGCCCTATCCAATTTTGTCAGTGGACTGGTATCCTGCACCACGGCTCAGCTTCTACGCTCTTGGCACCCCACAAACCCTGTAACCCTCATCTGGATCCCCGCACACGCAGGCCTCAAGGGTAACAAAGAGGTCTGTTTTCCTCGCCCTTGGTCTCACTTTCCGGGCAGGAGTGCTACCCCCTCCGCCAGTCCAGGAGCATCTGCTTACCTTCAAAAATATCCTTACTTACTACCGAGATAACCGGCGTTTTTACGCACCGCCGGCTCCCTTACCCTAACCGAAGCCTCCCGCTGGCGCCGATTCCAGGCGCTTACTGCTCCCTACCATATTCTCATTCATGCCCGATACTCCGATCAGTCGCTCTCCTCCTGGAAGCATTGCGGAAACCCGGGAGACTTTCTTCACGTCCTCCTCACATGTCCTACCTTCTCACAACCTCCATCCCCAACCACGGCGGAGTCATACTGGGAGACCCTCCTGGCCAGCTTCATTGCTAGAGAACAGCGCTGGGTCATCACCAATGGGAGTGATAACAAAACATCGTTTTTTTTTTTCGTTCAGCGTAAAGAAACCCTTCATTTCTAATCTAAATACCATTAAATTTGGGGAAATACGTCCTTAACATCAAAAAGCTTTTTTCTACAGCAGAAGAATGCAGTGTGCGCTATGAATTATTACTTCTCCAAATGACGCACATACTCAGCTTTCTTTAGTATCGTTCATTTACAGCTGGCACCTACTTTCTATCATGGCATTGTACTGAAGCGCGTCATTACCAGGAAGATATAAAGCGATAATCTGGGGGAAATTATTCGCATTAAGAACTAATTCTAGCACTTAAAACACACGTCACAGAAAAGCAAGATACGTTCATAATGCTCGTGCTAACTACAGTAATGAAATGTTTCGTCACTCGCTGTAACCTTTACTAAACTTAGTAGAAAATAATTGTAAACTTGTGTATTTTGTGAGTACACATTTTTTGCTTTCCAGTGTTTAGTTATGCTTTCTTGCCGTTTGCAATTTATTTTAACTTTAAATTTTCACGCCTTATAGAGCGCCACTTCTATAGGGGTACAGACCAAGTTGACCCGAATTCATCTGGCTTTTCGTTGCCCTCCATTCATCTGTAAAACTACGATGGCGCTGAATGTTACTATTAGGAGTGTTTAATAAGTCTGGGCAGGAATATGGGGCTGAATGTGCGCCACGTACTTATACAGTATGTTGCTCAACTCTTAAGGCGGGAGTCTATCGTGACAGGCGCAGCGACGATGTGGGGCGATGGTGAAAACTTTTACTAAATGAAAAACGTGTTAGAGTCACCGGGTGCCTTAGGCAGCCATTGGAAGCCATTGGCTGCCGATGTGAGGCGGTAAGTATTGTGGAGGTAGAAGTATGCGCGGACAACGGATACAACGAAGCCATGAATCGCCGAACGTCGCAAGTAAATGTCTCGTTGAAGAACAGAGAAAATAAAGTTGACTAAGCTGAGCCGTCTCTGTACGTATACAGAAGTTCACTGAGTTCTTAATCCTCTTCCCTGTAGCCAATGCATGCATCATTGTATCTGTAGGATACGCTGGTTCCAGATGTCACACGGCGCACACGGCGCGACGCTTAATCACACGTCGATCAAGACCGGCACACAAACCTGTCCTACGCCCATCGTATAACGCACTCCGAAATTGTCCGCGATAATAATATATAATGATAATATAATTATAATGATGTCATGCGTACTTCGTGCGCCGCTCATAACAAGATGTAAAGAAATTACCGCGCAGCCCAATGACAGGCATTAACCAGGCCTTGCGAAATACTCCAGGATTGTGCGAAAAGACGCATCAAAAAAGCTTCAAACACCGTCGGGCCATTTTAAATCGACCATAAATTGCGATACGGCTAGAGACTTCCGTTTTGGGAGAAATTAACCCTCTCCAATTCTACTGGCGGAAACATTTTGCTTCCTCAGCGGAAAGACAGAAAGTGCGGACTGCCACTACGTCTTGTAGAAGGAGGTACGCTTTCCATCGCTACATCTATCGCTACTTATTAAAAGGCTCTTTCGTCAGCTGCAATCCGGGACACCTTTCAAAGGCGCTCTATAAAAACAAGAACACGATCAAGAGCTCTGCTGCAAAGATCATCGCAAAGACAACGAATAAGAAGCCGAGACATGTGGCATACAATGGGTAAACCTTGAACACTGAGTACTGAGCACTTGGAAACATTGCGTCAGAAAAGGTTATCCCACTGGCCGACACAGTCGCTGAAATATACGTGCTGTCAATAGCGATGTCATAGTTTAATAATGGCCAGAAGGGAGCGACAAATAACAGCAATTTTTGACGGAGAGAGCGTCAACGTTTCTGCGGTGTTTGAAAACAAACAAGAATGTAAAGCGACAGCCATGGCCACTTACACTCACAGCAAGTTAAGCTAGGAAAGAAAGGAACAATTCGAAAGTAGATAAGAAAATAAAGCAAGCATCTTATAGTGATTCTCCTCTAATAAAAACAAATAATTCTAGTTTTTTTTTATATACTATTTTTTGTTGTTTCCCTTTACACACAGGTTGTCCATAGAACGAAAGAAACAAAAACCGAACGCCTCTTATAGGCTGACTTGTGAACGTCTTGTCCTCGAAGGCGATCGACGAAATTAAAAACAACGACAAGTCCAAGCAGCATGCTGTACAGAATGTGCTGACAGCAAGCTCTCACAGGAAAGAACGCTGCATTCGCCGCCTCGTAAGACAGGGCAGCTGAGGAAATTAAAAGGAGGTGCAGCAAGGCTGTTTTCGCAGGGTTCATGGCTGACACCGGACGGAACGAATGACTTGGCGTGCCAACGACCGAACACTATCGACCGCAGCGGCCATCGCCTTTGCCGCAACTCGCCTGACTAATCGAGCCATCTAATCCCACCCGAACGCCAATACCTGCCACGCGCTTGGCGACTAGAATGGTGTTGTAACGCGACTTGTGCTTTCTCCGCTAAAGCTATCAATGCCGCCTACGCTACTAGTGTGCTCCGTGGTTAGCGGAAGTTCAGTTTTCCAACGCTTTGCCAAGAACGGACCGAAGTAATGATCTCCTTTGTTCAATAATGGGACTGCTCATTCTTCACTGTCATACGCGCTCGTTTTTCACAATAGCCCAGCTTCAGTGGCTCGGAAGAAATAAGGCCAAGGTTACGTGTGCTATGCACCAAGTAGCGGTCGGCGAGAAAATGAAACTGTAACATCTACCAGTCTATACGCAGCGGTCTCAGTCGAGATGCGGCTTAACAGCACGAGCCCTCACTGCCTCCACAGTCTGATTACATGCTTCATAGTACTGCATCACCTATATACGGCCATGCCATAAGAGAGAGAAAATAAAACTAACAAGCCGCGATGGGATGGATGAATGGTTGAAAATGTATTAGGAGTATCTCCTCTGAAGTGTGTGTGTGTGTGGGAAGGGAGGGGGGGGGGGGGGGGGACAGCACGTTGGTATGAGTTTTCAGGAAGCCCATCATTAATTTATGAAAGGCAGTTTCTGACAGGTAGGCGAAAATGACTACTTTTGTGGCATACTCATAAGCAGTAAGATTGAAAGTTGGGCGAGTTGAACCTTGTAGCGCTCGTGCTGTGTCCTTCTACTCCTTGGTCCTAGTTTTTTGCGCTACCTTCAAAATGATACTCATAAGCACTGTCGGCGGATATCAGAAAAAAAAAACGAAATATGTTAAGCATAGTTGGAGGATATCAGAAAAATAAAGTGAACTATGTTAACCTGTAACCAGGTTTAGAGACTTCTAATTTAGTTAATGTTTTAGGTATTCCAAACGCACTCCTAGTTTTTATTAAGGATTTGAACTTAGCTATAGCAACAACCATTTCATTTTTTTTTTATTTTGTAAAATTGATTACCGTTCATACAGTAAGCTGTGCACACAGGGCGACACCTAGCTGTGCTCATCTCTCCATGCCACATGTGTGACGTGACATTTACCGCCGAGTCTCGGTTGCAGCAGCAACAATAACCATCTGTAAGTCTCCCAGAATTTGTTAGCAGACAGAGTGACGGCAGGCTGCTAGTGCGAACTGTGTGTGAAAGGTTAGTGATCTGATTATGCAAGGCACTCCAGTGTTGCTACACTCCCGTGCAATAAAGAAAAAGAAAAGCGCTTGTGTGGCCAAGGATCTGAGTCAGTATCCAAGGTTCCAGAGTTTAATTCGAATCTTCACTTCGTATTTTTTTCTTTTTTTGTTCAGTACGATTCAACTTTCAGTTCCGCTCCTAAACGTGTGATGTCAGGGTTTTTCGACTGATCTTGACTTGTGCTCACGCTGGTGTCTCCGTGTTCTTTGCTGAACGATATCCTTACCACTGTCGCGTAAAAGAGAGAGCCCACATCCTACCGGAGGTTACGGGCACAATCCGAATGCTCCCATTTGATTGAACAATTAAATACTCACTGCAGACGGCTGCCGCAGCCAGAGCAAAGGCTGGAGTGCATAGTTTATGCCACAGCCGTCAACTAATTACACGAGAAATTGTATAAGAGCAGTCTCGCCACAGTTTTTTTTTCTCTTCACTAATTTAGCATAGGAAACATCGTAGCATTGTGGAGAAGTTTAGACACACGCAATATCGTTATCTATTTAAGTACCGCAAGGAACACGTAAGGTCATCATGGCGTCGGGTTTTCCGTATGCCTCCTGCTCAAGCACATATACGCATACAGGGTCTGCTCTTTGGTGGCTGCCTTTATCTCCACTCCGACGACAACTCGGGCCTTTGCTCTAGTCTGGATTGGTAAGTACGTAGGGGCACACTCACGCATACGCGACGTAGAGAAACGCCACCAGGACGCCGTTGCTGAGGAGCCTGAAGAGCGCGGCGAAGACAGCGACTCTAGCGTGCAACTCTTTAAGCACGTGGCCCCGCACCTCGCCGGGTGTGCGGCTAAACTCGAGGCTGTAGTTGTACTGGTGCGTCACCGTAATGTTCACGTAGAAGGCCGTGTACACTCGTTCCAAGAAGCTGCGCATCGCTGCAACACAATGAGGCCACGTCATATATTGCGCTCGGTTAATGTGGAGCAAAAAATTCGCGGCACATTTTTACGCTGTTTGTGGCGGCAACGGCACTGTGGTGCAATGATACCTCTTGCGAATGCTCAAAAATCAGCTAGGGAAGCGCTGGCTTGGGAGGGACTTTTGAGATGACAATAAAACTCCAGCGTATCTACATTTTACAAACAGCTGGCTTTACCTTAAGAACGCTTCGACGACATGACAAGGCTGCTAGCAGGCTTAAACAGTTCGAATATATCCTCGTAGATACATCTCTCAATTTCTAACAATGGCTTCAGCACGCTGCAGCTAAGCATTTAAATAAGTCAAAAAGGTTATAGTTTTAAAACAAAATTTACGCCAGGTTTCACTGGCGTCATCTCATTCTACTATACAGACGTCAAAAAATCACCTGTTAGTGAATTACTGAAACTAGAGTGTGGTTTCTGTTTATCCCGCTTAAGCGCTACATAGGCTGCCAAAGGGACTGTCGCCTTGTTGCTTGAATCTAACTGCAGAACAAAAATACCAAGTCATATTTCTTCAAGGGCTCAGAATACTAAAGCTTCGGTAAGTGCACCGAGCAAACGCGCCCAGGCCCTGTGCATGCTGAAACCATGGTCGGTCAGGAGAAGAGTGACACGCGCACCTGCTACACTAGGATGGCCATGCTTACACCCATCGCGGGCTTGGCCGAGTGCACCAGAATAGAGCGACAAGCGGTTCGGGTCCTCAAATCCTGACAGGCCACACATGCATTCGTCACAAAGACAGCTCAGGTAATAGTGACTGATTAAACCAAGCATTACACTATAAACAAAGTTCGTACTGAGTTAAGCCTGCTATTAAAAACAAAGAAAAAGTGAACACCCTAATGCGTCCGCAGCTGGTCAAGCCGTTATCCACGGACAGCGCCTGGCACTTTTCATTTTTTCGTAATGCACAAAAGCGCATTGAATATTTCCGCTTGTCTGCTCATGATCGCTTGTCATGAAGCATGCTTCCAAAGAAATTCATTTCTGTTCCTTCGACTCTGAGGGACCGTCTCCACGGAGCTACCGAGATACGTGTCGCCACGTCAGCCGAGCGAACCAATTTCCGCAAACATCACCGCAAATAACCACTCCACAGCAGATCCAGCGCATAATCGAGGTGTCCGGAGCGCAAGCTAACCACGAGTGTGTCTCCAGCTAATAACAATGGTCAGTGACATCACTCACCTTGCTCAATTCTGTCGATTACTTGCACCTTAACGAAGTCAATAATCATGGCCGGAATCGCGCAGAGGACAGTGATCACTGGGAAAAACAAAAACGCAATTGCAGGCTATCTTCCTGCTGGGAGTAAAACGAAGTACTGAATCTCAAGAAACTACGCTGACTATTAAAGTATGTACATTGCACTCGCAGGTCAAATATTAATCGCCATCCTCTTGTCTGATGTTCATCTTTGCTCTTCGATAGGCACCATGATCGGTGCGGGCTTTGTTAGTCTGGAGGCCGCTCTTCGGCCACGCCGTCTCGTGGCCCTCAGCCACTCTAGACATGAATGAAATAAGAAGCATTTCCAGCGCAACTAATCTTGTGGGAGATTATGGCTTCTCTTGCCGTCATCCATCTAACTCTGAGATGCAAGAAGCAAGTGGCATGCTAAAAAAAGTGATTTCCCTGCCCAAACCTTGTGTTTAAATTCACATGACATGTGCTTTTCATATATGCCTGACTACTGTGGTGCTGCCAAAGTGGGGGCCCGTGGCTCTGTCTAGCTGTCAAACGGCAGCTTTTACCCCGGGCTCCCGCCATCATTTGTACCAGGATGGCAAATATATTGAATTGAATTGAATTGAAAACGCAAAATATTACCTTCTTCCCCGCGTGCATACGTGGCTTCTCCCTTCTCATGAATCAAAGATTCAAGAACGCTATCTCACTGAGAAACCGGAAGCGAAGCAACATTACTGGGAGTTTTCTAACATGAGTAGGGCAAATTTGACTGATTTATTATTAATCACGCACAACCGATAAGTTGGTTTTTAAACTGCAGAACGTTAATTTAATTATAAATGAGCCTACAAAATAAAACCGTATGAAACGTCTAATTAAAGCCTTTTGTGCTTTTTAATCTGCGAGACAATGAGCGCGAAAGCTTGGAAAAGCGGGCAAATTTCCTAACTCCTAAGTGCTGATGGTGAATTGGTTTGAGACATTTTCGCGCGCCTTAGAATCCGACAACCAAAAAGCATTGGCTCGATCGGGACATTTCAAATAGCCTCGAGATCGAGAATTAGCGCTCAGACGAAGACTGGACGAGAGTCGGGGTACTCGAGGAATGACGCTTGCCCGTCGTGCATCGCCTATTGTGCAGACTTCAGTGCTATGTTTTCATTAAAGAAAAAAAAAAATAGCCATCGCAAAAATCGGATATGTGATAGTCTCTTTTTACGATTTCTCTTTTTTTATTTGAACCTTCAAAACTTCAGGCTTTTTTCTTAATAATTAGTAGTTTTTGAGTCGGGTAGCTGAGTTCGCATTGTATGTTAGTGCTTAAAGATACAACTAGGAAAAGGAAACGTTTGCTGTTAGTAAAATGAATCATTGTAAAATGAATCATTGTGGACAATGATCTGTGCAAACACTGTGGGGTGAGAGGGACCCTCGACTACATAATTTGGGAGTGCCCACAATCTCCAGGGATAGGACAAAATATTACAAGTAGAGTAGCCTGGGATACCCAGCTGCGAAGCGCAGACCCTGCAATCCAGCACCGCACAGTCCATCTGGCGGAAGAGGCCGCAACAAGCCAAGGGCTACCTGCCAGCCTCTAATCCGTGGGCACACGACTCCCCGTCTTCCCTGGCACGCGTGCAGGTGGCGGGAAAGAGGACGCCCATTTCCGATGGAAATAAAAGTTGTGCAACCAATCATCCAATTGTAAAGAAAATGAGTGTAAGTTTTCGCTGCTAATTAGCCTAAGAGAGTTCACCCTGGAACTTCTCGGTGTACAGTTCCGCGACACACAGTGCGCAGATCTCTAAACAGGCAACCGCTCCATCAATCGAGATCTGCTTCTTTGATAAAGGAAACATCTTACGAGTGGATAGACAAACAAAATAAGAATGCTTATTTTGGCTCTCCATTTTTCCCCTAGTTAGCCACCGAGAACAGCAATATTCGAATTTGCTTGCATGCAGCATTTGGAGAGGAATAATATTTTACTTAGAGCCAATTGCAAAGTTCATAATTGCGCTGACGTAGCGAACAAGGGTACATCGAAGCCTGTATAATCGGAAACGGATACTTAATGAGCGTTAGACTCGCAGAGCTGTAGGACGCCAAGTTGGTCTCCTTTATAAAAAGAAAGCGAGGTTCACTTTATTTTGTATATGCTGATATTTATTTATATGTGCACCATACAGCGTTGTGAAATAGGACTTTAATCATTGCAAAGTTATTCTGATTATTTTATTCTTGTTTTCGCCGCAGCGACAGCTACATGGTAAATATTTTGCGCGGTGTGCAGAATTGTAAGATGAATGAGAAACTTGATCGAAATTTATTCTAGAGTCATTTGTACTGACCGACTACGTGTATGACCTATAGTTCTTGTTTACCTCTGTCCCCCAGAGTTCGAAGAGCAGCAAGCAAAGCGTGCTCGTCGTTTTATAGATCGCATTCGACAGCTTGCTTTCGCCGAAGTCATAGTCTAATAGAACCCTATACATGCCACAAGGCAGAGAATAAATAGCGTTAGAGCCCCGCTCATACGCCGGGTACTCGCAAAAGGAGCACATGTGCGCTTTATAGGTCACCATGCAAGCAAGGTTGTGGGAGCAATCGAATCATCGGAGCAAAACTACGGCCTCTTGGACCATGCTCGGAAAACTCCTTTACTTCGGCAGGGCACTTTGGTTCGCTGAAATGAGAATAAGGCCTGATTCCGAAGCATTCGACTGAGAAATATGGTGAAATCACTGTTTACACTGAACGCCGAACTGCAGCTTCTGTGTCTCTGCAACTGCCATGATAGCTCATGCCAAGGCGTTATGCGGGATGTACTTTCATATTTGATATCGTTACCGTCGTGCACTTACCTAGCCAAAAGTATAGCCTAAAAGCGCGAACGTCAATGGCAAAAGTACGTTTGTATGGAGCAACACTCCCCAATCACACATGCATCACGTTGGTGACATGATGTGACGCTAAGCAACACTGAAAACAACCTGCAAATAGACTCGACCAAGTAAAAGTTATGACTACTCTCTTTTCGTTTGGCCCCGCCGCGGTGGTGCAGTGCTCGACTGCTGTGCCCGAGGATGTGGGATCGAATCCCTGCCCCCCTTTTCGTTGGAGATGAAAAGCAAGACGCCCATGTGCTGTGCGATGTCAGTGCATGTAAAAAATCCCAAGAGGTCGAAATTTCCGGCGCCATCCACTACGGCGTCTCTCATATATCCCTAGTCGCTTTGGCAGAAGTTAAACCCCATAAAACCAAGTCAATCTCTTTTTGTTTGCTTCATTGGCTATGAATGTTTTCAAGTTCAGATTTCCGGTACTTCTTTTAACTGTGAGTCAGCTGTCGGATGCTGCGAGATACTATTGCGCACCTGCCTATTACTGGGCTAAACTTCCGACGCGCAGCAAAAACGTTTTCATAAAGTTTCTCTAGAGTTCGCACTAATAGTTAAAGACTGCCATAAAAACCAATGGGCTGTGTTTTTGAAAATGATTGCGAGTTAACTGTGGAGTGTTGTAAAATACTTTTATGAACATGTTGATAAAAGTTGTCTACGCTCGTAACCAAGTCTTCTTTAACTGTGCCTTGCGCTCAGAAAAAGGAATTACGACTCCCATAAAAACCCAACGTGCCGTGCTTGTAAGTGCCAGCAGACAAAAAACATAGCAACACGCCAAAATGAAAGAGGTCAGATTAGTTTAAATTGGCATCGATAAACTAAGACCAGCACAAAATTCAGGCTATAGAACGGAAGAAAGCAACAGTTCGCTAAATCTCTTAAAATGAGAAGAAGCTAGGGTAAAACGGGAGAAAGAAGATGACTACACAGTATGAAAGAGGTATTGAACAAGGGTTGAAGGCAAGCCTCAGTTCGCAGGTGGAGCCAACGCTTCGAAAAGGGAACTTGTCTCCGTCTTGGCAGCGCGATCATCGCTGGCGGGGTTTTAGTGATATTTTGCTTCCGAAGAAGAAAATTCACGGAGGGAGCAAAGAGGGGGTAGAAAGAAGCATGGAAGCAGGCAAATGAGTGAAAGATTGTTTCTTCATATAAATTCATGCCGAAGAAAACATTCTTTCACTCTTTGCCAAGCCTCTTTCTTCCCCTCTCTCTCTTCCCCTGGCTTTTTCCTGCGGAAACAAAAACGCAAACTTGCCAGTGATGAGCACGCTGCCCAGACGAAGACGACCCTCTTGTCGAAATGTTGACTGATGCTTCGCACTGAATTTGGAAGTTAGATATGACTCTAAGATAAAAAAATGTAATTTCCTCGTTCAGGAGACGTTTTCTGTGCTGGTGCGCCACTAACAACGAAGCAGTGGCTTGAAAATGACAAGCTACGTTATGTTTAAAACAATGCGCTGAAATTTAATTTCTTCGTGCAGAACGTTTCCACATTATGTTATCGAACTGACACTGTTACTTTTGACACACGGTGCTTAATGTCTTCTTTTCAGCATTAGCGAAACTTCAAAAATAAAATGTCATAAAGATCATCTTTCTAACGTAATACGAACGTTTAGAATAGTATCCGAAGTTCTATGAAATGGTAAATTAATATTTCAATTCAAAACCCGCCCAACAGTGAGACACACCTAATCAACAATTCGCAAGAAGCAAAAGGCAATGAGGATGAGGCCTGAGCACTATAATTTATAAAGCTTACGCAAGCAACTCATGCACTACCTCCAAACAGATACCACAGCCTCAAGTTTACATAGCCAAAGATGTGTGTGGTGTCCTATAGGCGATAATGTTGAATAGGTGAATAGACAAAGCCATAGAATAAAGTTTCTGCGTTGTCCGCGCAATTTATAACACGCACTATCTGCGAGTTTTACGGCAAGTTTCATGCTAGTTGAAGATTTAATTACGCCAAGCCGCAGGAAATATTGTCACGTGAGCCCATGCTAATTAAACACAGGCAGCTGTAGTTAATGCAGAGCCCTCTGCTACGGCGTCCCTGAAAGGCCATGCCACTTTGGAATGCTAAACACCGTGAGCATACCAGCAGCGATGCAGTCCCTTGTAATTGTCTGCGAGCTTTCTCGGTGGACATGATTCTAAACTATTGAAAGCTTAACGTTGGAAACAAGGCGTCAAGCCTGCAAATCAAGAAGCGCTGAACAAGCAGCAGAAAGTCACTAAATAAGGCACTTTGCACCTCTCTCTCTTATCCCTGTACTGGTATTTTAGGAATCATCGTTCTGCAGAAACACACGGAAACACCGACAAATATAAGCCTAGTGGGGACTCTCAAAACTTGTCACCAGAATTTGGCTTCCTTTTTAAGCTCTCAACACAGGTGCGACCTTAAAAGGCAGCAAAGGAGAAACCCACATAAACGGGAACCCTTTGCGTGTCACCACGAGCATAGCTTCGTCACGGCTAAAAGCAACATACCAACAACTAGAGAATAGCTGCAAAAAGGCCTCGAAAAAAGTTCTTAATCTAAATATCACTGATGACTGTATATCTATAGCTCAGACCCCAAACATTGCCCAGCGCACCAAGTTTAACACGACAGAGTCCGCGAGCCACTTTTGGTCAGCGCTCAGGGACGTGAAGCTCACAATTGCCCAATTTTCAAGACTGCTCAGGCGCATAATAAGTTTTCCGAGTCGATTCTTTGTTCTCGCCTTACTTGGTGCGGCCGCACTGCCCACACGAGCAGTCCGCGTATCTGTTCACGCAAGGTCTGAGCAGCTCAATAGGCAGGAGTGAGCCGTTATATATTTTCGGCGAACACAAATACGCGAAATTAAGGCCCTGCTTCCCCACCCGAGCTTTTACCACAAAGCGCTATAGCCGCTTCTTCTACTTTTTCCTTACGCTTACCTTACGTTCAGCCTACAAATATCCCTGAAGGCTAATTGAAAGACTTTCAATCGAACCACGGTGCACTAAAATGTCCAGGCATGAACAAACGGCGTTATGTCAGCTTCCGCAAACACTTGAATTCAATGGGCAACGAATATTCTTAAGAATAGTGCAGCTCCCCTTTTTATATTTGTTTGGTTTTTCGACCTCTAAACAAACATTTTAATTGTCTCATCTTCCTGTGTTTGCATAGGTGGTTAAGAAAATTGTGCGCATATCCCTCTAGGCTGCAGATGCGAAACCGATTGAGGGAATAGACTTTTCTCCTGTCAAATGAATGTTTGGTGCAATCAGCAGTGAATGAACTGGAAAAGACGAAAATATATAAAGGCGTTCAGAATCGTGGAATGAAGCAGTAATTAAATATACTCCCTCCGTGTATATGACCAACTACTGACCGGCACTGTAATTTTGAATGTTATCTTTAATTTCATTTCACAAAAGGAAAAGAGATTCCTATATTTTGTTCTTGCAATTCGAGCGCACTGTTTATCCTCCAGTATTGATAAATATTATAACAGAGGAGAGGATACAGCGAGAATGCCGGCTGCAAACTCACGCGCATATGATTGATTGATTGATTGATTGATTGATTGATTGATTGATTGATTGATTGATTGATTGATTGATTGATTGATTGATTGATTGATTGATTGATTGATTGATTGATTGATTGATTGATTGATTGATTGATTGATTGATTGATTGATTGATTGAAGCAATAAGTTCGACATGCCCTATTAGAACAGGCGAACAAAAGGATAGGTGCACCTTTGGCTACGTAGCAGACATGCTCCACCACCTTTACGGGTGAGCAGATCCAATCGAGGATGTCAGGCATCATCTCCAGGCAGTCTTTGTATGCGTCCATTAGCGGCTTGCGGCACTTCTCGTACGGCTCGCCCATGCGACGGTTGCACACATTCACCAGGTTGTGCAGCCACTGAATAGCACGACGTATGGCCGCGACTGCAACCATGGTGGTGGAATTTGTTTACACGCTAGAGCTTCAGTTTTTATCACCATGAGCTCTTGTATGAACAAGCAGAAAATCTGACAAGCATTCCGCAAATACCGGGCGCTATTTATCACGAAAAAAGTGAGTACGTGAGAGCATCGGGCAACACCTCTCTTAGGCAAGTCAATATATCCGAGGGAAATCACAATGCCGCCACTTCGTGCGTGTATTTAATATATTTATATATAATCTGGGCCTTTCTGTATTATATAGGGCATATTATATACTTTTTGTGCATAATATACACCATTTTTGCTCAAGTTGGATAAACTATAGATATACCCCAGATAATGTTTCAGATAACGGTGCGAACGGGAGAGAGTGAAATTGACGTGTGTATGGGGCTAAGATACGTGTTATCCAAAACGACTTTCTACTAAAGCAAGCAGTGGCGCCAGCACTCCCGGGAGTCGTAAGCCTCCTTAGTTATTAGGTAGATAAAGCTTCCCCTCTTATTCTACGAATTCATGGCACTGGCGATGCAGAATGAGGTTCGCGGCATGGCCGGAAAGCAAACTTGTACGCGGTGTATGTTTGAGAAAAACTGAACATGTTTCGTAATAAGCACGACAGCAAAATAAAGGTCACCACAAACAACGCCCAACCTCACGACTTTGCATATGCGTTTGACGAGACTTCATGACAGTTCCACAAGCCGAAAAGGTAATGCCATTTCTCTAAAATTAAAAAAAAAAAAAGTAGCTACTCAGATGCATTCGAAAAACATATTTATCTCTTTAAAATATTAAAGCCCAATTGTCCGAATAAAACACAGGTGATCAAGTGCTGAGTCTAACACGCTTGGCATGACCCTGCAACAATGTCTGTATTTTGTATTGCTAACGATGGCTTTGTTTATTTTACCTAACGATTTCGTACTTAACTGCATATATTACTCGTCACGAAGAGGCTTGCCGCTGTATAGCATTAATTCGGAATCGTCGCTACTGATACCAGCATGTAATACTAGCATGAAATAGTTTGTCCTGGTGGGTATACAGTGGTTTCACAGCAACTACTCTGCCTTCAAAGAAAAAAAACGCGGTATCGCGTTGTACTAAGAAGCCCTCAGTAAAAATTAAAGAGCGCAGCAGGTCATTAAATTTTTCAAGCAGATAGAAGCGGCAAAGGGAGAATAGTCAAACATACACACACTCACACACACACAAAAAAAAAAAAAAAGGCCGGTCGCTACACTGACTCGATCTTCAGACGTCCCTGTCCGGAGGATTACATGTACGAACATTTAAAATTTACCGGATACAAGCCGACTTCGTCGAACTGTATACGGCAACAAAATGCAAAGAAGATAACGGATCACACGGCCCGAAAGTTGTTCGGTAAGCAGCACGAGGCCTGCTAACTGAGCATAAGCCTGGGCTTAAATGAGGCTAAACTGCCAAAGTTCCGACTGTGCTCAGCGATGGGTCAAACAGTGCGGGCATCTGAAATACATTTTTTTTTTTTTTTCATCCTTGCCCAAATCTGTGGGTAAAAAGTCAAAACTCAATTGCCCCGATGCAGCCGGAGCTCCAAGCGAACAGCGGGAGATGGCACACAGCCTGAGCAGATCATGTCGTATTCTGCTAAGTCTGGCTTCGCAGTCCGGTAATTTAACATAACATCGATAAACACTTGCGATATAAGCTAACTTATCCGGATTCAGCGTCCCAACCCTTACACCCGGAATGTATCCTTATACTGATGTTTACGATTGTTTCAGGCACTCAAGAACGTGCAGTCTTCGAATTCATTGCTTCATCTACTCATGTAGCGTAACATCGCTAAAACGAAAGCTATATAGACTTTTGTGTAGTGTGTACCGTGAACTACATGCGGGGCATTTTACGACGTCAATGCATTTTACGAAAGTTGAATCATTAGAGACAAGCGATGATCCTTAAAGGCCGGAATACATGGAGCGTTTTTGCCGCGTCAAACCGGCGTTTTACGCCCGACGGCGGCCCCGCGTCAGAAAAAACGCGCGCCGCCACCGATCTGGCCCTGCCAGATATTTGACGCGCGGGCGGCGCGGCGTCCTTTTGAACCGGAAACTACTGTCGACGCGAGCCAATAGGAGCGCGGAAAGCTGGTATTTCCGGTTTGAGCGGCCGCTGTCAACATGGCCGCCATGGCTGACGAGCATGGAGGAAGCTGACGAGGTATGGGCTTGGTATAGGTATAGTGAACTAAGTATGGGGCAGTTTGGTCGCAGAAATGTGATTATCGTAAAAATAAACGCTTAATCAAGCACGGAATGTCGCTTTTTTGTGAGTATACGACCTACTCTCGGATCGTTGTGTGTTTGTTTACTCCCTGGAGTGAAATTTGTAAAAATAAAAAAGAAAACCGTGCCGCTGGTATCCGAGCAGGCATTCCGAAGTATCTTCGTTCATTCGAGCGAGCCAAATCCTTGCGCACCTATGTACGCTTTCTACATTTAGCACAGTAGCATTCGAATGAACACTTTCGGGATTCTACCACAAGGGACAGCATCGCTTCTCTCACGTACCTCGCTCTGCGGTTATTTCCGCTCGCTGCTGCATTTGCTTTCGCATCGAGGAATCCGCGGCGGCGCTCGCGCCACTTCGTCGTTCCATGTATCTCGAGCTGGGCGTCGCGTCGGCGCGGCAGTTTTCGACGCGTGAAAATCGTGGAAAAAAACGCCGCATGTATTCCGGCCTTAATGCGCATTATGTCATGTTTAAACACATTCGTTCCACAGGTCGCGTCACGTTCAACGTTGAGAGGCGTTTGAAGTTCTCGCACGAGGTCACGTGAATATAACGTCACCGGTTTTAAGGACGGCACTTATCCAGGACGACGCCGGGTTACGTTTCCGATGAGCCATATAACGTTTTCGCTTGAGCAATGACGTCACTACCGACGTCAACCCAAGACGATGAAGAAACACCGTCGTTTATCGGGGTTTTTTTTATGTTTATTTTTTATTTTATTTTTTTACAGGCTGCAGCGACAGCGACTGAGCTCGGTCCTTATACGACTACGTATCCCTGTGGTGCCCGCGTCGAGTCCAAAGTCCGTCTATTAATAAAACGTTATTCATTTAAGCGTTGAACTTTTTAATTAGCGCGGAACGAGGAGATAACACGAATTATTTTTTATGGTAGGCTGAACGTATTTTGCTTTTCTGCCTTCGTCTCTTGAATGTTTTCGAATACTTTCACATTCGGACCGATGACCCGCCAATGACGACCGCGTGACTTAGCCACGCGGACGTCTCTCGCTCTATTTCCTGTTTTCATGCCGCACGTATTTTCTCAGTGCCATCAATTTCCGCTTTGTACTACCTTCTTTTGCAATTATCTCTTCATTCGTGCCCGAAGCGCTACGTCTGAACGTACTCCACGGGAAAATAGTACGATGCAGCAGAAAAAAGAAAGGCAAGATTTAACTTCGCGGTGAAGCCTTAACCTTCGGTCAAGAATCCCGCCTACAAAGAAGTCGCCGAACAAGACGAGTTGGTTTTCTTTCAATCTGTGTGTCCTCAGATATATCATAACTATGTTTAACCTTAAGAACTTTGGCTTGACGAGCCGTATAATTAAAGCAGGCCGACAGTTCATAATAAACGCTGCTAGCATTTCCTATAGGAATACCGAGCGTGTCATGCTTTGAAAATCAAGTTTATGGATGTCACGAGGCATGCATTAATTAAAAAGATTAATGGTTGGTCCTCCATCGCAATTACAAAGGGGCTACGGCGCTTGTGTGATCTGTGCGATGTCGCGAACTTGATACCGCCGGCTACGCGGCCGCGTTTTGGTGGGGACGATACGGGAAAATACTCTCGCACTGAAAGTTCTGTCAACGTTAACAACCTTGATTGACCCAATTAACTTCCTTACAGTGCCCCCTAGCAGCTGGTATTTAGTGCATACCAGCATTAATTGCTTATTGAGTCGAATACAAGTTTCCAAGAAAAGTTGCCATATTGCCGCAGACCCTTCTAATCTTCATTTGCTGCTTCCACCAACCACTGGCAAACGGCCTTGTCATTTTGTTTCCAGCGCGCTGAACGACCTTGCGCTCATTGTTTGTACACTTTAAATTGAACGTTCCCGAATGCTAGGGCTTTTCGAAGTCCAACGACCGCCGAGCACGTCTGCATTTATCGCCGCTTATAAATTGCTTAGCTCTTTTGCGCGCGCACAAGTCAAGTCACCTCCAGTAGAGTCGGTTTAAGTTCAACGCAAGTCCCTTCGTTTGCTACTTTGGCCATTGTACACGCCACGTGACAATAAATAAAAAGGGAGAATACAAATTCTTCATAGGCTCTGCTTGAGAGGAAATACTTAATTGACTAGTTTTCAGAACGAAAGTAGGAGAATTCGTTAAGAACTGATGACTGGTTTTGCAACTATGCTCTCAGAACTGAAAACGCGGGATCTATACGGCTGGTCGCAAGGTCCCTCCACTGAGAGTTCACGTGGTAAGCTTAAAATGAAGCGAGTAGTCCCAGTTTTAAATTCAAAAATTGTAGGGGACACTTAAGCTCCGCCTTTAAGGGTATGACGCGACAGCGTATGCTACCAGCCCACATATAAATCCCCGCTTCAGCCAAGCCTTATAAACAACGTACTTGCGTGGTCTAGGGGTAACGTAAATGCAAGGGTCCTGCATGGCTGGTTGGTTATGATATCACCCTCCCATTTGAAAGGAGAGGCCAGAGTTGGCAGCTCCTGCCAAAAGCAACGTCAGGCAACCTTACGTCCAGTTAGTGCTCGGCCATGTCAGCTACCATGCAGCTGCCAGCGCCATGCTCGGAAGTTTTCGCTCACAGTGACAACGCCGACTTCGTATTTTTGGTGAACTGGACGCTTAACGTTTTCATGTTAAAACCATCGTCTCTCTGTATAAGCAATAAAGTTTTTCATCCTCATCATCATATTTTTACGTGGTAGCGTTGAAGGCCCGGTTCACCGAAATTGGCGTTGTGTGTTTTTCATCATCGTCGTCATCATCATCATCATCATAGTTTTGCGTGATAGCGTTGAAGGCCCGGTTCACCGAAAATCCGGCGTCGGCGGCCGTTCGCCGGCGTTGGCGTTGTGTAATTGCTACAGCTTATTGCTGCGCGGAGAAAGCAAGGTCACGCGAGAACGTTATGTAAAGTCGCCTTTCAAAAACAAAAAGGAATGAGTGAAGCGCTATGGCTAACGATAAGAGAAAATGGCACTCACATATTTCGGTGAATAGGTCCTTGATTGACAAGAACGCTTTCTTCACAAGGGCCCCGAAATCCAGCAGCAGTTTTATAACCTTCTTAACCCGGTCATATACAGCTGGAGGAGGAAACAAATTATAGAGTAATGAAACCTAAGCCCTCATTTTCCGGTCACTATGATTCTGCGTTAGAAGTGACGAGCTGAAAACATTTGTATCTCGTAACAGCGCTTGAAGTCAATCGATAGACGATCTGGAAAATAGGGATGCACGTCGTCACGAGTGAACTAATTGATCCCAGTTTAAGACTACAAATTGTTTCCTTTCCTGAAGAGACAGTAGGCAATTTGTTCTGAGAAAGTGAAACCAATGCATCTGCGGACGTCGAATCTGATAAAATTCAAAAGGAATAACATTGCGCTGAACAAGGCACATTGGATTTCTCGCAGTCTGTCGCTCCTCACATCAACCATCGTGCTGTGTGTTCTCTGGCAAAGGGGAGAGGACATAGCCATAGGAGGCTTCCCCTGAATCCAATGAACCCAAAGTGTCCCAATTGTCACAGAACGTAGAGGCTTAAATGTAGACAATTTTTAAGGCCTTTCTTCAAGGCCTTACAAAGGGGAGAAGCGAAACAGAAACGCTGAGAACACCCGGATTCTGCATTTAAATACAATGCCATACGAGCTTCTGAGTATTTTTGTACTTTTGCTTGACGGCAAAGAGAAACTGGTATATTTTTAGACGCAAGCAATCTTTTTTTCGAGACAGTGAAGACAATGCTGCAGTTCTGCCATAAATGGAACTCTCACAGCACCAAAAAAGTGTAGTTGTCATGTGCTCACACATCTTTAAAGAAAAGAAAACAGGTCCTTTTTTATTACAGGCGTAAGTGCGTCGTCAAGTGTTGAGTGCAAAGCCCTGTTTAGTAAAAATTGCTAACTGGACGGAGAGACACTACGTACGCTTTTCCTCATCTCTCACCTTTGAGTGGAGACGTGGCCACCTCCAACATGCGACGTGTCTCGTTAGCCACCTTTTCTTGGCCACAGCTGAGACCTCGCGATAAAACCTCCACGTTGGCCGCGAAGTTCTCAGCCGGACCCGTCAGCACCAGGAAGTAGATATAAGTCATCAGCGCCAGCCGTCCTTCCCCTGCGGCATAGTCACGCCGATATGTGGCACATACGGGAATCGAAACCTATAAGATCTAATGAGTGTGAGAGTGGTTCTCCATAGTAAAAGGGTGTGGTACCACAATCAGTTAGTCGGTCGGTCGTGCACGGCGCCCGCGTCAACTCTGTAGAAAATACCAGTATTATAAGCGCGTACAATTCAAGAACGCAGTGCATTTTCTCTCCAAAAGATGCCCTCTAACCAATCGCAGCGGGTTATTGCCATGATATCGTGATTTTGCGCCTGTCATTGTGACATCGCAGGTGGCTGCCCTCTGCAAGTCAATCTGCAGGGACTTCATGCTTGGACGGGCTCCTTTGAAGGGTGTTAACGGCAGCATTCGTACGTTGCATCCGATTATGCACGGACTCTACAAAAATTACCGTTTCTGGGGCAACTGGTGCGGTACAGTTCGTTGTCACCCGCTATGGTATAATACGCCTCGAATAATTAGCGGTCACGTCGACCCAACGGTGATTGGCCAAGAAATTGGCACTCTCCAGAACGAATATTTGAAGTTCTTCCATAACGTGACACCTTATTTCCGGCGCGAGGCACTATAGCCCTTGAAACCTGCTTACAACGGAGGAAAGTGCTCACTGGAGAACAACTGGGGTAGGGTGAGCATGATGAGGCATCGCAAGCTGTCGGAAAAGGCCGCACCCAACATCAGGAAGCTACCGCAAGTGAACACGACGAGGAAGATGATGAAGTTCGTTGTTTGGTAGATCCTGACCAATACAAGGTTGAGCAGTACGGTCAGCAGCGCCCCCATAGCGAAGCCCAGAAAGCTCTTGAGCACTCTGTTCTCGAAGGTTTTCGGCTGAAGGGCCTTTCTGCGAACGGAGGCAACAACAACCTTCACGGCGTTATTAAATGCAGCGGAATGATATTGTATGCGCTCAATAAAAACCACTAAATCTCTACAGTAAAGCACAATAGCCAACAGAAACTTCGCCGTGCTCAAGACTACTCAACAAAAGTTTATGACAGATTGATAAGTATCAAAGAAGAGGACTGAGTCCGGCTGGGTGGTTCATGTTGGACGGAACGACGTAACAGCAATATGTCTGTATTCTCTCCCGTCCCGTCTGTCAGCGCTGTTTCGTCATTCCATCCAACGATAGTACAATTTGTATGCAAATATTTGTCCACAAAATATTGAGTAAAAGAATAATTTCCTGCGTATCATTATCTAATATGTACACAGACGTAGTTATTTTCGACTTTAAGATTAAAATGTGGGATTTAACATCTCGAAGCCACACATAGGCTGTGTTAACATCTCCAAGCGACACATAGGCTGTGAGCGACGCCATAGTGGAGGGCAAAATTTTCCCAAATCTTATTGCACCTACGTGCAAACACTGCTCACAACCGGCCACATTCATTGACATGGTGTGGACATGTACACGACACAACGCATACAATACAGCTACAGTGGATGCGTGGGAGTCCCTCCTGCGTACCACCGAGCTCGCCCAATAGCGCCAGCTCATTTTGCGCGCATTGGAGGCCGCAGAGTCCCAAGGGATCCCTGCTGACCTTCTCTAAGCAGTGCAACCAGTCTTTCGGCTGGTTCCCCTATTTTGGGAGTAAATAAAGAGCTTATCATCATCATCGACATTAGTTAGGCCACGCGGAGACCTTCAGCGTACGTGGACGTCGCACAGCAAAAATAGATTTTGTATTTCATCGCCATTTAAAATGAAGCCGCCACGACTGGGATCGAACCATCGACCTCGGGATCAGAAGCCGAAAACCAAAACCACCGAAACACCGCGGCGAGCTTATTTCCAGGTTTAATGGCGCATGCTTACCTTCGGAGTAGGGAAAAATTACTGTCCAAGCCCATCTGACGTTCTGAAGCCGGCTCTAAACAGACTAGCTTCGAGGGTGTTATTGCGGGTTAGTTGGGGCAACATTAAAGAGAATGAACAGCACAGACACATACGAAGAACTAGGCCGCAACAACACCCTCGTGAACTTTACTTCTTCTACAAGGGACACTTCACCTTCCTATATCAGCGATATTGTGCTGTTCTAATTTTCTTCGTCCTGCTTCTACGCTGTTTCTTCTTTTGGTTTAAAATATATAACTCTATTAACAACCTGCTGTTCAAAGAAATTACATTTATGTGTTACTAATGCATTAGTCTTTTGATGAAACGTCAGTGTAATACTTTCACTGCTTATTAATTTGCCGTGTTGTATGTGCGCTTGCACAGAACCGGGTTAAGTGGAGAAATATGGAAGAGGCCTTCGTCCTGCAGTGGGTATAGTCAGGCTGATGATGATGATGGTGGTGGTGGTGGTGGTGGTGGTGGTGGTGGTGGTGGTGGTGGTGGTGGTGGTGGTGGTGGTGGTGGTGGTGGTGGTGGTGGTGGTGATGATGATGATGATGATGATGATGATGATGATGATGATGATCGCGGCAGCCAATAGGGACGCGGCCTCGTCAGGCACGATTTTGCCTTTTGTCGTGTCCTCCAAGGTATTTCTGTAAAGAAATGTCTTGAATAAAAAATAGGACAATGCAGGAGGCTATAGAACGAAAATTCGTAGGTGTAACGTTGGTTAAATTGGTTCACAGGAAGGGAAAGGCGCAGTAACTGTCACACTTGCTCTGTGGACACCCGAACCGCGCCGTAAGGGAAGGGAGGAAGGTGGGAGTGAAAGTGGATAGAGAGAAAGAGGAGCCGTAGTGGAGGGCTACGGAGTAATTTCGACCACCTGGGGATCTTTAACGTGCGCTGACATCGCACAGCACACGGACGCCACTTCGTTTCGCCTCCATCGAAACGCAGCCGCCGCGGTCGGGTTCGAACCCGGGAACTCCGGCACAGTAGTCGGGCGTTGAGAGACAGGAAGCGTGCCGAGGGGGTCAGAGAAATAACTCGAGTTAATGACATTCTAATGAATGAATGAATGAAGCCTTTATTGAAGGGAAGGGATGGCTCTCGGCCGCTGTTTGAAAATCAAGAAGAAACGAGCATGGGCAGGGCATGTAGTGTGAAGAGAGGATAACCTATGGTCGCTCAGGGTGACAAATTGGATTCCGAGGGAAGGAAAGCGCAGCAGGTGGTTGCAGAAAGTTAGGTGGGCGGATGAAGTTAGGAAGTTCGCAGAGGTCAAGCGGATGCAGCTAGCACACCGGGACCGGGTTAGCTGGAGGAATATGAGAGAGACCTTCGCCCTGCAGTGGGTATAGTCAGGCTGATGATGATGATTAACAAGCTTCATAATGAATGCGGAAAAAAAAAGTTGCCCTTGAATATGTCTCATCACGCAGTATGAAGTAGCGCATCTTGATGCAATGAATGAATCTTCAAATTTAACCGAATCTGTGAGCGATTCCGATTTACTGCATTGCCAACACTTACTAGACTGGAATATTTACCAGGCCTTTCGTAGTGAAGTAAATAAAAAGAATGCCCTTCCGCACCGCCCAGATATAACAGACTTAATCCGGCTGTTTACCGACGACTGCGCGTTACTTTCCTACAGATCAACCTCCTCAAAGCAAAAGAGTTGTGTGACACCTGGCTTATGAGGTTAAATGCCAATAAAATTTTTTGTCGCGAGCCACAATCAACGTAACCAGTCATCTCCCAGCTACCCCGCTTTTGGTTATCCTGTAGCTCAAACCGACGCTATCAAAGAAATACCTAGATTTCATATCGCTATTAACTTATCCTTATCCAATCATATCACTCATATAACACTGCTAATCTCGTCCTTGCGTCCTTGCTGCGCAGCATCGCCACAGCATCCCCTTCTGTCGAACCGCTTACTTATTGCTTGTCAGACCTAAATTAGAGTGTGCACGCTCTATATTCGGGCCTCGCCAAATTGATCTCATCGATTTACTGAAAACAGTTCAGAGTCATGGTTCACTTTTTCTTTTTTTTTTTTTCAAATTACTCCTATCGCAGCAGTGTAACCCAACTAAAGTGCAAACTTGAACTTCATACTCTGACATCTCGCCGCAAACACTAGCTAGCATTTCTCTTTACGTTTTTTCTTGCTTTTTGTTTTTTTTTTAGAGCTTATTACCAGAAAACACAATCATCCATGCAGGCCCATCGGTCATCTAGTCATCTTCATCCCAAATTCGTGTACGCTCAGCACTCCCATACGACAACATTCCAAAAGTCATTTTTTCTCGTACTTCCCTGTATTGGAACGACTTTCTTTCCCGGCCACACCGCTTCGCTACCAGATAATTCAACAATTCAAGACCGCCATTCGAAAACATTTTTATCATAACTTCAGTACTCCCCACCCACCTCTCATATAATGCCCCTTAAAAGAAGCCTTTGAAGGTTTGATAAATAAGGCAATAACTATAAATATAGGTATAATACAATAGGCCCAGGAAAATTAAATTTTTGCGCACACGGAGGTAAAGGTCCGCGCCCAAAAAGTAAAGAAAAAATGGTTCCCAATTTACCTGGACTAGCTAAATGAGACTTGGACGCTCTAGTACTGACCCAAGGCCTTGCTCAGCTTTATTTAGTTTTGTTTATCTTAAGGAGGGCGCACGGCACACCCTCTTTCTACCTCTTTTTCCGCCATCCGTGGCTGGTTCGGCGCCAAATCATTTCCATTCCATGTAGCTGGCGCCACCTCCTGCCTCCTGTTGTTAGCAGCTGGCCGCAAGCCGTCGGCCCTTTCCCATTTCTTATTAACTAGTCCTTTCCTGGTCGGTTTCTTTTTTTTTTTTTTTTTTTTTTTCATAAACATGCACCAAGTGGTCCGAAAAGCTACGCTTACTTTTTAAACTCGGGTATTTTCCGAAAAACAAATTATGACTACGTACCAGGTCGGCATGAATCAGTTCTGTACTTCAAGGGATATAGCGTAGGCTTTAAGGCCTTGGTGGTCGTTTTCAACAGTTTCAGTGCGCCCATCGAAGAAGACGCAAATGGAAATTTCGAGATGCCTCGCGTAGGCAGCTCGACTGAATGCGCACCCTCGCCCGCGGCGTATAGTGCCTCTTCGCCCCCGTCGATGCGGGTGCCAGGTCGTCTGTCTACAGAGCACGATGGAAGCTGCCAGAACTTTCTAGAATGGGCGAGAAGGCGCAGCCGCCCTTGCCGGCGCCCTCTGCACGGCCTGGGCCCTCCTCTTTCATGGCACTCCCGAAGAGGCGCGCCACGCGCTGACAGTAGGTACAAAGACCAAGTCGAGGGAAGAAACGTCTTCAGGACCTTTGCTAGCTCTATACGAATTCAAGAAGATCGAGTACGAAAAACCACAATAGCTGTCTTGTAGGAAGAACATACCATGAAACCAACATCAGGGGTAATACCTGTTATCGTATCCCACCCTCGTCTGACAGTGCCTAATGAAATTACTCTGGATTACCACTATCACAGAGACGCGATATCGAAGGTGCGCGCTCCTGACCTACCCATACATGATCTCTATGGCCCGGATAACCTGAATTGCCTAAATTTAACCGTAGTGGCCCTTCCTTATGTCATCTGCGGTCCTCAATAGCTCAATAGAGACCGACATGACAAATACAAGGTATAACAAGATGCCATCTGACGAGTCATTACGCTCACAGCAAGCGTCCACCACCCTGGAAGTCTCTCCTGTCCAGGCGGCCGCGATGGCAGCAGGCACAGAAGGAGGCGCACAGCACCCGACTGACGAAGCGTTGCAACCGGTAGAGTGGTGGGTACACGGGCTCCTGACCGCAGCGGCGCCGCCACGAGTTCGCCCGCTCCAGTTTGTAGCGCTCCAAAGCGCGACGTACGCTGTACATGTAGCGCTGTTGTTGAACCCAGAACAGCAGCCGGCCCGTGAACAGCTTGCGAACCAGCAAGGAGCACAGCGTCGTGGCCATGTGTTCGCGATTTTCCTGACTCGTGTCTTATGCAGCTGCTGCTGAAATGCAGTCATTTTGTCAATGGCATTACTTCAAGCCCTTGCGATAAGTTTGGTTTGGTTTGGTTTGTGGGGTTTAACGTCCCAAAGCAACTCGGGCTATGAGAGACGCCGTAGTGGAGGACTCCGGAATTTTCGACCACCTGGGGTTCTTTAAAGTGTACTGATATCGCACAGCACACGAACGCCTTGCTTTTCGCCTCCACTCGAAAAGCGGCCGTCGAGGCCGGGATTCGATCCCACGTCCTTGGGAACAGTATTCGAGCGCCGTAACCACTGCGCCACCACGGCGGGGCGATTCATATAACTGCCCTAACCCTATCGCTATGGTAAAATGCCATAGCAGGTAGTACACAATTACCACATAAGCAACTATTCAAGACAAATACCCTAATTTCTGCGGTTAAACCAGAGCTTTGCCTTGCGCACTCCAATTCAGCCTGCAATAAGAAGCTATTGTTCGTTGTTGTAAAAGATGCTTCACAAAGTACGTTGACTGCTATCGCCGAAAGAATTCGGAATTACACAGCCCTTCGTCTCGACTAAGTTAGGATGTGAAGGTGCCGCGTCAGTCGAATGCACTCTAATTATGTATATCTGACGCATATATGCTTGGTAACAACATCGGGCTGCCTTTCCAATTTTAACCCCTGTTAGCTCAGCAGTGTCCTGTACATATCACCTCGTGGCGTAAAGCTTCTTTCCTAAAGAATTGTAATCGTATATTTCTTATATTAACAGTAAGTATGCCCCGAAACCGCCGTCCTGTCCAATTGATACCTCTTTGTAACCACAAATGTCAAGACCACCGAGCTTTTTTTTATTATACGTAGTATAGCTGCGTATCTTACGAATGCAAAAAAAAAAAAAAAAAAAAAAAAAAAAAACAGAATCTAGAGTGGTGGCTACGACGGGCATACGAATATTGTTCTCGCTGTAATGCCTTGTGGCCTTCAAAAAATACAAATTTAAAAATCTAGTTAGGGTTTCAACAAGGTAAAGCTCGAGTCTGTCACTATACAAAACCAGAAACCGGCAAGTGACAGGAACAGTCCCGGTGTAACAGTAATAAGCGCTCCGAAGACGGAGAAAATTCGCTCTGGACGGTGTATTGCGAAGAACAGCTACGCTACTCTGAACTGCCCTTATGATCGATCGTATTTTGCGTGAAATCGAATAGGGAACCTGCAAAGAAGTTTTCTGTATCGATGGCCGCGCTGTAAAACATAGCCTAGCGAGAAGAGCAAATACTTTACAGGCGCTCTCGTAGGGCGTTTTCTCTCCACTTGCATGCGCTTACAGAGATCAAATTGCACGCACTGTCGAACCCCTGAATTACGTGCCTAAGATAACTGGGCTGCATCGAGAGCGTCTGGGCAAGGACGTTATCTGCCACACGCATATCTATCTAGACCGTGACCCATGTTAGAAGCTATTCACAATTTTCCCTCACCGAAGTAGAAAGATGTGTTGTTGTTGTTGTTGTTGTTGTTGTTGTTGTTGTTGTTGTTGTTGTTGTTGTTGTTGTTGTTGTTGTTGTTGTTGTTGTTGTTGTTGTTGTTGTTGTTGTTGTTGTTGTCGTTGTTGTTGTTGTACAACTTATAAAAGCTTTTGATAAGATTTGCCAAGAATTGCTCATTCAAGTTAATTTTTCTCCTATTAAAAAATCTGTTTTATGAAACTGGCTTCAGGCATACTTGAGGTCTCGACATTAATATGTTGTTTTTGAAGAACTACCTTCCAGATTTTTACCAAGTGTATTTCTCAAGTACTCCAGTGTACGGTATTGGGATATTTAGTTTTTCCTTTATCTGAACATTGTTACTGGTTGCAATTCTAACCACGGGTTGTATACTGACGACTGTGTTCTGTATTCTACTATAAATTCATATGATAACCAAGTTAGCGAAATGCTAAGCTAAATCTGCTTTTGAGCTCGCACTATGCCTGCTATATACGTGACATTTATGCTAAATGTATTGTGTTTATCATTACAAACGTTCATTGATTTTTAATGCGAAAGCACTTATTGGTTCGTGGACGGTGTGGACAGGATCTGTGACCACGAGATGTGTGCGTGAGATAATTGATTATAAGAACGACGGTAAGAATAACTAGACAATTAACACATAATCATCAATGACAATGAGATAATTCATAATATACAACGTCTCGATTTCTAGTTTATGATGAGTCATGATAAGGATAATGCGCAAATATAGTTAGATGAGGCTGATACGTAACTAAATCAGAATTAAATTCAACATTAACGATAATTATATTACGTAATAAGATAAAATAGAGTTACTGATAATATTACTGATAAGATACTGGTAGTTCATTATAGCAATAGTGATAGGTGTAGTTACGATATGAGAAGACATAACTAAGTGGGAATTTAGGTCACCATTAACGGTAACCATATGACGTCACCAGAATATATACATAGTTACTGATAATATTACTGATAATATAGTGACAGTATGTGATAGTAACAGGGGCAGCTAATTATAGTGATGACGTCACCGACTGATCACGTGATACCAACGAGCCTCGACAAGAAGTTGTCAACGAGGCAAAGGTATAAGCAGAGGAAGCAACGAAACGCAGAACGAGCTCATAAAAAAAAAACAGGCACTTGCAATTATTTTCGCATTTCCGCACGCAAGGAGACATAATTTCACACCTGTAATCTTTAATTCGAAAGCCTTTTATGACTCATGACTCGCCGGCGTGTCTGTGCGTGCGTCTGCGGGAGCTGTCAGTCATCTTCAGCAGGATCAGGGTGGTTTCAGTACTGATAGTTAATCAATGATGTAGTAGCTGGTTTATGAACATTAGTTAGCAATGATTAGTTTGTTAGACAACGTTAATTTGTTATTAATAATTAGTTAATTGCTTGTGGTAATTAGATATTTAGCAAATGATGATAAGTGTCCTCGTGCGCAAACCTCAACTGACACCCAGTAGCCACCACAACTACGTACGCGTAATGATGTCACAATCAACACTCAACAGCAAGAGTCACCAAACCGAAGCCAAGCAGTGGCCAAACAGAGGGAGGCTAGAGTAGTGGTTAAAAGGTTTCGCATGTACGCACTTTAAATCGTTAAAGTGCCCCCTGATTTTTTAACAATTCAGCTGCCGCAAACCAACCCCTCTGAGATTTAGAATAATCTTAGTCTTCATCACGGTGGAACAACCGTGGTCTTACCATAACCCAGGATCTACGTTGCGACCACCACATTACCACACTGCAAACAACGCCATGTACGCCATGTAAGATTTATATTACTTCAAGCGGTCTCTTCGTCACTCATCAGATTTCAAGCTTCTGATGGCGTACAAGACTTTTGGCTTGCCTTTTCTTGAATACGGCAGTACTGTTTGAGATTCATTTACTTTTCTCAAAGTCAACAAAATGGAAAAGGTACGAATGAAATCAGTCAACAAGAACTGTGTCTCGCCCCTTATTGTCCTCTGGCCTCATGCCGTTGCGCTGTTGCACTAGAAATCAGTCAGATTTATCTGTAACCAGTATGGCATAAATCCGTTCCCGAGCTTATGAAGAGAGTATTTATGAGCTAGCTATCAGACAGAATCAAGATTTCGCGCTTGCTTTTCTTCTTTTCTTGTTTAAATTTGTGAATGAAATATTTAAGAACGCCGACAGATATGAGTACGTCACATTTTTGTAGGGTTGCGCATGACGACGTAGAAATATATGTTCACTGCTTCTTTTCCAAAGAAAAATGTTTTCAAATTCTCTTTCTTTCTTCGCTCTGTAGTCGAGTGGAACAATCATGACGATATAGTGGTGGAAGAGGATGAAGCACACAAATTCCAGTCATTAATATAGCTCAGTTTATGAATACTGTTCCTTGTCGTTTGATTAATTTGTGCGTTGTACTTTCCTTCTTATGTGCTTAATATTTTCTTTTCAAACGCTGTTTCTCATTGTTCAACTGCTCGTCACTAAACTGATGTTTACTCACGTAAATTCCATTCCACTCTGCCATGGCCAGCTATGTGGCTATAGTATAAATTAGTAAAGCAGTGATGACGCAGCCGTTTTTAAAGCAATGAACGACTGCTGCAGGAATAGACACTAGCATTCACTGAGCTGCTCATTTCTCCTCATATACGGCGAATGTGTCATTGTTGGTTTTCTTCCGTTAGCATTTGGGCAACTGGAGTAAATGGCATTAATGCATGGTTACTTTTGTGGTTTAAGGAAAAGAAAGAACGTAGTGACTGTTTCCCTTTTGTTGGTCCCCTGAACCGCGCCATAAAGGGAGGACTGAAGAAGAAAGAGAAAAATAGATGGCGAAATGGAAGGCTCCGTATAATTTCGACCACCTGGCGGCCTCCGACATGCGTTGACACCTCACAGCACTCAGAAGCCTTTGGGAGTTCCGCCTCCATTAATACACGGCCACCGCAGCCGGAATCGCACCCGGGTCCTCCGGTTGTAGACGCGCATCCCGCTATTTACATGCCCATCAGAAAACTATTTAATGATGTAGCGCTGCGGCAAGGTCACTCCAGGCATCTTTCATACGATTAGCAGAAAAATATTGAAATAACGTACCTTTATTACTCTTGTCTGCTGCTGCCGCCGCTGCGCCACTTTTTCTGTGCCTGAGGGTGCGATTCGCTTCACCTTGTTCAGAGCTTAATAACGTGACAGTCTTCACATCTGATGAAAAACTTCTTCATGGGACGTTCCTTATTTGACGTAAACCAAGATTCTTCGCATAGCTGAGCGATCTCCAAAAAATGTTCTAGAAGTGTTGTTTGTCTTCTTTTTCTTCTTTAAGCCTGCGCAAGTTTGACCAATGACATTCATTTTGTGATTTATTTTTAAGTACAACAAATGCGAAAAACGGAAATGGGAGAAACTACGGCATACGGGTTAAATATGCTGAATTAGTAAGCGAAAACTGTGCAGTGACACTGGAGAACAAAAATTTGGCGTATACGCCGTGGAATTATACAGTCGCCGACTGATCATTTGGACTCCGTGTGACCCGTATATTGGTCCAAATAATCGAACTGACTGAAATATCCGTGACGTTAACTGAGAAAATTGAAAGCGGCATCTAGATTCATAATAGAAAAACTAGGGATCAACGCTTGCGGAGGCGCCCAGCCAACGTCTGAAATAGACATGGCTGTACGGGACAGGCTATAAAAACCCCTGATGCCAAAAAACATGCATCCCGAACACCGTAAGGAGCGTCGGGAAAGAGCTCAAATGCTCAGTCAGAAATTTAGCCTCCTGCCGCTGGAGGAAGTAGCCTTTGTAGATGCTGCCAGAAAGACAAGCCCCATTATGGTTGCGGCGGTAACGAGCGGGTCGGGTAGACCGATCGCGTAGATAGTGCCAAATCATACACCGAAATTCTACAGCATTATCGACTGAGTAGGCAGGTGGCTGCTGCACCAACCCCTACCCTAAATTGCAGGCAGGCCGTCGCCTGGCGTCGCCTTCAGACTGGGACATTCCCATACCCACTTCTGGTCAGCCATATGCTCCCAGAAGAAAGATCAGAATTCTGTATAAACTGTGACTAGAGAGGGACACTCGAACATATCGTCAGGGACTGCCCCTTTTCTCCCGGGTGGGGCCTAAATCTGACGCCGCAAATCTGGGAGACCATGCTGCGCTGCTCAAACCCTGGGCTCCAGCTAGCCACCATCCAGCTGGCCTGGGACGCCGCCAGCCAACAACGTCTGCCAGCCTGCGTCTGAGGCGAAGCCCCCGCCATCCATTCCAAGCGACGGAGGGTCGAAGCTCCTCCATCCGCTGGTGTAAAAAAAAACTACTTTCTCTCCCTCTCTAGGTTTACAGGGAAGAAAAGGAGCAGTATCTGTCACAGTTTTGTGGACACCTGAACCAAGCTGTAAGAAAATGAAGCAGGGTAAAAGTGAAAGAGGATACAAAGGTGCCATAGTGGACGTCTACAGAGCAATTTCGACCGCCTGGGAATTTTTAATAGGCACTACATGGGACCGCACATGGACGCCTCTCCATTTTGCCTCGATCAAAACACAGCTGCCGGTGGTGATAAGAAATAATAATAATAATAATAATAATAATAATAATAATAATAATAATAATAATAATAATAATAATAATAATAATAATAATAATAGTAATAATAATAATAATAATAATAATAATAATAATAATAATAATAATAATAATAATAATAATAATAATAATAATTATAATAATTGACTTAGAGAAAAGTAAAGGGTATCTGTCACTTTTCTGTGGACATCTGAATCGCGCCGTAAGAGAAGTAATGTGGTGGTGGTAACAGCATTTATTGCCACAAAATGCAAGGTATATTAGTTGGAGCTGGGGCGAGTCCAGGGTGACTCAGTCGAGGGAGACCTCTTGATCTCACGTGATGAGGGCCAGTTGTGTTGTTCTGCGTTTCATTGGTATTGTGTGCCAGGACAAAACTGGCGGCCATCTGTCGCGGCCAACAATTTCACTAATCGCCCACCCTTGAACCGATGACATTAAAAGTTTTACATTCAACCATCCGTTGGTGCGTAGCGTCGGAATGCACCATACCGAAAACTATAGACCCTATTCACTATCAGGTTTAGCAGGCGGTAGTTCGGGCAACCCTGTATTGAGGAAGCGCCATAACGTTGGGCGGTTTGAAACTAAAAGCACACAAAAATGTTTCCAACAAGTTTCGGCGCCGGTCTACCGGCGTCCTCCCTGCTGCGCGCCGTTCATTCGTCGGACACTTAGAAGCCGTTTGCAACGCCGTCCAACCAGAGCTCGGATTTCACCAACGCCGTGTCAGGATTCGCTGTAGTCTCTCTCTCTTTCTTTCCCCCTCTCGGACGTCGCGTTGTGCGTGCCATGGTTGCCAGTAAAGCTGTAATGACGTCTCTATAGACATTCACCTCAGCCGGGGCCACATATATGTTTCGGCCGGGAAGAACTTGCTATCGCCACCTCTCTCCGGGGGCTCTGTGACACGCTTGTCTACTGGTCCGAAGCACTCCTGTCAAACACGACTACAGAGACCGCATTTCGATGTAGTCGATGGAAGCGAAACGTCAAAGCATCTGGGCGCTGCGTGGGAGCACAAAAAAAAATTAGCCGGGGCTTAACTTTAGTTAAGCCTGGAAATTGCGAACCCAATGTCCGCTTGGCTACGCAAAGTGTTTCGCTTGTGGTGGTGCACATTGCTAATCTCCTGTGTACCCACGAAATGAAAGGCATTATTTTTAGACGTCTCCAAACTTTATTATTCATTCACAGATTCTTCTTTCTGTAGCCCAATGAACCGCAGCAAGGCCTGCAAGCTCTTGCAACTTGTATGACGTCAATCGCTTGCCGCCGTTCGCAGGTGGTCGACCGGCCGTGGAGCGTAGTTGTGGCGCGCTGAAGAGCCGACTTGGTCGCCCGTCTCTCATTCTGGTATGACGTCAGTAGTCACGTGACCGACCACCGCCGCCGCTCGATCGTGAAGCGTAGCTATGGCACGCCGAAGAGCTGACTTGCTACCCCGTCTCTCGCTCTGGTATGGCGTCAGTAGTGACGCGACTGACCGCCGCCGTCGCTGGACCGTGAAGCGTATCTATGGCGCACTGAAGAGCCGACTTGCTACCCTGTCTCTCGCTCTGATATGACGTCAGTTGTCACATGACCGACCATCGACCGTGAAGGGTAGACTCCGGTACGGCGAAAAGGCGAAACCTGGCGTAGTATTGCTTTCGCAATAAAAACAGGATGGGGTGAAGGCACCCGGGTGCATGCGGGATAGTCGGTATGGATGGGGAGGATTTGGTTCTGCAGACGGCGCCACAGGCTGGGTGGGGTTCTTGGTAGAGCCGCCACTCGGCTCGACAGGCCTGCGTCAGTTCTCTGAAGGTATGCATGCATGGTATATTTCGAATCTTGTGGGCAGCTGCGCAGAGTTGTTGCAGCTTTTCGGCTGTCGGTTGAGGAACGCAAGTGTTGGCTTGCGACGCAATGGTTGTCGCAGGCCTGACGTGCGTCTTGATGGTGGTCTGTGCGCTGCCAGATGACTCAAGGTCAAGCAGATAGCGACACTAACGACGCTGACTCGGAATACGGACCCAGGTTGTAGATGTTGAGGCAGTGTCCTCCGGCATGGTTCTTGTGTTTGCAAGGACGTGAGCCCAGTCTGTGGCATCGTAATCTCCAGGGTCCAAGTCTGTCTCCGGCACTGTCACCTCCACTTATTCTTGTGAAGCGGGAGCTCCGACGCAGACCTAGCAGCGGGCGGCGGCTCGGCGAAGGTCGAGCTTCAGGTCCGGGTGGCCCTGTCAGCATGGGGCCGCCATAGATCGACAGTGATCTTGAGAAGGGCTCACCTTAAGAGGGTGATTTGGGCGTGGAAGTAGCGGGCGATCGGCACGAAACCGTGCCTCGGGGAGGAGCCGATGTGAACCCAACTGAAAAACAATCTTGTCCTCATGTTGGTGCGCGTCTAACAGACACTGTGGCTGAACTTGATCCGAGGTAGGCCAATACAGTTGGGATTGGTTATTGGCATTATATTGGCTGGTGTTCGATTGCCGACATAAAGGAGGTAAGCCTTGCAGGCACTGATACCTAAAGGAAGAAGAACGTTGCCTGAATAGTTAAATTTTAAGTAATCAGGAAACGTTTTGCTTTCCTTAGGCACGTACAGTGTCCGAAAGGTTCGTTACCTCGTCAGGGCTAGAAGCCGACTTCATTTTAAGTCTTACAATCTCCGCCCTCCATTCCGCTTCTAGTACGAGCATATGTCAATTCGAAATAAATTTCTTTTGGCTCATGGGTTCGCGAAGTTTCCCCCATCCGGTACGTGGAGGAAACTTCGCGATCCTGCGAAGCAAGGTAGATAGAATAAACATTAATATCCAACGGATCAGGTGATCTACCCAACCCCGACAGACAGGTAAGGGAGCGGGTGCCGCCTTCAGATGCAGGTTGGGAGGTCTTCGGTCCCGGCAGCCTCTTCAGCCAGTTGGACAAGCAGGAGCTGAAGCTCAGGGTACGAACTGCGAAGCAGGGTCTCCCAGGTTCCTCTACTGGGCGTCCACCCTAGAGAGTATGATCAATCCCATATTATGTGGTCGAGAGTCCCTCTCTCCCTACAAAGATTACACTTACCGCTCCTGGCCTCGGGGACAGTGAGCCATTGAAACATGCTCGTAAACGAAACTCCGCACGCTCCCGCTTCACGCGGCTACTACGCTCTCACCTCGCGCTGGCGAGCGCGTGTTGCGGGCAGGACATAAGCTAGAGCCCCAGTCGGTTAATGCTGCAGACGTAGGCTTTGGAAAAAGAGTGGCGTAGCCTTCGAGGAAATGGCTTAGCTACGATGAAGAATGAACCAGGTGAGTCGGGACACAGCAGCGACAATAGTAAGCCGGGTCCATCGGTGAACAACAGCGAGCCGGGCCCATCAAGACACAGCGCTGACGACAACAGTGAGCCAGGTCCATTTGGGCTCCAGAAGCCGGATTCTATTCAAGAGGTACAGTATTTATATCCGCTTTGCTTGCATGTGGTAGGCGAGAACGGAAGCAAGGCATACTGCTACGGCCAAATGTCTTATTTCTGCTTTAAGCTAGGTTTAGCCTAAACAAAAAAATTAGCTGTGGTTTAGCTTGTGGTTAAACCTGGAGTTACGGGAAAGCAATCTGCATGGCTACACTTAGTAGTTTATGGTTTCAGCATTATTCATGCCATAGGGGAATCACATCACGTATGAGCACCCCTTGCCTCTCGTCGTTGGCTATTCTGATTCGGGTGTAGAAGACTTTTAGCGGTAGTACATCGTCTGTTCATCGAACTTCGGGGCGCACCACGTCACAACGTTGGAGCGAACCTTCTGTCCAACTCGCTGTTGTCATTCGCATCTACCAACTACCGAGTTATCTTCTTTTTTCTTCTTTTACTTCTTCTTATTCTTCTTTTCCATCTCCTTATTCTTCTTTTCCGTCTTCTCCTTCTTTTTCCTCTTCTTTTTTTTTCTTATTTTTTCCTTTTTGTTCTTTTTTGCTTCTTCTTCTTTTTCTTCTTTGTCTTCCACGGTGCCACGCCGACGACTTGAAAACCTGTAGCATTCGCTACAAAACAGGATATGCCACACTACTAGGCAGTAGGATCGTAGTTGTTCTGGCGAAAGCCCGCAGCATCAAGAAAGAGCTGCCTCGAGCAAGGATTTTTCCATCAAAAAGAAGCCCATCTAAGTTGCGATGCTTACCTGCGATCCTGCTGATTCGCACAACGCACCTTTCAGGCGTCGAGGTTCTAAACGAAGCCAAATCAATATTCAATAGCATTCAGCTGCTATTGTGACATTTATAGCTTTTGTAGAAGCCACGAGCGCGACGGAAGCTTTAGAATGGTGCTTTCACACATTCCAACCAGGCAGGTCTGGAGGCGGCCGCTTCCACAGAAACGCTTGGTCAAGGTCCTACGGCGCATATTCCCCGTCTCGCTTGCTCAGAGTGAAGTTGATGCTACGAATACAAGATGACGATGGCCGATACAATTTTGCTATCAGGGATCGGCAGTTAAAGGCACAGGTCAAGATAGATGATGAAAGAATTCTAAGAACTATTACGATACTCCATAATGCAAAATAGCGAAATTTGAGCGCAGCTGTTTAAGCATTTTGCGATATATGGAGGTAAAGAATTTGAGATGCACATGTGTGTTTGGTTTGGTTTGGTTTGTGGGGTTTAACGTCCCAAAGCAACTCAGGCTATGAGAGACGCCGTAGTGGAGGACTCCGGAAATTTCGACCACCTGGGGTTCTTTAACGTGCACTGACAACGCACAGCACACGGGCGCCTTGCGTTTCGCCTCCATCGAAAAGCTGCCGCGGAGGCCGGGATTCGATCCCGCGTTCTTGGGAACAGTAGTCGAGCGCCGTAACCACTGCGCCACCCCGGCAGGGTGCACATGTATGTATGTATGTATGTATGTATGTATGTATGTATGTATGTATGTATGTATGTATGTATGTATGTATGTATGTATGTATGTATGTATGTATGTATGTATGTATGTATGTATGTATGTATGTATGTATGTATGTATGTATGTATGTATGTATGTATGTATGTATGTATGTATGTATGTATGTATGTATGTATGTATGTATGTATGTATGTATGTATGTATGTATGTATGTATGTATGTATGTATGTATGTATGTATGTATGTATGCACTGTTCAAAGCTCTCTATTTTTCTCACGAGCCAAAGAATTCCTCAGAAGAGAAAAACCAACGAGCGGCGCAGAGCTCGTGGCTCTTCTCTCGCTTACGAGAAATTCTCGTTAGCTCGTGGCTCTCGTTGCTCATGACTCTATTTCTCGGTTACATCGGCACCACCGGTTTAACCGCCAACAAGCCCATAAGAGCTACGCTCTAAAACACCACGGGGTATTCACGCGATGTCACCGGCCGGCACAGCCACACTGACGCAGCCTACGCAAGGCAAGTCATCATCTACCATTCTAAAGCATCCGCCACCCTTACCCAAGCTGCCGACACGAGACCTTAAAATCGAGTTCCGCTCAAGTGGAGGCCTCGACCTAAGTAAACACAACGGGGCCTATGTATGCTGTCTCTGGTCACCCGCGCGCTGCAGCTACCGATAGACGCAGTGCGAACATAGGACGCCATCCGAATCAACGCCAGGCACAATTCATTCACCATCAGCACGCCAACCGAAGACCGTGCCCGCAGATGTGTAAAACTAAAATATATCAAGATAATCGACCAAGACTACCCACTGAAAACGTACATCACTCCTCTGGACAACGCTTCCGCGTTATCGTTTATGCTATCTACGACCAAACATCTGAAGACATTTTTACAGAGCTAAAAGCATTCTACCAAAGCCCCTCCTATCTCATCAAAAATGCACGCCAACTAGGCTGCATCAAATCAAACCTGGACGCTTTCATCAATAACAAATCGTTACCTAACAGCTACGCTTCTATGGAGCGGTCTACTGCCATCCATTTCTCGCCAAAGCAGAAGCTTGTTTCAACTGCCGCCGTGCGGGACATCGTAGCGACGTGTAAACGGCACCTAAAAAGTATTTATGTAAACGATGTGGAGATACTCATGTACCGATCGACCCTCCAATATGTCCACACTAGTGCATTCTATGCGACGGCCCCCATTTTAAGGGCTCCCGCAATTTCTCGGAGCGTTTCAACAGACCAGGCAACACGAGACTGATACCCTCAACATTTGGTGCAGACGCCGAGCAAACAACCCGGCAATCCCAAAGCAAGCACCAGACAAGTTCCACTAACCGCGCTCCAGGTACGCCGCTTCAACCAACGCCAGGAACCGCTCGCCGTCCTTCGCGCCGCTAACCGACCAGTCTCCGTCGGAAATAAAGTGAGCTGAGGCCCATAATCTCCCTCCTTGGTCCAAGAAAATAGGCAACTTAAAGAAACGTTAGCAAGCAAATTCAGCAACAGAATGATCAAATAAAAAAAAAAAAACTCAATGACCATATTGCAAAGCTCCCTCAGCAAATGCAAACGCTAATTCATAGGCTCTCCCCGCAGAGGGAATGGAAAGTTCTCCCACTCCCCTCCCAGTTCATCCCACCCCACTTTTTCTCCCGCATGCAACAACATAGCATCTACCACTAACACTAATACACCCGCCAAACGGAAAGCGCCTCACCAAGACATTTCTACAGAGGTCGGCTCTCAAAAACCTGATCTTGTCGCCTCCATAGCTTTACTCGAGGAGAAGCTTCCTGAAAATTTTGGATCTATGACCGCCAGCACGAACACATGGGCAGCTGGAGTAGACGCACGAATAGCGGTACTCGAGCAGCAGATGCAGCAGCAACAGCTCCAAATCCAAACTGCTCTAGAAAAGCTACTCTTCGCTATAGCATCTCAACTGATTCCACCCGCATCCCAAGGTCAAGATGGCAGGACATCGACAGGACATTAAGGTGTGGCAGTGGAACTGCAGAGGCTTCCGCTCCAAGCGTAGTAATCTGCAGCTCTATATTAAATTCCTCCCGGCTGATGAAACACCAACGGTAATCGCATTGCAGGAAACAAACTCCCCTGTAAAACTGCTCCATTACACCCTCATACACCAGCAAACTGTCCTCAGTAAGGAGTGGCGATACTGCTTCACCGTAACTACACAGCAACTGACCACCATATGGACGTTGCAGATATCGACTTCCATTTAATAGAGATGCTTCCCAAAAAGTTGAAAGGACCAAGTCTATTCATTCTAAATAACTACAGCCCCCCCGAAAGAGAAAATTGCTCCTCTAATGGCGGCCATGAAAAAGCCCTTCAGATCAGCGCTAACCATCCTTTCATAGTGGCAGGAGACCTAGCCCGCCATATCACACGGGGATATCAAACGACCTGCACTAAATCCGCCTGACTCTGGACACTTTTCTAAAACAAGGGAATAATCCTCGGCAATGATACACAACTTTACACGCGCGTCGGCAACAGTACACAGAACAAGAGAGAGAGTAAACTTTAATTGTTTAACGGAATAGCGTGGGTGGCTTCCTCAGTCCAGGATACCATTGGCCTGGCTGTCTCCCGGTCCCGACTCCCTGGTGAGCAGGCTGCGCTGCTCAGAGAGACCCGTGTGGGCCAGCTCTGCCTTCCACTCCGCTTAGCTCACACTCATGAAAAACATCAAAGCCAATCGACAAACACACAAACCTCTCTGGGCAGCAATCACAATATAATTGAGACATCTCCCTCACTAACCTCCATAACCCCCGTGTAAATCGGAAACTCAAAATCACTAACTGGGATCGCTTTCGCGATCTTCGTACCGCCCCCAACGCAAAGTGACCAACTTACAAATTGGTTGGCTAACCTCAATAAGAACGTCAACATGGCCACATCAGAAATGCTGTGCACGCAAAACTCAGCAGTAATTGACAGCCGCTTACTCCACATGTGGGAAGTCCACTCAAACTTACGGAGCGATGGCTTAAACATTTGAAGGGTTCAACGCTGCTGAACCGAATATTAAGCGAAAACATTAGCTGCTGGGGGTGCAGCGGTGGCGTAGCGGCAGAACATCCGCCTCGCATGCAAGAGGACCGGGGCTCAAATCCCGGTGCCGCGCCATTCTCCACCGGATAAAAAAAAAAAAAAAAAATCCGCGTGTCGATGGAATTGCATACACAGGTTTGGGGTGCGACCTGATGCCGGTGAACACCTCCGGCAACGCACTCCCTCACCAGAACCGCAACCTCCATGATAAGCTCCATAAAACCCCGGCCCTCAGTCACCAGCGGCTGCGGAACAACTGACCACGGCGGCGGTCAGACCTGTGACGCAGCAGGGGGTGCTAAGAAAGCCGTGCTCCGCTGGACAGGCCGCCATTGGAAACTGACCCTGGCAACGTTTAATGCTAGAACCCTAGCTAGTGAAGCTAGTTTAGCAGTGCTGTTAGAGGAACTAGAGGCCATGAAATGGAATGTCATAGGGCTTAGTGAGGTTAGGAGGCCGAATAAGGCATATACCATCCTGAAGGATGGGCATGTACTGTGTTATCGAGGTTTACCAGAGAGGCGACAACTAGGAGTAGGTTTCCTTGTCAATAAGTATATAGCGGGTAATATAGATGAATTCTATAGTATTAATGAGAGGGTTGCAGGCATCGTAATTAGGTTTAATAAGCGGTATAAACTGAAGGTTGTACAGGCCTATGCACCTACATGTAGTTATGATGACCAGGCAGTTGAAAGCTTCTATGAAGATGTAGAATCGGCAATGCGAAAAGTAAAAACGCAGTATACTGTACTAATGGGCGACTTCAATGCCAAGGTAGGGAAAAAACAGGCAGGAGAAAAGGCAGTAGGTGACTATGGCATTGGTTCTAGGAATAGCAGGGGGGAGTTAATAGTTGAGTTTGCAGAGCGCAATAACTTACGAATCATGAATACCTTCTTCAACAAACGGAAGAACGGGAAATGGACATGGAAAAGTCCTAACGGAGAGACTAAAAATGAAATCTACTTCATGATGTGCTCAACCCCCGCCATTATGCAAGATGTAGAGGTAATCGGGAAAGTGCGATGCAGTGACCACAGGATGGTGAGGTCCCGAATTAGCCTAAATCTGAAGAAGGAACGCAACAGATTAGTAAGAAAGAAACCCATCAACGAATTAGCGTTAGGGGGAGGCAGAAGAGTTCAGGATCTCGCTACAGAATAGGTATTCAGCTTTAACTGAGGATGGCGACATTACCGTAGAGGCAAGGAACAATAATTTCAGAGATATCATTACTGAGTGCGTGGTAGAAGTAGGCGGTAGGATAGTTAGAGAGGATACCGGTAAGCTGTCTAAGGAGACGAAAGATTTGATTAAGAAACGCCAGAGTATGAAAGCTTCCAATCCAGCAGACCAGATCGAATTGGCCGAGATATCAAAGCTAATCAATAAGCGCATGGTGGCCGATATAAGGAAGTATAACATGGAGAAAATTGAGCATGCTGTAAAGAACAGGGGAGGCCTTAAAGCGGTAAAGAAGAAATTGGGCATAGGCAAAAACCAGATGTATGCGATAAGGTACAAGGCGGGCAACGTCATCACTAATATGGAAAAGATAGTCAAAGTAGCCGAGGAGTTCTATACAGATCTCTACAGTAGCCAAAGTAGTCGGGACCGTAATGAGATTGGCGGTAGGGAAAAACAGTCAGACGTTCCACCAGTGACGAAGGACGAGGTCAAGAAAGCACTAGAAACTATGAAAAGGGGGAAATTAGCTGGAGAGGATCAGATAACTACAGATTTGCTGAAGGACGGGGGGGGGGGGGGGGGGGGGGATATCGTGCTAGAAAAACTGGCCACCCTGCATACGTAGTGCCTGGTGCCATCGACGGTACCGGAACCATGGAAGAATGCAAACATTATCCTCATTCACAAGAAAGGGGACTCTAAGGACCTTAAAAATTACAGACCAATCAGCTTACTGTCTGTTACGTATAAGGTATTTACTAAGGTAATCGCTAATAGAATCAGGACAACCTTAGACTGCAATCAAGCAAAGGATCAAGCAGGGTTTAGGAAACGGTACTCTAATATCGATCATATCCATACCATCAATCAGGTGATAGAAAAATGCTCGGAATATAACCAGCCCTTATACATAGCATTCAATGATTACGAAAAAGCATTTGACTCAGTTGAAACCTCGGCGGTGATGCAGGCATTGCGAAATCAGGGGGTAGACGAGCCGTACGTGAAAGTGCTGGGAGATATATATAGTGGCTGCACAGCAACCATAGTTCTGCATCATAAAGCAAATAACAAAATTCCCATAAAGAAAGGTGTTAGGCAAGGAGACACAATCTCCCCAGTACTATTCACGGCTTGTTTAGAAGTATTCAGAGACTTGGAATGGGAGCAGTTAGGGATAAGGGTAGATGGAGAATACCTCAGTAATCTGCGATTTGCTGATGACATTGCCTTGCTAAGCAATTCGGAGGATGAACTGCAAATAATGATTGATGACCTAGACAGGAAAAGTAGAAAGGTAGGCTTGAAAATCAATATGCAGAAGACTAAGGTAATGTTCAACAGTCTCGGGAAGGAACAGCAGTTTACATTAGGTAGCGAAATACTGGAAATAGTAGGCGAATATGTCTACTTAGGACAGGTTGTAACCGCAGATCCGGACCATGAAAAGGAAATAACAAGAAGAATAAGATTGGGATGGAGCGCATTTGGCAAGTACTCGCAGATTATGACTAGCAGCTTACCGGTATCGCTCAAGAGGAAAGTATACAACAGTTGCATCTTGCCTGTACTCACCTATGGGGCTGAAACGTGGAGGCTAACCAAGAGAGTTCTACTTAAGTTGAGAACAACCCAGAGGGCTATGGAACGAAAAATGGTAGGGGTAACATTAAGAGATAGAAAGCGTGCAGATTGGGTCAGAGAAATAACTCAAGTTACCGACATTCTAGTAGAAATTAAGAAGAAAAAATGGACATGGGCAGGACATGTAGTGCGAAGAGAGGATAACCGATGGTCGCTGAGGGTAACAAACTGGATTCCAAGGGAAGGAAAGCGTAGCAGGGGGCGGCAGAAAGTTAGGTGGGCGGATGAGATTAAGAAGTTCGCAGGGGTAAAGTGGATGCAGCTAGCACAGAACCGGGTTAAGAGGAGAAATACGGGAGAGGCCTTCGCCCTGCAGTGGGTATAATCAGGCTGATGATGATGATGATGATGATGATGATGATGATGATGATGATGATGATGATGATGATGATGATGATGATGATGATGATGATTAGCTGCGGGTGACCGAGCGTTCTTCTTCTTCTTCTATTTCTTCTCCTTCCACGGACACGGCACAGCGACGAGCGGTATATATATATATATATGCGACCGCCTTGTTGAAAATCTACGACTTTAGAAAATGTAACGATTTCTACGATGCCTTCTTGAACGCGATCACGCCAAAAATGTACAGTAGTGCAATGTGACTCGTCTTATCCGCAGCCTAACATGGACAGCGACAAAATTATTCCATCCTTAAAAGATACATACCTGACAACCACACATAAGACACCCTTACCGCGCAGTACCTGGGTGCCCCAAATCCTGAACTAGACGAAGGCATCACAAAGTGTGAAGTCAGAGCAGCCATGCTCCAACTCCGCATTACGTCTGCTCCAGGAGCCGATCAGATCACGAAAAAAACACTCAGAAACCTTGACGAGAACTGAATTCAGGGAATAACGGAACTCTTTAACGAACACTGGCAAGAGGGAACAGTGGGATTCCTTTCGTCAGAGTGGACTCACGCTCATGTTACCGTTATTCCTAAACCTGGCAAACCGCTTACTCTATCGAACCTTAGGCCCACCTCGCTAACTTTATGTCTTGGGAAACGTTTTGAACACATTGTCTTGAATCGGCTACATACACACATGCCAACCCGCGGCCATTTTCCTCACACAATGCTGGGTTTCCGCAGCCATCTCTGCACCCAAGATGTCATGCTACAGATATCCGAAGACATCATCCATCCACGACACCGCAAAAGCACAACAGCATTGCTGGCTCTAGACTAACAAAAGGCATTTGGCAAGGTCTATCACACCGCTAGATTGGATGCATTATCCAATCTGGATAGAGAAACCGAACACACGCTTATATTTCAGCATTTCTCCGGGATCGCACAGCAGAAATTAGGTTCCGTCCTCTAAAATCTCCCACATTTACCCTTGGTAATAGGAGTACCCCGCCGGATTCAGTCCTTTCCCCTTTTTATTTAACACTCATCCCCATGGCTCAAAAACTGCCACAGATCCTAAACCTCTCCCATTCTTTACATGCAGATGATGTCACACTGTGGGCCACCACTGGGAATATCGATAGCGTGGAAGGAACTCTTCAGGAGGGGGTGGACTTGATGTCGAGATGCGCAGCCTCAATAGGCCTTACATGTTCCTCTACCAAATCCGAGCTCATGATACTCCACCGCAGCCCGCGGAAGCACCACCACCCCCCTATGCTCATCACCATAAGTGGTCAGCCAGTACCACAAGTTCACAAACTTCGAATACTAGGTATGTTCATACAAGTTGATATTTTAATTCAATTTTATTCAAATTAACTAATTAATTAAAATGATGGCTTACAATTAGTGCATTACGATATCACTCGATATTGCAGCATAATGGTCCATTTTTATCCGAATGAACTAATTAATTATTTTGACACGTAATTATTAAAGCTCAGTTATACTCGACATAAGCTATCCAACGATAAAGTGTTGCTATAGTGTTCGACATAAGCTACACAACTATATAACACTTCGTTGCTATGGCTTGACTCGAAATTTGACATTAGAGAGTTTTAGCTTACCGTGATGCGCGATCCGCTATCGTGATCCGCCACCGCGCGTTCCACTGCGCATGCCCAGATCCCTTGACGCCGATAGATGGCGCCACATACTGGATGTCGGCACATAGACCTGCCGCGTCGGGACCAATCAGCTTGTGCGCCCCGCCCACGCACGGTAGCGGGTCACGGTGACGGATCGCGGATCACGGTAAGCTAAATCTCTCTACTGAGACTGACTCCGACGCTCAAACAGACGCAGTCCGCTGGTGCTCGACTTTTACAAGTAGAGCATTCGCTCCAAAATTTGTACCGCTGCTTATCAAGCGCCAAAATGATTACGCTAAAGCGGTGGGTGAGAACTTGGCATGTGTGAAAAATAATACTGCACGTTAGACTTTTTAAGGGGGGAAAGATTAACTTTTTTTTTTACTTGAGCACGTACACATCCATATCGAGCGCTCACATTTTGTTCTGAACATGCTATCCGATTCCTGTGGCGCGCACATGTGTTATAACAAAAAGCTCCCTTTCACTGAGCACATTATACTGAGCAATCTGTATAATGTGTATTGCTGCACGTGGTGTCTCGCCAAGATTAACAAGCCGTCTTATACAGCGCGTCGCGAAATTACATCTGGGCCGAAGAATTATTCTCCCAGCTGAACCGCTCAATCCTTGCAGCTCTTTCACACAGAAATGGAATTTTGTCGTCACTATATTTAATACTTTGTGGGTACTTACCTGATTCAACCAGAAGAGGTCGGGGGTCAGCATCGTATGCGCGCGGCGACGGCAAATAAAAACAACCCGCTGTCCCAGCGATGGCACCGGTGGCGCCATCTCATATAGTTCTGAGTTCAAAAAGATGTGCTGCGATACGCAAAAAAAAAAAACACCCTCTTCACAGTTGGTGGAGTTTTGACCAGACGATGTTTTGGCCATTATTGCTAATAAAGCTCTGAATTCAGACCCACCTTTCGCAAAACAACTCCACCCCCTTTCTTCGCCAATCTTTGTAGCAGTGTTGCTGGAAACAGCACGAGATCGTGATACCGGTGCCATCGCCGAGACACTTGTTCTGCGTCTTCGCTGCCACAGAACTGATCGAATCAGATGGGAACTAGACAAATTTGGTATAAAAAAAAATACTGACGACGAAATGCAATTTCTGTGCGAAATTAGAACTGTGAGGGTCCAGCGGCTTAGCTGAGAGAAGCATTCTACAGCGCGCATGCTGCAAGATGTCTTGAAGAAAAGTATGAGACATTTATATAGACACATTGACACATCTTATACCTAGTTATATATCTTCTAGCTAAGCTAATGCACCATATATCTCTTTAGGAAGACGCGAGATTTCGCATAGATCGCTAAAAGACAAATTATAGGTGTCTAAAAGGCTTGTATGAGAGTTTATAACAGGAAACATTCAACACAACCAAGCCTCAGAAAGTCATTTTGTGCTTTCCCTGAAAGTTCTACATGCTTAGCTGCTTACTCAACACACCGTACACGATTCAGAACCACAGACAAAAACAAAAAATCCAGAAACCTAAAATATTCAAATCTGCACAAAACATGCACAGGATACTTTGCAGTAAAAATTATACGTCTTTCCCAGAAGTCTACAAGACGTGTATAGTCTGTTACTAGTCACGAAGGCAGCGACGAATACACCGCAAAGGAAACCCCCAAACACTGACATCTGCAGAAAGAACCCCCCCCCCCCTCCACCCGGTAATTGAGGCACTAAATAATAATACCCCCTCTCATTCGACTATAGGTAATAAATGGCATTTTAATAACGATAGAGCTCAGTCCCGAGAAGAAAGGGGAGCAACCTCTCAGCCAGGGAGACATTAAAAAACGCTGGTGTACCTCCCTCTGAGAGGGTGCAGTTATAGGGGGTATTCACTAACGCGCCGTGCGCAGTGCATTACGGGTAATTGTGGCGCAGTCGGCCATTTTGTGTCCACCGAATTCAGAACAGAGCGAACTTACGTACCAAGTGCTGTCGTTCGCGCGCGTGGTTCCGCAAGCAGTGGCATCCGCAGCTGTTGTTCATTGAGCTGTCGTAGACTGCAATAGCCGTACGCAGTGCAAGCAACGGAAGCTGGAGAGCTGCGCGAACGGCATCGGCTTTTTTAAGGTTCCGAAAGTGCGCGCGAACCACTCCGCCTGAATGAACAACTCACGGAGATGCAACGTCACGTATGGCTGGCACGGCTCAACTGCGAAATCACGTAAAATGCGAAATCAATGTCGAAAATGGGGTGGGCTGGAATCGTCCGGATGTTCCCTGGCAGCCAGCTGTTGCCACGATCCGGGCACGGCTGCTCTTCCCGCACTCACAATCCATATTCCGGGCAAATGAACAGCGCGGCAACGTGAACATGCATCACCATGTCTAGCTATGCGCATGCAGTGCGCCGACAACACCTCCTCGTCGTGTTTTGCAGCAATTCAAGCCTTCGGAGAGCCAGATAAACTCTGTGTGTGGCGCACCGGCCTCATTCGATCAGAAGCAGTGGGATGTTCGCATCGTCTGTGTCGTCTGTGAAGCAATATTCGGCGAAGAAACGTAGGCGGGCAGAGTTGTTTTGCGGAAGGTTTGATGAGGATTATAAACTTATTCGTAAATAATAACCCCCGAAACTTAGTTTAATCAAAACTGCACTGCATTTGAAGAGTTTTGTTGCAAAAAAATCACTTCGAGTTCACAACGCGACGAGGTGGCGCCAGTGGCGCCACCGGGGCAATCGCTGTGGCTTCTTTTGCCTCATTGCCGTCACAGATGATGCATACAACCGACTCCTTCTGAACGCATGAGGCAAGTACACCAAACAAGTTTAGTATAAAAAATATGGGCTACGACATGGCATTTCTATTCTAAATTTGCGCTACAATGACTTAGCAGTTTAGCTGGGATAAGCATTGTACGGCATGCATGTAATTGCGCAAAGCGCGAGTTCGTCTGCTTCAAACGCGGCTCTTTAACCAGCCTCTTGTAACGTAGTTGCGTCCTTGGAGTGGTCTGTAGCCTTTCAGTCGGTTTCTTATGGCGAAGCTCGTCCGTAGCACAACAAACTCATGGATGCCGCGCATGTTTATGCGCGGTCACAGGTCGACACTTACCGTGTAGCTGCGCATCGACTGCAAACGGGTCGGTGCCACAATTCTTTTTTTTTTTTTAAGTACCGGTCTCTATCCACATCGTGCACACTTTGCAGATAATTCGAACTGTCGCTCATGATGTCGATTTAGTTTTCATTACACCAGTGCTGGCATGAGGCTAAAGCGAGCTAATGAGGCAGAGTGACAGAGAAAACGAACTCACACCAGCAGATAAGCCGCTGACCGTACTAGTCGGAAGAGGACGCAAAGATAGCGTCGGCTGCCTACTGACGTCAGCTTTGACGCCACGTGAATACCGTGTACAAACAAAAGGGGCGCGGCTGCGCGGAAGCCCATGGGGGTGAAATTTAGGGTTAGCGCCCATAGGCGAAAGATTTCAAAGCAGTTTTCTCTTTTCACGGGGCATCTATGATGTCGTTATTCGACACAGTGCAACCATGAACATCCTAGAACAGATCGTGAAATTATGAAATCTCATTAGCGAGGCGAAGTATTCTTAAAATACCGCGAAACGTATGGGGGTGCGAGTTGGGAGGGCGACCCATAGAAACACATGTAAACACAACTTACCGCGACATTTTTCTCGTTTCACAGAGTACCAGAAGTGGTGGCCGGTCGTTAAGCGTTGGCAAGCGCTTTGAAGAAGTGTGTGACAACGTATGCTGCGTCATTGCGGAAGCACTCCACTTTTAAAACTCCTCAAAAAATATATGTTGTGAATCCGGACACCCCCAAAAGGCTCATATGCGAATCGCACAGTTTTGTTTGCAGTCTGCTATGCTAGCGCATTGAGTAAATTAGCTTGATAATATTGTTGCTCAAATTATACATCCTAGACGGAATTACGTTTAATAAACAAATGTCAAACGCCGTACAACAATATGAACCGAACGTGAATCGCGTATTGAAGCAGACGACGGCGCAGCAGGCGCCGCCGCCTCCAGCTCCGGAGCGTCTGCTAGCGACGGCGCCGGTGGTGCATGGTCGTCTGCAACTGTGCGCGGTCAGTTTATCGTGTTGTGAACAGTCCCGTAGATCTTCAGACTTGCAGTACTTGCAGGGGAATGTATTGTGCACTGGAGCTATGTCGAACTGCGTGAAAAGCTTGTCGGAATCGGCTAAACAGCGCTACAATGAACAGCTGTACATTGGCGGCGTTGTGCATCCGGACCCATTTGCTATGCCTGAAACGCATTGGGAAGTCCTCTGAACTGACACGGACGCTCTGCCACCATTGGACATGGCAAACATTATAGTGTATTTGTAGAGAGTAGCTTCAATGCAAAGATCGTCCAGGCATACAAGTCCCTGGAGGCCTACAATTATATTGAATCAATAATAGAGTCGAACGATGAGCTAGTTGGTCACACATCTCTTTGTGTTGTTGTTACCTGCTCTGCTGCCTTCTTCCAAGAGATATATTGAATCAGGCGGGTGCGTGAGCTCACCAACGGGCATATAGGCTAGTTAGCTATTTTTTCGTTTACTTTCTTTTCCCCCGTAGTATCTAGATGGTTCTCATATATCATTCTGCGCTTTCTGTGCGGCTTCCTCGTCTTTCTTTTTTTCTTTCCGTATGGCGCAGACCGCCTATCGCGTTTACGGACGTCGAAATTTATAAAACTTCTCAAAATATTTACTTATGACTTACCACATTACTGTATCGCGACTCAACTACATATGCATTCATTTTAATACCTCCTCTACTTAGCCACAATAGATGTTTTCAGAACGGAATGACGTCGTGCTCGTTATTTTGCGTTTTATTCAATTCAATTTACAAAATGAACTGTGCAGACGGCGTCATTACTCGGCTTATGCGCCTCGCCAGCACATGGATTTTTTTTTTACTTACGCCGTGCAACATGATGTCAGGGCGTGACATAAGAGGTTTACCAAAAAATAATAATAATAAACTCCGCTTGGGCGACTCGCCTCCTAGACGTGGGGTTTCGTCTGGAAACGCGTCGCATATATTTATTGATAAATATGCTTTGCAGAAATGTCAGAAGCAAAATGTTGTTGCATACGTATATTCATGGTGTTGAAAGAATGCACCAGCTCTTAACAAACGACGGCTTTCCTTCTTCTTTGACTCGGATTCTTTAAAAACTGTTCGTTACATATACAGGGTGTTGCACAATTAGACCCGCGCTGTAGAATGCTTCTCCCAGCTAAACCGCGGAATCCTTGCAGTTCAGATTTCGCACAGAAATCGCATTTTGTCGCTAGTATTTTTTAATACTAAATTTGTTTGTGGTACTTGCCTGATTCGATCAGAAGAAGTAAAATATTCCCATCGCCTGCGGCGGCGGCGACGCCAGACGAACCGCTGCCCCAGCGATGGGACTGGTGGCGCCACCTCATGCTGCTAACAACAACTCTGTAGCAGGAAAAGAGGGGGCGAGCGTTTCTGGCAGAAGGTTTGAGTTGTTGTAAGCAGCATGAGGTGGCGCCACCAGTCCCATCACTGGGGCAGCGGTTCGTCTGGCGTCGCCGCCGCCGCAGGCGATGGGAATATTTTACTTCTTCTGATCGAATCAGGCAAGTACCACAAACAAATTTAGTATTAACAAATACTAGCGACAAAATGTGATTTCTGTGCGAAATCTGAACTGCAAGGATTCCGCGGTTTAGCTGGGAGAAGCATTCTACAGCGCGGGTCTAATTGTGCAACACCCTGTATTTTGTATGGGCCGCGCTACCGCAATGCATTTCTAACTCAGATTCTTGACAACGAGGGGTTTTAAAAGTAGATTACCTCTGCAGTGAGGCAGCATACTTTGACACACTTCTTCAAAGCGCTGGCCAACGTTTAATGACCGGCCACCACTTCATGGTGCTCCGCGAAACAAGAAAAGTGTTGCGGTAAGTTGTGTTTATATGTGTTTCTATGGGTCGCCCTCCCATTTCGCACCCCCATACGTTTCGCCGTGATTAAAAAATACTTCGCGTCGGTAATGAGATTTCATACGATCTGTTCTAGGATGTTCATATGGTTGCTCTGTGCCGAATAACAACATCATGGGTGCCCCATGAAATGAGAAAACGACTTTGAAGAGGTTTTTTGCTGCTCTTTACTTGCAACCGACTTCACAAGACATTTTAAATGTATGTAAAATACGCGTGAGCATGTGTCCAACTATCGGTGCGTCGACGCTTTTGAGTTTATTTTTGTCATCGGGTAGGAATCAAGATTTTCAGCTAACACAGTGTCGAATTTAAGCGAAACTAATTCCAATGCACTAAAGCTGAACTAACGGCCAAAAATACCTTGCAATAACATTGCTGACTGACAACTGTTCATGTAGAGATAGCGGAAGGCATCGGGGTGAAGTATATAACGATGAGCGACGGTTTACCAAAGGTAAATGTATGGTTTGTGTTCCATGATATTCCATGGAAGTACATGGGTGGCTTTGTGGTGGTCTGTTTAAGCAGCGCATCTAACGGATCCTGTCCTACACTCGATATGGGCATTGTACGAACAGCATTCGGTAGCGTCCTTTTGCAGCGCGGAACCTGGCAGAACGGCGGAACATAAAACTCAGTTTCACTTTCGGTTTCGGTCTCGCTCCAAACGAATTGCGAGGTGTCGCTTCCGTCGGTTCAGCGTTCGCAAACTTCTTTGTAATGTGCTCGATCGGAGACGCCGGCTTATGTTTTTTTAGAGTAACGAAATGATATCGCTTTTCGCCTCGGCCCTAGTGAACTAGAAATTCATTCACACCGGTCGCATTTAAACAAGCGAATTCGATCGCCTATCTCTCGCCGACAAGGCATGCCAGAGTTGGCGAACTCGCCTCGCTGCTCGAGGGACGTTCTAAATGGAACCGTATTGTGAAAGTGGTGCGGCAAGGGAAGTGTATGCATTCCAGATATGATACGTTAGGAGACTCCGCGAGTACCCGCTACGGTAGCTTGCACTACCCGAACTATCCCAGCTTTGTCGATGTGAAGGATGCAGCAGCCTCACCTTGAAAATGCGAGCACGACGGCGAATGCCCCTCTCTCGAGCAAGGTGTTGGACGTGAGTAACGCTCCGCACTCTTTTGTTTAGTTTTCGCATCTCTCTTGTTCGGCCGTGCGTTGTATGCAGCAGGTCCTGCATGCACCAGTGTTATGTCCATTTATGTGAGCTTACCTGTTGAGCTGTGACCGAGCACGCATTTGACAGTTAATACTGCGCTGTAAGCGTCGGTGCCACAGATCGTGGAGGCACCGACGTGTTGCGCGCTGGTCCGCTGTGATCGACTTGTCACACGATGTGCGTGCTGTTACTGCGATCGTTGTGATCACGCAGTGATATGCGTGCGTTGCTTTGTATGTTTCAGGAGCAGAGTATGAGCATATTTGAAGAACTTGTCGACGATGTCATATTGGGAGCCTGCTTCGAAGTGCACCGGTCTGTCAAATTAGGGATCTTCTTTCTGGATGAAGCCACAGACGAGTGAGCCCATTTTTTTTTTTTTTTTTTTTTTTTTTTCATTGTCGTTACGTAAATATGAATGTCCGCTCTTCGTTTTCTGTTTCGCGACGCGGACTAATGTGGTGCTGTTTACTTCCGTTTCTTTTCAGTGAAAAGAAATATGGTATGTACTGCCTGGTCAATTATCGCTGCTTGCTTATTGCCCTGCATGGCGAAGGAAAAAAAATTCCTGGCTAACGAACATTTCGTTGTTGTTGTTGTTGTTGTTTTTTTTTCTTTCAGAAATAGTGGACGAAGTAGGCCTGGATGTGTTTGGTCAAGTTCCTCTAAAAAAGCAGTTTGAGTGTGTATGTCCCAATTGTCAGAGAAATTTAGCCGCTTCCCGTTTTGCTCCTCATCTAGAGAAATGCATGGGTATGGGAAGAAACAGCTCAAGGATTGCAAGCAAAAGGCAAGTGATGGCACTAGTGTTGGTGTTGCTGTAATATTCTCATTGCCCTTGTAAACATCCTTAAACAGATAAAAAGCTACCAGCTTGCACACAGTCACGTGCAGTCTTTTGTTACCTTTAGCTTTTAATGGGTATATTAACTGTACATTCTTTCCTGCAGGATTGCAAACACTGGAAGAGCAGAAAGCGACGTAGATGACTATGACAATGATAGTGATTGGAACTACTTGTCAGATAGGAAGCGTAAGTTGTGAACCTTGTCACTGAACTTTATTTCTCTTCAAATGTTGCATGTTTTGTGTTGCACACACTTCACTCACTTCTCATACAAGTTTGCTATCACAATGCTTCATTTAATTGCAAGGTTACCATTGCAAGCTTCTGTGTGTTTTGTGAGTTTTTTTTTGCTAATACACAGCTGGATGTAAGTTTCCAAAGCATTACATAGAAATGTTCATATTGGGATAGGAAACAAAGTAAAATACAAGTTTTTCTCAGAAAACTTTCATTTTATGGTGATATTTTGAGAGCAGAGGGTTGTAAATTGGTGATGAAGTCTGCTGACTCTAAAAAAAAAGAAAGCATAGCAGCTTTTCTTTTTCCATTATTTATTTATTTCTTTCTGAGCAGCCTCCAAGAAGAGGAAAGACAAGAATTCTCCACGTAGAATTAAAGGAAAACCTAAGAATGGTGAGTTACTTTGAGCAGTCTTTTTCTTTATATATTTTTCATTGCATTCATGGCATATATAGTTTGGTGATATATGCATATCTCTCAGTGCTTTGATGCTATCCAATGGTGTGTATCTGGAATGCTGTTCCAGGAGAGCAGGCAAGCAGTAGCAACACGTCTGGAGAGCCATCTAATAGCATCTCAACCTATGAAAGCCTCTCAATAGGTAAACGAGCTCACATTGGCATATATATTTAAAGGGTTTAGGGTGTTACGAATTAGTGATTGTTGGCAGCTGTAATAAATGATTGTAATTATGTTTTGTCTTGTTTATTCCAGAGGAAAGAAAAGCTTTGTTGACACAGGTGAGTTGCTAGTGGCTCAGAGTAGTTCCTTAGTGCTAAAAGATTTAACGCTGAACTAGCAAATATTAACTGTGTTCACCTTAGTTCTATATATCCGTCAAAAGTGTACTCATAACCATTCACACAAAACTGTTTGCTGTTGTACTCGCAGCTGGTAAAAACTGAAATCACTGAGAGACTGTAAAGACATGGCACTATGCTGCGTTGACTGTTATAGTCAGACAAATATTTAGCTCGAACATATTATGCTAGAAACAATGCCAAAGGCAATGTCAAGTAATGCAAAAGAAAACATAGCAGTCTGCCAGTCGGTGTACTATTGTCAACACAGTTTTACGAGATACATCTTCTTGCAAAAAAAAAAAAAAAAAAAAATCATCATTGTAGCTCTGCCTTGCACTCCATTCGAATGTCACTGTAACAACTGGATAAAGCATACAGGCCCTTACGACAGTTTAGGTGGCCATGTTATGTGACTGTGCCAAATAAAAATATTTCTGCACACTCGCTTGTAGTAAACTTTTGCTGCCAATAGTGATAAACACTTAGCCCCCCCCCCCCCCCCCCCCTTTCTCTCCCTTCCCAAAGGCCCAGGATGCATTTAAGGTTAGTTTTCCTTAAGCTTTTAGAATGAGTAATATTATGAATGCCAAAAGTGTCACATATTTTCTCAGTAGCACCGATTGTTTCAGCTTAGTGTGACATCCAATAAATTATACAAGAAATTCTTAAAGTAAGGAAATGAAGTAATTTCATGTACAGATAATTTTGACCCCTGGACGTGTGTTTTATTTTTACCTTTGATATGAAATCAAAGTTATGATCTGAAAATACGCAGAAATACGAGGAAAAAAGACTTGCTTTTTCGACAGGTGGATGAATACTGCGTCACTGATTGCCACCATCTGCAACTCTTCTTTTTCTTTTTTTAACCTTTTGTTGGGAATTTGAATAATGTAATTTCATCAATTCTGCTTAGGTGCTGCCAATAGGCGTCCAACGAAGAGGACAACTGAATTTTGCAAGGAATGTGTTAGCATTGGAGTGCTGGCTCACAGCGTAATGTCCATAGCTAACTCTTGCTGAGATTATACAGGGACTTCCTTCAGGGACTTATACAGCAACTAAATAGGCATGCATGGTGCCAGCTTTAGTGAGGATTGCTAGTGATGTAAGTATTGCTGGCAAATGTTCTTAGTTACTGCACTCAGTAGGTTCATAACCTTGGTTAATGCTGTTGAGAACAAGTGCATGAATTTTGGTGTTTGCAGTGCCAAATGCTTTGAAATAGTAAGAGCAGTAATAAGAACCAATATCCCGACTGTTGTCGGAGCCTTTGGAGCCGATTCTATTTTTTTCTGTTTATACTGGCTGTAACATCACACCTGCTTTTGTTTCTTATCTCCAGATGTGCGGAGTGATCTCTGAACATACCAAAAAAATGTGCACCCGCTCTCAGCGTTGCCCTCAGCACACAGATGAACAGCGTAAAGCAGTCAGGCAATTCCTTCTAAATCAAGGCACTGGGTATGGTCCTGTTTTCTTCCCTTTTTTATTCTTTATAATTGCAAGCGTTTACGTAACAAAGGAAAGGAGGACTTCCTGGTCCTGACAAAATCGTTTGCACACTAAATGCCTCATCCATAGCTATGGCTATAAATCCCACAAATTTAGAAGAATTTATATTGGTCCATGTTTTTTTTTTTTTTTTTTTTCCTCCATAGGAACCCACCTAAAACCTAAATAGAGGTAATAAGGGAGTAATTACTTATATCCACCCAAGTGCAACCATGCATTTACAAAGAAAAACTGTGTGGCTGCTCAGGGTTGGTGCTAACAAGTGATTACTCTCCTATTGAATATTTACGTGATCGGATGAATAATGCGACAGCAAATATTTTTATTTTTCCAACGCACCTTGCGTACTGCCAGCGTGCATTCATTGAAATCAAATATGGCTGCTACAATTCAGTGCAAGGCAATGCATATTATTCTCTTAACTTGAATAAGGGCACTTGTTCAACACAATGCCCCTTCAGCAACTGAGTCATCTATCTGATAGACGATTGTGTCCACAAGCAGCATGGGTCAACTTTTGAACTGTTACACCAATTTCAATAAAATGTTCAGGAATGGCGTATCTTCTTATTAGGATATATTCTAGGTTTTATCACCTTAGCACAAATAGAAAAAAAGCTGAAGCTGTCATAGTGTGTAATTAGGTGTGTCAGCTTAGGAAAACTATCATTTCAAAACTAATGAAGATGTACTAACAGTTTTGCTTAGATAACTTCTAGGTAGATTGTGCATGATAAGGCCAATTTCGGGTTCTTCGTGATATTCTTGTAGAAATCTCGACATGTTAAAAACAAACTTTATTATTTTTGTTGTCATTGTATATAACATATTTGATAGAGAATAATTAGAAATCCAAAAACTACCTTATTTCGTTCCTAACAAAATTTTAGTCTAGTAACCACTTTGAAAAGCAGCCTTTGGTGAGTTTGGAAATGGTAGTATTCCTAACGGTTGTGCTCTTGCAAAAAGTGCAAACTAAGAAAAATAATTACAAAGATTTCAAAACATGCTATTCCAATTTATGGCCTAAATTAATAAATTACAGTTGCCTGGTGCATACACTGGGCCGTCCTTTTCAGTTCAGCATTTCTCTTTGGCGATTTTTGTTTTTGGTTTTAGTTGTCTTCTGTTCTCTCTATAGCAGGTCTTTTTTTTTTTATTTTTTTTTTTTTAAAGCGCAAAGAACAAGCATTCTAACTTAAGCATGCACTCCACATTCAGTTTCTTGCTCACAATGCAGCTGCGTCTTGAAATCTGTGTTCATAGGTGCTTTCAGTGGTGCGTGTACCCCATCTCGCAAAAAAAAGAATTAATTTTAATTTTCCTACCGCGCAGACGACAACCAAACTTGGTGAAAAATTTCTTTAATATGTGCAGAATCAAAAACAACAAAAACTTAAAAACACGGTTTTTTGACGAAAATTGTGATTTTAGCCCCGCATCCCTACTTAAGTTTCGCACCTATCTACGTCTCACTGGCCTTCTCGGGTGGCTCTATTCCTTAACAATAAGAAGACCCCAGAATTGATGATGTGTGTTAATCAGAGCAGAAATGTTTCTTGACACTATTACTGTTGTTGCCTTTGGACAGCACAAGTATCATGACTATTTTTCTCGAAGGACGACACTGTTTCCAAAGCTCTCTGGAGCAGACTGAGAAAGTAGCATGCCAGTGCATTGACAGAACGTTTTATTTTATTTTTTTTTACCAAATTTTAGCTTTCGGTTGGGGGATGAACAAATAAATCACCATTATGATAATGCTATTCACCCCTGCAAGCAGTGACATAAGAAAAAAATCGGCAGCGGCTTAACTCGGCTAAATCAGGATATACAAAGCAAAAGCAGCAGTCATACATGAGACTGAATCGCTTCTCTGTTATTGTTCAAGCCTCTCTTCTCGCTCTTTGAGAATTTCCATCGCTAGTTTAGTTCTCTGTTTAATTTTTTTTATGTGCCGATTCTTCACAGCGAGCGATGTCGGCTAGTGACTCGGCTTGTAGGCAAGCTTAGTAAGCACACTAAGCGTTGTTGCTTCATCTATGGCATAGCACTACAGACTTGCTGCAATTTTTAGCTTACATATATGAAGCGAGCGGCTGCACCTTGACTTATATTCCCCACTGTGCCACAGCAGCTGAAGAGCACCGCGCATGTGCAGTGAGGTGCATAGCTAAGTGATGACGTTACGCGCGGCACTTCACGGAGACCAGCGATATGTACTGGTACAGATGAAGTTTTCCAGGTATGTGAAGAAGCAGGTTTGCGATGTAGAAGAAGTAAAACAGCAGCAGAAGGAGAAGAAAACATTTGCGAAGAAAAAGAAACGGATGGCGAGCAGGCCACGCACCACTAGGCACGCAGATGAAGGTCAAACTGCGGCGTACACAAAATATGCCGCAGCTAGCCCAGTGAAGCTTTCGCTTCAAAAACCTAATGTCAGGCAATTCTACGTCCAGGTAGTGCTCGGCCATGTCAGCTGCCAGCTGCTGCCTGACAGCGCCATGCTAGTGATTCACTAGGTCAACATCGGATTATCAGTGAATGGGGGCCTTTAATGTTATTGCTACAAGCTCAGTTCTGTGTAAGCACTGTCAAGAATCAATGATCATGTGATGAAAAGATTGGCATGAGAGTGAACACCTGTTGCAGGTAGGTTTCATTGTCTTGGGAAAACGCAGACACTCTGAAAGCTTATATAAGGCCTTGAAAGCGATCAATTGAATCGGAGTCAGTGTTGTATGGCTTTTCAGTGCAGCTTTAGAAATATTGGCAGTTCTTTTATTGAAATTTCACATGATCATATGGCAAAAACCGGCCTCCTGTATGGGAACAAATGTAAAATGTTTCATCACTCTGGCCAACCAACTATCCCGAACAAGGTGTCTGGTCTTGCCCAGACTTTTTTTTTTTTCTCGCTTATAAGATAACCTTCATTGTTTTGGGCTATGTGATCAACGGTCTACATCTACTTTCTAAAGTTATATTTGGGCTTTTAACACCGCAAAAGAAACGAGTTTCTAAACTCGTGTTTTTTGTTCTTGTTTTTTGTATTTGTTAGGAGCAGCACACTTTCTACAGACGCCTGTGATGAAGTGCATATTGATGTCGACACCTTTGACGAGTCAGACAACCACTCACTGCACGACACTGTTGGGCAGATGTGGGAGAGCGTCAGCTCCACCAATTCGTCCCCTGCAGATGGAAGTTTCCAAGGCAACAACGGTGAGCAAATTTTTGTGATGATAAAAAAAGCCCTCCTATTGGCATCATCATAAAAGCAGTAGCTTTGGCAAGGCTTGTGAGTTCCCTGCAGACTGAGCGGAATTGCTTATGCACTACTTGTTAAGAACCAGTGCGTGGTTCCTGCCAAATCAAGCCAGCATATCTAACTGCTGCGTCAATTGCACCAAACTGCACCAAATCAGAAATCCTGCTACATGCTGCTACAAAATCGATTTTTTGCCTACTTCTGCACCACGCCTGCGCCAAAAGTCGTGAATAACTCTGCCGACAGCAAAACCAAAACTGGCATCTGCTGGCAATACTGTGCAAGGCGGAAGAATATATTTGCAGGTCCTGGGCGGACAGTCATGTGACACAAAATTGACGTTTGCGTACGTCACTTCTGTGCCTCCTACCGGTGTTCCCTTTACCTTTTTTTTTCCCGATGTACTGGGAGGAAGTGAGAGGGGGCTACAAGATATCAAGTCCAATGCGCGGGAAGGGTGAAAGGACGGGCTGGCAGGCTGGGCGTCAAAGGGTCGAAGCACGTATGCATTCAAACGCTTGACGGCTTCGAGCTGCCCTCGACGTTTGCTTAATTTGTGCGTGTGTGTGTGTGTGTGTGTGTGTGTGTGCGTGCGTGCGTGCGTGCGTGCGTGCGTGTGTGCGCGCACGCGCGTGCGAGCAGGCTGGCCAACGCAGACTGCACGGTTTCAAACGAGTGACGGTTTGTAACTGTCCTTGGCAAAGCACAGCTGGGGCACTATGCTCGCTTGCTTCCTTCTTTTTTCTTTTTTTCGTACCACTGAGGCATGGGCTGCGATGTCCTGAGTAGCAGCGGAGGGAGCGCTAAGGACTTGACTGCCTCTGTGCACGTGCACTGGACTCTGTTGGTCGCTTTTTCGCCTTAAGTTCAACCCCTTATGTGAAACATCTTGCATAATTCCACAGCTTAATTCCAAACGTCAAAGTTTATGCACCCTTTAAAAGATTCTCAGTCTTGACAGTTATTTCTTTTCTGCGACTACAAAACTGCATGTGTGTGGGCACGCGTGCAAATAACTCACGCGCAGGTACTCCATATATTTGCAGCCTCGCATACAGTCAGTAAGTACCCTTGGACTTTTTCATTACAATGAGGAGAGAGAGAGACTCTTTAATGGAAAAACAGAGAATTTTGCCGGCACTTAGATTTCGCTGGCATGCTACTCTGTGTGGGTAGGGGAATTCGGGAGGGAAAGACTGAAAAAAGAATGGTGAGGGAAATAATAGAATTGGAGGGGGAGATAAAAGCACGGCCATTAAATATGTGTTAAGGTTTTTCGTGGAGTAATGATATAAAATCAAATAATGAAATGCATGATCCGACAAATGTGCTTATAGAGTTCACAGCTTGCAAAATGCCTGAGGGAAAAATGCAAGGTGAATTTAGAGTTTGTTAAGGAGTCCAATGTCTTTCAAATATGTGAATAAAAAGTTCATCGCGAGTCTCTGTTGCCTAGGGCAGGCTAAGGGACCTAAAACATTGTTCATTGTTAAAGGCACTGGGGAGAGCTTCTCCATGCTGTGTTCATAGTTTGCATGCTCGTCAGTGTACACAGTGCACTCAAGTAGGATATGTTCCACAGTTTCATTCGAGCCACAGTTGTCGCAATACGGGTTGTTCATTTCATCAAAACGGTAGCGCAATCCATTTGTGTATGCACAGTTTAGACGAAGTCGGTGGTAAAGAGTTTCTAGTTGGCGAGGATATGTCGGAGGAAGTCTTGATTTTAGATGTGGGTCAATTGAATAAAGAAATTGGTAGTGATGTGTCGGCAAGCTCCAAAGTCGATACTTTGTTCCGGAAGCAAATGAGGAAATCAAACGCACAATCCCTGCAGTGCGCTGCGAAGAAGCCGACTCATGACTCAGAGACCCTGCGTCGCTTCAATAACCAACCACTTCGCCAAACCACCGAAAGAAAAATAACGAAAGCAAAGATTCCAAACACACGGAATCGGCGCTCACTCTACATCTCCGCGCATCGTGCCTTTTGACTGAGCAGCGGCAGCAGCACGCCTCTCTCGAGGAAAAAAAAAAAATCTCCCAGGACCTGCAAAAATACTCTTCCCTCTTTCCCTCCAATCAGCCCGGGTATTGAAAGAAAAAGGCACCTCGACGTCACCCTGATGTACATGATAAGGACACCCAGAAAAGTGGTCAGAATCAGGAAAAGGTATAGGAAGAGATCAGGCTGGCCAGGAATATCAGCACCAATGCTGAGCTGCTTTTCTCAAAAGGCGTCAAGTCTAAAAATTTTGCAGATGTTGAGAATGGACAAGCCCTTCTGAAGAATCGACAGGAAAGGCTCGCAGCGGCACTGTCCAAGCTGGAGTCATCAAGGCAAGAGAAGAGATAGTGCCTTAAAGTTGCAATTTTAAGAAGCGGCAGTTCTGAATTTCACAGTTTTTATATTAAGACAGCTAGCAACCTTCTTTTAAAGGCTACGGGGTTTATAGTGTAATCACATATCTCGTTATGCTTTCCTTGTGAATAAAAACGGCTTTGTTTTTAGCAAAACCCCTCCTGTCTGCTTAATTTGGGGCTTTTTAAGGAAAGAACAGCACTTTAGATTGCATTTGAGCTTGAAGCTTGTTTTTGCATGACTATGGTCGTTATAAACATCTGAGCAATTTGGTTCCAGAAATAAAACAAACCTTCTTTATTTAAGCGTCTCAAGATTTAAAATTTTGCTACAAAAGTTTTTTTTTCTGCTACAAAAGCTCAAACATTTCCACAAAATGCCATTTTTTCTGCTACAAAACTTGAAATTTCTGCTACAAAAGCTGCTACAAAAAGCCAGTTGCCAGTTCCACCACTGTGATTGGCAGGGACCCTTGTCAGCTGTGTCGGCTAGTAATGGGTGCCTGGATTCTCTCTCCTTGGAATTTTTGCAATCTTATTACTGTGACACAATTTGACTTACTCCAGCAGCACCTTGAACCAAGGGCAATTTATGTGGAGATAGCACAGTTACATTATTCTGGTCTGGTTCACAGTGACTTGCTAGTAGAACTAAAGTTAAAAGTGGTAAATAGGATTTTCGCAAATGTCACAGAAGTTATATAGGAAAACAGGACAATAATTTGGCAAGTTCTTTTCTGTGGCCTTTCTTTGCCTTTTCATCGAGGTGCAGCCGACAAACATGCTTTTGGTGATTTTAGGATGAGGCAGCGTAACGAAGTGCAGTAATAAGATGGCTTGCAGCACTTTGTACTCATAATCATTGAACGATCTCATATGCGGTATGTTTGAACATGTTAATAATTCGGCAAATTTTTTCTCTGCCTTTTCATGAAATGCAGCAAACAAATATGCTTTTGATGATTTTAGGACAGGGTAGCAGAAGAAAGCGCAGTAAGTAGCAAGGTAGCATACAACTTTGTAGTTTGCATATTCGTGTAAACGATTTGATTTGTGCACGTCATTTGTAGCGTAATGAAGATAGTTCAATTCAGTTTGCAAAATCACCTCTGTGAACTACTGGCTGCTAATTAATTAGGCACAGTCACAAATGACTTTGAAAAACCTAATTTCTTTCCTCTTTGTGTGAGTATGTGTAATATATCCTGATGCTGAAAACTGTGATCGGTGAGCCCAGTCGAAAATGCATATCAGCAGGCGTGGTGAACCATAAACTAATGTAGCCCCTCTTGCATGAGAGTAATTAGACAGCTTCACATTAGTACTATTCGAGTTCCCACATGCAGTGATGTAAGCCACACTGTCAACAATTTTAGTTGACCCCAGTTGAGGCTTTAAACAAGAAATTCAAAATGCTGTAGCGTTGCCTATCAATAAAAACTCTTAGCACTTCACAAGGCGACCTGAAGGCAGTGTTGCTTTTCAGGAAAGGTACACTGAAGGGAGCATTAGTTATGTTAAATATGACAAACATCTCAGAAATGAAAAACACTATGCATATTACAAATACAGGGGTGGAATACACCTATAATGGCAAGATTTTGCAGGCTGTCACTTCTGTGCTTGTCTTCTGCAAACTTCGCTGCTAAATTAAAAATATAGATCCTAATTTTTTTCAGTGTTACAGAGTTCAAATGTTGCACTGCGACGCAAAATTTTTCCTTTGTTGGGATATATCTTGGACTTCGGTCTACATTGCTTTGATATACTTTGCTTCTATGTTGAGCATGCGTAGTTTCTATGCTTCTTGGTTTGTGTTATATGTATGGCTGCAATGACTGATGGCCAAAGCAGAAACAAAGTTTGTACATTCTTTAGCAATTTTGGGTAGCGTATATACTTTTGTATATGGCTGTTAGAAAAGTGGGCAATAAATGAACGTTAGCATTACACAATTTCTTCAAACTAAGTCACTGTTTCGAAAAGACAGTATTTTTAAAAATTCATGGTTGTGCTCGCACATCTTGCATGCGAGCCATATAAGCTGAAGCCTGGGGTGCCCCAGTCTCCCTTTTGGCATTTTTCCTCCTTGCGCACTGATCATTATGTTAATTCTTGCCCCTGCAAAATGCGTATCGTTAAAGTGCAGATCTGATGCATCACATACTGTACCGCTTGGCTCCCTGCAATGCATTCATGCTTGACCCTGTCCACGAACCAATGTAGGGGCAGTGGGAAAAAAGAAGGACAAGCGCCTGCAGCCCTTTGGTAGCTCAGTGAAGAAAACCAACAAGTCTCGGCCCGGCGGCAGCGGTCCCTCCAGCGTGGCCGACCCAGTCACCTCCGACCTGCTATGATGGGGCTTGCGTACCCCGTGCCAAACAGCTCGCCCGTGCAGTTCTCCTGGCATGATGCGGAGGACGCTTCCTGCCTGCCTTGTCGCTGTGTGCTTTGTTTTTGTTAATTTGCCCCCCCTCTTGAGGAATGTGAGACTCTCGCCACCTGCGTGCCAGTTGAGTCAATCATACAACTGGTTGCAGCAGCAGCAGGTAGAATACATAATGGCACCCTCCTGGCAGCACTGTTTTGTGAACTTCTGCAGGCAGGGGTCTTGCTGGAAAGCAAAGGCTCATTAGTGTCCTTACTGCACCAACAACTCTATTTATGGCTGTGCTGGTTCCATGTCGCCCTGTGCAAACTCTCTCTCCCTGTGTTAAGTGTAACTGTCTTACAAAGTGTTAACCTTTAGTAATTCTCCCTTTGAAGAGCGAAATTATGGTTGTTAAGGGCAGACAGTGTGTGCGCATTCAAGATTCAGTGTCCCATGCAACGTATGCTCATCAGGTAGTGAATTACTGCATGCTTTGCTTTCACTTCCAGAGCTCGCCCCCACTAAAGGCTCAGCGGCACGTAATTAAGACGTGCTACACCCTAATTGCCCGTCCATCATGGACACGATTGTGCGAAGTAGAACAAGCAGCAAAGTTAATATATTTGCTTTAGCTTGTCATGCTTCAAAAGGAGAAAACTATGTAAATACTTACACATAAGCAAAAACGATTACCACAAGCTCTGCATCTGTAGTGCTGTGTATCTCTGCCCGACAACCCGGCAGGAAAAAGTGACAAGCAGGAAATGTGGAGAGCTGGGCTCTGTTCCAGCCTACAAATGTGTTAACGAGCTGTGAAACTGGGTCATTCTGCGTGCTTTGCATGAGACATCAAGTCTGCTTGTGCTGTAAGGGTTGGTTTGTTTCTTTAGCTGCTCCTTTGCCCTATCCACCAGTGTGGGGTCCAGCTGTGTGTGGACAACTTTTTCCGTTAACCTTGTTTTCGTACAAACACAGGGGAAAAAGGGGGGGGGAGGGGGGGGGGTAGAAGAAAGTCCTCGCAGTTTCGAGAAGTGTGCGGGGTACAACTTATTACTCAGGTGTATCCACATGTACATATCTTTTTTTCTCTCCCTCGGGAAGATGGGACATGGACACTAGTTTTGTCTTCTCATTTTTCTTTTGTCTGTGATATTCGCAGCAGCAGAAGCCTGTTCTCTTTGTTCCGTGTTCTCCTATAATGACAAGGTCACTAAAGAAAAGTGTGGTGGAAGGCGTATGTGCTGTCAGAATCTCTCCGTTCTCAGTGGCGCTGTCATCATTTCAGTATCCACCGTTTCATTGTTTTGTTTGTTGTCTGTTAAGTTTTGTTTTCATCGGTTTTTTTTACTCAAGTACCGAGACTCCTTATCTGCATGACGCTTCTTGGTGTCACCAGAAAAAGGTCTTTTGGAGTGAATATTATGAGAGTTTTGTGAACGAAAGTGTACTGCTATCGTGTGGAGGGTCCATGTCATGGAGCTTTGGCACCAAAAGCTGACGACAACGTCTGCTCCCTACAGTAGTGTTCACGGAGAAAATAGCACGCTGCACAACACAGTTGCATTGAGAATGGAATGACATATTTTATTCGGGAGCTTCCCAAATATGTGTGTCCTGTAGTTGTGTTCCAGCCTCGCGAAACAAAGACGTGCCAGGTACTTTTCTTGTGTGTGTGCGCATATGACTGCATAAACAAATTACTTAAGCAGATGCAAGACCAACGCAAATTGTTTTAGCTTAGCTGAAGTGAGCAAAAAGAAAATTGGCTCTGGATATGCGGGGAATAAAGAAGTGTGTGATTTATTTCTTTCCAGCTGTGATAAGCACAGGGGTGTGTTGACATGGGATCATGTGTGCTTGGAAAGGCAGAAGTGTGAATAAATTGCCTCATTTTGTACTGCCACTATGTTACTAGTTAATAATTTGTGTGGCTGTCTTTCCTGGCCATTTTCCATCGAAAAAAGTTGGCTGTGGTTTGGCTTGTGGTTAAACCTGGAGTTACGCGAGAGCTATCTGCATGGCTACGCTTAGGTTCTGCTTGAAAGTAAAGACCTCGCTTTTGCACATAATAGTTTACTCTATGGTTTCAGCTTTATTTATGCCATAGGGGCACTTGTGACCCCTAAAGTGCGATGAGGCAAAAGCCTCTATCACGCGGTGGTCCGAAGCCCTCCACTACAGCACCTGTGGCCTAGAGATAATGTGAATGTAAGGGTTTTGGCAGACTGATTGCGATATCACCCTCGCATATGAAAGGAGAGCACCGAGTTGGCAGCTCCTGCCAAACGTAATGTCGGAAAGCCTTATGTCCAGTTAATGCTCGGCCATGTCAGCTGCCAGCTACCACCTCCCACGACTACTACTCCTCCTCTCTTTGAACAGGCACGCCGAAATGGCAAGACTGTGGCCAATGTAGCTCTCGCTACAAAAATTAATTCCAGAAGTGGTAGGCATGCTGCTACGACCTAATACCATGCTGTAACTAGTGCTTCAGAAAAAAACCTTAGTCATTCTGCTTGTAGCTTTCCACTACTCTAAAGGTGCTGTCAGTAGTGTTCTATTTTTCATGAAATTGTGGATTAACAACCTAATACCATGCCGAGGCATTCTGTCCTGTAACAACTTGTTTGGCCACCATAGATACACAATAAGAGGAAACGAGAAAAAACCTCGCATGACTACATTACTTTATAAACTTAAAACAGGCAGTAGGACATCCTTGTTTTGCTTAGTTGTACACGCATGGCAACAAATACTGTAAGGAGCCATAGTCATGGTTGAAGGTGATGTGGCACAACTTCTTGTGAACAATTTCTGAAAGAAGAACAATAACAATATACAGACAACAGCTCTAAATAATATGGCAAAATTTATGTGTAACCATCACGACTAACTATATTGGAGCACTGGAAGACGACTACCTTGATCGCCCAATAAGAATTAATGCCTCTACTGCTGCAACTGCCAGGTGATCTCCGAGAAATGCTAGTAAATTATTAGTTATGGTTATCTTTATGCTCTATGCTTGCTTTGGACCGAAACACAAACCTAAATACAGTATCCACCTTTCGTTTTTTCCTCTCTGTGGTGAAATTTAATGCTAAAAAGATTGCACAAAGCAATTAATCCCGCAAAAGCATGTCACAGCCAAGGAGCCCACAGAAATACAAACACCACAGGCTGCGAGCTGAGAGTAGCCTACTCTCTTCTAGTTGCCTGCACGATACACAAAATACATTCTGTATAAATGTCAGTAGTTTTACGGTTCATTAACTCCTTGGAGCATTAAACTACACCCATCCATCGCCCAAGATTCCAAAATAATAGCCCAGCTCCTTGCATCAGTGGTGTTTTTCCTGTGAACATGCCATAGTCATCAGCACGACACTACATTAAAACAACTATTGTGCTTACAGGGCTACTGTCCACCCTCCGGTCGAAAATATTTTCTTCCCCGAAGACTGAGAGGCTTCGCCCCCAGAACGCAAGGCCGCAAAACGTTTTTTAAGAAGGGAGTAATAATGTGGCTACAGCCACCGCAATAAAACGATTCTGCGTTTTCCTCTTCTAACATTCCTTCTCTGAGGTTTTTCACTCTCCTGCACGGTAGTCTAGCCTCCGCAAGCCAAATTCCCCTTCCTCTTCCGCGTTTTGCGGGAGGTGGGGCGTGGTACTCTGCGTGCGCAAAAACGAAATAAGGGAGTGCGCGCCTCTGCATTGACTCCGGCCGTGGCAAAAGCGAGCGGCAGACACGATTAGTGGTGTACGCTCATCCTTCACCGTCAGTCAGCGAGACGGCTCAATGGAAGTCGTTGCGATTCTGATGTCAGCCTTGTGGCTTGACGGGCCAGCACAGAGAATGGAGAAGCTGGTTTCCCGAAGGTGAGCATGAGAGATCTTTGATTTGTATTTTTGCTGCTTTGGCGGCGCACGTATCGCTGTAGCATTTTGCACAGACTATCTCCGGTACCAGATAGAAGCATTGGGCTCCTTTGCTTAAATATACCCTGGACAGTGACCCTTTAAGGCAAATGGCCCTTCACAGAATAAGATGCTGTGAACAAGTACAGGATTGGTCAAATGGTCTCGGGCCACAACTGCTTCTCGGCAATATATCCCAACACCCAAGACACTAATAAAGCTTTCAAGCCTCTCGAGGTGATGTGTGCCACGAACAAGCGCTACCATGTTGTAAGTGCCACTTTGGTCGAGCTCAAGAGCTGCGAAGCGTAGCACCAGCATAAACTAGATAATCGGTGAGCTGATTCGTTCACCCTGCTCTCCCCTGCAGTGCAAAGAAGTTGCGGAGTCACAAAACTTGCTTCATCCAGCGTATGCAGGGAACCCCAAACAACTAGAGTCAAAAGAACTGCCAGAAACCAGTTAAGCTCATAACAATACCACTTAGAACAATATTGTCCTGTGTCAGCCAGCAGCCTGCCACCAAAGACAGTCGCTGGCTCTTGCTCAAGCTCCGCTCTCTGTTCAAGTGTCGCCCTGCTCTGGTTTCAAGAGCACGGTGTGGACAGCCTGTACCCTCGAAGCGTTCCTGAAGTTGTGACAACTGCTGGTAGGCTGCTGCCTGACAGGAGACAATATATTGGATATAACAATGGACTGACACGGCATCGCCAGCTTCTTGATGATTTCTATGGTAAAATTAACTTGTTATAACAATGCTGTCTAGGAAATCGGTTACAACAATTACATCTGGGCACCAAAAACAAACTTAAACGAGAGATAAAAACACTGAAACACTGTAATCACACCAGCCGAACCATGCACATAATGCAAATGCTTTCCTTTCTGCCATCACTGCTTCCTCAGCTTATCAGATTTTGCGTCAAGAATTTCTTCTGAAAAGCCGGCTCCATTCGCAAGGACAGTGACGTAAAGCCCCCAACCATGTAATAGTAATGGTTACATGTTGAGACTTGAATCCTTGCACGCTGACAATGCACAGGGATGATGATCAAAAAGATGTGCAAAAGACGCCTTACAAATGATATTTGGGACTTTTGCTAAAAGATGCCCACTTGGGCATATGCAGAATTAGGCACCCTAAAAGGAGATGTGAACTAAGTATACCGTGAAACAGTCAAAGATGACCGAGAGAGTTTTCCTACAAGAAAATCAACATTGTAAGCTACTTTCCTGTTATTATATTCTATGAAGTTTGTCATTTCTTTCGTTTGTTTTTGACATAGCCTGGTTATAACAATGATATTTCCTTGGCATTTGAATATTATTAGAAGTGGGTTTGATCGTATACAGAATTGAATGGTGAAAATTTGAGCAGGAAATTGCAATAAAAATATGCGATTTCGTATCGTAACCATGACTCAGCCATTTTTAGTGAAGCGTTCAAAATGGTGCCATGCCATTTCACTCCACATTTAACATCCATCTGCTAGCCAAGTTGGAGGCTAGTCTGCGACAGGGATTCGAAATGCCAGCATATGCACTTCCAATTGTGTGCCATTCATTGTAAGAGTGGGTATCCACCAAAAAGTGAGACATGCTGTGCGTTCCTTTCCTCAGAAACCAAACCAAATAAAGACGTTCAACACTTAACCAAACTCCGTGCCAGTCCCTCAATGCTGACTCTTTGAATGGTTTTTCACCAGGAAAAACCATGACAAACAGTGATTTAACATGTCTCAATCGGTTTAGGCAGAATTAAACCCTGGCTAATTTTTTCTACTGTCTAACAATTACATAACTGTTTTCCTGACTAACCTCAAGTCTTAAGATAAAACAGTCGCTCAGAAAGCTGTATGGCATTCTACAAAACAAACTACGATGTGGCATTCTTGCCTTGCTGAAAACTGAACTTATGTAAGCTAGAAACCAGTACAATGTGTCAGTTGCCAGCTATTTTTGGCAGGGATCCCAGAGGCTAGGTTACATAGCCGTACACTTCCAAATGATGGCAACCAATCCTTCCTGCTGCAGGTGCCACGAGTTTGTGTTAAATAGTGAGAGATTTTAAATTTCAATTTTTCAAACTATAAATGTGCCTTTTGCAGCCAGACAAACACCAGCATGCTAAGAAAGAGCGCAGGTACCAAGTTTACCAAAATCACTACATCAATGTAGCTATTTCGTCTGTGTATACTAACCTTTTACGCATCATTACAAAGATAAAAATATGCAGCCCCGAAAATTTGGTATTTATACTCGTTTGCAGGCTTCAGCTTCATAGGACACCCAATAAAGAGTACACACAATGACTTCTCAATGTTTAAGGGTCCTTGAAAAGGGGTTCGAGTAAGTCTCTATTTAAACACTGGCACTGTGCTGCGTACAAGTCCTCGGGATTAGACCAATAATTTGCAAATATGTTCAAAATTCCATTTCTGTGGCTTATGCCGGCCACCAGCGCTGGCCGCTGATGCAAATTCCTTCCACCCCTGAGCATGTGCATGACGTCACCATGAAGGGGCTCACACATCTGTGACTGCATGCTTCGTGCCTGAATATAACAATTCATCAAGTGAGTGAATTACTACCAAGTTAAATCAAGTTAAACCAAGTGAAACTAAGCTAAAACAAGTTTTAACTCGAGTTTAACAATATAAAAACCCTTCTACTTTTTTCTCGTTCAGCTCGGCGCATAACCTCAGAGGAAAAACATGAAAGCTCCTTTGCATTGCCAATATAGCTGTGCTATATGCGCTAGATTGATAGGTTTTGCAGGAGGAGGATAGGCGACTCAATCTCTATCAAACTCATTGTCTTTTCATAATCTCAGTGGACACCCTTTCAGCGATCTGTAATTTCTGCCAACTATATTGCCGCCGAGTTGACTTCAGTACCATCACGCCTGTGTCTTCTTTTGGTGTGTACGGCCTTGTCACCACTACATGACAATATTATACTACTACAACATGCGCAGAAACTGCTACAGAAATGTGTGCCAATACAACAGCACACTATACACTATTCTGGCCTTGTCCTAATTTTGCTGTCCCTACTTTCACTTGCACATGCCCGCACCCCTTTCGCAGCATAGCGAAAATGCATGTTATGACAACTCTATGGTTTCCTGGGTGAAGTAGACCATGGAGTTTGCGCATGTAAATATTAAAGAATTTCGAAAAGCAAATCTATACAACTATTCAAATGAATCAAACAGGGTAGTACTATATTCAAAATTATTCAAAAGTTGAATACGTAATAAAGTATTCTTCTTCTATGACTGTTCAAAAAACAGGGCCCATCGACACCCGTGCCATTGTATGACAATCAGTAAATGTGGGATGAGCAGTTCAACACAGCTGTGCGGTCCATTCACGTGGCTGTGTTCATATTATTGTGTACACTGATGGCCACAAAGGCTGGACAATGCAGCAGGGCTCAGGAAAATGCGGCAACTGCTGCCTTGATTCTCAATCTCAGAGGCTGTGTCTCAAAAATTTTTTCCTCATCCTCACATGTAGTTGTCACCTGTCTTATTTATTTATTTATTTATTATCAATACCTCAAATGCCCCAGGAATGGGGTATTACATGAGGGATGGGCTGCTATTTCATATGAAAATAGATTCGATGGCTGCCTTGAATTGAGATGGATTGGAGTGGTGCACGAAGTCGACTGGCAGATTGTTCCAGTCCCGAGCAGTTTTTACTAAGAACGAGCGAAGATGAGCTGTAGTCTGCGCTGGTGGAGGGTAGACAACTTTGGTATGACTGGTGCGGTTTGAGAAGCGATGAGCTGGTAATATCACTGAAACATCAAGTGGTGTGTGATGAAATTTATGAAAAAGGCAAAGCCTAAAGATGCAACGTCTCAAATTGAGATTAGTAAGGTGAGCTTTAGATTTAAAAGCAGTTAAGCTGGAGTGATAAGAATAGTCTGAAAAGATAAATCTTGCTGCGCGATTTTGAACCGATTCGAGGATGTTACAAAGGTTAGCTCGATGAGGGTCCCAGATTGAGCATGCATATTCTAGCTTAGATCGAACGAACGTGAGGTAAGTTAGTGCTTTAATCGAGGCAGGGGCGAGGCGCAAATTTCGACAGAGGTAACCAAGAGTGCGATTGGCTTCGTTAGCAATGTTCGTTACATGTGCAGACCAATTAAGTGTGTTAGAAATTGTGATGCCAAGGTATTTGTATGATTGGACAGATGAAATTTCGGAGCCACAGATGACATACCTGGAGGGTTGATAGTGCTGTCGTCGATGGAAAGAGAGTAATGACGTTTTATTAGTGTTTAAAGACATTAACCATTTGTCGCACCAGGCTTCCACGCGTTTAAGGTCATCTTGAAGAATGCGAGAATCGGAACTGTTATGGATGGGACGGTAGATGACGCAATCGTCTGCAAATAGGCGGATGTTAGAAACAATGTTACTAGGCAGATCATTAATGTAGATTAGGAAGAGCAAGGGTCCAAGTACAGTGCCTTGGGGAACGCCGGAGAGGACTGGAGAGCAAGTCGATGAGAGTTTGTTAGCGTACACAAATTGTTTCCGGTTAGTCAGAAAATTACGTATCCAATTCCAATACAAGAGGGTTAATGCGTAATCGTGAAAGTTTAAGTAAAAGTCGCTGATGGGGAACTTTGTCGAATGCTTTTTCAAAATCTAAAAAAAGAGCATCTACAGGTACGTTTAAATCCAGGTTAGAACTTATGTCATTGATGAATAAAGCTAGTTGAGTTTCACATGACAGTCCTTTACGAAAACCATGTTGATTAGGATGAAAAAAGGCTATAGAAATTAGAAATTTTATCATGTGAGAGTAAAGCACATGCTCCATTAGTTTTGAAGAGACGCTTGTTAGTGAAATAGGACGATAACTAGAACATGAAGATGGAGGACCTTTTTTCGGAACTGGAACAACCTTGCCTATTTTCCAGTCTTCTGGCACCACTCCTGATGACAACGATTGCTGAAAAATATGACTCAAAATGACGCTTACAACAGTTTTGGTGTGTTTTTGTACTTTTGAGTTGATGCCATCGACACCTGATGAAGATGTAAGTTTTAGTGAGTCTATAATTTTCGCGATACCGGAAGGATTGAAAATGATATCAGGCATGACTGCGTGATCATAGCTAGGGAGATCTGGTAAAGTGTTGGCGTGTTCTTGCGTAAATACAGATGTGAATGTGTGGTTAAGTTCTTCAGCTATTTTATTGTCAGGGATTGGACGGTTCTGCTTATCGCATAGTTGTAACGATTGCGAGTGTTTGGGGCAAATCGTATTCCAAAACTTTTTAGGGTTATTTTTTATCATTGTTGGCAAGACTGATGAATAAAAAGAGCGTTTAGTTTTGCTAGCAAGTGATTCAAACTCCTTTTCCACTGCGTAATACTTTTGCCATGAACATTGGTTGTTAGTTTTTTTTAGCTGAGCGGAACAGCCTTTTCTTTTTGCTATTAAGATGTTTCAACATGATGTTAAACCATGGTGATGACTGTTTTTCTCTTATAGTAGTAGTTGGTATGTGCGTTAGTATCAACTCATGTATTTTGTTCTTAAAAAGTAACCAGTTAGTTTCTACGGAGCGTTTTGAAAAATCGTGAAGAAGCCAGATGCAAAATTCTTCGAGTGCTGCATTAATTATGGAATAATTCCCCCTGTCGTATAGTGTTATTGTTTTCGTTATTTTAGGCGTATGCGGCAGATGACAATGAAAGGAACTGTGCAAAGTTGAATGGTCACTAAGCCCTAGCAAATATGTGAACAGAGACAGCATATCGGGCTCGGAAGCTAAAACCAGATCGAGTGTATTTGATGATTTGCTACAGCGACGCGTCAGCTCTGTGACTGTTTGCGTTAGTCCAAACGTTAGGCAAGTGTTTATGAAGTCACTTTCGCTGTTGTTTTGTGATAGAACTGAGGCAAGATTTGACCAAGTTATCGCAGGGAAATTGTAGTCTCCGAAAAGCAGGATAGGCGATAGACGGTATGCGCTGGTTACTGATAAAAGGACCTCGTGGAACTCGGCAACGAAAAAAATATCAGCATCAGGAGGGCGACAACAGATGCCAATTACTATAGGTGGATAAGAGGCGTTACTAATAACAAATGTAATTTCTAAGGGGGAGGATGTCCTAAATTCAGTGCACTGAAGGCTGCGGTGGGCGGCTATCAGTACACCACCACCACGTTTATTATTTCGATCACGCCGGAAAATATTGAAATCTGAAGAAAGCGAAAGTACTTCGGAGTCTGCAATTGATGAATTGAGCCACGTTTCGGTAAGAATGACCAGGTTAGATTCTGTTGTGTGAATTATATTACGGAGTGCATCAAGCTTTGGCAAAAGGCTTCGAATATTAGTATATAAAAAATGTCCTGTGGTGGAGCTCTAGTTCATTCGCTTTTGTCAACCACGAGAAAAAGTTATATTTTTACATATATAACCTGATGGTCATAGAGTCATGTTGCAGCCCGTCAGGAGAGATTTTAATGTTGCATCATTGAACAGCTTTAACTCCGTAATTTACACCATGCAAATGCGGCATTGCATTTTTTATAAGACTATTGCTCGTTTTACACGAACATTTGCAAAACTAGCAAATAATAAAACAGATACTCGATTCAGTTCTCTCATTATTCGATTTGGTTTGGTTTTGGTTTATGGGGTTTACCGTCTCAAAGCGATCCAGGCTATGAGAGACGTCGTTGTGGAGGGCTCCGGGAATTTCAACCATGTGAGGTTCTTTAACATGCACTGAGATCACAGAGCACATGTTTTCCGCAGCTAGCTGTCTGCCTCACATCGGAAAGTGGCCGCCGAGGCTGGGATTCGATCCCGCAGCCTTCAGTACAGTAGTCAAACACCCTAACCACTGCGCCACCCTAGCAGGTCTCATTATTCTATCAATATTCAATTCTGCTGCACAGCTACACCATTCTTATTTGATTCAGTTTGGAAAAAAAAGGCTGTTTGCACACCCCTACCAAGAAAGGTACTTTTCAGGTAAACACTCCTTTCTAGGCTATTTTTTCTAACAAACCACAGAAATGTGGACGCAAGGACAAAATAAAATGACAGTGGTTTAGAAGAAGACCCTTTTCTCAAGCACTGCACCTCAGAAAAAGGCGAGCACCAGACCGAGAGAAATGCTGTACTCGGAAAACCAGTGAGTACTCGGCAGCGCTGGGTACTGAATGAAGCCAGCACCTCTCGAACAAAATACGGGGCAGATGCTCTACTACAGGGCCACGCTCTAATATATGCTTACAACATCCCTGCTCTTCCATTATGCTCCTAGCGCAGCAAAGAAAAAAAAGATTACAAAATGTGGCTTTCAAGTGCTCTAATTAACACACACCTGTCATCTAGCCACAGTTCGAAGCAGTGTTCTCCAACTTTATCGACTAAGATTTCCTCAGGGAAAGTGTTTTGAAGTCAGTTAAAATAGTTTACAGGGTTGAACGTCCCAGAGGGACGTTGGCTGAGGAACGCAGCAGCAGCGGAGGGCATTTGAAATTTCAACCACCTGGGTTCTTAAAGTGCACCGACATCTCAGAAAGAGTACATCGGCACCTTACGTTTCTCTGGATCGTGATTGCTAGGGTCAGGATTAAACTCACATCCTTGGGATAACCAGTTAAATGCGCTAACCGGTGAGAGTACCACGCCATGGCTGGAGTCAGTTTTACCATCATAGAGAAAGATCCTTCTTTAAAACAAAGGAAGTACTTCAATACAATGTACTATTAGTGTTATGTAAATCGATTAATCGCTCCGATGAACTTGGTCTCAACAAAGATTACCGAATTACCAAAAGAAAAGAAAGGGAGAAAACAAGAATCTCACTGCAGTGCTACAGTTTGTATCAAATTTGAACTTGTGCTTCAAAATTAACAGGAAAACAGCAGAGCAGATAGCTATTCAATTATGCTTTTCAACAAAAAAACACTATTTTTCAAAGAGTACATATTTTTCGAGAAGATCTCAGTCAAAAGACACACATTTCGGAAATTCTCGGACAGCTCCAAAGTCAATGCAATTTTTCGTACAAGTCTCGTTCCAAAGGCAGACACTGTTCCAAAGAAAGATTGCTGAACTTACTGCATACAACCTGTCTTGGATTTAGTTGCTGCGCCAAAAGAACAGGCACCAATTTGCGCAAATCAATGCGGGCTTCATATACGCCAGCAGAAGGAACAGAGCTGTCACCTGAAACACCAAGGCTGCTCAATTCCACCGCTCAGAATTTGGCATACTAGCGGATTGCCACAATGTTTGCAGTCAAATCCTGCCAACAGACAGGACACAAAAAAAACTGTTCAATGCAATTCTATACCCAGCCACAGCAATCCCACTGAAATGGCCAAGGAGGTGGCGTGGAGGAAGTGGGGGGGGGGGGGGGGGGGGGGTGACATGACATGCTGGAAATGCAGAGGTTGCCTGCACTGGAACACTGAAGTGTTCACACTGTAGAACATTATAGAACAGAGGACAAAATTGCTGCAGATCCCAAACACCCTCTTATACATTTTTTAATGCTTCAACATGCCACTACACATAAAGCCCTTTGTCTACATTTCTTAATCATTAATTTTATTGTATTAGCATCAGAATGCCCATTATTGCAAAAAGCATCTAGCTTAGGCCTATAAAGCTTAGTGGAGAGAGAGGAAAATTCCGCTCACCACATGAGGGGAGAGGGAAAGTTAGAGGAGACAAGTGGCAAGAGGGGAACTGTGATCGCCAATCAAAGTCGAGGGTAGGAACAGTGGAATGGAGTAAGGCATATCTCACTCTGACCGATTGATTGGATCATGCCAACTCGATTTTGCTCTCTTTTATTCTCATTATATCTCAAATAAATGTCTTTGTTACCACCACCACCGCACGGTCTGGTAACATATCCTACTTTTTTCAGGAAAACATGATGCTAATGCATGCCTTATTGCACAAGTCGTACTGACCCTCTGAGAATTTTTTTAAAACTAAAATAATGACGTCTTTTGTTCAAGGTCAAATACAAGCTGGGTTTCTATTTCCATAATTCAGGTTTCCTTCGATATCTGCCAGTGATCTGCTATTAGCGCTCCTTTTGCTGCTAGACAAAATAAAATCACATATCGCTTGTTATTTCCATAAAAAGTCTGTAAATGGCAAGTTGCATACTTTCACTGTTGCCTATATTCTGCTAATCTTGAAAATATTGCATAAGAACGATTTATTTTGGTGAATGCAATCACTGAGAATTTCAAACAAAAATAAGGTTACTTCATCAGCTCCTGGCAAGTAATGAAATTAAAACATTTCACAGTAACTGACAATTCCAAGAAAATCTGAAGTCACAGCAAAAATAGACCAGTTGCAAAACTTACAAGTCAGCTTCCCTGTGCAGCAGAAATTCCTGCACAATCACGACATAGACTTACTTTGGGGTAATATTTGGGTGCAGTGCTGGCACATCATACAAGGGCTTTAGGCACATCGCCTGGCGGGTTGGGTAATTCCCGCACCCTTCGCCCATTCCTCGCAGCATTCCGTGCGTGCGCATTGTCGCCCCACTATTACCCTATCCGGTTAATGTCCCCTATTCTAAATCTTCTTTCCTTACCCCCAGGGTGACAGGGCTCCCACCTTTATTCCTGCGTTAAGATGCCCGAAAACCTGTTCTCTCACAATAGCCTGTGAGATGTGAACTGCATCCAAAGCAGCGTGGACTGAAGTAGATGCATACACTGCACCTATTATCCCTGAGTCAAATTCTGTCGCCATTGTGCATGAATTTCTGCCTCACAGAGAAGCTGACTTGTAGGTTTAGCAACTGGTCTATACTGTGCACACAAAGGGACTTAAAAATATTATCACAAAGTACCACAGAGTCTATTGTAGTCACGGCTATCAGATGACAATAACCGTCGGGCAGAAAATGCTTAGCCCTTTTGCCAATACAAAGTTAGAGGTTATCACCTGCAGCAAGAACTAACGCAACTTATAGCTGAGAGTTTTCTTGGAAAGCACATATTGAACAGTTTCTTAAATAAAATCTATAATGACAGTGTTCAAATTGCTGTGTACAACATACCAAGAATGCACAGTTCCACTTGGGTGCCTACAAAATACTACAAATACAAGTCCACATCCTGTCATCACTGACTCAACCTCACCTAAAGTGGCAGTTCAGACAGTTCAGACAGCAGAGTGTCTTGGTGCAGAGGGTAAAAGATGAAAATCAATCCACCCGACTGTGCCCTAAGCACCAGCTACTTCACTGGAGATTCCCATCATAATAACAGCGAATTCATGTAAACTTCAATATCCCTACAGTTTTCATACTCTACAACACAATGGTTTAGGTAGGCTTAGTTTCACTAAGGCCAGCTTTTTATGAGGCACAGCAATTATTCTTCGTTTTAAAACAGCAACACAGAAGTTTTCGAATGCATAATGCATAAAGCACAAATACTGCCCATTTATAAAATAAAAAAAAAGGAGAGAAGTGGTAACACAACCATTGCTCTGATAATATGCACAGTGTAAATATGACCTACCGGAGACTGGAAACAGCAAACCCTTGAAATGTGTAGTCACAGTGACCATGTCTGTCTGAACAGATGCAGTCATTTCATGGTCACTGGAAATTGTTAAGGTCTGAAATAAAATCCAAGCACTTATACTTACTTCATGCAATGATGAATAGAAAAGAAAGACTTCAATTGCTAGACTTCTTGCTCGCGGCTTCTTACCAATCGCTATGGTTACTTTGACAAAGCATTCTCCTGGGTCCAATAAAGAGCTACAGTTTGGCAGTATATCTGTTTCAATGTTACAATTCCACTGTGAAGCTGTGACAAATTTACATATATGAGCTATTCGTGTAGAGGAGGCATTTTGACTTAGCCCGCATGACAAGCAATGATGGCAGCTACTAGGCTCCACAAAAAGCGATCAATCCCAAATAGAAAATAATTATGCAACTGCAAAGACATAAGTATTCCACACGACACAATGCAGAACATCGCCTTGTACAACAATGATGTACCTGTTAAGTATACAAAGGTAAAACAGACTTATATCTCCAATACCAAGCAAATGACTCAACACTGATAGAAGTCTTTCAATAGCTCCAATACCAAGCAAATGACTAAAAGCTGATAGAAGTCTTTCAGAACTCTCACCGCATATGAGCCGAGGTTCTTCATCTTGTCCACAACATTTTTCATGACCTTTAATGACGGCATGTTGGCAACAATCTGCACACATCAGCAATGCTTTACATGCGCCATATCGCTCAGTGGTTATGACATTCTAGCTAGTACTCCTGAGAACTAAGTGACACATTTGATTGTGGCTAAAAGGGCTGGTTTTTCATGGAAGCAGAAATGTATGGATATTGAGATATCAGCTAGCGCACACTGAAAAAGTCCCGAGTCAGAAATTATTTTTGAGCACTCCACAACGTCTCAATTATAGCATGTAAAAAGCAGTTACCTATTATCAACACAGCAAGACATTGAATAACTGACAAATATCTGGATACCTTTTCAAGCAGTAATAAAAACTGGTGATAGCTATGAATTTTGTTTTTGCCCTCATCCTTCCCCAAATCCTTCCTTCGTAAACTAAGCAATTTTGTCTGTGCATTACAAGTTGGGGTGCACATCTGCATGCAAAAATGACAATTATTAAGCACAGGAAAGTCATGGAAAAGTCCCGTGCAGGTTTGGATTATTGTACAAGGAAACACCAATGCATAAAGCTACATGTGCAAAACTAAGATGCAGACGTTGGACTCCACCAAAAGTGAGCGCGAGAGTGCATGCGTACATGCGCATTAGAACTGTTGTTCTCTGAAGCAGTACTTACATCGCCTTCTTCCACTTCGGGTTGCGCAAAATTATTCCACAACCGTCGTGGTATCACAGATACTGGCACGTCGTGAACGACAGTTCTAGACGTTGAAACTAATGATGGCTGCAAACGTTGCGGATAAAAGACATTCGACATATCTCTTGCAGTGCAGGCAACGAAATTAATGAAAGAATCAAGTGCAGAGAACTGCTTCACTTACCAATTCAATTTCGAAACTTAAGCAAGGAGTTTGTTTTTTTGTCAGCTTGACTTTCAGCGACTTTGCAGCTGCTGCTGACTTCAGTGCTTTTACGATGTGGTCAGCTACAACGTCAAGGTATATTTCATTGAATTCTTCTGAAACACCTTGCATGTTATACTCCTGAAATAAGCTTTCCTGAAACGAGAGCGGCAGCAGTAACATGAGCACTTAAGCGATAAGCATATGACCGCGTCCGAAAGCTAATTGCGAAACAATATATAAGCACGTAGTACTTACCTGCGGTATATCGGCCCAAAGCCACCCGCCGCCGTTCACGGCATCTTCGTTCAGAATGAAGTAGACGTAATCCGTAGTAATACGCATCGTAACGTCTTTAGCCAGTTTAGAAACAGTGTGCACGATTTCTGCAAAATAAATTTTATGCAATGCACGAAACTTCCAATCACGCGCGGTTCAAACGAGTTCGAAGTCAATGATCACAAATGACAAATAATGACAAGAACTTACTTGCGAATTGCTGAATGCAAACAATATCTACTATCCGTCCGCGAAACTTCATATTTCAAAACCAACACTGCCACACTCCTTCAAATACGACTTCAAACGACGCGCACAACGCAGCATTCGCGAAAACTCCGCTCGTGGTCCCAGTGGTAGGGACCCTACCAGTGGTCCGTCCTAGTAGGGTCCCTGGAAATATTGCCCTGGAAATACTTCTAGGGGCTCTAGTCCTAGTGACGTCAAAGGCTACACGGATTGGCTTAACAGGGATGGAGCTGGCTCGAGCGGATACTTTTTCTCCATGCTCAAAACCAAGACCGACTGAAATACAGACCTGCACAGATAGCACTGCTCCAGCGCGCACCTTCTAGTTCATAGCCTTCGCCGCTAGGGAACGAACACTACGGGTAACCTGGCGATACTGTAAACCTGTTAATAAGAAGGGTCTATTAGTTCTGTCATTTTTCTTCGTCGTTATAGTTTATTTATCTGTCCACGCTGTAATGCACAAGCACCTGTTCTGCGCATGTGCAGCGAGTAACTGCAGTGCCGTCGCACAAAGCGGAATCGCGGTATGTCTTCTGGCGACAGAAAAACATTATAAAAATAAACACTGTCCGCTAAAATACAAAAAGGCAAAATTTTAGAAGTATAACTTGGGCAAAGATCTTTTTTTTTTTTAATTTGGGTACAGTTTGTTTATATTAATTTGTGATTTGATGATGATGAAAATGACAGACGAACAGGTCAACCGAGCGCCCTCAACGACGAGAAAGGTAACGAAAGTTGGCGCACGAGGTCCCATAGGACCCTGTTTTTTGTGCAGGTCTGTATTTCAGTCGGTCTTGCTCAAAACAACCGCCACAGAAAAGAGAAAATACGCCCACGCCGCTACACTTTTATCACGGACGTATAGAATGTTCACTATACACGGACGGCTCTGCTCCACACAACGTTGGCTCCACAGCACAACCGTTTTGTAACCTCTTGTTTGGGTGTAAAGGGAAGGGAAAACAATGGGCCTCCCCTAACCACCTGTCATCACCTGCGTCGTGTTGGAAGCGCTGCATGGCACGTTGTTCGTCTCTAAAAAGGAGCCGAGACTGTGGAGGATTGTGGCAAAGCTCCGATCTGTGCTGTATTTACTATGTTCAACGGCGTGATTTTTACGCTGACAGTACTTTTAGTGGCACAGTTTTTGTTGGCTCATTCCGGGGACTCTGACCTGGAAGAATTCCGTACGACGATAGCGAAGCATGACAGGGTGCTCGTAATTTTCAGTGCGTACCATCCTCGTGTAGTTGACAGCGTAAGTACTACCTTGCAGTGTACAAATTAATGGCGCTATAATTCCACTGCAGCTCAAGAATGTTGCACCTGCACGGAATGCGTCGAAGTCGAACAGATTCTGCATGCGAAGCAGCCGGAGTTAAGCGACGATTACGGAATCGGTGTTGTGAAAGTAGTCAACAAACCACGCATTGAGGAACGCTATGGTGTGTCCTCCCGCCCAGCATTGGTATTTTTCCGAAGATCAGTTCCAGCCCTGTTCGAAGGTTTGGTTTGTACCAGCACATGGTTCCGAAATAAGAGGTAGATGCCATTAGCGCGTTTATATACTTTTTTTTTTATTTTTTTTTTCCAGGTCGTTACGACCCAGACAGCATACTGGAATGGGTTGGCCGGAGCTTAGAGCCTTCTGTTAAGGCCCTTGACGACAACTCTTTCGAGCATCTCACGCAAGCTGCGACAGGGGCCACGACAGGAAATTGGCTAGTCGTGTTGTGAGTTGCCTACAACTCCGCCGCGATGACTCACGTTACTCACTGATCACTCCTTCACTTAACTTACAGCCGTACAGATAACTGCGTCAAACAAGACTTGGCAACATGCGTGCTGGAGGGACTGTCATCAAAGTAAGTACAAAACATAGCACTTGTAAATGCAGCACTCATCTTTGTTCAATACTTTTCTTTCTGCATTAGGATTAAAGGGACTACAAATGTTGCCGTAGTTGACATTGACCGTTCTCCAGGCTTGGCAGAAAGGTTTACAATCAAGGAATGTCCCACCATATACTTGTAAGTGTGATGGATGATTGTGACTGTACCTGACACGCTTGAATACATTCACCTGAATATAATTTCATCTCTGCATTTTCATTTCCAGATTCCGACTTGGCAAGATGTACAAGTACAACCTCAAAAAGCTGGAGATCAAGTCATTAAAGAATTTCGCAGACGGCCTGTATAAAAACATGAAGGCTCATCCAGTACCACTGCCTCGGACACCATTGTAAGATCTTTCGTCTTAGATTTTCATGTACTGACCACCTGTTGGCACCTGTGCCCACTTTTTTTTTCTTTTTCTTTTTTTTGCAGTGATAAAATGGTTGAAAAGATTGCACTGTTCTTGAAGGTGAGTCATGGCTAATATTCATATGGAAACTTGCAACAGTGTTGCAAAAGCTTTGCAAGTCTTGAAAGCCCTGCCATCCTGCCAAGCATCAAAGCCATGTGTCACAGGAGTATGTTACCTTGCATAAAGATGCTCAGAGTAGTAATTTAAATTCAAGGTGTATGTTGCTGTCACCAACTGTAGTTGCCCAGCTGTCCTAATGTAAGGGAAAATGTCAGCAGTTATCTTGTTGATAGTGTATCTCATATTTTGGGCACCCTTCAACATTGCTTCTAAAAATACTGCACTTTTTTCTCAGAACTCTCCTTTGTGGCAGAACTGTGTTCAGGTGATGCTAGTGAGTAATTACTCCCTTGATTGAAATCTGTTCTACCTTCTACATGGAATATGTTTTACGGGGAAAGTACCATGGGTGCTTGTAGCCTCATTCAGCGACATGCAAATTGTTACAACTTGGCATCTTTCTACCTTGAATGCTAATGCTCAGCATGTCTAGTCAAAGTGTTAGGGAAAAAAAAAAAACACTAAAAATTTCCCCATTCACAGCTTATAACTTCGTTCCTGCAAGCAAATTGTGAAATAGGAAACAACGAAATGCATGCATTTCAACATTAGCATTAAATTTCCCAAGGCAGCTACAGATAAGTTATTTCAATAAGTTGGTTTCACAAGATAATCATACAATTTCATGTTCAATTCGAAAATTGTGCGCAAATTTACCCCATTTCATAAGCCGTGTGACCACCTCTGTTCCGTACGTCCTAAGGTGCTCGCTGCGCTGGCCTAGGCAGGGCAGAAGTAGTTGTATGGCACTCAAGTCATAAAGTGAAATGCACAGAAAAGTGCGCACTTTTCGAATCTTACATGAAATGGTCAAAACACTTGAGGCTAATGCATGTTTTCAAAATTCTAATACTGCTGTCACACGGGCAGATCGGTAACGATTCTGATTGAAGGTTCAAGCCCGGTCAAGATGGACTGTACTACACGCGCCCACTCGATTCCGATCGACAAAGTAGATCGCTACACGAGAGATGGCGCTGCGTGCTCGATGAAAATTGTGATTTAATTTGTAAAAATACAAGCTTGATTAAAACTATTTTCTGACCACAGTTTCGTTGGACAAGTAGTAGTTGTGTCATCCACTGCGCACGCAGGCTAGCACACGCGAAAACTGGCAAACGTAGTCAAGCCAGCACGTTTGTTTACCGAGTTTGAACATATTGCAGTCTAAATCGCATAAATTTAAATATAAAGTTATTTTAAAATTGTATTCTATAATAAATCTTTTGAGTGACCCTTGCAAACGAGGATGGAAGCAACAGCTCGACCGCTGTCGTGGCGATAGAGCAGGATTATGGGAGATTGTGATTGAATTCGCTGTATAGCAAAGCCGGATCTGCATCGAGCTCGTTTTCAATAGATCTGATCACGATCTGAAGTGCATGTGTGACAGCGGTATAAAAAACTGGTATGGTTCGTAGTAATGGCCGGTTACAAATTCAGTTGCATCCAGGTGCCAATCTGAAATGGTTAACTATTAAAATTTAGTAATTATGATTCACCTGTTTTCTGACGTTCACCAACCATGGCATCATTATGCTGCTAAAGCCAGCTGATTACCTCTGTACCTATCTTTAATTTAGCGACAGGCTTTTCCACAACACCTGGTAGCTACAGTTTGATACGCATAACTTTCATGCAACTGTATATAATGACATAAATCCACAGTTCATTTTGTTTTAAAACACAAGACTTTTGTGACAGAATGTTTTATTCTTTTATAGGAACACAGAAGAACTGTGATGGTGGGATTCGTGGCATTTTTCTCAGTTTTTTACACCATATACAAGGCTCTCTCACTTCGAAAGGCAAGGAAACCATTGAAGAAAGATTGAGATTTAGGCCAGCCCTACATTCTGGTCAAAGGAATAAAATTCTTCTAAATTTTGTCTTCTTTGGTTACAGCACAACCTCTATATCAAGTTGCCCACCCCAAATCTTCAAAAAACATATCTGGTAACAGGGCAATGGTTTCATAAGGTATTTAAAATGTAAAGAATTGTGAGCAGCACAACTGATGTTCTAAAAGCACCATTTCATTAGCACAGACAAAGTAGCAACCATAGTATGCCGACATTTTTAAGAGGCAAATAAATGCAAAAGTACTGGGTGTAATTAAGTAAAAACATAAAACAAATGCGCGTGACCACCACGAAAAATAACGCACACCAGCATGCAGCAGGGTCTTGCTGTGTACAAGAGTTCTTGGAAAATAAAAGAAGCACATAAATGCCGATTTGAAATATTAAGAACTTCAGATGGCCAAGGAAAATTGACAATCCAGTGCTTAACGGAAGTGGCCACACAATGCCACTGCTTGAGTTTGTGACACGCATGTTGTTTGGGAACACTACAATTCCTTTAAAAGCATAACGTGATATGGAAGATCAATGTGTGAGACTTGAGGGAATGAGGCATATAACACAACGCCAGCACACTCAACATACTCGCTTTCAGCTCCTAAGCTGTAAAAAGTGGTGACAAATGCCCCACTGCCATGCAACCAATTGAAAAGCTGCCCACGCCACTGCACACGCAATGTTCCAACATACATCTAGTCGCATGTTGAGCACCTCTGTACCCTCAAGCTAAGCAGGTGGGAGCCAGCCGGGGCACTGTACGCGCGTGCGGTGGCCGGGCGTCAGCATCGTGAGCTATTCAGCAGTTCGTGGTCACTGCACAGTCGTCTGTTTGGCCACTGACCCTCGGAGCCCCAAGCTGATGTGGACGTCTCTGCAGCCACTGCACGCACCTGCGGCTGCGAGGGGCACGCACAGCAGCTGCCAGTCTCGAGAAGAAACGTCACCGGGTCCCTTGTCACGGGCAAAGGCGGCAAGCCTGGCCGCTTTGACAACACCACATACCTCTGACGCCTCTCCCCCCAAGTGAGACACTTGGGGGGCAGTGGCGGAGGCATTGCACTGGCCTGACTAGACTCTCCCTCGTAAATGTACTCCTCTTCGTCAGGTATGGAAGGAGCCGATGTGGCATCTGAATTTTGGCTGCCATCGCTGCCAGTGTCGGCAAAGTCCCGCGATGTCCACGTTTCCTCCTCTTCCTCCTCCTCTTCATCGTGGTGTGAACCGCGTATTGAGCCTGAAGATGCCGTTATGCTCAGATTTGGCATCGAGTGGGCATGCACTGGTGCAAATACCTTGGTGCTGGCTGCGGGCACCCAAGAAGGCTCCGTAGTGGGTGCAAGCTGGCTAGTCTCCAATGGCAGCGTCACAACAGTGGGTGTGGCAGTTTCCGTCGCATTGTTGCTACTCTCCTCGATGGAAGTCTGCTTGGGAGGCTTCTCACAGATGACGCGAACTGTACGGCCCAGTTCAGATATTATCGCATTTTCGTCCTGCCACTCCAGCGCAGATGCTTTTCTGCCACGGAGAAACGCAAGGCTCCCACCATTGCGAAGGTTTTCGTGGCGCAGAAGGCTGAGCCTCCTTGATATGCACAGAGGTATGTTAGACAAGGACTTGAATGGGCTAGGCTGTCGCTTGCGGCGGCTACGGGCCGGCAGCGTGTGGAACACCAGGCCCCCTTTGTGCAGAAAGCAAGGTACCTCCACAATGAACGAACTGCTTTCAGCCGTGCCATGCTTACCATCACGTGCTGTCGTTGCCCTACAGTGCACCTCTGGGAAATCGCCACCAATTGTAACTACAACATGCCGTTCTGCTGACGGAGTGCTTCTCTTGGATGAGCAGCCTTCTCCCTGAAGTGCACCTTCGGCTACACTGCAGCGGCTAGCTTCGGGTGGCGAACTTTCCCCACCAAGGCAGGCCACATCTTCTAAAGATGGCGGTTGCGAGTAGGGTGGTGGTGGGCCCCAAAGGTAAGCTGGTACTTCGGCGTAACCACACGGTGGTTCGGGAAATGACTGCGGACCGTACCTGGGGTTCATTTGGAGGTGATGGAACACTCCATCGTTAGACCGCGTACGCCGATGCGCAGCACGAGCCGCTGCTGCAGTGCGCGACGACACCCGTGCCTCAGCCCGTGCGCCAGCATGGCTGCAGCCATTGCGCCACGGGCTAGGTGAACCGGGGGGGCCCACCAGCTCAGCAGGGGAGCTGCACCGCCAGCCGTCGCGAACCAAGAGTCGCTCAACAGCGTTGCAGCCGGGGCGCGAGGATGAAGAGCGAGTGCGTCGTGTCCATGGCAACCACCAGAGCGGCGGGCGGCGTCGCCGCAGTGCCGTGCGGCCCCGTGCGTGTCTTGATTGGCCAAACTCCTCGGGCTGCTCATGAGAGCCCTGCTGATGTGCGAGTAGCCGGTAGTCTAGCACATCCCAGAGTGGCCATGGGTGGCACATGTCACCGTAGCAAGCACAGAGGCCATGGTTGGGGTGGCGCCGGTACAGCAGCCGGCGACGAAGCTCCAACTGCACGCAAAAAGAAGCACACTAGTAGCAAAGACAGAGCGTAATGCATGGAAACACAAGCGAACTATTAAGGGAGGCACATTAGCCTTTGAAAGCTAAGCAATTGACAATTTTCATAAAAATGACGCCGCAAACTGGTTCACAAAGGATCGGTGCGTAGGATTGCACCATTTGTTGTCCCATTGCCTAAGTGGTTCCCTGGCATCTCTAGATAATTCTGCCAGAGCTTATCTGGCTACACTAGGGTTTACAAGCTAACAAGATAGAACTGCATGCGACTGTCGTGGTGTGAGTTTTTCTGTGCCAGCAATACAGACTGAGCATGGGAATGGACGGTTTCTATGCTGTAATAGAACACTTGCAGGACCAAAACAAGGCAAGATTTTGTTGGACTAACTGGGCCTTCGCATAAAAGATGAGCTGAGTGCATGCCTAATGGGCGTGTTCTAACTGAAAACTTCAGTGGATGATTCTGTAATTTCAGCCCTTATTATGGCATGCGCACGTTATGAATACAGTGCTTTGTTATTTATGGAGAGGGGGTTATGTAATGATTTCAAAATTAGATTTTATTTCCATTCTGGGTCATTTGAAGCACTGATCAAGACTGCGCTTGAACAAAGATTCTTTTTTAATCATTGTCTATTGTGTTACTATGACAAACATTATCCCAGCTCGTTTTTGTGGAAAGAGCACCTTTTTTTGTGGCCATGGCAGATATCTTTAGTTTCCAAGTGGTAGCAAAACCTAATCACACAATGAGAATTTTTTTTAAATATACACCTTTTTTAAGCATAACTATGAAACTTTTTCGCACAATCAAATCACTTCTCACTTTCATATGCCAAAAATTTAACTGAATTTCTTTTATTTTTGCTCAAATATAGACCACGGAGAAAATTTAAAAAAAAAATCGAATTTTGATTTTTTATTTTTTTTTTTATCAAACCATGTTTTCACAGCAGTCATGTCAACTATTTTCCTAAGTTTTCCAGAAGGCAAAGAACCTCAAAAAGCTATGTAGAACGGTAGAACAAAGCAAGTAACACGGACGGAATGAAGGAACAACGATAACGAAACGCGGAGACATCTCTTAAAATGGCGACGACTATGAGCATCACGTAGGAAATAAAAAAAGACGAGCCTATGATGAGGATGACGATAATCTACCCGAGCATGCTATAGCCGCCTTGTAGCGCGAGCACGCAAGGCCAGCTAGGTTCAATAGCGCTCCAAAGATGGCACTTGCTACTACCTGCAGCGAGGATATCAGTCTGTACGATGTTGCGGAGACCCATCTACGTGACCTACAGGTGCCTCCAATACATCCGGAATGAAATTGGGCAGGACGCAACCGCTCTTGTGCAAACCGCAAAGGTGGTGGCATGGGTGTGCTGTGGCGAAAAAACTCCACATGGGTACAAATGGCGGGTCTGTGATGAACATATCTAGATATCCGGAAGCATCGTAGGCATCCCGGTGCTTGTAGGCGTCTTGTACCTCACGGCTGCACACGGGCGACACGAAGCTAATGACCGTGTCCTGGAGTGCATCATAGAAGACGTCAAGCGATGGGCCCCACAGCACGAAGTACTCTTGATGGGTGACTTCAACGGACATATACAGCCCATCGAAGGATACCAGGACAGGAATGGTGAGCTACTGATCAGATGTGCGCGGGAGCTTGGCCTGGAAATAGCCAACCTTAGAGCTGACTGTGAAGGTGAATTCACCCGGTGTGCTCGCAACAGCCGCACCACAATAGACTATGCTCTAATGTCCCCGAAACTGGCAGCGCACGTAACACAGGTGCACATTGACGAAGACGGACGCTTCAGCCTAGGGAGCGACCACAACCGTTTCCGTCTATCGTTCTCACCCTCCTCTTGGCACAAAAGACATACAGAACGCCGCGACCCAGCCCGTCGATACCTACCCACAACATCATACGAAGCTGTGGCCAGACAATTCGAATAGAGCGAGATATGCACACAAGCCACAACATACGATGCGTATGTCACCGAGCTGAAACACATCATGCGCCAGCACGAGGTGCGCACCAGCTCGAAGGGTGACACTCAAAGGAAGCCGTGGTGGGACCAAGAGGTGAAACAGGCACTGGGAGCGAGGCAAGCTGCGAACAGGGCACACCGTAAGCAGCTCAGACTCTACCCGGCCGAAGATTGCCGCCCAGCATGGGAAGAATATCTCTGCTGCAAGCACTATATGCAAGAAGTTGTGCAAAGAAAAATCGCACAGTGCAACCATCGGCAGTTACAAGCAATCACGAGTGCGGGTCACGACAGCAGCCGGCGGTTTTGGAAGTACGTGCAAACGCTCGACCACAAGCCACCACAGTATGACATCAGGGACGAGGTTACAGGATTGCCAGGCACTGATCTCTCCCAACTGCTGACGCGCCACCTGGAAAAGGTCTACGACCAGCCGACATATGAGCCATGCGATAACCACACAGAGAAGCGCCCTGAACCCGTCAGTGCCCCAATGGAAGTGTCATGGCAGGTGACACCACAAGCCTTGAAACGAGCTATTGCTCATATTGGGGCACACATGGCACAAGGCCTCGACCACATTCCAGCAGGCTTGGTCAAATGTCTGGAAACACAGGCACAAGACCAACTCGCTGGAATCTATACTGGCTTTATCGCAGGGGATGCCATACCCGCCGATTGGCTTCAAGGGCGAGTGTCACTCGTGCCAAAGAAGGGAGGCGACCAAGGCCTTCTGCGAGACCACAGGCCGATCACAGTGACAAGTGTGCTGTACCGCATCTTCGCCCACATCCTGAAGAAATGGATGGCCGCCTCGGCTGAAACACATGGTCACCTCACTGAACTACAGTCCAGATTCCGACGCAACCGACGATTAGACGACAACCCTGACTCAGTGCATCGAAATCGCACAGCAGGAGTCACGGGGACTCATCGGATGCTTCCTCGACGTTGCAAGGGCATACGACAGTATCCCCCATGAACCCTTGCTACGTCGAATGAAGGAGTTGGGTATGCCACAGGAATGGACTAACCTGCTGGACCGCCTATACACAAGCAACACAGTGGTGGCCAGCCTTCATGGCAGCATATCGCAACCAGTCACTGTGTGACGGCGCCTAAAGCAGGGATGTCCCCTATCCCCGCTCATGTACATGCTGTACACGTCAGAAGTAGAACAATTGCTACTCGATTCTGGTATAGGCTTCCCGCTCCCCTTTCCTGTTGGCAGGTCTCCCGGAATTGTGGACGTTGCCAGGGCTAGCATTTGCGGACAATATTGTGTTGTTGGCTGAAACCGAGGCACAGCTGCAGCGGCTGGTAACAGTGTGTGCAGAACATCTAGCTACACTGGGATTGTCCTTTAACCCCACCCAATCAGCTGTGCTCCGGTTCTCGGGCCTGTCCGACGCCAACCCTGCAGTGCTGCTGCCCAACAGAGACAGCATACCGCAAGCAACCCAATATCGGTACCTGGGAGTACAACTGTGCACGGAAGGTGACATATACGTAGCACATGAACAACACCTAAAGCTGAAATCCACCCGTGCAACTAGTATCCTACGCAAACAATGCCTGTGGGGCTGCAACCGATATGTGTTGGTGTGTGATCTGTGGAAGGGGGTGCATGTGCCAGGCCTGACCTTCGCCAACGCCATCGTGTGCCTCTCCAACCCCACAAGAGATTGGCTTGAGCACGGACAGCGCGAAGTGGGCCGGATAGCGCTTGGCTGTCACGGTTGAGTTGCTGTTGAGGCAATTCAGGGCGACATAGGATGGTCGACCTTTGAAGCCGTGAAGTCCACAGAAAAATGGCATATGAGGCACGCCTACGGACAATGAGGGACATTCGCTGGGCACGGAAGGCGTTTCGCTATGTGCACCTAAAGGGCATCCGCACGCAATGGTGTACCCGTGTACAGTCCCTGCACCGGAAATACGGCTTCTGGTCGAACGGTACAGCGGACGACGCCGAATGCAAAACTACCATACGGACGCAAGTACGCCAAGAGGAGAATACCATGTGGATTGCTTCAGCACAGAAGAAGACGACACTGGCACTGTACCTAGAACACAAAGAAGCAGTATCGACGGAGCCGCTATACGACAACAACGTCGGTAGCACGCTCCTGTTCGAGGCACGGGCGGGAGCACTCCGCACTTTGACCTACCGCCGTCGATCTGACCCCTCCCCAGAAGCACAGGCGGCGATGTGCAGGGCATGTGGAAGTGCAGATGAGTCGGCGGAGCACATCATTCTCCGTTGCACAAAACTATCGCCCCAGCCGACAGAGGACACCACGCTACCGCGCGCTCTGGGTTTCGAATCGGCTGAACGAGGACAGCACAGTGGCGCCATCCGCACGACGAAAGCCCGGCTTCGTATGTGGTGGACAATAGTTGGAAGCTGATAGTGTCCATAGCAGCTCCATCCTACCCTCTTTCATTTCTATTACTTTTTGCTCTTCTCGTACCTTTTTAGTTTATCTATTTCACCCGGCTAGGACACATTACTGAGCCCACCCGATACAAAGGGTACAGTCACAAATCATCATCAGATGACTCTCCCGGTGGTAATATTGGTGGTGCGATGATTATGCGAGGAAAAAAAAATTCCAATTTTTAACGCCCAATGTGGGGGGTGCGAGCATTACGCAAGTGCGAGCATTGTGCAGTAAAAACGATAGTCCAATTTCAAAAACTGATTTCGTGTACTGTTCAGTCGACAGTTAGCAAATTGTATACTACCATAGCGCACAGTCGCACTGGAGCAGCGCAGTGCTCATTTGGTGTATATTTGCAGCTGGCGAGGAGTACACTGTAGTGAAAAGCCAACACGGAGCAATGCCATAGTTGAATATGACGACTGAACTTGCAAAGTTATTTTCTCACTTAAAACAACAATTATTCTAATTAAATGCCACTGACTGGCACTATGCAACTGACTACCTTTCACATCTTTACTAGGACAAGGCCGCGAAAAGTCAGCGGCACTTCCGTCCCGTCTAATTCTCCCAAGCGGGGGCGAAAGGAGGAAAGAAAAAGCTGGGAGGAGGACTTCTTCCTCGCGCCTAAATTTTCCCCTCGCACTGAGGGTGCCGCCGACTCCGCTGCGTGGCTTGCTTCATCCTCGCGTGAACCGCTGCAACCGCTGCTCCGCTCGTTTTGAATTAGAACCGTCATCTGCGTCGGTCGTCTGCGTAGCCTAGCGCTGTGAATTCTCTGCGTGTTGGCTTATCGGCCAAAGTCGCGATTTTTCGTCGCGGTTGTTTTACTCTGTGCATCTCACTCCTGCTGGCTCTTCGCCCCTTTGTGAGACGAGACTTGTCTGCGTGCAGCTCCAGTTTCATGGACCCATCTCGTCTGCTGATTGTGCTGGCCATTACACTCTGCGATAACCGCTGTGGTTCGTGTTGTTGAACTTGTTACCTTCATGTGCTGTGGAGAGACGTAAGTGCATTTTGAAGAAGACGGTTCTTCCAGGAAGGGTAGTGTAAATTTTTAATCATGCATTTTGGTTATGTATAGGACAGTTACATGTGATTACTTGCATCAAATACCAACCACTAGGTAACTAGAACGCAGGTATTTGCTCCATGTTTCTACACTGCATTGATGGTATGGAATGCGTAGAATGAATATGTGCATCATTTATTTAATTTCATGTCAACTGTACACATGCTGACAGAAGCAGTGCCGGCAAACTGGGTTCTTTTGTAGTGATAAAGCAAGCATGCAAGATTACAATGTTAGCGCAGAACACAAAACACTACTGTAAACTGTTGGCTCTGTAAAGTGTGTGTGTGTGTGTGTGTGTGTGTGCGCGTGTGTGTGTGTGTGTGTGTGTGAGAGAGAGAGAGAGAGAGATACCTCGTCGCATCTTTTCATTTTCTGTTTCACGTGCAGTTAATAAAAAAGGGAAACAATATCTGCTGTTCTCTGTGCTATTTCTTGCTGCAGTCGGGTACGCTTGCTCGTGAGCGCCTGCGCCCTCGAGAGCGCTATGCTTGTGGTTTTTCTTTCCATCACTCTGTTCCTGCCGCGAGCCGGTCACGCTGTGGCAGAACGATGATGCGGTAGAAAATCCACGGGCAGAGCGTTCTCCCAGGCGCGGGCGCACTCGAGCGCATGACCCGCGCTGCTTGAAGCAACCTACCGACACCCCTTTCAGCGCACCGTTTTTTTGGACTGGTCGGCTATACGGCCTCCCCCGTCAAGTCCATTTTTTACGCTCCCCCTCCTGCTATAATGGGGAGTTTGGCGCTAGCGTCTGTAATTCGTGGCTACTGGGAGATATAGGGAGTTTTACACCCCTGCTAGGACCACCTCATCATGCAATTGACGGCTCAACATGCCTAAAACAAAGAAAGCAAATTTCCTCAAAATTAGAGCCTTTCTAATAAGGGGGTAATTCTCATTGGCTGAAAAACCTAGTGTTTTTCTCTCTCTGACATATTCTGATTTATACACTTCTTTATCCTTCTAGACAACCTAAAAAAATAGCTGACATGACGACTGTGAGAACAAAAAATCAATATGTTATCTCTGTACCATTTTTATGGTTTATATTTAAACAACAATTAAACAAATTCATTACATTTAATTGATATGAAAGTGCAAGGTATATTTTTTACGAAAAAGTTTCATAGTTATGTGTAAAAAACATTACTTTTTCTTGTGTGAGTGTGCTAGGTTTTGCTACCACTTGCAGACTTATGATGGCGGCCACTGCCCTAAACAATTTTCTTCGCCAGGAACAAGCTGGGACAATGTTTGTGACAGTAGCAAAATAGGCCGTGGTTTTCAAAAACGAAATTGAAGGTCGTTGAGTGCAAGTTTGGATCAGATGGCGTGGAATGACCCTTCTTTAAATTGCCCCATGCCCTCACTGGTGTTGGGTTCAGGTGGAAAGATAAGACGACAGCAAGAAAAGAATCATGATGCAGCTGCCTTATGTTCATTAAGCGCCTTTCATCCACGGCTCAATATATGTACTCACTGAAGACAGTATGCAAAAAACAGATGACCTTGTTGTCACTTCTTCCTAGCTATACACACAATACTGATACTTATTAACATATAATTAATGCAATTTATGAGCAAGAAAAAAATGCATCGGTGCATTTTGGCTAATTAAAACTTCGGTAAGAGTGACTGGAAAACTTATCTAGCTTGTTTTCTGAAAAGCAGCAAGCATATTGATAATTCTGCACCTTGCTTGCCTGATATTGTAAACAGTTGTTACACTGAAAGGGAACTGCAGTGGCTGAAGAAGAGTACCGAGAGAGCTGAACAAGGGAACGAGGACACCAGAAAACGGACCTACACTTCCGCGTCCTCTACTTGTACCGATTGCACTCTCTTTCTTCTTCTTCCTCTACTACACGTATCAATATTATAGTTTTATAATTCATCCATTCTATAAGGGCCTTTCCTGTCAACGTCAATGATTCTATGTTGTCGCCAAAAAGCATGTTGCCTGAATGTCAAACTGCTCTGCCTTCACGCCGGCCATTTTCAAATTCCAAAGAGCAACTTTTTTGCTGTTGTTGTTGCGTCTTATTCATCCTCGAGAGAAGAAACTTTTTGGCTGGTACGACGATGCCCCAACAACAATAGTGCAGCAAATAATGCAACTGTTGACAATACACTCTAAGAACATGCAAGACAAACTGCTCTACAGCACTTTCGCAAAAAACACTCTTGAACCTTCCAAATGCTGTGCAATTTGCAAAATTTTCCAAGACAGGCTTAAGTAAGGTGACACCGATAAGATTAGGCAGAACAAGTGAAATGATGCACTCCACAGGCCAAAATTCCTGGGGCACGGCACTTATGAAGCTACCTGTTCGAGGTAGACCTTCTTCCGCTCGTGGCTGAGGAGCTGGTAGACAAGCATGGAGGAGAAGATGCACACCAGAATCCCAACCACAGACAGGCCGAACAGCGCACGCAGGCAACCGTACAGGCTACCATGCACCACTTCACAGCTGGGTGTGTCATTGAACACGAACTGGTGTTCTCCTGCAGGCAAACCAGAGGGAAGGGTTTGGTTTGGTTTGGTTGTTTATGGGGTTTCCAAAGAGACTTGGGCTATGAGAGACACCCTAGTGAGGGGCTGCGGAAATTTCGACCACCTGGGGTTCTTTTACGTGCACTGAAAAGACTTATTCCTGTTTCGTCAGATGAAGAAAGGGTCATGAAGGGCAAGCATTTTGCCAATGTCGACAGAGTCAAAATGCAATGTCGGGAGAGCACTATAGCAGGTACCAAGGAGGCTTAATTTGCAAAACGCTTCCAACAATGGAATGAATGTCTGGACAAGTGCATTAGTACTAATGGAGAGTACTTTGAGGGTGATTAAAGTTGGATTTGGAAATAAGTTGTATTCAATGAAACAAAATCAAGTCCATGCTTTTAAAGAAATTCCGGTTAATTCTGGGTCCCTTCTCACACATAAACATAAGCTGAATTCATTTTCTGGAGGTCAGTTTTAACCAAAAAGGTGGGTGTTCCACAAACACAGCACAGCTTGCTAGTTATTAAGTAGCGGTCACAAGAGAGAACTAAGCTGCAGAAGCCAGGAATTCGCTGCAACAACACGTAGTAATACCCCTCTGCGGGTCTTTAAGGGTATTGTAAATAAAAAAGTATGCTGGATAAGGCGGTGAACCTGTGCCTAAAGAAGAGAAGAGGAAAAAGTCTGGTTCTACCTCTGCATGTTGCTTTTGCTTTGTTTTCTTTTTCTCTTAATATTTGGCCTTCTGCAAAACCCAGTTCTCAGACATGGGAAAAATAATGCAAACTGGAAGGGACATATAAGAAGGTAGACACAGCATGAGCTGTACGGCCCATTCAGTTGGTACTGTTTTTCACCACGAATATTCACTAAGCAGCACAAACTTCGATCTATGTCTTTGCATTATGGTCTTGATCACTTCCATTCTGTAGCTGTCTTTGTTTCTACAACAATAGCATTTTGTACTGCAACTCCTTCAAGCACTATGATTGGTGATAATTACTTGTATATAAATTGCTAATAAGCAAGCCAAGGTAAACTATAAATGACTATTTTAGTACAATAGATTGCCCCTTTTAAAACCAATGAAAACCAATCACTGCTCCATGAAAATAATATACTGGCTAAGAAAAAAGCAAGCAACGACAGCAGCTTGCCTCACGAAAAATTTATTGCCGGAAAATTGGGCAATAGTCGCCTGCTTCTGAGATAAAAAAAGTGCAACAATGATTGAACTCCTCCAAGATAATAAACACCCTTCATGTTTCGGGGCTGTAGTGATGAGACCACTCACAAGCAGCTACATCACTTGAGAGGAGGCTTCGCTGGGCGAAGAACAAATGGCACGTGATGAGCATGTAGTTTTGATGCAAAGGAAAAAATTTAGCCGTAAAAGAGAGAAAAACGCGCAGCAGCGCCAATTTGCATCATAAATACCATGCTGCAGGGCTTGACTGGCCGGTGATGTTTCGTTGACAACCACTGTTGCTGCGGGCTGGCAAGAAGCTCAGAAAAGTGAAAACGAAACTATGCGGCATGCTATTCTCAAAGACAGCGGTCTCTTTTTTATCATGCCCCCCCTTGGACGTTCATCACTTTCATCGACTTTTGCCACGCTGGTCATAACTAGACTCGGCTGCATTTTAGGAGCTCCGTTCAAATTATTTAGAGTCAGATCCGCAGCGTTTGAACCAGCGACTCTGATGCCACAGTGCTACACGGGCACTGGCCGAGATTGGTCGAATTAACTAGCTTCAACTGTAGTGAACCACAGTTTTTCCATCTTAATTTCATCATTTTTGAAGTCGGCAAGGTTGCATCCTCACCATCCTGGGCAGGAGACTCGGCAATAGCTGACAAGCACATGCAGGCCCTGTCCTTAGACGAGTAGTCACACTTGTGCAGTGTCTGTAGCCTGTTCATGTGCACAACTGTAGTGGTGACCGTGATGACCACGCAGAGAAGCACGCACGTGAGGCAACAGCCACCTGCAAACTTCACCTGGGTAAAAGAACACAGATGTCACTCCATGGAGTTCATTCATTAAAACAAGCATCAAGGGAACACAGATTATTGACAACTGTACGCGCCTTTCCTTGACTAAAACAAAGGTCATTCCTTCAAGGTTATGTGCAGTGACCTCTACAAAAGAAATCAACACTCTATAAAAAAACATATCTGAAATGGTGACACTTTTTGAGCAAGTGGGACAACAACCGCGCTGCCACCACTATGCTTCATAAACTGCCCTTGTATCACACTGAAAGAAGCAGGACGGACTGGAACAGATGACCTGAATTGGGACCAAAAAAAAAATGTTTCCTTGGTGGCTATAGACTATCAGCAAGATTTTACGAACAACCTTTACTGTAGAATGTGGTGCTGCTCATATCCTTCTAAGAACTGAGCCAAAAACAGGCAATGAAGCATTTGCAGTGTGATTATCCTACGCGACAACAGCTTTGTCTCAAGACATCTATCTTGCCATGTCTCCGTCACTGCCGAAGAACACTAGAAATTTCAGCAGAACGACACCAAAACATGGCCAGCTGTTGCCCATTTCTACACACCATGCAGCAAGTCTTCCAATACTCATAACATGCCTGTATACTCGTAAGCATATAAAGCAGCTGCGGTTCCACACTGTCAAAGTTCTGTCAAAATTCAGCTTCAGCAAATGTAAGCTGGGGGCAAAATATTGTCACAGAAAAACAAAAAAAAAAAGCGAGCAGCTGCCCAGGCTGAATGCTCATGCTAGGCCCATGGCCCTTAAATCATTTGCATGCACCCTCACAAACTAGCAAAGCAAGGTAATCCACAGCATCAACAGCCCCAATGCTGATTCAGCCATGTGTCATGCGAGGCACTAACTGTACTGCAACAGTTTCACTCTAACTACTGCTTTATTTCTTCCGACGTATGCATCAAAGTGCTTATGCAAAAGCAAAGGCTGGATATCCACCTTTTGGAAGCTCTCGAAACTTGCTGCACAACAATCTTCTTGTGTTATACAAATAAAACAAAAGACACTTAGCAAACTTATGTCAATTGTCTGAGAAAAAACGAAACAATAACGAGGCACATTTGGCATTTAAAAAAGGCAAAAGCTAAAAGCTAGGAACATGGTCATTGCACAAGCATTGAAAATTACATCTAATCAAACAGTGTGCGCAACAACTGGCTTAATCTATCAATATTTTAAAACATTATTTCTGGACTGTAAACTTCCTTTGTTTTTAGAGCAAAAGCAATAATCTGGATGCTCAGAGCCTAACAAAATTACTGAACGCTTGTATGTCCACTAGTAATGTTTTCACACTAAAAAAGAAAAGAAAAACCGTCAGAGTGGAGAGGATTTGAAACTAGGAATTTCTCGTGGGAAGTGAGTATGCAGTATCATAGCTATCGATCGCCGCAGCCAAATGCCCCGCGTGCAGACTGCAACACACCATCGCACTGCGCATTGTCGTCTCCATAAACTTCCATGTGGCTGCGAAAGCTTTCACACGTCCTACTCGATTAAACTTTAAAAGCCAACTATTTCTGTCCTGTAATAACATAAATATTGCTTCAACAGGGCTCTGACTGTCTTCTTTTGCTGTCTCATAAAACTGCTTAGACAGCGCTCTGATCAATGAACAAGTACAGACACAAAGCAGATACAAGCAGAACTGCAGAATACAATCGCACATAGGAAGATTCAACTTCCAAATCTGCAGCAAAAAAAGAAAAATATTGTCAAATACTAACCAGGTAAGTGTACCGGTTACGGCGCTTGGCAAAGCACATGACCATCAGCCCCGTCAGAATAAGCTAGAAATACAAAACAGAGAGACGTGAACATTACTCTCATAGGAAAACTGCCAATGTGGCATATTTACAGCTGATCATAAAAAAAATCAAACACTATAAATAAACGTTTTGCAAATAAAATGACGCTCAAAACAAACACTGTTCACTTCATTGTGCTGAACTACTCTCAATAGGTGTAGTAAAATGCTTGCCCTTACCACTGCAGCAGGTACGTAGGTGGGAATGGTCTCAAAAAACTGCAGGGACGACGTATACGACTTCAGGGTGAAGTAGATGGCGATGAAGAGCACCCCGACAAAGACAGCCGAGCCACCGCACACCAAGCAGAGAATGACATACTTGCGCAGCCATATCAGCCAGAGAGACGACCTGGCCTCAGCTGCAAAGGAACCAAAGCATTACACTTTGCATTTTCACAGCAGCAACATTTCCTGCTCTAAGAATGATTGACCATCATGCAATCAGAGTTAGTTACCATCGGCAATAAGACATTAGTACATAAACCATCTAAGAGCTTAGTAAGAAGTTAAAGGTAATACAAAAGTACCAGACAGACAGTGCAGATTTCAGTGTTCATTTAATTAAAAAAAAAAATTATGAAACTTCAAGGACCCTTTTGCATCATCAGAGCAACCACCATAATAAACAGGCAGCCCACCCGTCTCCACTGCCTCACCCTTAGCCCACAAGAACACCGAGGTAAAAAAAGGAAATGTAACAATATTTGCATCCTTTAAAAGCAATGCGTGCAGGAATCATGAAAGAGGGCCCACCTGACTGCAGCAAATGAGAAAAATGGGAGATTTACAGAGCTGCTATAAAGAAATGTGCCCTTTAGAACTGATGCTAAAATCTGATGCCCCACCTAAGTATTAGCACAGCTCAAAGAGGTGCATGTGGATAACAAAAGTTCCTTGCATAGTTTTGGAACAATCCCCTGGAAGAAACACCTCAAGCAGCATGTCATGGTAATGGCTAGGTTGCAAAACAAAATCATTAGTTTAGGAACCTTTTTTGAAGTTAATACAGATTGCAGTGCCAGAACATTCAGGTTATTAATATACCATCATTGCACCGTTCCATGAAAGCATGCAGTGCAGACTACAATCATGCTCGTAACCAGATTGTTTTTTCAAATTCTGGCAACGTACAACCTCCTGCAGTGACGAAAGAAAGGGAGAAGCAACACTTGCCGTGCCTGTGTGCTGATGAAACATTGAGAGAGGACGGCTCATGGCCATGGCGACAGACTTGCGAGAGGAAGGGCTGCGCCAGGGGCAAGGAGGCCCTCTCCTGAGGGGGCGGCGATGTCTCCATGCTCAACACAGGGCAGGAACCTGTGTCTGCACTGGACCAGCTCTCTCTGCCACCTGCCGAGAGCACAAACTGCTTCCATCAAAACTCCTCATTCTGGAAACTGGTTCCGAGAAAACGAAGGACAACAATCACTGTCCCAATTCGTGGTGGACACCTCAACTGTGCCCTGAGAGAAGAGATAAAGGAAGGAGTGGAAGAAAGAAGGGAGAAAGAGATGGTTGGTTGGTTGATGAGGTTTAACGTCCCAAAGCAACTCAGGCTATGAGAGACGCCGTAGTGGAGGACTCCGGAAATTTCGACCACCTGGGGTTCTTTCACGTGCACTGACATCGCACAGCACATGGGCGCCTTGCTTTTCGCCTCCATCGAAAAGCTGCCGCCGAGGCCGGGATTCGATCCCGCGTCCTTGGGAACAGTAGTCGAGCGCCGTAACCACTGTGCCACCCCGGCAGGGGAGAAAGAGAGACCACAGTAGAGAGCTCTGGATAAATTTCGACATGCACTGAAATCGCATGGCACACGGATGTCTCTTGCAATTCACCTCCATTGAAACACAGCTGCCATAGCCATGATGCAAAAGTATTAATGGCTTCCTCCTTGCAGCTCCCCTTACAAATCTTCTTTTGCTTATGTGTGCAGCCTTTGTCAAAAATATACAGCCTAAGGGTTGTTGTTTTTTTCCTAGGCCCTGCAACGGGCTCCTGGAAACACTCCCGGAATACGTAAACTTGCAGATAAAAAACTATATTTTTCGTCACCTGCGAGACTGCGAACACTGGAGATGTGCAATGAACCTGTTACAGGGCTTAGAATCTAAGCAAATACCCTAGCCTGTATATTTTCGACAAAGACTGTACTTTTTCCTAATCATTTAATTTGTGCCTCTATTATCTCACAGGTATTCACTAGCATACAGTCACAAGCTACTGCATTATGTGAAAGAGCACGCGACATAAAGCTCAGCTTTAAACAAGCCCTATGGATGTGCCTGTGTAGCCTATGGGCAGTAACTTGGGATCCATCAGTCATGCCATGTGGTAGCATGACATACACAACCTGCCGACCAGCCATGTCACCTGCCAAGTACCACCTGTCATGAGGCACGCCATTTTTTTACTCCAGAGAAAAGGGGGGGGAGGGGGGGCAGTGTACGTGCGTGTGTGTGCATGCATGTGTGCATGTGTTGGCAAGAGGGGGGTGCAAGGAGGAAATATTTCGAGGAATAGCACACTCCTTTCAACTAAGAAGAAAAATAAGAAATCAAGGGCACAGTAAAACACCAAACCATCCCTATACTAAAAGCATAAAGTCATATACACACACAAAAAAGCATACATTTTGTGAACTATTCATATACAAAAGGCAAAGACACATTTAGACACGGGTGATGTTAAGACAAGCTGTGAGTCCTTCGTATGCATAGCACTTTGTAGATCATGAAAGCACACCTAGCCAAGCATCATGTTCTCCATTCACAGGATCTTCTGAGGGCTTGAACTGTCACTGTTTAATAAAGGCATTTTCTGTCCCTTCATATAAAGCAATTTATAATGCATAGATATAATTATGTGCATCAAAAAGGCAAGCAAAGTAGTATGTGACATTTAAGGCACTTGCAAGGAACCAATCACTGTCATGGAAAGCTAAACGGTCAAGAAATGACCTTAGATTCATATAAAACTGCACAGTGCAGGCATGATGACAATGAAGGCTAAGCTTTTGTTTACATGCTTTACTTTCCAACTTGGGTGACTAGTGACTATACCTTTCTGGGCATGGAAAAGAAAGCAATAAGATAATGCAAGAAAAATTGAGACCTGAAACAGTGGCTCAGCAGCTGCATTTTGATGAAGGCGAAATGTAGGAATACCTGTGCTCTGTGCAATCAATGTCAGTGCACTTAAAGAACCCTAGGTGGACGAAATAAATCTTAAACCTCAGTAACATGTTCAGGTTTAAGACACTAAATCTCATATAAAACACTATATCATAATATACAAGATCAAACAACTTGAGTCTAAAAAGAAAAAGTTCTATGTGGAAATAGTGTGAAATGTGAAATGCGTGCCTTTTCGTGTCTTTACACAAAATTTATTTCACCCCCCACCCTTCCCCCATCCGACTGCTGCAGCACCCCTGAGCGTTGCACCCGGTGCGGACCGCACCCCCAGCACCCCCCTCGCGACGCCACTGCCAAAACGTTTTTTTTTTTAAATTGAGGAACCTAGTATTTTCATTGCATGGATGCCTGTTTAAACTCCAGATCGTGATTGTGGACCTTACTTTATCCCCAACAATATTTAACAAAAGTAGCCTCCGGCATTCTCCTAAGCATATCTAAACTCTCCTGGCTAAGCTGTTAGCAACCTACTTTCTACTCAGGTGCAAGCATTCATGATTTAACTGATTTATTTATAGGAAGGGAAAGGCGCGGTAACTGTCTCACTTGTTTTCTGTGGACACCACAACCGCACCATGAGGGAAGGGAGGAAGATGGGAAGTGAAAGTGGAAAGAGAGAAAGAGGAGCCGTAGTGGAGGGCTACGGAGTAATTTCGACCACCTGGGGATATTTAACGTGCGCTGACATCGCACAGCACACGGACGCCTCTTCGTTTCGACCCCATCGAAACGCAGCCGCCGAGGTCGGGTTCGAACCCGGGTACTCCGGCACAGTAGTTGGGCGTCTTACCACTGCACTACCCCGGCTTTCGCAGCGAATTGACGTTTGAGAGAGAGAGAGAGATATTTTAATGACAACAAGAGATGTCTGCCTGATGGTGAGCCTAGCATGCTACTATTGATAAGGGGTGAGGGATGAGGGTGACAAATTGTGGGAGGGAAGGGGAAAATGAATAGAAAAAAAAAAAAGAATCACTGTCGTACACTTTCACACGCACATAATCACACACAGATGAGTTTGAAAGGGTCTCGATCAACCCTGTGTCCTTGAGAAAAGTTAATAAGGCCTTCGTAGCTCGCGCAGCCGACGACCCGTTGCACCAAAGACCCAGGACATGTTCAAGGTGCAAGGTTGTGTCTTTAGTCAAGCCTAAATTATTACGCAGTGTCCTGCGAAGCGCAGTAAACCACTGAGAGGAGGTTACCAAATGTTTGAAATCTTCACACACATCACATGTAAAGCACAGAGGGCTGCTCGCTATGCCTATTTTATGTAAGAAGTAGTTTGTGTATGACACATTCAAACGGATTGGGTGTAGACAGTTATGATGGCACCTGTTCAAATTGTGAGGAATTCAAAAGACGCAAGTGGGATCTATTCGGTGCAGAGGTCGGTATTGATGGTTCGGGTCACACCACAGAGAGCATCGCAATCGCCATGATTCAGTGGCTACAAGTCTTGCTGCATCTCTTCGTGAGAATGGATATGGGATTGTCCTTGAGGAGTCTTCTGGTAGCACTTTTGCAGCGGCGGCGGCGCAGTCATTGCCCGCAATGCCGCAGTGAGCAGGTAACCACTGTAGCACAATGTGGTGACTCAGGTCATAGGTCTCAGTAAGCAGCTTATTTAAGTCAGTGACAAGCTCTTCCTGAATTCTTGATGATTTAAGCAATTGTAGTGCAGCGTGACAATCACTGAAGATAACCCATGTTGCAGGGGGTTGTTGAAGAATTTATATAATAGCTTCTCTCAGAGCTGTTAACTCAGTAGCCACAAGCTGAAGTGCAGGGACTGAGTGTTGTCGAGATTGTGGTGTGCATTGATGGTACTCATACGGCGATGGATGAAGAAACAGCTGTAACCGAGCCATCAGTATTGATGTCGCAATGTTGACTGTAGCATGCACAGATGTGCTCAAGGGCGGAGTATTTAAGTCCAGGCCCTGGGGTGTGGGCTTTTCTTTTGATGCCAGGTATAGTTGTTCAAATTTGCCATGAAGCAAACCTCCCCGGTGGGAAAGTTGACGGTACTGCACGTTGATATTGCGCAGGCAGTGCTGTCATACTCAGCTCTGAAAATGGATGGGTAGGTTCACGTGCAAAATGCAGCTAGGTACGAAGCAGCTCCTGCAGTATCAGCACGGTTACAGACAGACGTCTGCTCTCCGCCGGAGTACCCACTTTGAAGGTATTCTCTGGAAGACCAAAGCAAACTCTTCAAGCTTTGGCCTATATGGCTTCAAGTAGTTTTATGCTTGCCTGCGAGAGACATTGAAGAACAGGGAGGCTATAATGCAGAAGGCCTTCGCAAAGTGCTCCATAAAGTCTTAATAAAGAATCGGTAGAGCAGCTTCTTCTGGTTGTTGCGAGCATATGGAATATAGATACGTATGAGGAGAGTTTGATCTTAAGTTGTTGAACGTGTGGTGACCATGAAAAAGACTTATCAAAGGTCACACCTAGAAATTTTTGGTGGCTGACATATGGTATAGGAGTGCTAGCAACTTTCAGTATGTAGTGAGAGAGATCACGTCGTGAAAATGTAATTTCTGCGCACTTTTCTGGAGATATAACAAGACCTCACTTGTTTAAGAATAATGCAATGCCCCCTATTGCTTTCTGTAGCCGAGCATGCACAATGCGCCTGTTTCTTCCAGTGCACCATAAACAGATATCATCTGCGTAGAGGGAGATTTCAACAGTAGGTGGCGAGGAACTGTCCAAACCAAGAAGAGAGATATTGAAGAGGGTTGGGCTTACAATCCCTCCCCGAGGAATGCCACTAGACACATGATGTAGGGACATGTTCCCTTCATCCGTTGAAATGTAAATTGTCCTATCACAAAGATAATCAGAGAGCCAGTTGTACATTCGTCCACCAATTCCAATCGAACGCAAGGCTGAATGAATCGCCTCATGCGTGACACTGTCAAAAGCTCCTTCAACATCAAGGAAGACAGCAATGGTTATAGGCCGCTCAGCTTTGCTGCGCCCGACACAGTTGGTGAGAGCAATAACGTTGTCAATACTGCTTCGGCCTTTTCGGAAGCCAGACATTGATGGGGGGCAAAGTCCCCTATTTGTACGGTCCCAGGTAAGGCATGAATGAACCATTTTTTCTATCAATTTCCCGACACAGCTTAATAGTCCAATAGGATGATAAACGTTTAGGTCAATTGATGGCTTACCAGGTTTAAGGACTGGTATTACACGTGCAGTCTTCCAGCTCTCTACAAGACTACCGACTATCCAAGAGTTGTTATAGACGGCAAGCAGCTGAGTTTTGGCTTTCCTCCCAAGACGTGATAGCAAAATGTAGCTTACACGGTCAGGTCCTGGGCAAGATCTTTTGTTGGTAACTGCTAGCGCGGCTTGTTCTTCCATAGTAAACAGTTCGTCTAGGAAAGAAGTGTTGGGCGATGGGACAAAGGTGGGGCGCACATTTTGCAGTGAAGGAGCTGGTAAAGAAGCAATGATCTTTGCACAGAAAGCCTCTGCAACTTGAAGACAAGCAGTATTGGCATTTAGAGCCACACACTCGAAAGGACGTAGTTGTGAAGGCTGCAGCTTCTTAAGCTTCGTACAATACTCCCTACTTTAGAAAAAGACTTTCTATTTTGCACAAAAAGATCTCCATTGTTTGATATGAATCACTAAAATCTTATGAATCATCACGAAAACAGTGTTGCTAGACACCACATCAGACGATGCCAAAAACTTAGTGACACCACTGACTAAGAATACTGCAGACGTTAACTTCGGCCACATTGCCATAAATAAAAGTGAGAATTGCATCCAAGATAGCATCCAAGATAGCAATTTAGAGATTGCTTCCCTTCAAAAGTACTTCATTAATGTGCATGCCCTGAAGACATCATTAAATGAATTTTTGGAACCTTGAGTTGCCCCATGGAGAAACCTGTTGAGACCTGAATGCTGACAAGAGGACTTTATGGAATGCAAAAATGACTTAGGCATGCATTTGTGAAAAAAGGCCCATTCATCATCTGGCTCCTCCATGCACACAAAGTGTCGCAGTCTTTCCACAAAGCATGCAAAATCCCTCACTATTAGTAGCCAACATAAGAAAATGCATGGCCTTTCTTAAAGAAACCTACACATTTCTGAGGTCACAAGCGAAAAGCAAGGTTTCAAAACGATCACATAGTAAAGTAATTGCATGCCTTACTAGATAAGAAGTGCAGAGTAAAATGCCCCAAGTATACAACACACATTCCTTGTGTTGCTCAAAATCATTTTTTACAGCACAAGCACAAGTGAATTCAAGCACCGGCGAAATCAGGCAGGCCCAGCCACTAGGTATTCAAGACTTGCTCCGACTCTACTAGAGGACATACAAGCATATTGCCACGAACCCTTGTAACCTTTAGTTGTTACTGCTGCATGTGGCCTTCTCACTGTGTACGTGCCGCAAGGAACAATCTTATGTTCTTAGTTTATTATCCTCAGTGTCATCAAGATGCGGTTTTATGATTTTTGTTATCGTGCAAGATGCGACGAGATGTATCTTAAATGATTGTGGCCACTTGCGTCTGTTTCTACAATGTTTGAAGTTGAACTAGTCATCTTTCACAGCTTTATCTAGATGCTTCTTCACCAATATTGAACCGGGCACTAAAAATTGCAACAGGCATTCATATTTCGATGATCAACAAGCACGACTACAACTATCAACGCCACCATGTTGTTTTATTATCTTGCGGGCGCAAGTCAGCCCAATAGTGTGTTTCTTTTAGTGCTTCATTTGTCGCCTACGGCACTGTCACCACGATGTAACAGTACATGTCACTAAATAATATCCAGGAATCATTTGGCATTTGAGATTAGCTGAAATCCACAAACCTAAAAATATTTTCTCCCATTTTTGCCAATTCTACATCCTTAAGCAACTTTGGCAACTCTGTTGACACTATCACCACAATGTAACAGTATATATCACTAAATAATATCCAGGAATCGTTTGGCATTCGAGATTAGCAGAAATCCACAAATTAAAAATTTTTTTTCTCATTTTTGCCAATTCTACATCCTTAAGTTTGGCTACTCTGTTGACACAAGGGAAAGCATAGGAGACTTTTTTTCTTCCCTTTTGATAAAAGTGAAGTAATAACGCAGTCGTGGAGATAATTGATTAGAAAGCAGAATAAAAGACAACTGCATGCTGCCAGTGGGATCCAAACCCCCGACTTCCTCATCCAGTGCTCTACCCAAGTGAGATACGGCAACAGCTATTCAATCTTTTTGAAATATTTATGTTGCATATAGCATACATATCTCATAATGATCCACGTAATTCTCCCAGAATTTGTTTGCTGTTTGAAAACTCTGATTTGATAACAGGTCATATAGTATTTGCTCAATGAAGTCCAATGGCGCCCCACTGTGGTAGTGCAGTGGTTACGACGCAGACTACTGCGCCGGAGTACCCGGGTTCAAACCCGACCGCTGCCAGCTGTGTTTTGGATGAGGCGAAACGGAGTGGCATCCGTGTGCTGTGAGATGTCAGTGCACGTTAAAAAAACCCCAGGTGGTCCAAATTTCCAGAGTCCTCCACTATGGTGTTTCTTATAGCCTCAGTCGCTTTGGGACGTTAAACCCTACAAACCATACAAACCAAGTCCAATGGCACATATCTAAGCATCCTGCACAAAACCAGACATGCTGACCATGATAATTACTTGCTCAGAAAGCTATAACATTTGTTTACGACTGCAGTAGTTCGCTAACCCAGATTGGACTTAACTCTTTTTTTTGCCAGATCAACAGAAATTACAAGTCAATAGAATTTTTTTTTAAAGCAGTATTGTAACCTGGACACAAATGGACTGAAAAATAATTTCAACTAAGGTATAGGCTCATGGTGAATTTATTTTTGCCTGCAGGTAATCGTTACTCCCCCTCCAAGGTGAAACAAACCACTGCATACTTATTTTTCTTCGTTCATACATATATACAGCCTGCAGCGCCTCTTAGCACATGCGTTGAGCTAGTTTGGATGCAAAGCAGTTAAGGCTTTTCTATAATCAATACGACAAAGCGCGTTGCGAAGTTAGGGGTAGGATTAACGGACTCCGCAACAATTTAATTAGCCTTATTAGATATGTAGGTCGAACGGCATGACTAAGACTCATGTCTTAGTCATGCCACACATGCGAGTTTAAAAATGAAGTATAAAACGGACGAAACGCGTTCTGTTCGTCGGTCAGAAAAGAATACGAACAGCACGTCCCGACAAGGTTCTTTTGGTTCTTTAGCTAATTCAAGAAGCATGCGCACTGCCGCAGAGAAAGAAAGTGTCCTCACTGCGCAGCAACGAGATCAGATAAAATTCGGAGTGCACTAAACGCTATAAATAGCGGTGCGTTATTACCACGGCAATCGAACATCAGCAACAGAAGTAAAAGCGTACCAAAACAAGCACCCCTATATTCGAGAAAACCACTGCATGTATGCGATTACATACTAGCTGAACGGGTTCCCGTCGGTGCTACAAAAAGAATAACTTCGAAGAAAATCCGCTACATAAACTGTGTCACAGAGTAACCAACCCTCTGACCTGAAACTAAAACAAGACGGATGTTGTGCGTGGTCATGGAGAACACTTTGACGGAGCATCGCATACTGCGTTCACTTAGCACTTCATTTCACAAACAAACAAGATATGCAAGAGAACGAATGCTAATAAACAACAGCCCTTCAGATGTTTTCAGAGCGGAGCTAAAGTAACTGTTCTGAAATGTGAAGTGGAAAAGACTTACTAGCATCCGCAGAATAGCCCTCGCTCGCTGCTTGCCTCAGTTATATACCCAGATCACTACAACTATGCAGCGCTAGTATGAGCCACGATTTCAGATCACAGTAATAACTACACATAATTAGAGCCGTTATATAAAGTTTGTTATAAAGTAAGGTGCCAAATTTAGCCTATCGATGACGCCTGCGAAAGTAGAAACAGCCACGGCCACAAGTTTGTAATAGGATTATTCGTGTGCCACAAGACCGTACGACCGTAACAAGCCTCCACTGCGGCGCTGCATACCAGGCACTTCGGGTTTCGTACAGGGGAGGATCTAATAAGATCTCTGTGGCGACGGATGCAGATGATGCAGAGTCGTGGAAGCAAAGATGAGTGCGATGAAAAAAATAAGGAAAAGAAGCAGAAGAGACGTCCATACTGTTCTGAAGCGAACATGGTGAAAGCCCTATTATTTTTTTTTTTTTCAGAAAATACAGCGCCGACGTTATGAGTGAAAATATAGAAAGACTTTATATAAGTACTTCTCAAGACGGGCGGCTGCTCCCCACACAACACGCCAACTCCCATTGACGTCCTGTTTAAGTCCCTACCTCCCACATTCTAACAAGGTAATCCGCAGGACGTCCCCGCGAACTGGGATGTATGTTCGAACCTCCAAGGAGGATCACCTAAATACATTACAGGACGTTGTATATCATTTGCATCATGTCGCACAAAAGCGAGTGAACGAGAGCCGCACAATTTGATGTCAGAAACAAACGGCACTGTTAGCCATTGCAACTAGAAATAATTGACGCTGTCCTTGCTACGACATTCAATAGTTGCTACCCAGACAACATATCAACTTTTCCATGGTCGTCCCATTTGTTTCCCAACCTTCCACATCCTAACCGGGTGATCCCGAGATGTCCGAGGATATGTAGTTGTCTGCGATCATGCACTATATATGTCGCACGAAAGCGAGTGAACGAGCGCCGCAGAATTTCGTTATTATAAAGCAAAAAACAAAAGGCATACAGTTCGATTGTAGCTAGAAATAACTGCCGCTGTCCCTGCTGCAATACTCAACAGTTTACGAACTAAAATTTCGGCTGGGGGGGGGGGGGGGGGGGGGGGGACCTAATGGTCTGTTGTGATATTTCAGATTATAAACAGCAAATGTAAGCATAATTGCATTAGCTAAACGTGGAAATTAGCTCCTTGATAAAGAAATATGAAAGGCCATACACAATAAAAAAGGCATATGTTACGATATACGCATGCCGCCCAACTAACATGGTGCTGAACTTCTCCACAGCACATTATTTTTATTGTAAACAAAAAATTGAGCTTAATTAACAGAATGTTGCATGTGAACCTGAATAATTGTACTGTAAATAAAATAAGTAACTGTTCACGAGAATACTTTATGTAACTTTGCTAATCTATAGTCCATGGTATACCTGCGCATGCAGGGATGCCTTTTTGGAGTATATATATACAGACTCATTTGAGATATGCACTTGTGACAGTATGCTTTGCAACCTGTGAATGTGTGCACAAGAATTTGCATTATGTGTGAGCTGCTAATGTATATATAATAGTTTTTGTCACATATTCCTTGTGTCTAAAACCCCTAGAACTGAAAGTTGCAGCAATTAATGTTGAACATCCCAAAAATTGCTTCTGCACAGTAGCGTTCGTTTTTATTTTTTATTCGGACAAATATGATATGCATGTGTTGAATAAGCCCATGATGTCAACATGAGTTGAACACAAAAATAATTAGAAATATTGTTGAGAATAGTCACCTGTATAGCATGGTGGCCACTTTGTCATTCAAATTAACTCTGCCTCAGTATTCTGCCCACACCAGCCTTGCTTGGTCCGAACACAACCATGGCATGTTGAGTTTGCTCAGAACACCAACAAAAGCTTGGAATTATTTCATAAGGGAGAACACGAAACAGAAAGCATTTTTGGAGCACATCATAACTGCATGCTTCTGCAAAAGGCAGAACATATAATATGCCAAGGAAAGCCTCCTAAACAATGTCTCAATAAGCTCCCAAAACACCCCAAACGTGTCCCATAGCGAAATTTTTTTATGGTATGTTTTGGGATTTATTTGGACTTCCCTTGTGTTGTCTGGTGACTAAATTCTTGGTTGCGCTTCCACAAGTTTGTCAGGGGGTTGCAACTGATTGTCCAGTTATTCCGAGCATATACCCAGACAACACAGACGTCCCAAGGACTAATTATGGCAGATTGGGATGACCAGGGAAGTCCCACAGAAATTTGAAGTTAACCAAGAAGGGACTTCCTCAGGAAGTTCCAAACAATTTCATTATGGGACATGTTTGGAGTGTTTTAGGAGCTCATTTGGACATTTATAGTAGGCTTGTCTCTGCATATTATTATTCCAGGCCATCTTTTGCAAGGTCTTGCAAGAAGCATACAATCGTGTCTGAAATTGTGTTTCCAGTCTTCTCTACAATATAATTCCAAGCTCGTGTTGGTGTTCTAAGCAGACATGTCATCTTTGTTGGGACCAAGCGCTGGTGTGAGCAGAATATTGAAGCAGAGTTGAATTTCAACGGAAGGGTGGCCACCGTGCTGTAGTTGACCATTCTCAACATTATTTCTAGTTTATTTTTCGTGTTGAACTCAAAGTTGGAATATGCGCCGATTCAACAGCTTTAAAAATCTATGGATTCGATTAACATCCGTATGCCGAAGCAATTTTGGAGGGCATTGAACACTGCATGCTTCAGCCTAAAATTCAGCGTTATTTACATACCTAGTATTGGGGCATTGTCTTAGATGCACAAGGAATGTTGCATACTATGGTAACACACAGAGCACAGTCACACACACTTCCAAACTCTTGCGATTAGCACTTTTCTCAAGTGCTTCTATATATACTCCTCCACAAGGGCATCCAAGTATATGCAGGTATGAGACTGCAGATGAGCAGTTATATAAAACATTCTCATGAATAGTCATTTTATTTCTAGTACAATTCATCAGAGTCGCATGCAATTAACATTGTGTTGATTGAGCCCCTTGTATGTATGTATGTATGTATGTATAACTTTATTAGGGAGCCGGCAAACGACGGGTTAAAGCGTCGTGACGCTGGCCAAGCGTCTACCCGTGGTTAAGCCCTACTCTGCACTACCTCATTTGTGAGGCTTGTGCTTTTCGAGCGCACCCCGGGCCTGCTGGACGGCCCATAGTTGCATGTCCTTGTCTGTATTCTGCACAGCACTTTGAATTTCCGGCGGGTATGTCCTGGATGCAGCTTCGGTCGGGAACCTGGCACAGTCCCACATGATGTGCCATTGGTCCGCCGGACCCACTTGACATACACTGCACATATCACTCGTGTAGATGTCTGGGTGGAGGACGTGTAGCATTGCCGGGGCTAGGAGTGACCCGGTTTGCATTTGCCTTAGGATGACCGCCTCCTCCCGACTAAGTGCCGGGTGAGGCGGCGGCATTGTCCGTCGAGCTAAGCGGTAAAATTTTGTCACTTCCTCGTACCTGGTCATTCGGTCTTTTGTTTCGAACCACCATTCGGAACGGTCCTTCTCGGGGGCGCGGAAGGTAAGCGCTCGCGCCGCCGAATGGGCCGTCTCGTTGTGATTCGGTGAGGTTGCACAATCTCCCGCGTGCGCCGGGAACCACTTGATGCGGATAGTGTTGCCGCGGTCTTGAAGCTGGAGCTTACTGATCATGGCGGCCGCCTGCGCGCACACTCGCCCCTTGGCAAAGTTGCGCACAGCGTTCCTCGAGTCGCTGAGCACGGTGCAACACTCGGCCTCCGAGATCGCCAGAGCGATGGCAACCTCCTCGGCGTCTGTGGCGTCCGTGCACCGCACGCTCGCTGCCGTTGTTTTGATGCCGGTAGCCGCCGCAACGGCTACTGCCACGAATCCTTCTCGCTTGTATTCCGCAGCGTCCACGAACCGGGCGTGCGGGTCCTGGGCATGTTGCTCGACGAGGACTTTGGCCCGCGCCTGCCGCCGTTCTTGGTTGTACTCGGGGTGCATGTTTTTCGGGATGGGGTCCACGTGGATGTGGGCCCGCGCCTCATCGCTGATCTCGCACGATTGCCGACTAGGAGCTCGGGGATTGTAACCCAGGGACGTCAGTATACTGCGGCCTGTTTTACTGAGCCCCTTCATTTCGTCGACAATAAAAGCGACTAGTTAGAGCAGTTTTGTGTTCTTCAAAGAAGTTGGACGCTACGCTTAACATATGCCCTTTTTGCGAATATGCGACTCATTATGGATCTTACCCCTCATATTGTGGAAGGCTGCATGTAATGCAGCATATTTTGTGGCCTTTTTGTATATTTTCTTAAGGAGCGAATTTTCATGTTTCAGCTAATGCAATTAAATGCATATGAAAGGAGATATACCTGATACATACTACCATCTCCAAACAGTGATGTCAATGGTTTACAGGGTGGTGATGCAGATTATAAGGAACTAATTGCAGGCATGGGTAGAGAATGAGAGGGGGCGCTGGGGAACTAAAAAATTGGTTCCAAAAACAAAGGAGGTTCAGGGACAATCAGTTACTGATGCGTGTTGAAATAGCACAAAAGGACTCCTATGCAGGGACAAAAATATGCTCAAGCATTCTGGGGTGTTTAAGGAGCAGTAATATTGCCATTTTAGAGCTGCTTTGGAGAGTTACAATGAATTTTATAGCAGTCTAGTTTCTGTGCATGCTTCTAGGATTGAACAGTTACGATAATCGCAATGTTTGCCTACATAGGAATCCCCATTTTATTTCTTTTTATACAATGTTCAATGCTTTATAGGCTATGCCTGGACCTACAACAAGAAAAATGGCCACATGTAAAGAATCCAGGATAGAACTTGAGAAAGAACTGGACAAAGGTAGAGGGGAAGCCTCAGTCAGTTGGGCCAAACAAGTGCACTTGTCGAAACGTGGCTGTTTGCAAACTGAGGCTCCCGCTCTACCCTTGTTCAGTCCTATTTCAAAAACATGTAAAGATATTTAAAACAACACAGGCTAACCTAAGCAACAATTTTGAAGCAGACTTTCAGCAAACGCTTGCTCATGCTCTTCCTTGACAAAACACAGTTTGACCTAGACTTTGCTTATTAACCTGATAACTTCGATGCGTTCAACCAGCACTAGTTCAAAGTTCACATCAATGGACGCATTTCCACTCTATCTTGTGCATATCCTTTCAGATTGTATAGCTGTGCAGATTCCAAGCACAGTTTACTAGGGCCTTCAGGGAGGATAGAGCGCACTGAAGGGTAACCTTTTTATTAGTTTCTTCGATAACAGTCTGCTCGAGCACTGCTAGGCTTGTTTTCAACATTCTAAGCAATAGGCCCTGTATGGTTTTCACACTCTCTCGAGGTTTCTAGCGAGTGGTACCTTTGGCACAGTACCTCTTAATATGCATGTATGCTTTTGTCCGATGCAGGCCCGACACGCTGGCCATTGACGAAGGCTCGATGGTGAAGTACCTGATTGTTTCCACAGGAAAAAATAGAACCGCTGGTGTAGTTTTTGCAGCTGGACAAATTTCCTTATGGTCTCTGGTATGAAGTTTGCATTATTTGCTTCACTGGGAGGATGTGCTTTATCACATGCCTCCAATCACTTCTCATTATTAGCAAACATTTACCACGCTCCACACTTCCCTAGCTTCCAAAATTTTGTATTAAGCAGAATGCAAGACGTGTTACACCTCTGCCACTGGTGCACTGCCAGCATTCTCATGTGCAAGTGAATTTGATAGTAAAACATCCCAACAGCCGGTTTGGAGCAAGAAAGGCAGTCTGGAGCAGAACTTCCACCCCCTGCCTATGGCTAGCTTCTCCGGATATGGAGAAAACTTAGTTTCAAGAGGACTTGTGGGCAAACAAGGGATTGTTAAGAAAAAGGTAAAAGAGGGCTAAATAGGTATACAAACCAAATCAATACATATATTGACCCATATAGTTCATCTGACAAGGATCACCTGTCTCTGACAACACATAGCAGGCGGTCTTGAACCATAGTTCTGGTAGAGGTGTCCAGAGCATTATTGTTCTGGCACGGGAATGGCTACACAAGGGAAGATTGACCTTTGTCACAATGTAATGTGGAGTGGCCTACCTTTGCACTAGCAACCCTGCCATCCCCTTGCACTTAAAGGTTTTATTAATATATCCTTTTCACTTCTTTGTAAACACACACCTAATGTTCAACCAATAACCTCTAACCAGTCTGCAGATAGTTCCCAGCTCTCCTTTTGAACAGTGAAAGTTAATTTTCTTATTGGCCAAAATGTTCAATCCCCACACCTATAAGTTGTACAGCTTCTATTGCAATAAAAAGCTCCAAGAATGCTCAGCACGGTCCACCCAAAGAAATCCAAGGGGAAGAAACATGTTAAGAAATGCATACTTTCTGTAACACGATGATAAACATTACGTTTCACAGGTAAAGCACTAGTTAATACAGTGTTTCAAAGTAAAATAAATCCAGCTGATTTCGAAATGTTTATTTGTACAAGAAGATATAATACAAAGTGGTCTCTGCATTCAGCAACCACTGCCTATTACTAGAAAAAGAAACAATCTTAACTCCGACAGTTACCACTGCACAGTATAATTTTACCAATACCCAAGTGAATGACCGGCCACAGCGCTCAACAGCGCTCACACCACACACATGCACGCACAAAAAGTAGAGGCAATTTTTACTGTGCTAGCTTTGTACCGCCAAGGTCAAACAGCAGTCAAAAAGGTTTCGGACTATAAACCATGCAGTTCACAGCATACAAAAACAAAATTGCAGTGCACCCGAAAAACCTGCTAAGCACTAGCTCTCAAGCTGCATGATCTTAGCAGCCCAATTTTGAAATCACTTGCAATGCAACTCTACAACCTCCTCACTTTGCTAGCCAATGAACAGCAAGCCTGGGAAATGTATCTGCCAGTCTAAATGTAAATTAGGGAAGAATTCTTAACATCAAGTAAGCCAAGACCTGCTGCAGCAGTCACTGCATCTGCCTTAGGACTAGCAGTGCAAGCCAATGAACACTGGTTTCCAGCAGCCCTGGTCGCAATGCATAGCTTCTCACTGTTTCCCAAACAAAAAATGACGGAAAACAAAGCTTCAAGGAGCCAGCATATAGCACACAACAATGCAACACCGTTTACTGCAAGGCAGCGCACTGGCGTAGCCTTGGTCAGGAAAAAAAAGAAAAAAGTACAGAAACATACTACCAACATATCTTTCTGTGAGGCAATGACACCCGCACACCACTGGTGCCCACCGAGAAAAAATGCCTGCATCCAGATGTACGCATTCACTTCAGTATAAGCACAATGGCAGGGCAAGTCAGTCTTTGTCAGATTCACACACACATGCACGCACACACACATGCACGCACGTGTACATTCGCTCCAAATTAAAAGAACAGAAGTCTCACACAAACAAGAAAGAGTGAAGCAAGATGTGCAGAGGAAAAAGGAGAAGAAAAATCTTTACAACAGTGCACCAAAGAGTGGGCACGCTATGAATTTCTTAAATGTTCCTAACACTTCTTGGTCTGCTTTTTGTTCCTGCTAAAATCATGTTGAGTAGATGAGAACAGAGAGAGAGCAGTGCAGTAGCACTGCAGCAAACTGAAAGAAACAAAGGAAAGCAGTTCATTCACAAAGTTAAAAAAAAAAAAAGAAACGAAAAAGAGGGCACGACTACCAGAACAGCAGCGGAGCAGGCAGCAACAGCTGGCAATGGCAAGAGACAAGGAGTGAAAACGGGGAAAAAAAAAAAAAAAAAAAGAAGCACTGAAGGCAAGCGAAGGACTGCTAAGGCTTTAAAAAGAAAAAAGAACAACTTGGCTGCAATCTTGCTTGCGTGATGCTTTTTCTTCTGCCTTCCTCGTGAGCACACAACCCCTCCTCCCCCACGGACCAAAAAGGATGCAGCACCCTCCTACACTTGAGGGCCCTCAAATCTTCTGGATCTTGTCCCCGACGACCACAGGATTGTTCTTTCGGATCTCCTGGGCACCCATTTCCTTATAGTCAAAAGTACAATCGTGCTCGTTGGAATATCTATGCAGACTGCAGAACAGGCCCCCACAGCGACACTGGAAGCCTGCACAGAGTCACAAGGTGCACAGCATCAGCAACGCATAACTGAGGCACTGTGGCATCTATGCGGTAGCTTGGGCAGTCAATATATAACCTACCTATTCAAACCTTCAGCCTGTCCCAGCTTCAAGCAAATACTCCAACAGAACCTTATCAGTTACTGGATCTTCAAGTGGCTATTTATTAGGGGTATGCAAATATTTAAACTTTCGAATACAAATCGAGTAGGTTTGTTATTCGATTTGTATTTGAAACGTACCAAATACACAAAAAATTTCCAATTCACCGCAGTTTCCCCGCACTGTGTGCTTCACCGCAATGCTTGAACGTGTCCCTTTACAGTGAAGCATCCTCAAAACTCGATGGGGCAGCTTTATGAATACCTTGCCTTTTGTGAAGGCCGTCCTAACTGTGCACAAAGCACCTCACTAAGCCAAGAAAAAAACATTGCTCTTACTTCGGTTTATCTCAAGTGCAGACATCCACTGTACAAATGTTCACCAGATAAAATTACTGCGATGCAAACTGTTTATGGCACTTCTTTTAGGCCCATTCAATAATTTTAGGTTTCGGATAATTTGGACTTTTTTTTTCTTGTCCCTCGAAGGTCAAATTACCGAGCTTGCTGTATTCAGCAGGGATAAGACAGCTCCACCCGGTTTCATGCATCTTCCTGCATGTGTGTGTGTGTGTGTGTGTGTGTGTGTGTGTGTGTGTGTGTGTGTGTGTGTGTGTGTGTGTGTGTGTGTGTGTGTGTGTGTGTGTGTGTGTGTGTGTGTGTGTGTGTGTGTGTGCACGCGCGCGTGTATGAAGGAAAGAAGCCAACAGTCGACGAGGTTTTGGCCTCGCCGACTGTTGGCTTCTTTCTTTCATGTATCATAACGAGCACCCTCATTTCCCCTTCATTTATCTGCTTATATATATATATATATTGTACTGTGATAGTCATCGCCATCGACATGCACCTGTGCGTTGTGCGACGAAGAAGAAGTACGCTGGGCTCGCCGTTGCAAGGTCCTGTCCTCACAGCTCTCCATCTGAGCGTCAATAAACGCCCTATTACAATTGGCGGAGGTGCCGGAAACGATCCCACCCAAACTGGAACTGCGAAGCCGTACACTACCCTCTACGACCGCCATGCAAGACATTCGACGCAGCCGGCCGTTCCACCCACGATCATGTGTGCTGGCGTCGTGCGCCAGCGTGACCCTTGCCTGTTCAGCGGCACGGCCGATCAAGATGTCGACGACTGGCTGTCATCCTATGAAAGAGTAAGCACCTACAACAAGTGGGATGACTCATACAAGCTCAGTAATGTCATATTCTATCTGACGGACGTGGCGAACCTCTGGTTTCGCAACCATGAGGCTGACCTGTCATCTTGGTCGACATTTAAAAAGAATTTCGCGGAAGTGTTCGGCCGCCCGGCAGTGCGTAAGCTTCGTGCCGAACAACGTTTACACGATCGTGTTCAGCGCGCTGATGAGACCTTTACCAGCTACATAGAAGACGTCGTTGATCTCTGCAAACGAGTCGACCCGGCCATGCCGGAAGCAAACAAAATCCGCTACATCCCCGAGGGCATTTCTGAGGACGCCTTCCAGATGCTGGTAGCGAAAGATCCCACCAGCGTTAGTGAACTCGTGAAGCTTTGCCAGAGCTACGACGAGCTCCGCAAGCGGCGCGCTTCTAGGCGCCGCTCCAGTGTGTGCGACGAAGGCGTATCCGCATTAGCCCTGGGTGGTTCGCCAACTTCTGAAGGGAGCCCGCTGAATCAAAAGATCAAAGATTTTATTCGTGAAGAGGTCGCACGTCAAATCTCACTCCTTCCCCATTTTCAAGACTCGGGCCGCCTCGTTCCTGAACTGGCTCCATCTTTGGCCCCTGCTATACGCCGTGTCGTGCAAGAACACGTCGCTGATGCCTTGCCGTCCAACCCCGTGGTGCCGCCTGTGACGGCACCTCTCACGTATGCCCAAGTAACGGCTAGGCCACCACCTTCGCCCACGTCTGGCTCCTATGTGCAGGTCCCTGCCTACCGTTCACCGCCGCATGCTGAGCCTTCGTTTCAAGCCCCACCCTCAAGGTTCCGCCCACATCCTATGAAACCTTGGCGTACTACGGACAACCTTCCGATTTGCTATGCCTGCGGTCGGCCGGGCCATGTTGCGCGCCTTTGTCGCCAGCGCCTCCAACCTTCACAGCCTGACATGCGATTTTACCCGTACGATACCGACTCACGCTCGCAAATGATTCCGCCCGGTTCTCAATTTGTCCCACAAGATCGCCAAACCTATACCACTCGTCGATCACATTCTCCTCGGCGCCGATCGCTTTCTCCAATGCTGCGACGTTCTACCAGCACCGTTGAGGGAAACTAACAGTCGCAGTTCCGGGGGCAAGAACTGCGCTTGTTTCGAATTCCTCAAGTCCTCCATGCCGTCCCGCTAATGTTATCAAAGTTTCTGTAGAAGGCGCCACAGTTCTCGCTCTCGTCGATACCGGTGCAGCCGTCTCCGTCATCAGTGAAGCGCTCTGCCGTCGAATTCACAAAGTGACCACTCCGATTTCCGACTTTTCGCTCCGCACCGCCTCATCACAGCACATTCACCCCTCCGCATCTTGCACAGCCCGTGTGCTCATTCAAGACGTCTTGTACCCCATCGAGTTTATTGTTCTGCCGAACTGCTCGCATGATATCATCCTCGGATACGATTTTCTATCGACTCATCAAGCCGTTATTGACTGTGCTCGTGCACAAATTTCCTTCGCCCCCCTCTGTGATGCCCCCTTCTGTGATACCCCTCCCCGCACTGCAAAACTTCTCGTCACCCATGACACCGACATTCCTCCGTTCTCTGCTGCCCTCGTACCACTGTCTTGTGAGTGGGTAACTCCTTTGACTGCGATTTTTACACCTTCCGAAGCCACCTCCCGTCATCCCTGCCTCCTTTTTCCGTTCGCTGTTCTCGAAATTCAAGACGGCAAGAGTGCACTTTACGCCTCGAACCCATTTTCTTGCCCAGCAGTCCTGCTCCGTGGCGAATGCATTGGACGTCTTGAAGAGCTTGATCCCAGTCATATCACCACTCTTGCTGACTCAACCCCCTCCTTCGACGTTAGTCTGTGCTCTTGCGATGTTGCGACCGCTTCGACGCCCTCCGACGTTTTCCAACATGCTATTGATGCTGATCTTCCACTTGCGCAACGTGATCAACTTGTCGCCCTCTTGCAGAACTTCGCTTCTTCATTCGACTTTCCTCAAACTGACTTGGGCCGCACGTCTGTCGTAGAGCACACCATCGACACCGGTAAAACTGCACCTTTGCGCCAGCGCCCCTATCGCGTGTCGGCTTCGGAGCGCCAAGTAATTGCTGATCATGTGGACGACATGCTCCGTCGGGGTGTCATTCGGCCATCCCACAGTCCCTGGGCGTCTCCAGTTGTGTTGGTACCTAAGAAAGATGGCTCCTTCCGGTTTTGTGTCGACTACCGCCGGCTCAACAAGATCACGCGCAAGGACGTCTATCCTCTGCCACGCATCGATGACGCACTAGACTGCTTGCAGGGCGCCGAGTTTTTCTCCTCGTTGGATTTACGATCTGGCTACTGGCAGGTGCCAATGGCTGACGCTGACCGCTCTAAAACTGCCTTCATCACACCAGATGGATTATATGAATTCAACGTCATGCCCTTTGGGCTTTGCAACGCCCCGGCCACATTTGAACGCCTCATGGACACTGTGCTTCGTGGATTCAAGTGGCGAACCTGTCTTTGCTATCTCGATGATATCGTAGTCTTTTCTACCGATTTTCAATCCCACCTGCTCCGATTGAAGGACGTTCTCACTTGTCTCGCTACCGCCGGCCTCCAACTGAATCTGAAGAAGTGCCGCTTTGCTGCTCGCCGACTAACAATTCTAGGTCATGTCGTTTCTAAGGATGGCATTCTTCCCGATCCCACCAAACTTCGTGCAGTTGCCGAATTCCCACGCCCAAAATCACTGAAGCAGCTACGAAGTTTCATTGGCCTATGCTCTTACTTTCGCCGCTTCATCTTAAATTTCGCCTCTATTATTGCTCCTCTCATCCAGCTCCTCTCCGGTAGCTCCGACCTCTCCGCATGGACACCTGCTTGTGATGACGCCTTCAACACTTTACGCCGTCTTTTGGTTTCGCCTCCCATCCTCCGCCACTTCGACCCGAATGCGCCAACTGAGATTCACACTGACGCTAGCGGTATTGGGATAGGCGCCGTTCTCACCCAACGCAAACCTGGTATCCGAGACTATGTGGTGGCGTACGCAAGCCGCACCTTGACCAAGGCAGAGTCCAATTATTCTGTTACGGAAAGAGAATGCTTGGCCATTATTTGGGCCATCGGCAAATTCCGTCAGTATGTCTATGGCCGACCATTTTATGTGGTCACTGATCATCACGCTCTGTGCTGGCTGGCGTCCCTCAAGGACCCGTCCGGCCGCCTTGCTCGCTGGGCTCTTCGCCTCCAAGAGTATGACATTCGTGTCATATCGCTCAGGCCTCAAGCATACTGACGCGGACGCTCTTTCGCGCTCACCGCTGCCTCCCTCTTCGTTGCCTGATGAGATCTGCGCCTACGATTTGTCTTCGCTTGCCACTATTGACATGGCCACGGAACAGCGGCGCGACCCGTGGATATCTACACTTCTGGACTTTCTTTCAAGTCACTCTCCAGGTCGTCTGTCTCGGGCGCTTGCCCGCCAAGCTCACCATTTTTCAATTCGTGACGGGCTGCTCTATCGCCGCAATTATCTTCACGACGGAAGGAAGTGGCTTTTAGTCATCCCCCGTCATCTCCGCGCCGAAATTTGTGCTGCTTTCCATACTGATCCCCAGTGCGCCCACGGCGGAGTGTTGAAAACCTACACGTGCTTGCGTCTACGCTTCTTCTGGCGTGGAATGTACCGCTTTGTCCGCCATTTTGTCCGCTCCTGCCAGTCTTGCCAACGCCGAAAAACTCCTCTCAAGTCCTCTGCTTCGTTGCAGCCGTTGCCCTGTCCTGCCCGTCCGTTTGATCGTGTCGGCATAGATCTATACGGTCCCCTTCCTACAACTTCAGCTGGCAACCGCTGGATTATCGTGGCAGTGGATCATCTAACCCGCTACACTGAGACATCATCATTGCCCTCTGCTTCCGCACGCGACGTGGCTGCCTTTATTCTGAAAAACCTGGTTCTTCGCCATGGTGCCCCTCGCGAACTGCTCAGTGACCGCGGACGCGTTTTCTTATCAGACGCTCTTGAGGCTCTCCTGAAAGAATGCCGCATCATACACCGCACCGCTACCTCGTACCACCCTCAGACGAATGGACTGACAGAACGTTTTAACCGCACTCTCGGTGACATGCTGGCTATGTACGTGAACACCGACCATTCCAATTGGGACCAAGTTCTACCGTTTGTTACTTACGCATATAACACCGCGACACAGGCCACTACTGGATTCTCTCCATTCTTTCTCCTTTACGGGCGCGAGCCACCCTGTACTATGGACACACTTTTTCCCTACCGCCCTGACGTTTCCGAATCTTCCCCGCTATCCGATGCCGTCACGTACGCAGAAGAATGCCGTCAGCTCGCCCGCTCTCTCACAACAGAAAATCAGTGGCAACAAAAATACCTCCGTGATACCGGCGAAGCTTCGTCATATCTCCCGGACACACTGGTGTGGCTCTGGGTGCCCTCCACAACCCCTGGCCTTTCAAAGAAGTTTCTTGCTCGCTACCACGGGCCATATAGGGTCCTCCAGCAAACATCTGCAGTCAACTACGTAGTTGAGCCCGTCACGCCCTCTGCGGACTTGCGTCGCCGTGGTCGTGAAACAGTTCACGTGAACCGATTGAAGCCATTCTATGACCCCGCTGTGTTTTCCGCGCCATAAGTCGCCAGGATGGCTCCTTTTTTTACCCGGGGGGAAAATGTACTGTGATAGTCATCGCCATCGACATGCACCTGTGCGTTGTGCGACGAAGAAGAAGTACGCTGGGCTCGCCGTTGCAAGGTCCTGTCCTCACAGCTCTCCATCTGAGCGTCAATAAACGCCCTATTACAATATATATATATATATATATAAACTGGTATATGAAATCCTGTACAGAATTTGTACTGGATTTTTCAGTGGGATGCACACTTCTGTGCAATTCTAGCATAATTTTATTTGCAAATACCACATGAATTCTGAACTAAAGACAATGTTTCTTTGATTTTTCCCCCCATATTTGTATTCGATCTGCATTAAAAAATCTCAATATTCACACGCCCCCAGTATTTATGTGTCAAACCTAAGCTTGTCCTGAGTGTTTTCATGAAACTGGAATTCTTGCTTGACTGGGCCAAACTGGCTTTAAATGGAACTGCCATGGTAGGGTGTTTAGCAGACTGTTCGCTCAGCTTTAACCTTTATTAAAGAATGCCTGCAGCCCTCAACTTACCAAAGGCAACCTACTGTGTTATTACTGTCAAAAAAAAAAAAATAAATAAATAAATAAAAATGTACACCAAGCAATCACTCACCGGTGAGGCCAACTTTCTTGCGGCATATCCGACACCGATTCTTCTTTTTCTTTTGGTCCTTCTGGTCATCCTGCTGGCTGCCTGTTTCAGAGGTCACACTCTCTGCTGATTTTGACGGTGCACCGCATGCATCCAGGTTCAGGTCTGTCTTCTGCAACAAGGAACAGGCCTTATAGGACCCATACAGAGAGACAGTGTATCAGCTACTCTCACAATACACATATATACACACACACAATTCAAAAGACAATGGGCACTAGGAACAAGGCATGAAGCAAACACACAAAAAAGGCACAAATCTGCACAAGCTTATGTGTAACTGGCACAGTCTAGCCTTTAAGGAGCACAATGCAGTATGAAAACAGCCACCGCAGAAAATAAAAGGTCAAAGGTTTGTTACAGCAGCTCGAAAGTACACTAAAGAAGCAAATCAAACAATTCATGACTCGTCTAGACTAAAGCTGGGGTTTAGAAGCCAATGCCAGTTGCACTTTCAAATGACTCGCTGAGTTGCCCTCAGAGATCCTCAATTGCCTACACAGTGATTTTGACTGCTGTCAACCCCTTTTACTTCTACTGCCGTCTTTCAGCAATAAATTTCTTAGGTAAACGGGTTTTGGCAGTTTTTGGTTCACCTGATTGTATCTAGAGGAACTTTCATACCAGTCACACGAATAAGGCCTTTGAGAATTAATGTTCTTTGCTCCAAAGGCGGTTGATGTGCAGCTACATGGCAAAGTCGTGAGCCCTTTGCGATGAAGGCCCAAACCGGGAAAGGCAGTCGTCAGCGACCTTCGGCTGCGTAAAGGAGCAGCCCAAACCTGAGCACCACGAGGCGGGCTTAAAAAAAAAAAAGCTTGCAAATATAATTTTTAATATTACATTTAAGCTTAATTTATTCTACTTAGGAGTTAACTTTGCATTTCAATGAACGTTTAGAATCACGAGTGCTGACAAAAGACTTCGAACGTTTTCAGCAGCAGCACCGGCATATGTGGTCAGAATAGAAAGGAAAAAAGAAAAACTTTTGTTACTAAACATCCGCTTCACTTTCAGGATCTCTTTATTAATGATTTGGTTACTTTTACTAGCATAAACGAGGGCAGTCTTGTTCACTTATTACATAAGCTGAAAGATATTGTTTACTTCAATTTTGGTAGCTGTTACTAGCGCCATTTCATGGGCAGCGGTTAACAGCCGTTGTGATTGCCGTTCGATAGATCTCCTTTGCACTTGCTGTGTAAGCAAGTGCAAGTGCATTTTTCCCTTTTAGTTTTGCTTCTTTAATGCAGTAAACCTCCATTGCAGTAAGGACCTTAGAGAAGTGCCGTGTGACTGGGGTATAAGATACCTTCAGACCCTCCAGATCCAAATTAACCCAAGTTTTAGTGTATTGCAAAGACCCAAGACAAAAGCCAGCATCCCACAAAATTATTTCCACACAAGTACTAATAATAAATAATAAAGCTAATAAGCACTGTGGAAGCCTACTTTCCCCTTCAGTTCCAATGCAGCCAATCACCACCCCATCAGGCGTCGAGACAGTGCCAGCGAGACAGTGCCGTTAAAACCATATATTCAAATTTTTTTGTGATGTTTGCAGAATAATGATATACTGAGCCCAGTTTGCTGATGCAAATTTTGGGATGAGGCTGCCACATTCCAACGGCACACTACACTGTTGGCTATAAGCAATATGTTTTCAGTTTTAAAACACAATAGTGTCCCTAGGAATAGAAACAAGCAAGTCAATCATCTACATGTTTCTCACAAACTCTTTGATGTCTCTCATGAACAGATATCGACGGGACATAAACTGCTTCGCTTGGAGCACCAGTTTTGCTTTACTGCAGGTCACTGGATTGGCCCATATGCTGTTGCAATCTAAAGTGCGAAATACGAAACTATACCGCAGATTACCGCAGGACGCACCACCTGCACTACATGTAAAATACAGCAAGCTATTGGGCCAGATACTGCATCTTGAAACTGCAACGAAATGGGAGTACTGCCAGACACAAATTCCACGTACGCAAGAACCGTTAAAAATGGACCAGTGCCGTCCATGTCCAGCGTCTCTTACGTGAGAGTTTTTGTATCTGCTGGTACTCCTACTCTGTTACAATTTCAGAATACATCTGAATAAGCAGTTCGGCACATCAGCTCAAAGGTGTTTGTTCCTGTCATCCACTTTTTCCCTTAATGTGACTGCTAAGGCTAGCACAGGTTTCCAAGCAACTACATGAGTGTCGACGTGTCACAGTTTTTCGCATATCACTATCCTCTTAATGCCCGCTTCAGATGAACGCCTCCTCTCACATGGTGGTTGTGTGATGCGATCACAGCAAAATAGTGCTTGTTTGCCTTTCTCCACTGTCGATCATACACTGCAGTGATCAGCATGCGCAGTGCTGAGCATGCAGCATGCCGCCACACCAGAGGCAGCTCTTGACGGCTGTCAAAGCACTCTTTTTTACGGCAGCCATAAAATTACTGCGCGATTGCTATTTATTGTGGAGGAAGTCATTTTGCAAAGTATGACAACTGATGCCATACGTGCAAGGAGGTGCCAAGTTCAAATGAACAAAACAAAAATGCTCCCAAATAATCAGATGGAATGACGAAAGTGCAGTGAGTAGAAATTCAGCGCCATTCGTAAACTATTCAAACTTATGGGTATCTCCGAAAATCCCTTTGGCACAGCTTGGCAAAGAAAATTTTGTTCGTACCAAAATCTTTTCGTCAGTACTGGCGCAACATTTTCGGGCACATGGATACAAAGCAGAAAATCAGCAAGTCTCACCTCACTGACGGCTGCGTCCTGGGAGGTGGAGGCCACAACGGGAGGAACTGTGGGGCTGGCTGTGTTCAAAGCAGGATCAGACACAGCTGCGATGCTGGCGGAAGAGGCACTCTCACTGGACGACGATGAAGCTGAAAGTCCAAGGAGCAGACATCACTACCAACACTGTAATGACACCCAAAACAAGAAAAATGCAACTTAATACTGACAAGGACAGCAACTAGCAAGCCAAGTGAGTAGTCCATGATGAATGGCTCCGCATACTTCTTAGAAATCAGTTTTCCCAAGAAACACAGTATTTATACAGTGGAATGTTGAGTTAGTTGGTCTGCGCACATGATGAAATAAAAATTTGTCGACGATTATGCTATTTCAGCGAAATTTGAGCGTAGCTGATCAGCTGTTTTACCTTTTTCGATAGATTAAGGCAAAGATTTCGAGCAAGACATGTATGTACAATTACAGACAACTATTTCATTTTTCATACATATTCCTTCAAGAAACACTCCGCTAACAGTTCTTGACTGTCATGAAGGTAGCTTTGTGGTCGAAGAAATGAAGAGAGCAATTAAGTTATCTGGAAGTTGCGGGAGGCAGCACGTGGGCCCATAGGAACGGTGCATGGTGGAGAGACTAATGCCACAAGCTGCAGAGGAGAAGAAAGAACTTTCCAGAATATCTTAAACCGACTTGAAAACGCTGTAGCCAATGTTAGCAAGCGTCTCATCAAGTTTCTAACAATATGTTTTAAAGGAAAATGAGGGCGGGCTAGATCCGGGCCAGGCCTTCCTGGCTTCCTCGAAAGCCAACGGACGATCGGCTAGAGTTCCGGACTATCAAACTAGCTGTATATACGCAAACTATATCAAAATATGATGCTTTCCTCAGTGAGTGTGTGAATTCTCTGTTACTGCACATGCTACCCTGCAGTTCGGTGTGGGCGCTCGCCTTATTCATGAATTATCTTTGCAGTGTGTACCATGTGTGGCCACGTCTTCCACTTGAGGTCTGAAGCGCACCTTTCACAATTGGTTCACAGGAATGCAAAGGCGCAGTATCTGTCAGACTTGTTTCTATGGACCCCTGAATCACACCGTAAGGGAAGGAAGTAAGGTGGGAGCGAAATTGGAGCTGGTTACGAGGGACAACACCGACTCTGCGAAACCCAGGAACGGGCACCAAAGAGCTGTGCTCTAAAACACAGCTGAATAGGCGACAATGCACAGGAGAGACAGACAAAGCATGGTCCTTGCCTATGCGAAGGTGTGTCTTCTGGGCACTGTCGCCTGTCCAGCTGCATTGTCATCACTTCATGCAGTATCACAGTATGTAGAATTTAGTATTTAAGTGACAACATCAAATATGAGGGACGCTGCAGTGCAAGTCTACAGAATAATTTCGATCACCTGGGAAGACAAGTACACCTGGCATCAGGAAGTTTCAATTGCGGCCACGTCATCGAGCTTAACTGCCAAGTGCCACATTGCCTTCCCCTTTTTTTTTTCTTCAAAAAATAGCACTATTCTTGCACCTTGCCACCACCTTTTACCTCCTATTCCAACATTTCCTTCTCATCCCTTCACTATACACCGGGCCCCCAACTCCAGCTTCACCAGAGTTGCCAATTTATGTTACGCGGGGAATGCGCACTTTCTTTACCAATGGTTTTCCTCTGCAATGTGTGCCAAAAGCTATTCCCATGCATACATGGCATCAACCCTCCCGTTGACAAGTACAGTAGTCATGAGGTTCTGTACCAAATCCCACTGCATCTAATTGCAATTTCTGGCACAAGATGGCCACATTTGTCCATGATGGACCATTTTTGTCCTGCCTTTCGTTACATTCCCATTTCAGACATCTATACATGAAACCGCAATGATCCCATGAAATGTTTCCTCAGAAGAACCCCTCTGCAGAGAAGAAAACACTTCAAAGGAAATGTGCAGTTTGCTACAAATCTCGCAACAAAGATAATTTGCAAAGGAAGAAAATGCAATGTTGGTGCGAACGATATGGAGTTGGCCTCTGTATAACGAATCCTACCGTACAAAGATGTCCTCCTAAATGTTAGAAGCTCCAAAATAGTAGCTACTATCCATATGGAGTTTTTTTGCACCATCTAGATTACTTTCTTCCTGTATCGAACCCTGCAAGATGCTTTTTTGGCAATTCATTATTGGCAAACAGTGAAGCACCATTCAAACTATATTTAAGAAATTTCCGAGTAAAGGAACTTGAAAGAATGGTGCCACTTTATTCAGGAGAAAAGCTCTATGACCTAAGCAAAGAAACAAATATTTGACATATTTGGTACAATTCTCATTCCAGAAGTGAAAGCAGGCTTCAGCATTTTAGAGCAGCTTTGAGAGCAGTAGTAAAGCCATTTTGGAGCATTTGAATTATATGTTGGAGCAAGTTTCTAAGGTCAAACTCCTTTGATAACTGCAGTTTTCTTTTTCTAAAATATAAAATCTCCAATTTGATTCCTTTTTATGCAAGTTCAATGCCTTTCCAGCTTTGCACTCATCTCTGACAAGACAAACAGCCAAAGCATGTAGAAATATATAACACGGGCCGACCTTAACAAAAACCTGGAGAACACTAGCAGCAAACACGCTTCATAACTCAACATCTGGTCTGACCTAATGCATTTACCTATTTTGACTGGATAGATTCATATGTCGAGTCTACCACTTCGATGCGCTCTAGCAGTGATACTAATTTGGAGTTGATTAGCGGGCATGACATTTCAGCTCCCTACCTTGTTTGTGCATATCCATCTTATTTTATTTTATTTAGAATACACCTCAAAGCCCCTAGATATGGGGTATTACATGATCCTTTTTGGTCCTATCCTGGGCTGATAAATTCCTGAGCACATGGGTATTTCGTCTGCCAAAAAGACACCTTCAGACCACAATAACGTGCCTTGACAAGCTTGGCGCCAGTTCCGCTCCCATGCTTTTTGCCTACCGTGGGATCGCAGACTGCAGCACAACCTCGACAGTCTTGTCCATGGTAGCCGTTCCATTCTACAGCTTTTTTACTGCACTGCCTCCTGCCAAATAGTTCCATCATTCTTAGCTTGAGCAATGCTGGGACTCATCTTTAATATTTTGGCGATAGACCCCGTATGCCTTTGCAACACTCTCGAGAAGCTCACTAGTGATTGACAGCTTTGGCGTACCAACCCATAATGCTTCAAGTATGGTTTTGTCTGCTGTGGGCCTGACAAGCTTGATATTTCTTCAACCCATACATGTTGAGCAAAATCTACCCGGACATTCAGCCGGAGTGCAAATGGTATCAGGAATTGGCAACCTATGACCACATATTATGGAGCTGCAGCATAGCACCGCCACCGGTGGATATTATGCGTGATCCTTCCCTCGAACAGTGGGAGGCCGTGTTGGCCAACTCAGACCCGGTCGTCCAGACCAGGGCCGTGGAGTGGGCTACCCAGGTCGCCGTCAGCCATGGGTTGATGGCCATCTGACACGGAATCGTCCACACATGCTCTCTGACGAAAATAAAGTTTTTCCATCCATGTCATCGACGAAGAGGCTCAATGGTGAAGTACCTGCCTGTCTTCACAGCAGAATCATTAGAATAACTTGTGCAGCTTTTGCAGTTGGACAAGTTTCGGCTGAGGAGGAGGTGCTATGTCACATGAACAGCGCATCCCCCCCCCCCCCCCCCCCCAGAAAAATTATCTCCAACCACCGATGTCTTATACTATATTTACTTGAAAAAAATATTCATTATGCTCCATGCTTCTTTCCCTTACAAAAATTTCATTTGGATTAAGCCCTGTGCAAGCTGCATTATATCTTTGCCATTGATGCAATGACAGTGTTTCCGTGTTCTGCTAAATTTGGTAGCCGAACATCAAATCGGCCAGTTTAGAGCAATATTTCATTTGGGAGCCAGATGGAGCAGGAAAAGCAGTTTGGAGCAGAATGGAGCAATTGGAGCAGCACTTCCAGCCCTGTCATTTTCGCTGGAAAGAGGGTAACTAATCCATGTGCAAATGGCAGACTTGGGGTAAAACTTCTGAAGTGTCTAGTGACTGAAACTACCAGGACTTGGTTATAATGCGAGACATTGCGCCTTCCGTTATCATGACTGGCAAGACAAAGAAAAGAGGCTTTTTAATGTGAAAGCATTAATTCGCTATTTTCAGACTTCTGTCCCCAGACCGTCTCTGCAGAAGTTGCGAGTAATTGAGAAGTGCCAGAGGGTAATGAGTGGTGTCAATGGATAGAGGGTGACGTAATGTTGCTGAAGAAAAAATAATTAGACCAATAAGTCAGTTATGTAATTAATTAGAATAACTAGTTCACAGGAAAGAAAAGGCGCAGTATCTGCCACACTTGTTCTGTGGACACCTGACCTGTGCCTAACCGTGCCTAAGAGAAGTGAAGAAGGTGGGAGTGAAAGCGGAAAGAGAGAAAGAAAGGGGTGCCGTGTGTATACGACGCCAAAGATGTGACGTCACGCAACCGGAAGTAGAGCTGGAAAAAAGCGCATAGGAAGGAATTGGTGCGCAATTTGCAAGTACCAAAGACTAAAATGGGTAAACAAGAAGTGAAATAATGCGAGGTAGAGGATGTGACGACATGCAACCGGAAGTAGAGCCGAAAAAGGGCATAGGAAGGAATTGCCGCGCAATTTGAAAGTACCAAAGACTAAAATGGGTAAACAAGAAGTGAATTAAGCAATTAGAAGCAACCAGAAGCAACGAACAGCAGCATCTGTGTTTTCGCATTACTCCAATGCAGATTCTACAGTGCTCTTTTTTAGTTTTCCATCCTATCTGGAAATAGTGCAAAATAGCAAGGAAAAATGTTCAGCTGTATAGGATTGCGCGTGCTAAACCTTGCTTACATCTGACGCTGAGTATCTAATTGGCAGGGTCCACACATGCCAACACACGGAACAACATTTCTTTTGGCACACTCTAGGGCTTTTTTTTTTTCAATTTCTGATCTCACTTCCTCAACATCAAAGACATCATGGATGCCGCTCGCCACACAGGCCAACTGTGATGCAACTGTCCATTGTTCCCCTTCAGACCAACAGCTGCAGAGACAACTGTCATTTTCTGCCTCAAAGTGTAGCCACAACATCATGCCCAGAGAATGGCAGAACCGGGCTCAGTGTCACTCACCACAACATCAACAGGCTTGAAACAAGCCTCTTTGGAAAAAGAAAAAAAGAGGAAAGTTCAATAAAAAAGGTTTTCAAAAATTGCCATTTGGAGGTTGACCTGGCGTGAATTAGACACCAGCTCTGTTCCAGCAACTATGCTTAGTATTTAAAAAGTAGATTTAAGAAGTATTCACTCTGTACACTTCTCTAACATATCCTAAAAACCAATCCATCCTTTTCAGGGGCTTAAAGGATGCAACACCAAATGTTTTGCATCCAGGAGCCGCCTAAATTGACTCACCCTAACTCATGTTCACTTTTGACATCATGACCCAAGAATTTATTTTGTAGAATGCAGAAGTATGTTACGTTTGACAAATCAGGTCCAGGGACCTGGCATAATCTTCACGTATCTGCAATGTGACAGTGAACGATGGCTCTTTCACTGCACAAGATCTATGCAAGACCAACCACCAAGCCTTTCACAGACAAAACAAATGAGGCAACTTCTCCCCTGTTACAGGCGAAGAAGGCCACCCTTGCATACAATGCTGGCTCTTCAGCAGCGTACTGCCCACGTGCTTCAAGACATTGCTTACATGCGATACACACTTTCAATAGAGGGATGCTTCACATCTTTGCGAATGGCTTTCTCTTCTGCCACGCAATCCTAGCATGGAATTCTATCATAGTAGAACTAATAACCGTGTACTGGAATATAGGTCGTTTTTTTTCTCAAGAAAAGCAAGCTAAAGCCACCCCTAGTCTTATATAGTGGTCTTTAGCAGAATTTGAGGCACAGTCTGGCAACAAGTGGTGTGCCTGCTGGTGAACGGACAGCCAAAACCGCATCGACAACGTGCAGTTTCTGGCATTTTGTCTTCCCATCCCAAGCGCATTTATCTTCATGTGCGCTTTTAGTAATGAATAACGGCATGTGGATGCAGTTTACAGTGGCTTTCCGGAAAATGATGTTTGCCGAAGCGAACGGCAACATGGCCGCTTTCTCAGCGACAGTTCGGCGTGTGGTGCCGCAGAAAAAGATCAGCTATTCGCATGCAGCCTTTCAGGAAATGCTTCGCAAGCAACTCTCTTCGTGGAACTAGACGACACACTCTGGGAGGTTACGAGCAGCAAAGGGTAGTCTTTCAACAATGCTACCAAGATCGTTTGGAGTGAGATCGTAGCTTTGGTGATGCAGGAACACAACTCTCGCATTGTAAAGCGTCCTTATAGTGATGCTTGGGTGTATGGTAGTAAGTAATTACTCCTATTTCAGAACACCGTTAAACAAACATGCAATCTTTCAACTGTCACTTCTTCCAACTGTTCATGATGTCAATACGCCATTTCATTAAACTATAAAGTTCAATTCTTTGCACCTCAAAGCCATGCTGTGTACACACACTGCCCTACCTGTTGGGCTGCCCCGGCCAGTTGTCTGCTTGCGCTTCAAGGCATCCTTGTAGCACTGTGAGCAGAGCCCATCTGTGGCCGGACTGCCATAAAAGCCACAACCGGACCGACACAGGGCCCCACTCTGAGACATCTGATTCGTGTCTCGCTCCATGATACCTCTTCCGCCCAGCGTCACTTAGTCACGTCCACACGGGGACCAGGTAAGCTGCCACACGCCTGTCAAATAAACCAGAGAGACACGTGCATTGTACACTTCAGTTTTCACTGGACACATGTGCTGGCCATATCAATAATGCAAGACACCAGTACCGATTATGTTCATCACTGCAACTACATCAAGCTCACCAACATCCCTTTTAAGATATGCCTTCAGCACCTGCCATCCTCCAAATTCAGACGTCTGGAACAGTGAGCACATTAGTGCTGCCATGCAGTACTAATGCCATGCTTTTATTTTACCAGAACCCCCTTGAATGTTCAGACAACATTCTCATTCAACCAGCCCACTGCAGAAGGGAGAGGAAATCATGCAGAACCAACAACCGAGAAGGTTCAAGCTGCAGTTGTAGCAACCACTTGCAAATAACTTCAAATAAGTCCAGGCAGAGAAGCGCTGAGAACCGAAGCTGCTGTGCACTAAAACTGCCGAACACTCAGCGACGTCAGTAAGGCCATGCTTACGGTAGTACCGCTAATATAACTTATATAAAATGTCTCGAGAACGATGCAAATGAGCGTGCTTTTCTGCGCGAAGCTCAAAAGAAAGTTTGCTCACATTTTCATCCTTGTTACCGCAATAGCGCCGACGTGCACAAGTCAGCCGGCAAGGCACTCCGAAGTCCGCAGTCCGACTAAACAATTTTCTCAACTTCCATAAATTTCGTCCCATCGCGTTTCCCTAGGACGCGCGTAGCAACAAGTTGACAATGCGCTACCCGAAAAAAGAAAAAAAATAGAGGGGGGGGGGGGGGGGGGGGGGGGGGCAAGGTGAAGGGCATCACCTGATCTGAACCCGTGAACAATGGCTTGCGTGAGGCTCCAGGCACTATGCCAGGCCGGACATCGGCAAGTAAAGACCATGCGCAAAACGCGGCGGCTTTCACCCGCGTTGGCAAAACCCGCTGCGAGTCATTGCCCTTGAGATGCGATACGAACAACTCCAAAAACTTTACGGCCATCGACATCAGCACACGTGAACAAGGAAACCAGCGAACGCTAGCACATCAACGAGGCCAGAGTACGCATTTATGGGCTTTGTATTTATCACGTTCGCAAAGCGTTCCGGGCTGAAAGCGAGGTATGCGTCACGCACAACGGCAATTCATTGCACGGAACAGCGGGGTCCGCGGCACGTAGGCAGCAAGGCCACTAAAGCGTACCCTGTCTGTCATGCCCAGTAGCTCAACAGCAACACACTGTTCAAACAGCAGCAGTGAAATTTACCAGTAAAGGGCATTCGAGGGAATGAAGTACAGAAAGCATCGATGTTACGGGCTGCGTGTCACGAAATGAACGCAAACACTTCACACAAGTCACGACACAACCGAACACCAAACCTGCGCAATAGGCCTACAATTGCGGAATCCAAACGCTACTAACAACGTCTTCGATCACGGTACAGATCAAACAAAAGCTAACAAGTTTTCTCGCACAAAACTGCGGCTGCCAAAGCCCGACCAAATATGCAGCTGCGTTATTACACCAAGGGCCTCCTCATTAAATGCCTGGGCGTAGCAAGGTTTTAGGCCTGACTTGTTCCCCAGCTGATAGAGGTTTCTCACCTAACTTGGCTCAGAGGCAATATTCCAGGTACAATGTGCCGACGAAGGGCCCGTAGCAACCACGAACAGTCCGCAATAGGTCACAAGGCTGGCGCAATAAACGCTTCCTTGAGAGCGAAGTGCACATCCACCAGAAAGACGAGGCAAAAATGGCGTCCACCACGTAAAGCGACAGGTATCCGAAGAGATTTCACAGCCGAAGAGTGTCCAGTCTACAAAAGCATCATTCGCGGACAACGCCGTTGAAGTTCTTTGTCTCTTGCGGTTCACGAAATAAAATACATCCTGCCGAGTCAACAGCAGCCCACGGACAGAAGGGACAATGCTCAGCCCTTCGTCGCTTTCGTGATGAGCAGCAGATTGCCACAATCAAAGATCAGAATTTTGTCACGTGACCACAAACCTCGGCGGTGATTGGAGGAGAAACAGAGGCGCTGCTAACGTTCCTTGCTCAAGAACGCTATTTCACTTCCTGCGGTGACGTTAACAGATTTTCCGGTAGCAGTGACGCAAGCTTTTGACGAAAGAAAAAAAAAACTGCTTTCATCTTCGCCGCAGGCAGGTGACGTTGCAGCCGAAATGCTCTGAAATTAGCCGAAGTACGCGTACTAGACTTGTAGCAAGGTCGTTCCACTCATGCTTAACCCGAATGCTGGGTATTGCACGTGTTTAGCTGGTGGTGAACCCGTTTAGGGCAGCCACCTCTGAAAATGTCATGGCTTGAGTGAAGAGTTTCGAAAATATTAAACAACAAAAAATTGCAGCCCTCCAGGAAGCAATAACAGAGAGCGCAAGACCGTTGACTTCTGCAACCTCGAGGAGTTGCTAATTTTTGCACCCTACCAGAGAGCTACGCCTTCGAACCGAGGCGCGCATTCAAGGTGAATTGCAAAACACAGCATTCGCGTAGCACTTGCCAGCTTAGCAACTAACGCGTTTCCCATTTAACGTCTAGTGCCAATATGAGAAAACCGCCTCTTCTGCGAGCTGGCATGTCAGCATGCTTGCTGTGCTTGGCATGTGCGTCAGGAGAAAATACGCACCTCTCGGTCTGCAGTCCCAGCTGTGGTTATTCGAAATGATTCACGTCACAACCTGTTCCTGAAAACCCCAACTGCGCCAACCGTGCTCAGATATCTTTTTTTCTTCTTGCCTTCGCGTCGAACTTCGTCGAATTTTAGGGCATCACAGCAGAATACAGCGCATGAATGATTCTGGCGGTTAGTTTCAGTTGAGGGAAGATTGCCTGTCGTCAAGCGCACTACTGGCACTACGTTCGAACTGCGCATTTATCATCCATGACGTCGTTTCATAAGGCTGCTGCTTTTTTAACATGCTTAAGTGCCATGGCTGTCACTTGCGCGAGTTCTCACCTTTGAATTTCGACGCATGCCTTTTGTCTTCGGCCATAATTTGGAGCGTTGTGTCGAGGCACGTGATTTCCGCAGTAACGCTTGGTTGGGGCAACTACGCGTTTTCTTTTTCTTGCTCGTCGTCGGTGGCGAAAGCGTAGCGAAAGTAGCGAAAGCGCGTGAACCCGTGAACAACGATTTCGTCATTATGCTAGCGGCGCAAGTGACAAATTAACACGCTGTTAAAATGCTGTAGTAACCTTGCGTTTAAAACGACTCTTGCAATGCAACGTTCGAGCAGACTCTAGCAGCGCCCGCAAACTTTTTTTACGAAGGGTAAAATATATGCCACCATGTCCTAGCATTAAAAATTTCAGTAACTACATATAGCCACCGCTGTGGTCCAGTGGTTAGGATGCTTGGCTGTTGTCCAAAGGGTGCAGCTAGGATCGAGTCCAGGTCGCGGCGGTTCTTTTTCGATTGAGGCGAAAAACAATGCGCCCGTGTGCTGTGCAATATCAGTGCAGGTTAAAGAATCCGAGGTGGTCCAAATTTGCTTTTTGGTGTTATGCTTGGCTGTTGTCCAAAGGGTGCAGCTAGGATCGAGTCCAGGTCGCGGCGGTTCTTTTTCGATTGAGGCGAAAAACAAGGCGCCCGTGTGCTGTGCAATATCAGTGCAGGTTAAAGAATCCGAGGTGGTCCAAATTTGCTTTTTGGTGTTAAACCCCATAAACCAACCACAGTAACTACATCCATGAGAAACTGTTTAATGAATGTTCTAGTTTAGAACCAGTACTTACAGGAATATTTATTAAAACAGTGGATATGATTGGGAGTTCTGTTACTTCACATGCATCAATTGTAGAATTTCACATTTCATAATTGCCACCCATACCTTCACAAATTTATTACGACATGATTACAGGATTGACACAGTAGTCAGGTTGACTAGAGGTCGTAAAGCAGCAAAATACATTGTTGTTTTGCCCTTGCAGAATGGCACATACTCACGAAGTGTATCACAGCTTAGTTATGTGATGCAAATTTTGCAGTGCACGTTTCAAACAAAGTAGCAAATCTTGCCTGCTTTGTCCTGTTTTTTGTGTGGGTGTGTGTGTGATGTGGGGGGAGGCGGAATCGGAGGTCACGCATTTTATAAAACATGAGGAAGTATAGTGCCGCTACCATGTTTTTCAATTTTGCCAAAGAGTGCAGTGCTGCTTATAAGACCTGCTTATAAAAAAGAAATGGAAGGTCTGCCGAAGCTAGCGCTGGTGGGTGCTGCAGAGAAAAAAAAATGGAGTCATCAGCTGCAATCATGCAAGCAGTTCAAGCATGAGCATCGCTCAGTTGTGCTTAGTATGAGATCTTTGCTGCAGCTTCCAAGAATGTGTGTGTTCATGCAGCCCAGATTAGCCTGAAAGTGGAGGCATTGGTGGGGGGTAGGGGCTTTTACTTCATGCAGGAAAGGGAAGAAAGTCTGGTAATTGTTATCTGTAATGTGGTTTTGGTTTGTTACGATTTCAATATTCTGACATTAATAATGTGCGTGTAAATGATACTAGCAGAGTTAGGTGAAAATCTTTTCTGCATTGCCCACTTCACATTTTGTTGGCACAGTAGGAGAAACAACAAGGGTCAAGTAGCAGCGGTCACTGCTGTGCGCTGACCATGCTCTTGGTCGAAAGTTGTCAAAAAATACAATTCCTGGATAATGTGCAAAATAATTCACATTAAATGGAAGATCAAAAGACTGACAGCGGAACAAATTCTGCACTACCCTGACCATCGCTGCCACTTACATTCATTAAATGGACAACTTAAAAATGCAATGCAAGGTGCAGAAGAACACTTCCAAAGTTCATTACGCAACTTTATTAAAATAGCGCTGAGCAAATTTTGGCGTTACCTGAACTCAAAACAAAAGACAAGTTTTCCGATGACATCTCTAGACAGCAAAGTTAAAGCAGGTTCGTTTAATAAATACTTTCAGTCTATCTTCACTATTGATAATGGTCCTGTTAGCCACTTTGTGCCACAACAATTTGACCATGAGAAACTGATCAGCAGGACCCTGCAGTTTCAATCGTCAGAGTGCTATCCTCGCTACTAAATCTTAACAAAAAGAAAAGTAGTGATCCTGGTGATATTCCCAATAGTTTTCTAAAGCGTTATGCTGAGCCTTGCAGTAAATATCTTTGTCTCCTTTTCCAGAAATCAATTCATGAGTGCCGCATTCACCTCAGAATAGAAAATTGTCTAGGTATTCCTGTGCACAAATGAGGTGATAAAAACCCCCAAATAATTAGAGACCAATCTCTGACACGTTCGTGTGGCAAAATTTGGAGCACGTTATCCACAAATTTCTAATTCAGTACATACAGGATAATAAACTATTCCACCCTTGCCAGCACAGCTTCAGACGTGGTCTATCCACAATAGTACAACTAGTTTTATTCGTGCACAGTCTTGCTCAAGGTGCTAGCAATCAGTCGCAATGTGACATTTTTCTAGACTTCTGGGTATCCCATGGTAAATTGATATACAAGCTTGAGCACTTAAATGGAGATGGTCCCGTTACACTCAACCCACCGTTAACAAACTGTCTAGTTCAATGGGCATACCTCTGGCATAATTGCCATGCTGTCTGATGTTTCCCAAGGGTCTTTATTGGGGCCACTTTTATTTTTGCTATATATTAATGACATGACTCACTAAAGTGATGTACAAATGAGATTCTTTGCTGATCATTCTGACCAGATCAACTTAAGCAGAACCTTAAATAAAGTTTTTCACTGGCGTCATGATTGGGACATGATCATTAAAAAGAAAAGAGAGTTTCAATGTCCGTCACAAAGAAGAAAAAAAATTCTCTTAATTTCACTTATGGCTTTGGTAAGAGTAGGCGCGAAGTGCCTTTAACATCGCATTTTCATTACGTGAATTTCAAAAAATATTTATTGGTTAAATCACTTCAGTTTTAAATATAATATTACTGTAACATCAGCACACATCTTAAGCTCACGCTAGTAAGTCATACGCACCACGAAGCATTCACTATGGATCCCTTTAACACACTTGGTACCAACGGCCCTTCATGGCCTATTCGTCGCTTGCCGTCTGACATACAGAGGACCTGGGTTCAAACCCAAATGTCAACAGATTTATTTCATTGAGTCACTTCTAATTTCTGAAACACCTCAATTAGAGGAACATCCTTGCCAATTTTGGCTTCATTAGGCCCTTCCCCAGTTTGTCATATAGCTTTAATTTGAATGTTAAATGTTTGAAATTCCTGTCTGAGGTCATATGGTTGTGACGTTGTAACCCTGCCAACTAATCAGGATTATTTTTGCACGAATATTTCCGACACACCGAACAAGTTGTATGTGCTTCGTGCAATATTGTGCTACAAACTCACAAAATACTTGGGAATCCTTTTCACATTCGACCTGAATTTGACAACGCACGTCCAGTGCATAGCAAAAAAAAAAAAAAAAAAAAGGGAATGAATAAGCTGTTCTTCCTCGTATGTTCTCTGCAAAACTCGCCTCCCGAAATAAAGCAACAGGCATGCGTTTCGCTTAGGTGTCCTATATTGGAATATGCTAACATTTCATGGTTTCCTTATTCAGTTACTGGTATAGCAACACTAGAAAGTGTGCAGCACAATGCCGTGTTATTTATATATAATTGATACATACACATAGATTCACCCACTGAACTTTCGCATCGTGCAGGTTTATCTATCCCATGTAAACTACATCGCTTGTAATTCCCGTACTTACTTCTACATGATTCATTTAAGATTAAATATGAAGACTTCGCCAACATAAGCCACTCAAGAATCGCCCATCCCGAACACCCTTTCATGCTTGAGGAATTTTATTGCTGTAATAGCATTTTTTTTTAATTTTCCACATTAATTTTTAGTTTTTCCGCATGCAGTTGGCGAATGGAGTACACTTGATGTTACAGTTGTAATGCATCTGTAGCTTGCCGAATTGTCTGTATTACCTACCACCTGATGGGTGGTAAAGAATTGATGATATATCCTTTCTAAAGTACAACTAGTATTCCTAAAGTTGTTGCCCTTGCCTTTGTTTTATCTAGACCCATTGTTTGCATTGTATAACTACTTACAATTCCATAACTGCTATATCCGGAATCTGTGTTCCTTGCACCCATCTCTAAAAACCCTCATCGGATTGACAGTACGCAGAAATAAAAATGAAACGATAAAGCTTTGTGAGGCATAAAAAGCTGCATTAGCTACCTGGACTACTGTGCCCTCACAGATGACACAGCAATGAAAAGCAAGAATTACAAAAAGATTAATTATTCCATGCTGCCTTCCGCTAGCTTTCTTTCTAGTGTGAGGAGAATGTGAAACGGAGTACAGTCATCACAGCCTTTGCTCTTAACATTATTGAGTCTGTTTTGATGCCACTTTAATTGCCAAACTTGCAGCAGTCAGAAACGAACCGCTCTATAAATTGAGCTGTTCATGAGCAAATAGACTGATCCCACCGACCATTCTGCGCATGCACCAGTTTTCCGGAAGTTGCACCAACACCATGTTTGTTGTAGTTGGCTGTCGGCTGGTCAGCACGCGCACATGCGACTACACTATTGCAATCTTTACTCCACAGGAACTCAACGCACATTTCACATACCTCACTGCCAAGAAAAATTTGTTTTCATTATTTCAGAAATTTACTGTGACTGTTACATGCAAAGCAAGCGTTTTAACGGCCTTAAATTTGCTTTTTAACCAGTAGCCTTATTCAGTTATGAAGAGCTTGTGGGAAATAATCGAAGGCTGCATACAAAAAATTGTATCATGGTAATTTGTGATTCTGGTGTTTTATGGTTGATTAGTGTGTGATAGGCGATGGCGAGGTAAAGAAATCATTGTAATTAAATGATGAATTAAAGAAAAAAAATGAGTGAATTGGATAAAAAGGGGTTCAGCAGTGTCAAACTACTCAGAATGAAAAGTCAATGCATGATGATGCTAATAGAAAATTTATATTATGTAATTGATCAATTAAGCAAACTAATTAAAAAATGAGAAATTGAAGAAGGGGTTTCAAAGGGGTCCAAATGCTCACAATAAAAAGCCAATGCTTGATGATCTAATAAAGAAAATTTAAAGCGTGTAATTGCATTGTCAGTGCACGTTAAAGAACCCCAGGTGGTCGAAATTTCCGGAGTCCTCCACTGCAACGTCTCATAGCCTGAGTCACTTTGGGACGTTAAACCCCACAAAACCAAACCAAACTAATCATCAAATAATTGAAAGGACAAAAAAAAAGTAAGGTTCAAAGTGCTAAATTGCATAGAACGAAGTCAATGGTTGATATACTAATCAAGAAAATTTAGAGGGTGAAACTGACCAATTATTTATTCAAAATAAAGAAAACAAGAATTATGGAGAGATCAAATGCACATAATGAAAGATAAATTCTTGATGATGATAATGAAAAATTAGTGTATAAGTGACCAACTAAAAATTTCAATGATTGTATATGAAAAAGCACATTTAGCAATGTCAAACTGACTTTGACACCTTTGAACTGGAGTTTCTATTAACAAGATTTTCAATTATTTCAAATTATTATTTGGTCAATTCACACTAAATTTTCTTATTTAGCACCATCTAGCATTGACCTTTCATCCCAGGCATTTTGACACCTTTGAACACACTTTTTTGAGTTTTTACTTTTTTCAACTATTTCAGTTCACACTTTATTGTCTTAATTAGTATCATCATATGTTGGCTTTTCATTCCGAGCATTTGGCACCTTTCAACCCCCTTTTTCTAATTTTTCATTCTTGAAATATTTCAATTACTTAATTGATCAATTATACACTAAATTTTCTTTACAATTATTAGGCATTGGCTTTTTGGTTTCAGAATTTTAGCACATTTGAACCTTGATTTTCCAATTTTTCACAATTTCAATTGTTACAAAAGTATTTGATCAATTAACACTAAGTTTTCTTAATTTGCATGATCAAGCATTGGCTTTTCATTGTGACAGTTATTTTAGACACCTTTGAGGCCCACTTCAATTTTTTTATTTTTTCAATTCAATTACACGTTTTAAATTTTCATAAACATCATCTAGCACTGGCTTTTCATTCAAATAGCACGCATAAGTTTTCCTTTTTCAATTATTTCAAATAATTAAGTGGCAAATTACACTAAATATTCTAAGTTAGCATCATCAAATATTGGCCTTTCATGTTGCAGCATTTTGAGATATTCAATCACTCATTTTCCAATCTTTTAACTTCCTTATTTAATTGAATAATCACATTGATTCCACTAGCTCGTCGTCGTCATCAAACGCAATCAATTATCAATCAGTAGAACAAATTACCATGATATGGGTTTTTACGCAGCCCTCTTTATTTCCAGCATGCGGTGCTGACAACTATTACTTCTCCTAGTACAACGCCGACAGCTTTTTGGCCGAACAAGCTGTATAAGCCAGCCTAAATACATAAAACTAGAGTAATATATGTGCCATGTGCTGTTATAGCACCCAGGAACGAGAGGTGAATTTTCCCAATGTACTCCAGCATACACACGAGCTAAAAATTGTTCGGAAGCATGGCGCGCAAGCTCTCCGTGCGGCTGGAGCGGCCGGTTGACTACATGTACCAGTATGTATCATGACAACAGTGGCGTCGTGAAACTGGCCGATGGGATCGGTCTATTGGCATCATGTTAAAAAAAATATTCATTATGTTTTGCTGTTATCGGCATCACTCTTCATTCCTGCAGTGGAGTACAGTAGTGTGTCATGAAAGGTTCTAAGGAGCCTTATACTTTTGAGTGGATACCACATAATTGTGGGCACCTACAGTTTTCATTTTTTTTATGTTGTACACTGGTTTATAAAAAAGGAAAGGTGCAGTATCTGTCTTTGACCTTCAAGGTTGTTCAAGGTGACATCGCACAACCCAGGCTTTTCTTTTTGTTAGGTTTTGAGGAAAGGAATAGTGATAATAGTAATTGGTTCAGAGGAAAGGGTGCAATATCTGTTACACTTGTTCTGTGGACACCTCAATTCCCCCCTCCCCCCCACCACCTGGGGATCAACGTATGTCACACAGCACATGGACGCCTCTTTGTATTGGCTACATGAAAGCGCAGCCGCCAGGCTCTAATTTCAACCACTTGGGGATCTTTAAAGTATGTCACACAGCACATGGACGCCTCTGTTTTGGCTACATGGAAACGCAGCCACCAGGGCAGTTAGGAATTGAACCTGGGTACTCCAGCACAGTAGCTGGGCATCTTAACCACTGCGAAAAGGTAGGCTGGGTAGGCACAGTATACATTTGGGTGAACACCATGAAATCGTGGACACCCACACTTAATTAGGTCAAGGTCATTTGAAGGGCAAATTTAGTGTCGCATGAAGACCTGTTTAGCATAGTGAAGGTTTAGTTTCCATCGTAAATTAGCTTACAAGAAAGCAAAGGCACAGTATCTGACAAGGTCACTTGAAGGTAAAAACCGTGCATACCTAATGGCTGGAACTACCATGTGTAGTAAAACTTTCATTCAAAAAGCTCGACGAAAACAGTTGTTGGGCGAGTTGGTGTTTTCGATGATCTATAACTACGGCGCAAACGACAGGACAGAGATGGAGGGACACACACAGTGCTGACTCATAACTAAAACTTTTGTTGGATGCCAACAGGTATAAATACCTCCCTGGCAGCCAGAAAGAATACAGTGCACACTTGACAGTCATGAATGATTTACTAGTATACCAGGCACGTGTCACCACACAATTTGAATACAATATAATCGGTGAGCAGGCACTTGTCAATATTCGCAATCAAGGTACTGCCTTTCTTTTTCTGACAACGCGACAGATGAAGCACTGATGCATTCTTCAGAGAGCCTTCCTATCAAGTGAGCTTCTATTATCTCCCTTGCTAACGAGTCATGGTTCTTTCCTAGCACTGTACATTGCTTATAGTCTGGTGCACAGACATCGATATCATTGTTATTTTCATTGTCTTTGCAGTGCCTGCAGTGTTTTGCCACATGGCCAGTGATAGCAACACGTGAGACATCACTGGTCACGTGGCGAAACACTGCAGGCACTGCAAAGACAATGAAGACGATGATACGATGTCTGTGTACCAGACTATAAGGAATGTACAGTGTTAGGAAAGAACCGTGAGTCGTTAGCAAGGGAGATAATAGAAGCTCACTTGATAGGAAGGCTCTCTGAAGAATGCATTAGTGCTTCATCTGTCGTGTTGTCAGAAAATGAAAGACGGTACCTTTATTGCAAACATTGACAAGTGCCTGCTCACTGATTATATTGTATTCAAATTGCGTGGTGACACGTGCCTGGTATACTAGTGAGCCATTCACGACTGTCAAGTGTGCACTGTATTCTTTCTGGCTGCCAGGGAGGTATTTATACCTGTTGGCATCCAATAAAAGTTTTTGTTGTGAGTCAGCGCTGTGTGTGTCCCTCCTCCATCTCTGTCCTGTCATTTGCGCTGTAGTAATAGATAGGTTCATATCCTTGTGGTGTTTCACTCTCTGCAGAACCTGCTGTTGGTATCATTATTGGCTAGAGTCACTACCAGTTTGACTAAAAAACGACTTATGGCTATTTGTGCATGTTGCTGCCATGGTTTGTAGGCTCCAAACAATGAAGCCTCACCTTCGCATGCTGTTGATTAAAAAATGGATGTTTGTTGACGTGTGAGATCATTTGCAGAGTATTGCAAATTTGGGAAAATTGGTAAAATTAAGCAGAGCTTGGCTAGTTGCACGAAGCCATTAACAAATCAGTCGTCAAGGTGTGTTGCACAAAGCACTATACGCCATATCTAAAACGAAGATTTCAGCCAAATTCAGAAAGATAGGTATTGAAGGTTGTTTCGTACAGCGTCACAGCAAAGTTCAAGAAAGAATAGCACCAAAGCTAGAGAAATTCTACAGTAGAAAGTCGAGTTAGTTGGTCAGACGACGTGATGAACCTATGTGTTGTCACCTATTCTACTGCGTAGTTCATCATAGAAAAATTCTATTGTCTGAAGGCATGCATGCTGTAGACGGTGAACAGAATGTCATTCATTTACTTTTGGATTACCTTTATATTAGAATCAGGCCGGTGATTGCTGAACTTCTACTTTGGACTGCTTTACTGCTGTTGCCTTCTGTAGGATTTATATATAACATTCAAGTTGCTTTCAGTAGTACAGCAGCCGTACAGTGGGTATTGGGAAAAGGCCATTACTTAACACCTTATGTGAAATGATGGTAAGTACATGCACACAAGCCTTTTGAAAGCAAACTAACGGAGGTCACAAGCGGCTGTCATGCAGGTTTGTTAACATTGATGGCTAACTGTATAAATACTGCATATTATTTCTATGTGACTAAGAGCTGCGAGGTTGCAGGACTGGGTTTTAAAAAGCCTCATATTGTTCAAATAAAGCAAAAGAAATAGCGACACTTCTTTTACTGATTCATAATCCTTACAAATCAGTTCAGAACTATTTTTCTGCAGGTATAATAATGATATGGTTGAAATGATAAAACATAAATTATTCCTTTTTTACCAAACGAGCTACAGATTACCGCAGTGGTACTGTAAGCAATGCTTACAAGATGTAGAAATATCTTGAATGCATACGGTAAACTTCAGTGTAATAGAAAAAAGCATGCGCATTGAGCATGTGCAACTTATGCACACTTAGTTTGCTTCATGAAAACAAAAATTATGTGTAAAAAGCAATGTCTTATGATCTCGCCTCAATTTCTAACAAAGCATCCTCTATCAGCGGTTAGCAATAACGGAAACCAGTGAAATACTTGTAAGGTCTTACAGATGTACGCATAAAAATGAGGCAAGCTTTAGAATTATGCAATGTTGGCTGCTTTTTTATAGTATGGTTGAATGAATGACCATTTTGCTAAAATATGGTTGATGTAAAGGGACTTCAAAGCTGGCTTTAAGTTCCCTTGTATCATTATTAGGTGTATCAGATGCTGTATGCTATGTCGTTATTCACTCCAGAATGGCAGCAACTAGTCCTCCTTAGGGCTGACATAACAAGTTTGAATGTTGTGAAAAAATTTCTTGGGAAATTTTATCAGCCACAAATGTCTCTTCCTTTACTGCTGAAAAAATGTTAACTAAAATGTGGTCAATTCAGTGGAAATCATGGTCATTTGGGGGTCAGTGGAATTAAACGTAAAAAAATATATATAAATTTCTGCAATATTTCAGAACTCTAAGTGCCTACCATCCTGTATCTTCTTACAGATACCTTTGTATTCATATTGCTACCATCTATAGAAGCCGGCTCTGACTCTTTAATCCCCGGCTGTCCCCTCAGCTATCAATATGGTAACAAGCCCTCAGTTGTGTATCACCTTGTCCCAAACTTCGTCTTCCTCCTCCTTGTTCCGCTCTCAGATGCCCGTGCGAATCTGCATTAAGCTATGCGCCCTGAGGTGAGATGTAGCTTGAAGCTGGAATGCTGTCGCATCAATGGTCTCTGATGATCACCATGATGAAGTCGGCACTGACACCTCGCTCGTGAATCTCACCAATGATGACACGAGATACTCCATGAAGACCGGCTTCCAACTTCTGCAACAGGACAACAGTTGTGCAGAACAAGATGAATCCATAAGGGTGCGGCAGCACAGATTTGAATTGCACAAGCCCACACTCTGTCCAAATTCTTTCGAGCATTCTTCTGCTACACGCCCAGCAACACTGCACTGATTCTTCGGGGCTGAGGGTCACTCAACAGCAATCTCTTGGTTCATATATAGAAGTCCAGCATATACTGTAGTACATGGGTAGTTTACCCGCATTCTGTGGTACCTCTTAAGATGATAATGGCTACCTGCGACTGATTGATGGTGTCCAAGCTGTTGTTGTAAGAATTGTACATCGGAAGTTGATAGCCCTCGTCCAGCATCTGCTTCAGTTTCACGTCGTGGTCCACCTGACAGTTGTAACTGTTCAAGATATCATTACTGATATGCTTGTGCGTCATCATAGCCGTGGGGTCCTCCTTAGTGTTGTACGGTGTACACGGGTTCCAGTTCTGTTGAATGGAGACCAGAGCACCACCCCTACCGGTTTGAGAGAAGAGATTCACTGATCAGCTGCTCTGCATTTTCTGGAAGAATGACAGCCTTGATGCCTAGAGCGCTGACGGTTTCATGCTGTTCCTGCTGGACCTCTGGCTTGAGGCTCACTTCATAAGGCTCCTGCTCGCTCTTAGTCTTCTTGGTGACCGCCGTGTAGGACTTGATGTATCCAAGGTAGAAGAGCTAGCGCACCATGGACAGGGCGCAGGACTTGGACGTCATCTGCCTGTTGGAACCCTGCTCCCCAGAATGAAGGTCTTGTTAATTGTGGCAACATGGCATTCAGTGCCTTTCCCACTCACCCCAGTCCCAAACCTCGTTTTCATCCTTCTTTTTGTTTCGCTTGCAACTGCCTGCGCGATTCTGCAACACCAACATTGTTTGTTCTGTCCATACTTCTTATATGTAATAAAGCTCTTCGCATACTGGGATATCTCAGTCTTTACACTTTCACTTCCTCACAAGATATTTCATCATCCCTCTTTTTGCAACAAATGGGTCTCATTCTTCCAATCCATTCCATCGAGATTAGACCATAATAACAAATTTGGAATTTCACCATGTGCAACCAATGCCTCGTTTCAGTCTTTCCTTCCACACACATTTTTTAAGTGGAATTACTTTCTCACATTGACCACTAGTATTGTCAGTAACCAGTGCTTCAAGACCGCAGTAGGTAGCATTGTACAACTATAGAAGCCATCTGTTTTTAAGCTATCAACTCTATACTGTATCTTTGGTACTGTATATACTGCATTATTCTGTATTCACTTTACCCCATGTAACTTGAGCCAAGATGCTAAAGATTAAAGGCAGTTCCAATATGAATTAAACCAGATGCACAATGTTTGCACTAGCCTGGAGTAGTAGCTCAGGCTATTTTTTACTTTCTCCATAACCAACAGGTTAAATATATATAACTCACATTTTTAAATATCTACAGACCCCAAGTGTGATATGCAGAATTGTAGAGCGCCTTCAGAAACCAGTTACTAAATTATTTCTTGCATGACATGTCTCACACAGTTCTTTTTGCCATATTCCAGAAAAATTAACAGGAGTACATGGCTACGCTCATTCTTGGATTAAACACAGTGTGTGTTTTTCCAAACTTTTCTTCGCCACGCCGCTTTTTCAAGGCCTCATTATGACGCACCTTCTTCGCGTCCCGACGCGCTACTGTAGCTGGGTATTCGTCCTCCTCCATCTCGTGCAGTGTTGTACCCTAGGCAGGAGCCCGTGGGCTCCTATTTATACACGTATCGCCCCTCCCTATTTATACATGTATCGCCCCTCTAGCGCCTTCTACTTCCACGGCACATTAACGTCACCTCGTGTGACCTTGACATTGGTTATGGGCCACTTGGTGGCCTACGTGACTGTGCCCCAAAGTCACATGGCGACCACCAGGTTACGTGACCTTGACAGTGGTCACGGTGGCCTACGTGACTATGTCCCAAAGTCGCATGGCAACCACTAGGCTTAACACAGAAGTTTGACCTCTAAATCTCCCTCAAGGTGAAAACCATGCATACCCGACAGCTCAAACTACCTCGTGTAGTGAAGCTTTCACTTCAAAAGCCCCTGGAATATGGAAGAAAAGTCAGATGATGGACCACTTGTGAGCTGCTTTCACACTGCTCTCATGTGTACAATAGATGAACAAGGTTGGCTGCAGCATGTCTGCGGCCATGGGGAAGTGACGGGTTGTATGCCTGTTGTAAGTATCTGGGCCTTCCGCTTTCGTCCCACAACGGTGCAAATAAATACTATTGGCCAAGTGCTCTTTCTCTGAAGCAGAATAAAAAACCTTCTTTTTTCTTTCACAGTTTTGGAGACATTATTCCTTCGACAGTGCTAGGCTAGCCATTTGCACCATTGTGAGACTTGAATGCCTGCTGGCTCGAATGCCTACAGCTGGGACAGTGCCCTGTTGTTTCCCCGTGACCGCAGTCACACTGCAGCTGACCTTGTTTATTCATAATGCATGGTTCAGAGCAGTACAGTACAAGTGCTCGATCATATGCAGAGCAGTACAGTGCAACTGCTCGATCATATGATGTTTTTTCAAAATTTCTGTCTTTTCTTTTTGTATAGCAGAAAAAAATTTTTAAATAGGATGGCTTTTTGGGCTTGTTGGTTCATAGCTTCAAAACACTGTAGTGCAACAAAGGTTGAGGACGTACCAACAAAAAGGAACACCACGTGGTATTCGCTGTGGTCCTTTCTGTTCTTGTGCCCTTGTCTTTTGTTTCACTAAAGTGTTTTGAAACCTTGATGGTTTTTGAAGGTGCATTGTCGCGTATTACACTTTTTCTGCAGGCAGTATATAGAAAGTTGGGTTATTAAACATAATTAGCCAATTAGCTATAAGGTGAAAATAGAGAACGACCTGAGTTACCTCGGCTAGTTCCAATATCATGCATCCGGTTCAATTCATGGCTGAAGTGAATTTCATTTTTTAAACCTTGGCTCAAGTTATGTGGGACAACCTGCATAACCAATACTTCAAGAACACATCTGATAATATTGTGTAGCCATCTGTTTCTGTAAAACCATTTGCTTTTGCTCCACTCTAAGTTTTTGTAATTTCCTCTCTGTATCCACTCTAGTCTGTAATGCCTTTGCCCCTGAAGATATATAATTAATGCATGAGAAAATAAGTAAGCAAATAAATTTACCTAAAAAGAGGCAGAGAATTTATTTTACTTAGCATAATAAATTTTCGGTTCAGTGTACTTAAAATCACTTTAAAAGTTTTACGTCACCAGAGTAGGACTGCTTATGGACATTGCTTAGGGACAGACATCACTTGAGGAACTTATGCATAGATGACCGTGGCCTGTAAAAATACTTCGTTTCATAATTGCTGTGAGTGGATATGAAGCATGAATCTGTATGCATCAGTGGCTAAAAAGATATGCATTCAATGTGAATTATATCATAATGAAAAAAATTTTAAAAATAAAAATACAGAAAGAGGTATTTTATTTTGATGATGATAATGACTATTTTTTATCAATTAAAGTAGGGGTGATGATGATGAATAACTTTATTTACACCCATCAAGGAATCTTCCTCCCCTTTCAGCAGGCTGGATCCCTTGAGATTCAGCGGTGTCCAGGGCCAGATAGATGATTTTATTTTGCACATCTTTGTCCTGGCTGATCATTAAAACCTCCCAGGACTCCAAATTTTTGTCTGCATCGTTGTATCTAGAGCATGTCCACACCATGTGTATCATGCCTGCAATTTCTTTACAGTGTTCGCACCGTGGGTCCTGTATTGCCGGATGCCATCTACTTATTAGTGCGAGTGGGTTTGGAAAACCCCCGCCTGCAACTTTCTCCATATAACCTCTTCTTTTCTGCTTAGAATTTTGTCTGCTCGAGGCATTGTCTGTCTTTCTAATCTTAATGATTGAGAATATCATGGTATGTTTTCAGCTCCTCGCTCTGAAGGGGCTCTCTGCTCGACAAGACTGCACTGGTACCCCGGTGTGCAAGTCCTAGGGCCAGTGCGTGCGCTGCCTCGTTTTCTCGCAGGCCCGCCTCGTGGACCAGAGGCGAGACGAGGTTAATTAGCTCCACCGATGGCGGTTCGGCTGCCAGAATTTTAACTGCTTCGGCAGATACCCTGCTGCGTTGTAGTTTCGGACGGCCGATTGGGAATCGGTTACAAATACCCTTACATTCTGTTGAATTAGGGGGCAGCGCAATGGCCACCTCCTCAGCCAATGCTGCGTCCCTCTGTTGAATGCTGCAGCACAAGAATCGGTCCCCATCCTCCCTTGTTGCTAGGGCTATGAAACCCGTTCTGCGTTCAGTTCTGCGTTCATATTCTGCCGCATCCGTGTAAAGCACGTCCTGTCTGTTTGCTAGTTTTTTTCTCTAGAGCTTTCGCTCTGTCTTTTTTTCTACCCTCATGGTGTACCGGGTGCATGTTCCTTGGGAGTGGTAGGATTCTTATTTTGTTCCTTATGTTTGTTGGGATATTCTGAATCAGTTTGAGCCTTGCTCGAGGTTCGAAGCCTAGCTTTTCTAGTATGTTTAGTCCCGATCGGCTGCGTAGGAGTTGTTGCTGCTGTGCTACTTGGGTAGCCTCAATGAGCTCATCTAGTGTGTTTGAGATCTCCATATTGAGAATTTTCTGGGTGGATGTGTACGAAGGGAGGCCTAGGGCGATTTTGACACTTTTCTAATCAGGATTTCAGTCTTGTTCTTTTTTGCTTTTGCTAGCCATAGGTATGGTGCCACGTAAACTAATGGAGCACGTAATTCAAGCGAGACTAAACAGATTCCTAGAAGAACAGGAACTCTAGCCAGACACGATGATCGGATTCAAATTAAAGTAGGGAGAATAGGGAATCGGACAGCTGTGACCTCGTGAAAGGCAGGGCTAGAGGTGTGTACCAGTGCCTCCCACTGCTCAATGGTTTGGATATTAAAAGGTGTGGTCGACATTTGTGGACATATGTTCGTAGAATGTGGGTCAGATTTGTGAGATCTTTGCAAACCTTACGTCGACTGGTGCAGCGATCGGGGTAGGTGCAGGTGTACAGAGCAGGGTGTGGGCAAGTGTTGATCTGTGGGTGACTCCACTTACTGCAAGTTAACAGTTACTGCAAGTTAACAGGCTATGCACTTAAATGCTGTAAATGCAGTTAACAGTCTTGCTTCTTGATGATGGAGCTCAGTTTGATGGCAGTTTGATAAGGTCGAGTTGTAACTCGATGAAGCCAAGAAAACAGCACACCTGTTTCAGGTGTGCAATTACTGGACTGAGAACCAGAGAACACTTTGATATATAGTAATTTTGCTCTCAGGCGATTGGAACATGATTATCTTCATCAGTGAATATCTTCGAGATCTGCAGGTATGCACCTGAGACACTGAAAGAGTTGCCGCAACCGACTGAGATGCACAATCAGTGAACAGATTCCAGTGAAGCAGTGGCCCTTGTATATCATCGCCGTGCCTGTCTTTTGAATATTCCAAACCTCTTGAGCACTCCTCTTCCTAACCAGGCTGCGACCCCCCGACAGCAAGTTATGCTAAGGCGGGTCCAGACCGGCACACATTTTACCCCTTATCTCCTGCAGTGATTCTCAAAAAAGAAAGCAAACCGCCAGCGGGGATATGCAGCCACTGCGATGCACGACCTCGAGCACCTCCTATGGGCTTGCTCACTGTATCTGGACTCGACATTGTGCTCTTTCTTTGCTTTCGGTGGAGCCAGCTGAGACCAACCTCCCACCAGACCTGAGCCATACCGGGTCCACTCTACTGCAGCAACTGCCAAGAAGCTCTAGCAGTCAGTCACTCAACGAATTTCTGGAAGATCCTGGGGCTCCTGCGCTTGACATCTGGCTTCATTGTCTGGAGACTGATCTGCACCTGGACTCTCGAGATAAGGACCAGTGACTGACCTGCCTGTGTAGATACAATATGAATTCTTGCTTGACTTTTCCAGCTGTTAATTACTACTGTGCTTCTATTTTCCTTCTTTTCACCCAGCTTTGTAAAGGCAGAAAGTGAATAAATATGTGTGAAACAGTGACGAGGCATTAAACCAACCTGTCACCCCTCCTTTCATCTTTCCTGCGCATCGAACTTTAGGGAGATGCTGCATCCACCGCTCACTCCCTGCAAATCGAAAGAAAAATAAAACACGGATACATAGGAATGATGCAGACACTACGTATGTCACTGATATGTCATGTGGTTGCGTGCTCAGGGCCTGCAAAAGTTAAACTTCAAACAAAATATCCTCCCTCTTTAGCGTGTTTCCACCGCTGTCAGTTCGAGCAGCACCTCCTGAATGCTGCCAAATATTTTAAAAATTTCAAGGAAGCAAGTCAGCTTACGCGCAGCAAGGTGAAATTCTTTCCTGCTGCGATCCTTGCAAAGGTGCCTGATTACTCGATAGAGAGAGAGAGTCTGACGGAACGTTGGACACAATCATACCGTAATCATTAACTGTCACTATCATCATCACTAAATGTCTAACCATAACTATCATATATTTTTCTTAAGGGTTAGGCTACACCGGTTACACCACGGTGGGTTAGACAAAACCCCACCGATATCCTGCAGAATCTCGCGGCCTACGCGATTTTCACCATGAACCAAGTCTTTCGCCTTAGAAACGTTGATCTTCCTGGCCCTGCGGGGCTGGGACTATAGTCAACGCCGCTTGCGGCGGGGGCTAGCGCCACAAAATTTTTATCTGTTGTAGGCCGTCATTGCACCCGCCACCACTTAGGTGGTGGACGATGGCTGTTGCGGCACGGCGAGCGTCTTTCTTTTCTTTTCTCTTTCTTCTCTACTTTCTGTCCGCACGAGGCAGCGGAATTGGCTCAGCTACAGAGCCAGTATAGTGCCAGTAGCAGCCCCCGTGCATTTTCTTTTGTTCCTACAGCCACAACTATACTTAGAAACGTTGGCCAAGAAGGCCATGAGACGCGGCCACGGCAGTACATGTAGTACATGTGGTACATTCGTGCATTCGCGCAACGTTACTAGATAACTTTGTATTCGCATACTGCTCAAAAGCAAAAGTATGTACATTGTAGCAGGCACGGCTGGTTTTGAAGGGAGGGATCAGCACGCGCTCCCCTCGAGACCGGCATGGGGCGGCCATGGGAATGGAAAACTGCAAAAATAGTGTGAGAATGCTGTAGAATTTCTTTAGAATCTCCCTGGACGCAATGCCAATGCTCTTTTGCTAGCTTGTCTCGCTCTTTTGGCGTTGTCGATGGCGTTGTTTTATTGCTAATATTTTAAATTGAACAACAAAATTTTCGCTTTGTATTTGTTTTTACGTTAAAAAAATCTAATTTACAAAACTTTGTGCATTATTCTATAGAAATCTACTAGCGCCATCTTGTAATGCTTGGCAAGTTTGCGCGTTGCATCGTTGTTCGTTTTGTTCGCATGTGCGTTTGTTTACGATGACTTCGCGGGTGTTTCGTGCAAAATGCCCTCAAAGATGGTAAGGAAAACGTTGATCAACGATGACTTAACTAGAGCAGAAAACTTTGACCGTGCTGAAATGTTGGAGTATGTGTATGTTCTCTAGCATTCTGACGATAGCAACTGTCATGTCCGACACGCGGGGCTGTCATTCGTGTTGCATGAAGGAATTATTTTGATCGATTTGTAGGCGCAGCCAGTAATGGCCTAGGAGTAGCGTGATCGCATAGAGGTACTGATTTTGCAGCGACCGACAAGAAAAATTGAAAATGAAAACTGGGATTGCTGCGTTTTTGAGTTCCAACATATATATGGATGCTACAACGCAGCGCGCACGAAACTGCTCACCTGTATTTTTAGCGCGTTGTCTTCTTGCCTTGCACTCTGGAGTCATTGCTCCATGTTGCTTCCGTTCACAGACCATCGAAGGCGCTTCTGCAAAGCGGTTGTCGCCTGTTTCGGAGCATCTCGGAGTGGCCTTGGCGGCTTTTTCAAAGTCTCAGCCCCTGCTTGGCGAACGCGGAGCTAAAGGCAGATATCCTAATTTAAATGTGCCTAGAATAATCCCTTTAAGTAATGTTCCGAGTTGTATGGACATATACGTTCCTTACTCGAGTGCTGTCTTAAGATACCACCAAAAATAGCGGGGAAATAGCGCTGTTATTCGCTAGCTCTTCCCCGGTAACGTGCTGCCAGTGATCATTTTAGCGCGCTTGGGGTATCGAGGACGAAGACCCATGGTCGAAAAGAAGACAGTAAACTTGATTGAGAAACTGGTCACGAGAGTTACTTGAATATCAGATGGGTGGTGTCCTCAATCCAGAACTCATGGTCCATATTGTTTCACCAGTCTGGAGCCATATTGTGCAACGATCGCATCACAAAACTGTCACACTGATTAATTATCACCACTCCTATTATCAGTTCTGACCGGTGGACATAATGTTACGAGCGGGTCTAATTGACAGGTTTGTGGCAGATTTTGTGGTGTGGTTATGATTGTAGCGCAATTCTGCCGCTGGTCAAGGAGCTTTTGCTGATCTTCCAAGTATGTGCTATTGTCTGATACAAGTCGAGAACACAGCAGCAAATTCCAGAGAGGGAATTGAATTTGAGGGGCATTTCCTCTGCGTTATTGACTTGTACCTGGGTGTAGTCAATTGGACCCCACACTGCTTGTAAGACAGATGTTCAGGTTCAGGCCAGTCCGCACGTCCATACAAAACGAGAAAAAGTGTGGTGCTTGTATCACACCAGGGGCAGGTGTCGGGGCACTGAGTACACATTTCATTGTATTTATGTTGATCGAGAGAGTTTATTTGGCCCCAGGTTACAGCATCTGCCGTGCTTAGTTTTGTGCTGGAGGGCATTTCCTACTGTGAAGTAGTGTTATATGTGGCCGACAGAGATGCCGAGTGAGGTTGAGAAGAACCTTTAAGTGCCTTCCAACTCTGCATGAAGTTGGTCATGTTCTCGTAAAGAGGTAGCAGCAAGAAGCTGTACGGCTCTTTTGAGCGATATTTCAGGTGTATAACCTACAGTAGCTTGCTTAGGGAGAGAATGTGAGCCTATTTTTTTTAAAATGGCTTGATCTTAAACAGCAAATACCACAGCTATGAAATGCCTGCATCTTCTAGGCTTGTGCACCAGTGCTAACTTTGGCAGCACTTCAAGAGCCATTGGAGAGTATTTGCATGGAGCCGATAATGGCAAATAATTTTTAAAATGTGCTCCTGACGACTGCTCGCAAACAACTTTAGAGACATCCCACAGAGTTTGGAAGGCACGCCCTAAAGTGAACGCAACCCCTTCACAATGATTTTCCTTTGCATTTCCTTGCCTCCCAATTACGTGGCGAACATGTATGTGCCCGACAAAAGGTACCACGGATAAGAGCTTGCAGTGAGGAGAAACTCCTTTGCTCGGTACCGGTGTGCTGTTATATTTAAATTTGGCATTCACAGATTGGTCTAGCCAATCTTACCTGCTCAGTCATGGTACCATGCAGATGTAGGTTTAAAAATGGTTATGCATGATGATTAGGGAAATTCTGTAGGGCCACATTTTGGAGGACACACACATGTTGGGAGGACAGAGGCCTGGAGGAATGATTTGGGCTTAGAATTCACTGCAAACAAAGGCATTTGTGACCAATGAAACTTTTGTATGCAGGAATTTATTTTCATACAGGATTACAAAAGAGAAAACATTGGTCTCAATGTTTCCAATGCACAGAAACTTTGAAAAATTTGCAGATCCCAAACTTCCAAGCACTGGAGAAGCCCAAACTTGTGGGTGTCTCCAATTGCGGTCAAGAAATCTGGTCCGTGATCCATTCCGTAGTCAAATCCGTACAGAGCTACCGGTATTTTGCACTAACTCAAAGGGAAAAAATACCTCAACCTTCAAGCACCCTATACGCCCAACAAAAGCTGAGCCATTTAAAACTTTGCACCTGGAATATTATAAAAACATCAAGGCATTCACAAAGAACTGTTCAGAACAGCGTTGAAATGCAGTGGACTATGACACATGAAGTGTGTTTCATAAAGGAGGAACAGTTTCTTTATAAAATAGAAAAAAGCTTGACTAGTAGAGTGTGCTAACAGTAGGGTAATGTCATACAAAAAAAAGGGCACGTATGCAACGGCTTTTAAGAGCAGAGCCGGGGGCTGTATTAAAATGACCTAAGAAACTACAATAGGCAACAGCGGATTTTAAATCCCTGCCCATGTATGCCATCTGTACAGGTAAAACTAATAAATAGGCCCCCGAAAAACTCTAGTAAGAAAAAAATGTTGGTATCGCAGCACTTTGTGGACTACAGGGCTTTTTTGAGAGATTGCCCATGTGAAATAAAAACACGCTTGTTCGAGCAGGGAAAAAAATGTACACGAGAGGTGCTGGAGTGACAACCTCCACAAGAGCAAAAAGGGGGAAAAAATGAAATAGAAAGGACTAGTAAATGAAGGGCACACAATCAAGCAAAGACAGACAAGTATCCACCCTGCTTGCGCAGATCCTTCCCTGGGAAAAAAGCTTTTCCTTTGTTAGTACTCGGTACTAATGGACAACACTAAAAGGGGGGAAACGGCGGAGAAACGAAAAGGAAGCACAGCAGTACAGGATGGAACGTGCGGGACACTCGCCCCCTGTTTTTGCACAAAACAGAACTTAAAATCACTCATTTTAGTTAACAAAGAAAAAAAAAAACAACCTAACGGCCACTGACAACAATCTGTGCACGCAGCAAAGAAAAAAAAAAAGAAGAAAAAAAAAACTCTCCCCCTCTCAGATTTCCAGTCGAAAAGAGGGGGGATGGCAACAAAGGCGACAACAATGGAGCGTTACATTAAAACACAGAGGAGGACGGAAACAAAGCCGGAGGGGGGAAAAGCGCTCGAGACAGAGGCTGCTGCTTCGTGCAAGGCAGGTTGAGTCTGGGGATGGTGAGGGAGAGAGCAGCTCAGCGTGTGTTGGCCTTGTTGCGCATGAGGGGCTTGTGGTTACGCATCCCGTCAACATTGTGTTGCCAACTCCAGCAGGTGCGGCAGAAGTAGCGGAAGCAGACCATGTCGCGGCAGAAGACTGGTCCTGGCTGCTTGTGGCACGAGGAGCACATGGCGTCCTCCAGGTAAGGGTCTACTTGCACCTGCGTGCAGCGACAGCTTGCCATCAGCACCTGCTAGTAGTGCCATGAAGAGCTGTTGATCAATAAGACCTCAATGCAAAGACAGGACTGAAATGTGTGCAGCAAATGTTCAGTTTAGATGGTTTATATGGTATAATGTGTACCAAAGCCACTCAGGGAAGCCGGGCTTTGGAAATTTAAACCACTTGGGGTTCTTTTAACGTGTACTGCTCCCGCATACTAAGTCCTCGGGATCAGCAGTAGAGTGCCGTTGTTAAGCCACCAGGCGGCGCTCTCGGATCAAATGATGGAGACTTCAAACTGCTGACAATTCCAAAGACTGATTTAACATGATGCAGGGTAAAGGAAGTGAATAAATGAACCCTGCTTTGAACAAAATTAAAAAGCAAGTCGGCTTCGTTGCAGCCCGTGTCTGGCTTTCACGGTGATGCTACTAGGGGACTGCACTGATCGAGAGCTAATTGATTGGAAACTGTGGCTTGAGTAGGAAGTATAGTAGTGCCCATAGTGTAATGAGCATTGTTAGTGTCATATGTATACAGTGCAAACGTGCTACTCCACAAAGTGCTATATCTGAACTCAAGTTCGCGTGTTTCTTAAGTAGCCTTGTCAACTTAGCATAGCAACAGTCTACGAAAAAAAAAAGAACAAAGGACATCTGATTGGAGTGGGTTAGAAATCAGAAAGGTATTTCTTGTGGGAAGAGAGCATGGAACATCGCAGCTATCGCCACAGGGCCTTAAAAAAACTGGTTACTCAATCATCACCGGTTGCTGCCAAAATCTCGATACACTTCAGGGTTTCAAACAATGCTGAGATATTCTGATGTCAGACTGCTTGCAGGCATTCATAGTACAAGCTGCTTTCAGTAAAATACCTCAGTGTAAAAAAATAAAAACTTCCCCAACTCAAGCCTAAATAGGCAGTTTTATGTATAATTATACCAGAATTTGTTTTGCACACTTGCAGGCACTAATGGAGCATTCTCATTCACCAGCTGCGCACTGCTGATGTCCAAGGGTGGAGCAAGCTAGCTACTGAAGCACCAATGTGTGGCATTGCATATATAGACTGATAATTTGTTTATGCATTAACTAGCTACTATAGTGTGAGGTCTGCTTATACATTCGAGCTCGGATATATCAAACCGGGATATTTCAAATTATATTTCAAATGGACATATCGAACACACATTAATCGCTTCAGGATCCTGTGTTTGAAAAGTCTCATATTATATCAAACACAAACTTTGCCAGCATTTTGTTATATTGATGCCCTTCGGTTACTTTTCACGCAGGGGTCACAGTGCCAGTGATTGGAATGATGTGAATGTTGGAGAGCTTGATGGTGGCCTTTGCCTCTACGGTAATTTTCCACGCTACAATACTGTCATGCGGAGAAGCCAATCTAACACCTACCTAGGTAGCCAAGGTAGTTTCCCTGCCAAATACATTGTGCAAATAAGCTATTTTAGTTTTAATAAGAGTTATATTTATATAGTATAGGGCTCCAGGTAATTTAAACCACCTGGGGTTCTTAACGTGCACAGTGTCAAATATTTACCGTACATTGAACTCAGTGTGCCTGTGGCACATCTCATTTCACAATTGTTCGGCACATCTGTTCAATAATATGTTCTGGGCAATAAACTGAGCACATCTGCTTCATGCCATGGCATATAAAGCAGTTTGGCGCATAAACGGAATAGTCGAGGAAAGGGCCAACTGGAGGTCGTTAGCGTACACTGAAATGTCTGAACAATGCTAGCCAGTAGGATGCAAAGAACACAGACCACGAGGAGGTAGTGCACATACTTTCTTTGAAAACCGAGGAGTCTTGATCTCCACAAAGGATGCAGCTACAGCCTTCATGAAGCTCTTCTGGTTGTTGAAGGTCACCCGGCCAGACCCTGAGTTATTCAAAAGAAGAACGGCAATCAGAATGAGACTTTGGATGCAGCACGTGGAAATCATTGTAGTAGGAAATTGCACTCAGGCTTGTGGCTTTTGCACTCTCGATCATGTGAGAATGGTTAGTGCATGAGTCAAAGACGAGCTATGCAGTCCCTTGTTTGGCTTGTTTAAAGGAGTCGACACTCCAAAATTTTGGATTGAGTTTTTTAGAATTGTACGTGTGTCATGGTGTGGAATTCTCATATGACAGGTAAATAATATACAATTAAAATTTCCTATTGTCATGCAGTTTCGGTTTGAATCGCCGAATGACTGCTGGGATGTTAGACAAGTTTCACAGGTTTCAAGAGTCAATGACCTCTTTCCCAAGCATTTCACCCCAGAGGAGCCGAGCACCACGCCAGGGGAAATCTTGTAACCACTGGAAAACCGGTGGGCACCAGGTGGCATCGGGGATCGAACCTGGTACTTCCCGAATGAGAGGCGGATGCTCTACCACAAGGCCACCGCTTCGGCCTGAGTTGTTTGGGGTCATGCAAGTTGTGAAAGAACTGCCTTATAATTTCTGCTTATTTCGTTTGTTTTTAGATTTCAGCTTTTAAAAACGTGAAAAAAAAAGATGCTGCAAATTGAAGGAAGCAGTGATCATACTACAGTTCTAGTATACCTGTAGTAACCACTACTCATCTTTGATGTCACAACTGCCATTTGGCATTTGAAACCGAAACCGTATAGAATTAAAAAATTCAGTTTAAAGAGCAACTCCTATGTTTTTTTTTCAACTCGTTATCTCCAGTTTTCTGGTGAGTTGTGCCAAATTTTGCAGTGGGGCAAAATTTTACTTTAGTGCAAATATGAATCTTGATATCTTTATTATCTTTATTTTGTGGCCTTTGTCAGGCAGTTTTCTCTATGAGCAGCATTGGGTGTGCAACGAGGCTGGATGCATGTAGGTTAATATACGCTGTGCTCGTCGTTGAAGACAAAAAATGTGATCCAAGCTGTCACTGTCGACAGTTTAGCCAATCAATGTGCACACGATAGCTTTTGTGATGGTGTCCACATCATAGTTTGATATGTCATGAAGTTATGACTGCCAAAAGGGTTTGCTTCATGCTTTTAGCTTTTGTAAAATGCTTGCACTTTGAATTTTTAAGCACTTTCTTTTTCGGAGAGAGGGGACTGAGCAATGCAATGTGATTATCAATCCAAAATGTCCATGAAACCCTTGGATATGTCTTTTTAAGATAACTATGCTATCGGAAAGTTTGAGTCTTTTAAAGCTGACGCACACACACTGAAGGTGGCCAGCATGCTGGTGACTAACTGGCCAGATGAACTAACTGTAACACCTTCTGCCTGAACAGAAACACATGCAGGTAATCAAAACTGTTCCTGCAGTGGTACCAAGCTATATTATGTGTGGTACAGTGGATTTATATCGAACAGCTGGATTATTTCAACACCATTCCCTTAGAAAAATTCTCTTGCACTTTCTGGGAGAGAACATTTGTCCGAGAAAATTAGATTAAGATCCTCCACTCACCATTCAGTTCGAACTCATGATGTTCTTACGGAAAAGGACTGGTTGCAAATTGCTTTCAGGTGAACAGCAGCACAGAGCGGCCACAGGGATCCACACCCCAATTTGGTGCTGGTGCGTTCATTTCATTTGAAAAATTGGCCTGTCGTAGCAACACCCGTTTTTTGCCTTTTCCTTTCTCGTCTCGTTTATAAGGTTTAAAGGAGTATATCCATGAAATTTAGGTATTTTGTTAATTATGCGTAATACATTTTTGTATACAGATCACCACGCGGTTTCTGCCTACAACTGCTAAATAATATTGAATTCATTTTCTTTTTCGGTAGTTTTGGCTTCAGCAGCCGAGAGAGAGATGGCTGTGACGTCGCAACCAAGTCCATGTCACGTACGGCATGAAGAAACTGCGATACAATCGCTGTTTTTACCTTACCTTATGCATCATTACAAAGGATAAAACAAACTGGATAAACTATCTGCGGTTCTTTAACGTGCACTAACATTGCACAGTAAATGGGAGTCTTGCTTCTAGGATTGTAAAGTGGCCGCAACAGCCGTTATGCCTTAACCACAGATTCAATGTGCCAGGGTAGTCCAGTGCTTTTATGCTGGGGCAAAAGCCTATTGGAGTGCATCTGCTTTTTTTGTCATTCTGAGATCATTATCTGTGAGAGTAATTGTACTAATGGCCAGCAACTCTATAGCACTTATAGCACAGACAACGTGGCCAGCAAAAGAAGTAACAGAGGTTAAATGATGGACCCTTAACCAAAACTCAACAGCCAGTTGAATTCTACAAGATTGGTTGCTTTGTACCACTGGGCTGTTGACAAAGAATGCAGGAAATTGTGTAGTTTGCGCGTCAATGGCAGCAACAGAACTGCTCCTGAATTGTTGCACTGACTCTTTACACATGGCTTCAAATGTCCTTACATACAATGAAGAAGCATGCTTCTAGGCTAACTGCAATTAAATTTTTCATTCTACAAAATCAGAAAATAAAACACTGAGAACAAAATATGTGCCATTTGTAACTGAAGAAAGTCTTTCAGGAATGACAAGAAACTGTTTTTCAAACAAAAACTTGAAAAAGGTGTGGATCCGTTTGTACTGTTTAACATGCCAAAGGCGAAGTCTGAAGCGCAAAGGGACGGGTGAAAGGCATTCCCTCTCATGTCCCGGCCTTCTTGGCACTTCAGGCTTCTACAAAATGAGTGGTTTATATGGTTTAATGCCCCAAAGCGACTCAGTCTATAAGAGATGACGTAGTGGAGGGCTCAGTGTATGGACTGACGTCTCACAGCACATGGGCACCTTGCTCATCACCTCCATCAAAAACGGCTGCTGCAGGCAGGACCTGACCTCGCGTCCTTGGGTTAAGCAGTCAAGCACCCTAACCACAACCATCAGAGAACTACTTTACCAAGAAGTACAAATCTTTGCTATGACTAGCTTTAGGATTAAACGATAGCATTAACAGGCATTGTAACCAAAGTAAAATTTCATCGCAGTTGGTCTTTAAAGGGACACTGCAGCAGTTTTCGAATGTGCCAATACTATAGATTATTGAAGTAGATTATTTTTTGAGCATGTCTGAAGTTATATTTTCGATTATGCATAAAACACTTGCGCAATTGCCGAGTGAAGGCATGCAATTCAAATTTCTCGCGCCCCGCACGACTGCTACAGAGGAGGAAAGCGGAGAGAGAAACATCGCTTCTCCGTAGGTCGTGATGTCACTGTGAGGAGCCGGGGGCATTCAGAGCCAACCGAAGGGGCTTTCGGCGTGCGCTTTTCCTCATCTTGCATGTGTTGCGGCTTAAAAACACTTCAAATTAGTGTTGTGCACCTGATACAACACAGCTCTGCATGTTTTCGGATGCACGAACAGCTGTGGACGCGACGATGCCGTTTTTCATTGTGTCAAAAGCTCACAGCGCAATGCAGCATTGCTGAGAAGAGAGATAAATCCAAGCCGACCAATGCAAACGTTCTACTCAAAGCATTTGTGACTGACTACGTGCAGTTTTTTCCTAATGAGATTTTTTATAAGGTTTGGAAATTTCGACCACCTGGGGTTCTTTAACGTGCACTGACATCGCACAGCACACGGGCGCCTTGCTTTTCGCCTCCATCGAAAAGCGGCCGCCGAGGCTTTTGACAAAAAGGCATGGCTGAACCATGATGCGGTTCCTTGTATTTCCTTGCAGAAAAGAGTCTGGACAGTCACTATTTCCTATAACCGCGGTTATTAAAGGAAGAAAAGGTGGGGAGGAGCTGCAGCTTGGCTTTCAACATACCTCGGCTGTCAATTCACTAAACGTGTATTGTGAGAGTACGATAAAAGGGAAAGGTTCTTTACAGCTGCTAAATGTCATGATTCAAGCAGCATTCTGCCCACATTTGACTTTGTCTCCAGCACAATAGCCCAGTCATTGCCTCGCATGCATTGCAGAGCTCAGCAACCGCGCTTTGCTTATTGTTCATTTATCTGGAGGCAGCTGTGTACTGCTTCACCTTTTCTATAAAATTCTTCATTTCCCCAAGGTAGGACGACTGGCACTCAAAGCAGAATGTGGTACATCAAGCCTTGGGTCCATTTTTCACAACAATGACCTTCCGGGCTTGGCGGGAGGACTTACATGGAGGTAGTCTGCTAGGGCATTGTTCGCTGCCCTTCTTTCCCAGGAATATGCGTGCCAAGAGCCATGCAGTTTCTGGTAATAATGGCACACACTACTTTTCAAAATGCGTTACTCTAACCAAAGCATGTTTGCATTCCAAACCTACGCTCCCCACAACAGAAGTGCTGCATCGTTTGCAGGCGCATCTGGTAAGGATACATGCGGTGAAAATCCCGATTGGACATTCACAAAGCCGCAGAGAGCTGCGATCAGCACACAGCGCAGCGAAGGAGCTGCATCGGCAGCTTCCCCGGTCCTCAAAATGTCTTCACACGACGTCTTGGCCAATCACAGGCGACGGCGCAACTCGCTGAGAGCCCTGCCGCGCGGGCTGTATATTTCTGCTTTCTTCTGCCTAATTTCAATCTGATATTCAAGTTTGCAGAATGAAAAATTGTGGGTTTCTGCTGAAAGCCCAAGCATGTTGGCTCTGGTATACACCTAAAGAAAACGTTTTTCCGTTAAAGCTGAATATGAAAGATTGAATTTCGCACTTTTTTCCCCCCGCTAGAACCTAAAGGTCCAAACCCCTACCCTACGATTATTCACAAGGCTAGCCAAAAAGCAGTGTCTGCACCTGTGGCAGTTGTCTAGCCTCAGTTCTCGTTTCTGTTGCACCTCATCTAAATTGACTATTTCAGGGGTCTTACCGATGGGGTACTTGTACTTGTCCGTGTCAATGCCAGCATACAGGACTCCCCCAAAGAGTTCTTCCATCACGTGAGCCAAGCCTTGCGCGTTGAGCATGCCATGGAGAGCGCCCACAAACACCGTTTTTCCAGGGTCCAGCCGCTGCGACGGGGAACGCACAAAATTGCTGTCACTCAGCACCCACGGGATCACTTGCACCTCCTTGCAGCGCATGCGCCGTGACGATATCTTGTAGTACCAGTTGCCCATGTTGGGGTAGTCCTGGCTGCAGGCGTGCAGCAGCATCTTGACCTGCTTCTCGTTCTCAAAGATGATGTACACATAGCCGGCCTTGGGGGGAAAGCCTTGGCTCCGCTCGCGGCTGGGCCACTGCACCTTGATGTTGCCGAAGGCAGCAAAGGCCTCTATGAGGCCCGGCTCCGATATATCCCAGGGCACGCCTCCCAGAAAGACCTTGCAGGACAGGGATGAATTCTTGAGGGTGCGCGGCGGCAAGGTTCCGCTCCAGCAGCAGCTTGCCTCTGAAAAACCTGCGGTGCGATGAAGCGTAAGGGAATACAGTAAACGTATTATCCAGGAAAACTTATGATCTGAACCGCGTGAGTTTGTAAAAATTAACTGCTGAATGAGGCACAACCGCATTGAGAATGGAGACTTTCACTGCGTATAAGCGTAGGTTAGCATTTATAGACATTCATATGCGCGGCCCATTTTTTTTATCTCTCGCAGAATTTAGTCCGCATTTGCACTGTCATAAACGCAGAAGAGGTTTAGTAACAAATCCAGTTTGTAGAAAGCAAAGACGAGCCGGGATCATTTCCTCAGGTGTTTCCGGATGCTTCACTCCTTTACATCAGTGACATGCGAAGCAGCCGTCGCAATGGCTCACAGCCGCCACACTTTTGCTCATGCTGAGTCTCCCAGATCCGGCCCGCTCATATGCAAGCGAATAGTTGTAGTTATCAAATGGTTCACCCCTATGCGCCTAAGGCACCACAAAGAAGCTATTGCATTTCTCCTCCTAAGGTAGTGTTTCCACGGCAGTAGGCACCTTGTATATTGGCTTTCTTTGATGGCTTGCCCCTTTGCTCGTGGGCACTGCAGGAAAGCAACTGTGGTGGGCGAGCACCGTTGATCAGCTTTTCATGTTGTGAGTGCTTGTTAGCAAATGTCCGGTTGATTGCAAAATGTATTATAAGACCACAATTCGTTGAAACTTGGAATGTAGTAACCGAAAATTCATGTTATCTGTAAACATTAACCGGGAGAAAAATAGTGAAACTCTATGGAAGATGTTCTACTGCCTGCGACTGAGCATATGAAACAGGAAATAGCATGAACCGGAAAACGTATAAACGAGGTTCCACTGTACACAAGGGCATTCACACAGGGGAACAAGGAGGACCTCCTATGCAGGTGGCTACAGACTCCCAGGAGTGTGAACAGGGACTCCTAATTGTACGTACTGATAAGATCAATGATGATACACAATACTGATACGCAATATCATGTCCTTTGCAACACTTCCCCTCGACACCTACGTGCTGCAGAGAGGCCACTACAGTGGGCGAATGCTATTCTCCTCCCGCTCATGTCTCGCGTTCCCAAATTTGGCCAGCTTATATGTGGCATGCACAAGATTTACAAGCAAAACACCAAATGAAAATGTTGTACTAACTCCAAAGCGATTTATTTGAAGAAATCAATTATTTTCTTCTGCCGCATGCAGCAAACACGACCACACACTACATTGCACCACTACAGCACATACACCTTCCACTTTGCGCAACACCTCATCGGGTGCGTGACTGCACCAAGCAATGAAAGTAGTCCACATGCAAAAAACATCAGTTCGATATGACCTCATCTTCAGTGTTCCCTGAAGTTTGAAAATCCTGTTTCGGTCTTTCAAAATGACTGCGGCGGTCTATGGGGCAATGGTGGCTGTCTGCAGAGGCCAATTTGCTTTTTTCCTGCGTCGATTTCTTGCAGTGAAAGAAGCTGCGTTCCCATCTTCTTGGCACTTCGCTGGCTACAATCATCGCCAATCTCGCACAAACTTCGCAATAAGATAACCTGCGAAAAAAAATGTACTGCCCCACACGCGTGATTGGCACGAACGACCGATCTGTGAACGACACACAACACAGGAAGAAAAAAAGGCAGGTGGCTAGGCTTACTGGCTGCTGCGTAATAACCCACAGCTTCGTGGTGGTGCTAGGAGCTGGTACTAGATATGCTGATGATACAGTCCAGCCCACTTATAACAGGCGCAGATATAACGAACGCTCGCTTAGTACGAACGAAAGTGGTGCTACCGTCAAAATATATATTGGGGCAATGGCACAGTGTCTCACATAAAATGAACTGCTGTGGCCTCAACACTCGGTTAGAGCGAATGCGAAGCTGTCGGGACCCCGTAGTTGACTGAGCCAGCGGTGTTTGGCGCGCTTTCGCTCGACTGGGAACCCGCGGCAGGCGAATTTCGCGCACTTTGTGTTCCCCTGACAAGATGCGAACACAGAGCGCACAAAGCGTCCTCCAGCGCTCCTTTGCGGGTAAAATAAAGTAAAAAAAAAGAAAAAGCGCGCGTTGAAAAATGAAAACAAAAAAGCGCGCGCGCGCGGTGACAAAAGAGAAAGCGGCGCCGCCTGCGTCGCTGTGATGCATCCATGTGATCTGCGTCGGCCAATCCGGAAAGTCAGGCGCCTGTTCTACAGACTCAAACCAGTTCTCCATTTGTTTCTCCGTTGCCACCCCGCGCTGAGGGCATTGTGCCGTCGATTCTTTCTGTGCGATGGCACTGCGTTGACATCGTTGCCGCATCCGTGCCTTTCCCAGATCGGGGAGTTGAAGGCTGCCTCAACGCGTGAGCCCAAGGGCTTGACTTGCGCCTGGTGCGATGGAGGACTGTACGCCGACCTCTTCAGGTGCTAAAAGGAAAGCTGTCGACATCGCAACGAAGATGGCCATTGTTAATGAACTTGCTCAAGGTGCAAAAAACTGCAAACTGGTCAAGAAGTACGGACTGTCGAAATCGACCATTTCAACCATTGCTAAGGGCAAGGAAAAGATTCTTGGTGCTACCGTGAATGCCGACCTGACGACTAGAAAGTGCCTTCGGAAGGCGGCCTACGCGGACGTTGAGGACGCACTGCTGAAGTGGTTCACTGACGCCCGGTCTCGCAACGTTCCGATCAGTGGACCGCTGATGCTCTCCAAGGCTAAAGACTTCGCCTTCCTTTTGGATTTTCCCGATTTCAGCCCAGGCAATGGATGGCTCCACCGGTTTAAGGCTCGCCACGGAATTGTTTTCAAGGCTGTCGTCGGCGAGGCCGCGTCTGTGAACGAGGATGTCGATGCGTGGCTTTCCAACAACCTCCCAACAATCACGAGCTATGCTCCACGGGACGTTTACAATGCCGACGAGACTGCGCTGTTTTATCAGATGCGATCAGCTTTGAAGAAGCAGACATGCATCACTGACATTTTTCAAAAATAAAGTTAAGTTTCGTCTCGCTTGCTCTTTTTGCCCGTATTATAGGTGGTCCACTTACTACGAACTTTGGATACAACGAACAAATGCCGCATGACGATCAAGTTCGTTATAAGTGGGCTGGACTGTAGCTATGGCCCACGGACCATACTCACAGAAACGGCGGTTTGTTTCACGCGAGAGTTGACAGCTGCGGCGCTGTTAATTTAGCCGAATTCGTAATACTGATTTTTCTAGATTATAGAAAAAAAAATATATATATATATGTAAGTTATTCTGAAATATGTGCTGTTTTAGTTTTAGATTGAAAATATAAAAAATCTGCTGGAGATCCTTAAAAAATGTTAATTTGAAAAATTCATTAATGTGGCATTTGTAGTAACGAGATTTCACTATGCAGAAAGCTAACAGACAGCAAAGACAGATCAATCTTTTCATGCCGTGTCCACTTGGGTCTGCTCTGTCCTGGTGACTAGGGCACTCTACTGCTGACCCAGAGGATCAGAGTTCAATTCCGGCCACGGTGGCTATGTTTCGGTGGAGGCAAAGCACAGGGCACCCATACACCGTGCGATATCAGTGCAGTGTTCGGGACATTAAACGCCAATAGACCAAACTAAACCACTGCAGGTCTGTAGCAGAAATCAACGTGCAGTTGCCAAAACACCATTTGCAAGAGCAAAAGGTCTGGCTGGCTTCAACGTGCTTGTGGTAGAACACATTCCACCACAACCCTGTGGTGGTGGAATGTGACATTTGAAGCAAATGAGTTTCGTGCTTAATTGGTAATTTGACTTCTGTCTCTGCTAAACGGTAAAAGTATATCCACAGATAGCAGTGATAAGTGAAGGATAAAACATAACTAGTACAAATACACATGCAAAGTGCTCAAAACTAATTCAATGCTAAATACCTTTGCAATAGCCATTTAAAATCAACAATTCCTTTTCACATTTCAAAAGTTTGGGACGGGCATTTATGAGGTGTAAAACTCTGCGTAATGATAAATGTGTCGAACGTCACGGGGGCATAGCAGCTGCAGCCAAGCATCTGAATTAAAACTGAACATGATCTCCCTGCACAGGAGTAGCAGTGTGCTACTAAGGTAGCCTTGAGTTTGCTTGAATCAATGTCGTTCATTGGAGACTAAGGGCAGGACACATTACTGTGTTGTGCTAATGTGGTTCAAATGGCACTGTTAACATACTAAAGTGACATCAGCTGCAAGGGATGCCATGTTGGAGGGCTCTGGATGTTTCAAAAACTCTGGGTTCTTTAATGGGCACTGACTCTGCACAAACTTTGCACAGAACATGGGTACCTAGAGCTTCACCTCCACTGACACAGCTGCCATAGCCGGGATTAAACTCTGGCCCCTATTTTCAGACAGCTATTTACAAAGACCTGCATTAAGTATTTTCACTTAATGAAGCCACAGTAAGACCGCACTAGACTTCCAAGCTGCTGTCTGCATACTGACCTTCAAAGGGAGTTGGAATGTCGCAAATTTTATGCTGATTGGCATGGTGTGGGTTTTTTTTCGTTTTGGAAGCTGTTCTGTGCTTCCAGTGCACATATGCTGCTTGTTCGTCCCACTGTACTGTTTGAGTAGTGGAGCAGAGTCTCCATCGCTACTGCACCATGTCATGAAGGACGCTGCGCAGGCTTTTACTATTTCGGAGCATCTCTTACTAGACACTCCTGACAATGCGCACTGTTAAACAGCAGATGACTATTGCCTAATAGTTCATCTACGATGCAAACAGCTTTCAGCAGCCGTTTTCATTGGTCATTTGATAATTCGATCACCAGATCAGTTGAACATTTTCTTCAATTCCTTGAAGCTTTAATTTGGTTTTGTTGTGCATGGAGGTGACAGTCGAGAAAATTCTATACAGAAAGAAAAACAAATCGTTGGAATGTGCCAAGGGCAGCTTTTGTACAAAAATCTGCACATACAGTTGCCGACCGAAAATTCGAACCCCTAATGTTTCGGACATGATAGATTATTCAGACTTCTCCGTGGCACAGTGACATGCACCACACAACTAATACACATGAGCACCCGAAATTTCAGACGTATTGCGGCTGATAGCTCAATGTTTTGGACCTCGTTCGCATTGGTCGTGGCAACACTGTTAGAAATCTGAAGAGCTGGTCCCTGCGAGTATTTGAGTCAAATCTGAAAGCTTTGCATGAAACGTATAACCTAGAAACAATTTTTAAAACGTTCTTGGCGACGGCTTATCACCGATTGGGGCGACACATCCTCGCGCGCATCGCGCGCAAACTTCTCATGTGAAGTCGCATGGGCTTGCTTGGCACGCTTGCTCGTTGACGCTCCCAAGTTATGTGGCCGGACTTCCTTTGTTTTTCTTGCTGTGTGCCAGCATGGGCTGAGTTGAGGCGGTAGAGGAGGAGCATCATTTTCGATCGTATCTTGAGAGCTAATAAAGTTAGCCTCAGTATTTTTGCTTTACGGTGGCGATTGATGGGATACCTATTGCTTTTGCATGTTTTTGTTTTCTTAATCAGCCTTTAATGGGCCCTTAATACCGTAGGTATTTGCACGATTCTAACACACCCCCGATTGTAACGCGCTGTAATATTTAAGGCCCGGAAACCACAAAAACAACTTTGTGCCGATTCTACCGCGCACACGGAATAACACTGTCAACAAGCGTCTGAAAGTTGCTTAAAACATTTAATCAAACTCAAGAACACAAATGGCAACACACGAAAGCAACCACGAGATGGGAACATCATAGGCTACTCGGAAGACAGCTCTTTCGTGAATGCATGTCTCCGGGACATCTAATGCATGGGACACTGCCCGGTTCCCCTCTTCCTGCTAACAGGATTACTTTCCGCTTAAACGACGCCTCGTAATGAAAGCGTCGTTGCCTTTCCATCTCGTCATTGTGCTGTGGGTGAATGCATGTATCCAACGCAGCTTCTGGGTACACCAGCGAAAAATGGTGATTGAAACACTGGATCCGCCTCAAAACTGCTTGCTGATACAGAGTCAATGCGGCTGGCTATTCACTGAGCTACTTCATTTCCATTTGGAGGTTGTTTTTTTTTTTTTGTGTGTTTTGCGTCCAATTGTAACGCGCATGCATTTTTGAATGCTTATTTTTGGAAAAAAAGGTATACGCGTTAGAATCGTGCAAATACGGTATGCATAGTGGAACGTCATTAATTCAGACTTCAAAGGGGAGCAAATTTGATGAAATAAAGCAGAAATTCAAGCTAGAAAGGGGCGTACTAGGAACGGGACCCTTTCTGCAGTGCAACGCAGTAGCAGTCTTTACAGACACCACCCCCCTCTACATCGCATTTTGAGGATGCTTCTCAGCACGGACTGTGAAGACTATGCGGTGAAGCCTCCTTCAAACATGGCAGGTCAGTTAATTTGCAGTGTCACGTCTAGACTTTGCCCGCATGTTCCCCTACTAAGTGCTAAAGGCAGTGTAGCCTTTGAATGTTGGTTGCCACCTGTCGTGTGTTTTAAGCACAGCGCGACTCCATCTTAGTGGCAAGTGGAAGTTCATGTAGCAATGTTTTTATATAAATTTGATTTATCGGACATTTTTGTGGTCTCAAGCAAGACCAAAAATCGTTTGTCAATTGTATAGAAATCTCGCTAGTTTGATTTATCTGTAGTGTTTATTGCAGTGAAGTGACTCATGAGGTCATATGCAATATAGTTCAGTGAAGGGGAGATTTCCAACTAGTAGGTAGGTCTAGAAACTTGTCTAGTGGCAATGAGCTGACTCACTAGCAGCAGATCTGTGCAGCTTGGCAGCCTTTTCAATGTTGTCCGAGTCTCCCTCGCCCGCTGCAGGACTGACACCAGGCGACCAGCGCTGGTCCATGAAGAATGAAAATGGGTTGCTGGGCAGGTCAAACTCGGATCGCATGGCCATGCCATTCGCTTGGACAAGGTTCCTAGTGCCGCTGGGGCTGGATGCAGTCAGTGCCAAGGAATTCTGCAGTGGAGAGAGAGAGCAAGCTGATCTATGTTGCTTGTAGAACTGTGCACTTAGCAATATCACCATTTGCGCTGAAGTATCTGTAAAGGGATGAAGCTACACCCAGAAATCCTGGCCGAAAGCATTTCATGGCTCATGAGTGGTGTGGACAGAGCCAGTCATCCGAGCGTGTCCGCACAAACCGATACTTAAGAAAAAAAAAAATTGTAAACAAGCAGCGCAGCACCATCCGAACAAATCAGATTACTTGACCAGGGCATGAGAGCACTATCGATCACACCGTGTGAAAAATGAAAAACCCTCTCATGTTGTGTGAACTTCGTCGTCTTCATTAAGCTCCATCTGCGCTGCTCCTTTGTAAGCCATGCATATATGCCGTCTGGACGAGTGCAGCCAAGGTCTGCTAGCTTAGCGTCTGGCGAATCCATCGGGCAGATTGACAGAACTCTTGAGTGCTTTCCCCCTACTGCACCTAAGCAGATTTAAGTGCTATTTTTCTGCTGAGCACTTTCATTTAACTGCTCTATCCCTTTATGCCTTGCTAAATTGGGAATTCAGCTGCACTTTTTTGTGCGTTTTCATTCCGTGGGCTAAACTACATCACAAGCATCCACAGAGGTTTATTACAGTAACACCAGTGCACGATGAAATGTTATCAGACGAATCCAAACTTCCTCTGGGCACGCAGTTACTTATATCGTGTGCATTTTATAACCAACAGACACGAGCACCCTCTCTTACCTACAAAAGAGCCACAATTTCTCGCCAAGTAACGCACCATGAGATCAGAGAGGGTGCTAATTTCTGTGCCACAGCTGGCCCCACTGGAGTCAGAGTCTGGGGAGAGGCTCCTGGAATCCCGGAAAGGGTCACAGCCAAAGGCTAGGGATCGTTCCACAGAAGGACTCCCCTGGTAACTGTAGAGAACAGAAGATGGACAGCACAGCACGTGTAAGCTAATGAGGATCCTTAAAAGGGGACACTAGGCAAGAAATAAAATTGAAAAAAAAAAAAAAATAGATTTAGGAAAAATAAGGTGCGTAAACTAGTGAATGGATCATCTAAGTTAGGTTATTACTCGCTGCACGTTACCAGCGAAAGGCATGTCGCAATTTTTTTTCGTGCCCTGCCTGGCTGTGAAGGCGGCAGCAGAAACACTAAAAATGCCAAGCAACAAGTACACAACTTCAGCCTTTAGAGATGTAACTGGCAGGCAAAGAATGAAAGTAATGCTGTGATGAGTAGAAATGCATCATGTTACCACTGAAGACTAAATTATAGCCTTTGTCCTCCATAAGACCTTGGCTTCATTGCTGTTCTGCCTATTAACTTTCCAAGCACAGTATCACTCTGCAGTCAGTTTCATTGGGGAAAAAAATAACTGCAAGCAATTGCACTTAATTACCATTGAATGAAAAGAAAGACCTAACCATGCAGCCATTGCTTGCAAGGGCAGGACAGCTACACCAATTGCACCATCTGATGCAAATAAGATTTTCTGCGCCAATACTGTACCAAAAAGCATTACATTGGCTGAAACTGCAGCAAAGTACAAGGGAGCACTACTACTTTCTCAGTATGTTACAACTGTCTTGTTCTCTGTGGGATTTTTGGTAACATCTGAAGTTTTGAATAGTTCACAAATAGTACCTGCTCGTTCGGTTCGCACTGCACATAATTATTTCAAGTTTGTCGTTCAGTCTGAACCTTCACAAACCTCCAAATTTCTTGTTCATTTGAGCTTGCAGCTAGCTTTCTTCCGAACGGTGCTCACTAGTCTCAGCACCTCGCACGGCAAAATAGCACATATGCAGTAATGTTTAGGACACAGCAGTTTAAGTTTCCTATTCTTGCATTAGTGTTTTCGTGCTGTAGCACACCTTAATGTGAAAAACCAACTTGCGCACACCTCCACCCTCGTAGCATAATAAACATTAATGGGTTGCGCACCCTCAGGAACCACGCAGCTGCTTCCTGCATCTCGCAGGCAGGATTAAGAGGTACAGCAGCACGTGGAAGAAACTCAGTCTCAAACATGCAGTGCGAATCTGCTTGGTGCATCTACACGAAAGAACAACGCTCTTAGATAAGAGAGTTGAAACTTTGCGCTGGCGCACCACGCTGTGGAGTGGGCTCGAACAATTGCCGGTTTGGCGATGACATCCCTATGTCTATACTCTGCCTATTAGTGGTGCTTGGTAGTCTAATTCTGTAAACATGCACAGTCTCGATGAATGGGCATTTCCACAATTCTGCCGTCAGTGCGCACCTTCCATGACCATGATACAAATACACCGCAGAAGTAGCACACACCAGTTGCTAAGCAATCCTGGTGGGTAGTTCAGGTCTGTATGACTCAGTACTATAAACACTGCCGACTTCTGGTACATATAATATTTACTATTATTTACAGAATACCCAAGTTTCCCTGGTGCATTGCCACAGGGGAGGTAACTATAGAAACTGGTAGTTGTTCACAGTAATGAACACGAGTGTATATAACTAAATGGGGCTAAAACAGCTTGCATATCAAAGGGAACATACGGTTTGGATAAAGTGAAGATACTAAAAAATATAGTCTGTAATAAAAATTATGATCTTAGAGACATTCTTCAGGCAATGTATTACGCTCTTTCATTGTCGACTGAAAAGAAAACTAAGGCTGTTTGTTCGATAGCCATAAACATTCTTGGTTTGGTTTGGTTTGTGGGGTTTAACGTCCCAAAGCAACTCAGGCTATGAGAGACGCCGTAGTGGAGGACTCCGGAAATTTCGACCCCCTGGGGTTCTTTAACGTGCGCTGACATCGCACAGCACACGGACGCCAATTCGTTTCGCCTCCATCCATTGCAATGAGAAGAACATTCTTGGATTGTGCCTAGTAGAGGCACAAGTTGGTTCAGATGAGTAGTAGCATTTATCAATGCCTGTTTTATAGAAGATGCAATGGAAGAATTGGAGCCTCAAATGTTTTTTCTTCTCATTGCAATTTCTCTGCCCTGCATGGCTATTATCTCTGGTACTCTGCAAATGGTTATAATCATTAGGTACAAAGCACACAACTGATCTAACCAAAATGATACTGCCACTGAAAATATTTTCCATAATATCAAAAAGTTTTCCAAGTGGAGGGCTCCGGAAATTTCGGAGGCACCCGTGTGCTTAAACATCGCACAGCACACGGGCGGCTTGCTTTTCGCCTCCATCGAAAAGCAGCTGCCAGGGCCGGGATTTGACCCCGCATCCTTGGGCACAGCAGTCGAGCACTTAACCACTGCACCAATCTTACTACAATAATATTTGATTCACAGGAAAGGAAAGGTGCAGTATCTGTCACACGTGTTCTGGGGACACCTGAACCACGCCGTAAGGGAAGGGAGGAGTGCTGTGCGAGGTGGGAGTGAAAGTAGAAAGAGGGGTGTCGTTATGGAGGGCTCAAGTAATTTCGACCGCCCGAGGATCTTTAATGTGCACTGACATTGCACAGCACACGGACGACTCTGTTTCGCCTGCATCGAAACGCAGCGGCGGTCGGGATTAAACCTGGGTACTCAGGCACAGTAGTCTGGCGTCTTACCACTGTACCACCTTGGCAGGGTACAGTGGTTATCTCAGAGGTGTGAAACTGCCTTTGTGAACAAACATTCACGAGGTCTGTCTGTCCATTGTAACCAGTAGAGCAGACCACTTAATGGATCAATTAATCAGTAGCATTTGTCTGAACTCAGCTACACGCTTTGTTATATAAGCCCTGGGCCAGGACAGTCTTCTCAGCTTTGAGCTTTCCGGGTAGGTAGTGTTCCAAGGTTGCCGTAATGGTGTAGGCATTGTCACTATGAACGATGACACAGGCATCGGCTAATGGCCTGCCGTTGTCACTGGCCGAGCCAATTCTGCCATTTCGCTGTCCTGTGTTGGAGCCTTCAACAGGTTGGGCACTCTTCTGGGATGCCGTGTATAAATGGAATTTTTAATTTTGTCTTGGCTGTGTTCGCTCTCATTTTCAAAGATTTTTATCCTTGAAAAAGTTAAAATGCAACAGTGAAATGTAACATTTTATTTGTCCATTTTAACTAAATTCGTTACTTAAAGAACAAGTTGTGCAGAATACAAAATAAGGAAGGCCCTGCATAGCGTGCGAGCATTGCTGCAATTTTCATGCAAAACACCAGTGAGACTTTTCGGCATGGCACATATGTGGTAGTTTAATGTCTCAAAACTGTGCTTGGGCTGTTCTTTTAAGAAATGCCATGACTGAACTGAGGGTTCTGGCTTGATTTTGAACTGGAGGCTGCAGGCTCATTTGTTACACCTGTCATTGCAGCAGTGCGAAAAAGAAAAAAAAAAAACTAGAACAATTGCGGAAATGACAGCACACCTCTAGAACTGACATCGTGGAACATTGTACAGGAACGGTGGGCCTGGGCGGAGAAAATGGTTTTGAAAAACTGTAGGAATTTCCGCAGCACTTAATACGCAAATAAAATGACTTCACTGGGCGGCAACAGTGTGTGCATCGTTTTGCTCATCTAACAAGGGGAATTTCATGGTGTAGCTAAGTTCATTAAAGACTAATTTAACCTAGGATGAAAAATTATATGGATCTATGCTGGTGTACTGTACAAATCCAAAAAACAAAAAAGAACAGAGGAGCAGCATCGGCTGAATATTCAAGGGGGCATGGAAGCAACATTGCTACAAGAGTGGTTTAAGGGGCTAGTTTGTGTTTGCATACAGATAGCCACATGAAGCCAGGAAAAAGGGGAAGCTAGATGAGCGCACTGTCACTATTACTGAATTAACAGTTTATCGGTCTACTTTGACGGGGTGTCCTGTATAGACCGACACAATGTACTCAGTGTGGAGACAAGTTTCTGAACACATTTCCACAAGTTGCAACTGACCCGCATTACCTGTATGGTGTGTAAGGAGATGCAGAGCGGATGGCTCGTGGTCCTGATCCCACAGGTGCATTTTGTAGCGTTCCCTGCCTCAGCAGTCTGTTGAGAGAGGCTTCGGAGAAGCGCATGTCACCAGAGTATAGGGAGCCGAGACCACTGCCATTCTGGTAGGTCGCCAAGTAGGCTGGGTTAGAGAGTAGGCTAGACAGGTTTCCCGTGCCGCCTTGCACGGCACTGTTCCTGAGGCCACAGTTGTACCCTGCGTGGACAGGTGCAGTGCACTGGGTCAGACACAAGGTTACAACTGTAGCTATGTCACTGCAAGCATTAAAGCATCAAAATTTCAAGTGACCACTGAAGTGTCGCCTTACGTGCAGCAAGGTGAAAGAAAGCCTTTTGGCCACTTTGTGATCCTTTGAACGTTTCCAGACTCATAATTGTCACTGTCATCGTCAGTTGCCACTATCACTATCCACATCATTATGTGTCTTCAGCCATCACTTCTTAAAGGTTAGAGAAGACCCCACAGATACCCCGTGGAATTCCACGGACAAATCTTGCCCACACGATTCTAAACATGGGCCAAGTAAGCCTTTCGCCTTAAAAATACTTTGTTGCGTGTGGCAGTTGCTTCCCATCTTTGATTTCTAGAAGAGAGCCAGTGCAGTGTTGCAGGAGGAAGACCTCTGATCACTCAAGACATTTTGCTTATCGAATCAAACTTGTGGCATGACGCATGGCTTCTGACTAGCATATGTCTAAGAGTACTCATGTTTTTGAATACCATATTTTATTTGCTATGTTGTCTGTTACCGTACAGTAGCTCCACGCAGTGAAGTGTCAAATTGTTGACATCGACATGTGGAGGCATAACTACATAAATGCTAGGCAGAATTAAGTTGGTTGCCTGTAATACTGCAGCCTCTTTCATCTGGCCACATTTTTGATGTGGTTACAGCCACACTCTTACGAGTGATGGGAATGAGATTGTTAGTCAGTACAAATGCAGCTTTCATAGAAAGAACCTCTTGACAGAAAGACTCTTGCAAGAACTAAGCTTGAAATGGCTTGGTTTGTGGGGTCTAACGTCGCAAAGAGACTCTGGCTATGAAGACGCCGTAGTGGAGGACTCTGGAAATTTCGATCACCTGGGGTCTTTAAGACCTCATTTAAAACTGATTACTATACTTACTCAACTCTAGACTGACCTGAATTCTATGCCAACATAGGAACATTACTGGGGCTGAGAGAATAAAAAATTCCTCAAATGTGAGCAGACTGAAAATAACAGCTACAAAGCACTAACCGCATTTATTTGCAAAAACCCGCGTCCCTTTCCCTCATACTTCCAAGCGTCATTATTGTTTACAAATTCGTAGGCTGCCAGGTCTCGTGATAGGGCAAAACTCCAAAGACTCGTGAAATACCTGCTGCATAGTCGCACCCATCCTCTCAAGTGCTCGCATCGGTTAAGGCAAGGGGTAATGGTTATAGTGCCATCTTGTGGTGGAATTTTGTATGGGCAGCACCCGAGCACCATTTTTTTTTAATTTCAATGTGGGATCTTCACGTGTTAGAATTGTATTCATAAATTCATGAATGTAGGCTGACCTAAGAGATTCTTGTTCTTAAAGAACTATTGACTTAGATTAGAATACAGTAGATTTAAATATACTACTTTGCATATCAACTTAACTCTTACTTTTCAATGTAATCTCTGTATAAACATGCGTGGCCTTTGCGCCCCCATTAACAAGAGCATGTACGCCTACTTTGCACCAGCTTTCTTCATGGCGCCAAGATGCCCGTGCCCACACCAGCTTAAAAACAGAAGTGATTACTGAGTCAGTTATACGGAGTTTTATGGCGCAGAAGCAACCGGGGCTATGATGCGCCAAAGAAATGATTACTGAATTCGGATTGCACTGTCCTATCTTCCTCAGTCTTCACCTGGTACCATCAGATTTTTCTGTTTGTATTTAGCTGATCCAGATAATAGAAAGGTGAAAGTCACTTCTATCGAGAGGACAGAGCTACACCTGAAGTAAGAAGACATGGGGGTCAAAAGTTCACCTGAAGGCTGAACCACATGGCAGCGTTTCTTCGGCCCCGCGGCAGCGTCTTGGCTTTTGGTGTCGCCGAATGCGCAATTCTGGCGCTTGAAGCGACGCTGAAAGACGCAGGTATCTGGCCGTGCCAGATCTCAGCGTCAACGCCGGAAATAATTCGCAGGCGAGGACCAACGACAAGCAACGCGTGGGCAGCTGCAGCACCTGCCGCCACAGACGAAACTAGTTTCCGTAAAAGCAAGAGCTCGTCTTTTGTCCGCGCTCCATGCCTGCGCCTTTGTTCCTCTTGCCTCCCCAATAAGTTAGTCGTCGCTGAATAGGACCATTTCAACTATGGACAGGGGTCAATTGTTCGTACTTCCAGGATTCCTCCATGCCTCTGCTTGCAGACACAGTTCGTATGCAGTCATGTCTCAGGCGCGCCAAGCGAAGACACTCGAAGAGACGCTGACGTGACGCCGAAGAAATGCTGCCATGTGGTCGGGCCTTAAGAGTATGATGCAGTAGCTTTAAGGGATCCCTGCAGTCTGAACTTTTCGTGTGACGCTAGAAAAGCTAGGCAAGTAGATCGAAAAAAAAAAAATATATATATATATATTTACACACACACACACACACACACACACACACACACACACACACACACACACACACACACACACACACACACACACACACACACACACACACACACACACACACACACCAAAAAAAAAAAAGAGACTGATCCCACAGAGGTGGTTTGAGGGTTCAAAACAAAAAAGCCCACTATCTGCCACAGGTCATGGTGGACACCTGAAGCGCACTCTAAGGGAAGGGAGGAAAATGTGAGTGAAAGAAGAGAGGTGCCATAGCGGAGGGCTGCAGAATAATTTCAAGCACCTAGTAATGTGCATGGTTAAAAATCCACAAAAACTCACTTTTTGGTGGCAAACCAAAACTTGCTCAGAAAGACATGTTGAAGTAGAAATGAAATGCCCTTGAACGGTCTCTTTTCTGCACTACACTTCATGCTTACACCTACTCTTCACAATGATAGACTGCAGTAACTAAAGCGACAAGAGCAAAATACAAACTCTCATTTAAATAATTGCACCAGAAATACATGTATTGTATATCAAGCTGATCACAGTGCTGAGCCTGCAGGCAAAGCATTTATTTTTCACTCACCTCACGTAATGCACTATTTTCATTCTCGGGAGTGTTGCACTTTATGAAACTGAGTATATAGCCACTTCCGAGGTCCCCCGACACAGACTGACACATGCTTGTTTCCACCACATGCAGTTTTTCGACCAGTCGAATGTGTCTCGTTGATGGAAGGATAGGATGTCCGACTTCTGACTGAAGGGTCAGAGGTTCGATACCACAACCATTTTTCTGTTTTTCTTTTTGGCAACATCACTGCCATGGCCCTTCTCAACAAGTCGAGATTTTCCAGTCACACTGACGCTACGTTTTTGCCGAATTGCGTTAAAAGCTGGTATGAAGAAGACATGCATGTTTTTATTTACTGGTGGTGCAAGTCCATACAAATTGAGCCGGACCACATTGAAGAGAAATATACATCCAGCAGATATGCGGCTGTAATTGTGTTCTTCATAAATTTTGAATCAACAGAGTTGGAGAAAGTGAGGATCGTTACTTATTGACATTTCGTACGTAATGAAAATCCAACAGCACCAAAAAAGGCACGAATGAGTGCGCATACATGTGCCGTGTAAAGCTTTCGTTTCGGAGAAGCAAGAATGCGATTTGGATATCAATATTCAAGGGTGCAGAGTGTTTTGAGGCCCATGCAACTAAGGAGGAGACATTGCATGATGCAGAAGTCCACAAATGCAGCAGCCGTCACTTACCATTAAAATTGAGGCAGTCCTCAGCAATGTTATCTGAAACAGAATGCAATCCGAATTTATGCGATACTTGCATGGTAGCAAGCACATCACTCAAAGCCATAAATAATATGACTATTTGCTCAAACCCACTTGTGATTTGTTACACATGGGTTACATTCAAGAAGGTTGCAGTACGGCGGTAAGACCACCTAGCATATAAAGTAATGAAAAATTTGCACCAGACTTTGCTAGGTTGGCCAAGCATGTGCTTGCATATGTTTCATTGCACTTTCAGTTAGAAACTAGGGTTTCGAGGTCAGGCTGCAGGCAAAGATCGACGGAATCTGACATTTGGGATCCGAGTGGTAGCACAATTAAATTTTCAGACCACTTAACGCACCTTAAGAGGGCAATGAGATAGTGGTTTGTTTGGATCCACTGCACACTGATGGAAGTGGATGGCAACAGCAACATGCAATGTGCAGGGAGAGAGTGGCTGTCAAACCACTTGGGCTGACCGGCTGTGGCAATAGCCACGAGGTTCCATACTCTCCTCCCACGAGAAATTCTGATGTTTTCTGGTTTACCCCGTGAGGTAGTGCTTTTGTACTAAACAGACATAAGCTGGAAGACTGAAGTGGTTTGGTTTGTGGGGTTTAACGTCCCAAAGTGCCTCAGGCTACGAGAGACACCGTAGTGAAGGACTCTGGAAATTATGACCACCTGACATCGCACAGCACACGAGCACCTTGCTTTTCGCCTGCATAGAAGGCCGCCGAGAGCAGGATTCGATCCCACATCCTTGGGCACAGTAGTCGAGCACTGTAACCATTGAGCCACCCCGGCGAGGAGGAAGAACGTGAAGCCTTTTGATTGATATAAAAATAACTGGTAGCAGAGGAGGCGGAATATGAACTCAATGTTACTTGGGCACAAAGCTCACCAAATAGTCTGCTGAGGGGTCGGCGATCCACCATTGAACAGTCATTGGTGTTGTCAAGCGTACCATTAAAATTCGGCAGCACTCTGTTATAATTGTGATCATTTAAGGACTCCATGAGTGCAAGCTCATCATCCAAAAAGTTGCTGGAAGACTGATGAAGCTGGAAAGAAAAATAGAGGTTACGACACCTTAGCTACAAGAAACCACTGCACTTGCACCGTAAATGCTCAAAGCAGCTTTTCCCAAATACACATTAAATGGGTCTTATTGCATGATAATTGCGATGTCCCATCGGCTTGAATGTATGTGGACGAAAGATCAAAGTAAAGAAAATTTGTGAAACTACTGAAAGGCAATGACAAGTAAATGAGCAAGGGTACTGCACACAGTGGTTAACTGCACTTGGTGGAGTGGGAAAGGTTAAAACTTTTGAAAAACGATGCATTCCATATATATATATATATATAGATATATATATATATACACACACACACACAACAGTTTTCAACGAAAATGGACCATTACTGCCAGCGGCACGTGGTCGTGGCGTATCATGTGGGGATAAAGGTCATTAGAGAGGGTGGCGAGTAGAATGCCGTAGTGACCGATGTAGCACGGCGCAAAATGCGACGAACAGCACACGCCTGCGGAAACAAATCACGATCGGGTCTCATGGGCAAACGGGCTTTGGCTTTATAAGGAACATGCACTAATTACTAGCAAATAACAGAACAACAGTTCCGAAAAGGGTCTTAATTTTTTTAAAGTCGATCGGTTGCGTGTCACCGAAACCCTCTGCGCATGCAACGTGCGCTGGACGCACTCGCCTCGCGTTGAACGGAATTTTTTTCTTTTCGAGAATCTATCACCGTCGCCTATAAACCTGGCCGAACTGACTATTGAGCTACGGTGAACGCCTGCGCATTGTCTGATAAAACGCCGGCTGCTACTTCTTTTCTTTTTCGACAGTACGAAATTAAAGCGCAGGAACGCTTTAAAGCGAAGGCACCGGAACGGTGCTAACCACGCCGAAAAGCGAGAGAGAAAAAAAAGATAAGTGGCCCAAGGTTCCGATGCGTAGCGCAGCAGCCGTTCGCAGTTGAAGGAAGGAAAAAACGCTCGCTCCGCAGTTCACCTTTGCCAGGGAGAACATTGCGTCGCGTCTGTTGCCTCCCCGTACGTAGTACCACATGTAGCTGTGGGGCCTCGCCGCCTCAGGAGCCGAAACGACCGGAGGGAAGGAAAAAAAATTTCCCCGAGCTGCCGCTTGAGCGTCGCAGGCCCCAACAGCTGGCCGACCGAATAATCGAACGTGCCTACGAGCCACGAGCTCTATCGCACCCGTGCACCACGGGCTGAGAAAACGCCACGCTTCTTCGTCGCCCAAGGGCACTAACCCTCAAGAAAAATGCCAAAGGGAAAGCAGTACGGGCTCGCGAAAAACATAACCTGCACCCACCTGCCCGCAGAAACGCGTTGGTGGAAGCGCAGGGCCCGCAGTCGTGGTGGAATCGTACTGCATGCTAGTGCTGCGGTGGCCGGAGCGCTACGAGGTGAAACGCCGACTTTCGAATCGGCACACGCCTGCCTCTCGCGCTGCTAACGCCGAAATGCGTCCCTGTCGGGAGCCGGGCTCGTCTTTTTTTGTTGTTTTCTTTTAGGAAGGGGGTGAAGAGAGGTGGCCTGCCTGTCGCGTGCACCCTGCTTTAGTTGCGGCGGTGCTGCGCGTGCACGCGCTGAAGAGGCACGGGGCGTGCGGGGAAACGTGGTACGAGAAGAGAAGATGGAATACTTCACCATTAAAACTGTTCTTCACGCTAACACGTGGCAGGACGGGAGTCAAATTGCAGTCTCTTCGGGCGAAACAACGCCGCTGAATTGTGTGCGCCGCGTCGGCGGGCCGGCACCGGTTAAAATCAGCGCTTGGGCGGCTCGGAAATTGGTCAAATCCCTCGGTTTCGAAGCCGGGCAGAGAAATGAGACTTGCGACGAGCTGTAAGCGGAGAGGGGGAGGTTATCGAACCACGTGCTTCGGCGGCATAAACACTACGGAGAGGGGAGTTCTGCAGCTTCCGGTTCCGCCGGCGGTTTCGGCCGATCCGCGATCCTGCGCGGGCGCGTCGTCTGCTACATCCTTGCCCTGCATTTCAGCGCTTACCGATGTCATGGTGGTGACGCGAAACTTTCTTTGCCGTACTGGTTGCAGATTCGACGTCCAAGCGCACCTTGCCGAAAATGGTGCATGTGAGGTATGCCTGCCGTGATGAAAACTCGCGCTGCTTGCCGCTGAAAGCGTACTAGCGTCGCGCGCCGTGCCGACCAAAGCTTTTTATATTGCGGCGAAAACGGCGTGACGCTCCCGTCCGCAAATGGTAGCTGCCGCGTGGAGCTAATGCCGTTTCTTTTTTTTTTTTTGTTATCTGAGCATTAACTGGCGGAAATGCGATCCGAGTTGGGTGTCTCGAGCAAGTCTGATACCATAGCTGTGCATAAAACGAAAGATAAAATGCATTAAGTTGGGGAAAAAAAAAAAATAAAGAGGGTGTGGTGCTTGTAATTGGGCTAGTCGGAACATTCTGGAAAAAAATACGTGCGCTGTTTGCGTTTGTGTCGTCTTTTAACTCTTTGCCTGTAAACCCAAGCAAGCCAACGTTGACCCAAACAGCGCATATGCGCGTGGCGCAGTGCTGCGATGGAGCGCTTCGTCATAACTACAGAACACTATATGTATAGTCATAGCCGACGACGACCGAAGTAAATCTGGCGCGGCCTGTGCCGTGCCCTGTGTCTCCGTGCTGAACACGATAATCGAACCTATCCAAAGCGCGCACTCCTAGTCGAGCTCCGCGAAGCGAGACCCCTCCCCAGCTTTTCTTTTTGCTTGTAGCAAGGTGTGGTTTGGGAACGGGTTGGAAGGGGTGGTGAAGAGAACATTGTTTTTCCGTCGTTCGAATTAAATAAGGCATGACTTACTTTAAATGGGGAGCGCACTTTATGCGGCTCTGTTAATGGATGTGTTTTCTCGAGTCTGCCGCTTCGCTCTCGATCATTGCTTGTGCAATCACTTGGCTCACGCGATACACTGCTGCGCAATAAGATGTATATCGTAGTACGTATTTTTTTATCTACTGCTGAAATTGAAACTCCTTCAAAGAGCGTGGGAACCAATGTTTTGTGTTCTTGGGCGCATTTTCTCCGCAGTATCGCGAGCGGCAGATAACGTTTGCTACGATATTCACGACAGTCGCCAGTGATATCGCACAGATGTTCGCTCCCAGATAGGCCATAGTTTAAAGCAAATGACGGGGACGTAGTGAGTGCTTCAGCGAACGCGAAATTTTGAAAATAGTTTTTTTTTTTTTTTTTTTTTTTTTTTTTTTTTTTTTCGAAGCATCGAGACGGCTTCATCGGCGTTGTCATACCTTGGCTGACATCCGAAAACAGGTGATTCATATATAACGTTATAGCTGGGTGCAAACAAGTTGCTCTCGGCCATAGGACGTGAACTATCTTGCTCCGCTTACAGCTTACAATAAACAGTTTTTGATATTTTGACTACACCAAGGGAAGGGAGGAGGGTGGGAGTTAGGGTGGAAGGAGAGAAAGGGGAGCCGTAGTGGAGGGCTACGGAGTAATTTCGACCACCTGGGGATCTTTAACGTGCGCTGACATCGCACAGCACACGGACGCCACTTCGTTTCGCCTCCATCGAAACGCAGCCGCCGTGGTCGGGTTCGAACCCGGGAGCTCTGGACAGTAGTCGGGCGTCTTACCACTGCACCGCCCCGGCGGGGCATGCTTTAAACCCCCGCAATTGTTTTTCGGCGAATGTTATTTTCCAGGAATTACTGATGCACGAATTTATTATTTAATGCAGGAATCTATCTAGTCGTGGCGTTTTCCTCAGCCATAATTAATACCGGATCATTAATTTACCATAATCGCAAATGGTATTTGGAGTTGTGCTTATAGAAGGAATCGTTGTCGTTGATAAAAATGTAACACAAATTAAATAAGGTAAAGATAGGATAGTCCCTAGACAAATACGAAAGTCGAAGCTTGTTCGAGTGAGCTGGCTATCACGTAGTCTGCGGTGCAGGTGAGTTCGAACAGTGCACGTTTATGGCTTGCAGGTGGCAGGGAAGTGGTGCTTCCGGATCTGCAGAGGCGAAATCGCACAACCAACAATACAACCGTCTCTCCGCGCCCCGGCTTCCCTGCTTGAATAATTTTCAACTTTACGTCTAAGTCGTATTCAGCATGCAATGCCTTACATATGCCGATAATATTGGCCCTTCTCGGTTAAAACTTTATTTCTAAAACTGAATGCGGCGTACTTAGATCGTTCTAACGCGATAGCGTTAAGGATTTTGTGTAGCAGAAAAGCCGGTGTCGGCGTTGTGGTCGTAACTCGAAAATCGGAATTAAAGAAATAGTAACACCTTTACGGAAACCCGAGAAGTCGAACACAGTTTCTTCGCAGTGCGAGCCGAGCGTGCCCCGCCGGGGTGGTGCAGTGGTAAGACGCCCGACTACTGTGCCGGAGTTCCCGGGATCGAATCCCGGCCTCGGCGGCTGCGTTTCGATGGAGGCGAAACGAAGTGGCGTCCGTGTGCTGTGCGATGTCAGCGCACGTTAAAGATCCCCAGGTGGTCGAAATTACTGCGTAGCCCTCCACTACGGTCCCCCTTTCTCTCTATCCACTTTCACTCCCACCTTCATCCCTTCCCTTACGGCGCGGTTCAGGTGTCCACAGAGCAAGTGTGACAGATACTGCGCCTTTCCCTTCCTATGAACCAACCAACCAACCAACCAACCGAGCGCGCAACCACTCCGCCGCATTGCTTCTCCCCGAGAAAAAGCAGGACCTAATGTATATGCATTGCCTTGTGGCTGTCAGCTAATGTTTAGGTGCGTCATTAGAAAGAAACTAATTACGGAAGTAATAGTTATGCGAGTAACAAAGAACTTTTCCGCTTTGCTTACCTGTGATGCGGCACTCAAAAATTCGTACGGCGCTGCCGCAACAGATGGCGTGAGCCGCCGCCCGATTCAAAGCCTTATACATCCATCCATCGTCTTCAAAACATTGGGGTTTAAAGACAGCTGATGAAAAAAATAATTAAAAAAAAGAACAGGCCACAGACTTTAAGCGGGAAGAAATAACCAAAGGGGGGTTATCTGGTGGTTAAAAATCAAAGCATGAGGGAAATTTTATTCTGCACTAAATACAAAAAAAATATATATATAGGAGTGGTGTGTGATTATAAATTAGCTTAGTTTATGGAGTTGAACGCCCCAAAGTAACGCAGGGTATGAGAGACGCCGTAGTGGAGGGCTCCGTGCACGTGGGGTTCTTTAACGTGCACCGACATCGCACAGCACACGGGTGCCTTCGCCTCCATGGAAAAGCGGCCACCGAGCCGAGGCAGTCATTCGATCCCGCATCCTAATTGGGCAGCCCTAACCACTGCACCACCACGGTGGGGCAGTCGTGAGAAGTATGTCGTGAGGCTGAAGAGCATGAGAAGGCGATGTGAACGGGGCCCGATAACGCTATCGCGTTTAACTCTTAAAGGCGAAGCGTCCTCCCATTTTCTGTTTCTTTGTTTATAAACCGAAATTGCAACCCCTACTCAGAACAGTTTAATTGAGGCTGGAGTGAATAGTGGCAGAGTAGAAAAGGCGGCGCCGCAGTGGAGGGCACTGTAGTAGTTTTCGACCACTTGGGGTTATTTTAAATTATGGACTGGCATCGCATAGTGTTACGGGCACCTCCTGCATTCCATCGAGTCGCGGGCACAGGCCATATCAGCAGAGTCCCACAGCTACAGTACTGCGTGTGCATCTTGCCTGTAGATCAAAGTGCGACCGCGTCGTGCTCCTCGGTAGGATTCCCGTCGGACGGTTCGCGGCCGCGCACGTGGTGCCGGCTAGTCGGACCCGTCCCGTTCCGCGGCCGATGCCGGTTTCTGACGTCGCTGAGCGGGCTTTCAATCGCGAGCCGTCGAGGATCGGCTAATGGCGTTTCGTGACGACATCGGCCCCGATCTCGCCCGAACGCATCGAGGGAGCCCCCTTCCTTTTCCTTCCGGTGCCAGTGGAGCGGCACGGTGGCACGCGCGCGCCGTCGAAAGCTGCACGGGTTCATTCTGTGCACGTGAGAACAGACGATGGATCGTCCGGCACCCTTTCGGCTGCTGAGGCCGCGGGGTCGAATCATAGGCAAGGCGACCGCGTTTCGAATATGACGGCTTTGTGCTGTGCGATGTGTTATATAGCATTCTGAAGAACCCCTGACTGCCGACATACATGTCCGGATCCCTCTAGTACGGACATGCCCTCGTCATTTTACTCCTCAGCTCGGCTCGCCTTCTCTTTGCTCGTAACCAATTACGCCACCGAGGGCTACTGTGCGTTGTGTACCTGTGTGTGATTTTGACCACTCAGCCAAGGCGTCATGGCGTCCTCAGCCGCATTCGCCGCGGCTGAGGACCTGCTGGGGACCGAGGCTTGCTAGGTACCGCGTCATCGCGGCTTCGTGTCTTGGTCTACGCGTGCATGCGTTGTAAAAAATAGAAACGCTCGTGCGCTGAGCTTTTCGGGCTCGCGTGAACAGAACGAACTGCTTACTCTTATACATAGTCGCTGCGAACATAGTTCACCACATAAGCAGTTGTGCTCGGGAGACAACTTTATGGGGTTTGGTTTTTGGATTTTAACGTCACAAAGCGGGCTACGATCGATTGACGCCGTTAGGGAAGGTCCGGATAATTCGGCCACCTGGAGTTCTTTACCGTGCACTGACATCGCATACGGACGCCTTTTTGTTTCGTGGGAGGTATCGAACCCGGTTCCCCCGGATCAGTATTTCTAGCGCCCCAACCACAGAGTTGCGGAGCACGACTTTGTGCGGCACTGAAAAATAAACATGCAGGGCGTCTTTGATGGTCGCCCGATAACTTTCGTCGCAACGCAGTACAGCTGTAGTGGTCACCGTTGTCGCTTCGCGGTGTACGAAAACTTTCGCCTGCGTCGCAGTGCCATGATTGGGAGCTTCCAAAGTTGGAAAAACGCGCACGTTCAATGGTGAAATGTGTTGCGGGCGGTACATGTGTTGAGGGCATGTGGTTCCGCCTGAACGTGGACACCAATCTTCCAGAGAGAGAAAGAGAGAGAAGGCAGAGAGGTTAACCAGGAAAGCTTCCGGTTTGCTACCCTGCACTGGGGAAGGGGAATGAGGAGTTTAAAGGAGAAAGATAGAAGAGAATGACAGGAAAGGTAAGGCGGCGAGGAGCACAGTCACAGTTTCTCAATCAAGTTTGTGTCTCTCATAAAACACATAAGTGCTTTGAAGGCTTTGCCGTTAGATGCCTTCTGTGGCCATTGGCCGAGGATTTTCTCCTCTGTGAAAGGACGGCTGTCAAGATGGTCCAGAGCCGAACGCAGCGCATATCTTTCGCTTGAAAAACTAGCAATCTTCCAGACTTTCTCACAAAATTCTTCAGTGCCTTATTTCGGTCCTGTGAGGCTTGAATCGCATCCTGTCCGCGTTTGATTTGGTGACGCTGTTGGTGGCTCAAGCCGCGAGAATGAGCACGTCCATGAAACGACAGTGTCGCATGTCGGATCTGTCCAACACATTATCCTTCCCGTTCAACGTTCTTGTCTGCTGTGTCACTGCAGGGACATAGGCGTCCGGGAGAAGTTAAGCTCAGGCCCCATCCATGGTTCCAGACGGTGTTAAGCGTGAGCGGTACCTGGAGAGAGAGGGGTGACAAATGTGAAAGGCACCAGCGGATGGAGAATGGGCCGGGTCTCAACGATTATGATGAAAACTTCTCTTCAAAGGAAAAAGGAAGGGGATTTATGGGAAAGTTGGTCGGATCCTTATTCCGGATGCGGTGAACTATAGAAGAATATAGTCCGGGATTCCGTTGGCCAAGGCCGCCGCTCTCGCCCTTTCCACGAGAGTTCGCTGGTCATCGAGATGCGAGCTGTACAGCGCTGCCTCCTACCCTTCCCACAGTGACTGTTTTTAGTGTCTGAGGCACTATTAGCACTACGTGAAATTATATCGTTACGAGATATTTGTGCATCAAAATGCAAGTTTCTCAGGAAATCCTGGCGTCACTCTTCACACTGCAACTCCCAAGATCATTCACTTGCACGTTTGACCTTGAGCCTAATGACGCCGTAGTGGAGGGCACCCGAAATTCCAACCTCGTCTTTCCCAAGGTCATTCACTTGCGCGTTTGACCTTAATTGAGTCGAGAGTCGCTGTAGTGGAGGGCTCCGGAAATTTCGACCACCTGGGTTCATGGCCTTTCACACGTGTTTGACCTTGAGCCGATGGATGCCGTAGGGGAGGGCTCCGGAAATTTCGGTCACCTGGATTTCTTTAACGTGCACTGACAACGTGACTAGGCGAGGGTTAACAACTGCTTAGCTGGCGCTTTGATTGCCCAGTCTCGCCACGGATGAGGGCCTTACCGGTGAGAGTGCGTCAACGCTTCGGCACAGGCATAAGGCTGTGTAGACATGCTTAGCAGAGCTTACGTTCGGATATAACTATGTTTAAACGGGATAAACCTCCGTGAATTTTTCTAAAGGAGTGTCTTCGTGGTATTTTAGTTGCAGCGTTCAGTTTTTTTGAGACCTCTGGTGGCACATTCGAGCCAGACGTTAAAGCGCTTTCTTCATAGTGTGGAAAATAGCGACATTGTTGTCCACCCGCGAAATGCAGCTTGCCTGGCCGAAAGAAGGTCTAACCTCATGTAGGCCCAACCACTTCTCGGCTGAGCCTCACACTGCTTTCTCGCCTCGACGCCGGCGATGAACGCGCGAAGCGTCGGTTAGGACAGGAATACGAGAGACGGACAGCTTCGGACGACGGCGCTATCCTGAAAGCGCGACAGTCTTCGCTGTCCAGCCTCATTATTACAGCGCCGGCCTTAAGCGCGTTGGGACGAAGTACGCGCTGACTGGCTCGATTGCGGGGCGCACGCGCGTATCGGTACGACACGGCGGTCGTCCGCAGCTTCAACGAACGGTATCCGACATTATTATCATGCCACGAGTAACGACCGCGCGTCGAGATGTTTTCGCCGCCGTTGATGTATACCACCGACCAGGACTTCCGGAGCGCGCCCACATCCCATAGAGTCCGGAGCCTTGCGTCATCGCCGCTACGGCTAGCCTCTTCTCATCCCTCCCCCTTTCCTGCGCATATGGGCTATGGTCGGCCCCAGCCCCCACCGAGGCCCCATTTCTGCCCCCTTCCTTCCCAAGATAAATGCTCGTCGGGCCAGCATGCGCGCTGCAATTTGCCGCCGCGCCTCAGCCCAAGGTAATCAGCTAGGTGGGCGGAATGCGAACTGGCCGCAGCGCTCGCGCAACAACCGCAGTCTCGCCGTAGCGCATACTTACACTAGTACTGAGCTGTTGTGTGTGCCCTTTAAAGTGCGCCCTCAACCGCTCGCGAGCGCTGATTTATGCGTGGTGGCGCGGGCCGAGCTGCGGCTAAGGTTAATCTCTGCGCCGTATCCTTCCTATACTCGCTTGTCTGCCTTTCATTTTTGTCCGTGCCTACGAACTGCTAAGCTGTTAACTTTTTTGTTGTTGCCTTATGTTTCGCTAGCAACTAGGCCCGTCTGCCGCATAGCGCGAGTTGTGAGGTTACTAAAGTGGAGACTGGTAACTGTAATTGCGATGTCTTTTCCGCTTGTTGGGCTGTCACTCAGAAAGCGCTGCCATCCAGTCCTATGTGTGCTTTTTATCATCGAAGAAGAGCCGTTATTAGTGATCAGGTTTCACTGCTCAGTGACTGATCTCTGCAACGCCTATGTCTCGACATGCATACGCAGTGGCCGCCTTGAAGGCATTGCAGGCACTTGAGCTTCCATTTCTGGCTTTTGTAGAGGTTGTGTGCTAGTCGGAACACGGTCGTCAGTTGCCCCCAAAGTACGGAACGTTTGCGAAGAATCGGTGCCAAGGTTGCGGCAACCTCGTGCGGTGACTGAACTCGTCCGCAGAGAGTGAGGTGCCGCGCTGTCGCCGTCAGCGCGGCGCCGGGCAAACGCCGGAACGAGCGTGGCGACGAGCGCGCGCTCGCAGTCGCGCGGGGCGGAAGTCGTCTGCTACCGAGCGGAGCAGACGACACCCGTGAAGGGACGCGCCGCTGCCTTTGCTGCTGAGGGCGACGGCCAGCTGCTAAACGGCGAGATCTCGTTGCATCGGCGAGGTGATACGATTGGCCCTGTTTTCGTGCCTACATTCCGATCTCGTGGACTGTTCAGTAATTTCTCCGTTGAGGAAAGAAACGCCAGAGTACGGACGGCGCTTGGGGGCATGCCTGAAACCGGTAGTGCCGAAACGCGGGCCGCTCGCTCCTGAGGAGGAGGTGGAGGAGGTGCGCAGGGGAGGAGGTTTGGGCGCGGTTCGCTAATAGGAGAGGCAGTACTCACCTTACAAGTGTTCGACGTATGCCAAGCTATATTGGACTTGTGTATGGCGCCAGGAATTGCGTGCTGTACAAAAAAAATTTGAATGATTGGGGTGAATGAGAATAAATGCTCAACTCGCTCCTGCCGTTTATTTTTTGTTTATTTGCCGTTTAAGTAAAAATTGAAACAATGCGCGAATTGCTAAGTTGTTATATTTTTAAATGTACGATAGTGCTTCTGTGGTTTTGGATGTCGAAGTTGCTAAGGTCGATGTCTAATATCTCATACCACCATGTCTCTTAATAAATGTGCCAACGGTGCAACTACCGGTCTGTTGAGCATCGTGCTCCTTACTGCCTACAGTGGTGGGAGAGGGCAGAGAGGGCGCCACCGCCGCGCTTTTGCGTCAGTGGTGTTTTTTCTTGCGAAGTTTGTTGTGGTTGAGGCTGTTGGCGGTGTGTGTGTGTGCGCGTGCATGTTACGCCAGCGCTCTTTGGGATATGAGCAACAAGTTACTTAGGGAATACTCATTGTCTTGTGGTGAGTAAACTCCTGCATTTCGCTGAAACAACGGCGCTGGCTATGATATCGCGCGGGCTGCCATCACTTTTGTAGCGTCGATCGAGAAATGTCTCGCATTCTTCAGAGGCCCTGCGAAGGAGAAGGGGGTTCTAGGCCTAATAACCTGTCGCTTTGGAAATGCCCCGTGCTCCTGACGTTGACATTTTTGTGTTGTTTGACCTGGCTGTTTTATTTCAACGCTGGAGGCTATGATGCACATTATATTTGATGGAAACGTTAACTATAGTACGCACTATGAGTAGTGTCTTGAGTTCTCCGCTGCAGAGGGTGAGCTGTCAAACTGACGGAGCAAGTCCGCAGGAGCATTACCTGCCTTGGCTGCGCGCTCGCGACGTATGCCTGCCGGGCCGCCCGTGTTCTACATACGGAATTTCAATACGTGCGCGATTTCTGGCGCTTTGTGGTACTTCTTGTTGATTAGCGCATCGGCGCGTTTAACAGCAGTTGTTCTATAAGAAAACATTCGGTCGATCGCTGTCTTTTGCCGTGAGGGGGAGTAAGTTTTGCTTCCAATTGTTCGCGTTTCATTACAACTATACTCTTTGAATTTTGTTGTTTTTCCTGGCAGGGAGAAATCATTGGGCTTGTTTTTCGTTGTCCCTTTTGAGTGCTGCTGGGAAATGAGGGATCCGTATTTTTATTTTATATTTTTTTGTTAAACAACGCGAAGAGAATGTGTGGAAATACATCTAGTCGCGTGTCGAGCGCCATGGCTTCCTGTAAATTATCAGCTTTGATAAACTCTTGATGGATATTATTGTACACGACGTAATAAACAAAATTATAAAGCTTCTTTATTACTGAAACAGCAGCATTTGCTAGCGCGTTGTGGGTAGCCCTGAAGTTTACTGGCGTTCTATATTTCGTGGAAACAGGCATTTTCTAGCCGGCACATAAACCAGTGTGAAAGGTGTTTGTGAACTAAGTTAGGGTGGCTAGGCACCCTAACTAAATGAAGGTTCTGGTAATTAAACTGACAGTCATGCACTTAATCGCTTTCGTGGCGCATAATATTAGTATTGGTTTAAAATTCTTTGTTTTGCTTAGAAAATATGCCTAGTTTCATGAATAGCAAGCTGCTTACAAATTCCTTTTCTATTGTCGTAAATCGCACATACTATCGTATCCAGTCATAAAAGATGCTTAGAAAATACACCTGGTTTCATGAATAGCATGCTAAGTATGACTTGGTAGAAGTTGCTGAGCAAGCTGCTTACAGTTACATTGTAAGGGTAGCAGGGGGTACATTCTATCATAGAAGGCTGGATGTATCCAGTTTAAAGATGATATATAGGCTAATTTTTCTGCACTGAGCTCTTTATATGGACCCTGAGGCGGGCTTATTGACACCTATCCTTCCTTCTTTTTTATTAAATGCAAGTTATCCCACTGAAAGCAACATTCATGATGAATTGGTAAAGCACACCAGTGTGATGTATGCTTTGCTGAGTGTCAAATCATTCTACAAACGCATTTTTTGGCCAGTCTTTTACTTCCCAGAGTCTTGTATATTTCTGAAGGGGAGTGAGAGCCTTAAAAGAAAAAAAGAAAAGAAATTGTAGTGGGAATGGGAAGTATATAGGATCCCGCGGTCCGGATGGTGGATTCACTCCATGTTTGCTCGCCTTTTTTTTCCGAGCTAGATGGCTCTGTCGGCAAGAATGCTCATCACCTCGGCTGCTTCGCGCTGCTGCCATAAATAAATATAAAATTCCACCTATGCTATCATACTGCAAAGCTTTTTGCTTATGATTGTAATTAGTAGTAGTAAAAGCACTTTATCAAGTAAAGAGTATTCTCCATTTTTATCATTAAAGAGAAATGAAATAATATAATTAAGAGCTGAATTGAATAGCACAGCACTTCACGATAAAAGAAAAGATACAGGATAGAAAAAAAATTCAACTGTCACTTGCGTTCTCCATGAAATTGCTAGAAGTGGCGAATTTATTCCATTTTAAGAAATCATTAACACTGCCAACAAGCTTAAGAAGGCTTTGAATATGGCGTACATTAAAAATGTGACTAAATCCAGCAAATACTAAATCGAGCTTTTGACGCCTACTCCTAATGGGAGGCCATAAGCACCCCTGTAGCAAGAAAAAACCAAGGCATTCAGTTTTATATTTATTTTTATATCTTTAGCTTCTATAGTGCAATGCATTTTAGTACCTGATGTTTATAAAGTACTTACGATTGTTTTTAGGAGAATTCGATAAATATTGAAGATGCGGTAGTTAAATTCGAGTCAAATTGTACCTTTTATTTTTTTATAGTTTTGAATATTGGCCGATTTCAAAGTAATATGGAGGAAGGACAAACAACTCTAGAGCTTCCAATTTTTGCAGAAATAGAGAACTCCTGGATAATATACAGAAAGGGTTTCAGCGGCAACACATTATTAAGTCATGCCAGAATGTAGGGCTGAATATCGAAAATTTTCAAAATCAGCCCTCAATTTTATACTTAATTTTATAATTTTAAGCAATATAATGCAATACCTTTCCAGGCCGTAATATTTCTGGGGTAATGAGAATTCCTGAGAAGGATATTCATAAAAATTGATAATGGGTTTTTTTCTTTTTAAATTGAAATCAATGTTGCGCCTTTTTTGCTGTTTTTGAATCTTGGGCGCATTTGATGCATTGTGGAGAACACACCTAGCAGACGAGAGCTCCCAATTCTGCCTGGAATTAAGGAAATTATATGCACATATTAAGGTGGAAAATGGACTTTTTTGTAGCGCATTGCTTCTGGAGCAATGTTTGCGATATTTACTAAATTAACTGCAGCAGCAAAACATGCTTTTAATAACTCCCATATAAGTAAAAGTTGCATAGATTTAGTGGATAAAGAAGAATAGATGACAAAATTTTAGTACTAGCAGCAGGCCTCTAAACTTTGAACTTTTTGAAATGGCAAAAACGGCGTTCTCCACCTGTAGTGATATACGATTTTTTTTCTTTTTTTTTTCTTTTTTTTTTCTTTTTTTTTTTTTTTTTTTACGAGAAAACTACGCCGTACCTTGAAAAACTAAAGCCCGTTGCATTTTGTCTGGACATTTGCCCACGACATATAAACATTTTATTGAAAACAAAAAATGGTCATGGGACCTCGATTACCGTTCTTATCTGAATACACCCATATGTTTTCTGACTCATCCATGTCGAAGTAAGTTGTTACATAAAGTAAAGGGAAACTGTGGAGGTTTTAGATTTTGATGAATTTTGGCGAGTCGAATGTTTATAGCTTGCTGTTTAAGCATGCCAAATATCTTGGCGCTAACATTTGAATCAGTGGTGCAATTAGCGATTAAAACTGTGATTGTTAATAGGGTCCTCTGCACTGCACAGCACCGGGTGGGAACGAATGACGTCATTGATGGTACCATTACATTTCTGGCATAGAAACGCTTGATTTTGAGCAGTAAAAACAACGCTAACGAAAGAAAGCAAAGCCCTACAAACATTGTTTGGCGGCATCAGAAGCGAGCGAAGGCAAGGAAAAAACGAATTCTTACCCAAGTCCATGACGTCATCACCTACCTTCTCTGAAAACGTTCAGTGCTAGGAGAAGCTCGAGTTTTAATCGTCGATTATGTCATCGGTCAGAATGCTAGGCAAAAACACTTTGCCTGCATTATCTACAGCCTCTCTAGATTTGAATCCTTGAATATTGTGGAATTCTCGAAATGTGATGCAGCTGCCATATAAACAAATCAGCCTGTTTTGGGCACTTTAAAGCATTCACTCGTGCAAACAGAAAAGCAGCTGAAAATTGGTAATAACAGTAACCAGAGCCGTGCCAGAACTGCTAATAGAAACACTGACCCAACCATTCAGCAAAAACAGACTCCTTTGTTTATGTTAGGGCAAAAGTCTTAACTGCAGCATCGAAATGAGACAGCTTTCAAAAGATTTCACTGGATATCCTGTCGGGTCTTAGTGCTTACTCCACATTCATCATGAGGCTCATGTCAGTTGCCATAGCAGTTGTGATGCCAGTCGTTGTCAAGCCACCTAAGTGGCAAGTGGGACAACGGCATGCACAACAGATACCAGATATTCCTGTGGCAGCTTGGCTCAATGTCCGGTATTAGTGGGGAACTGGCCACTTTGAGAGACTTCAGTGTGTGTGAGCATTGCTGAGTTGAGCAAACAGTGCGGCACAATAAATATTTGATTGCTCCACACTGTTTTTTCCATGTAGACTTTGGCCACATGTTTTGGTGTATTCTGCATCGCCACACACAGGCCAAATGATCTGTAAGGCCAGCGCATATGAAATAATGCGGACCTTTTCAAATAGACTGCTATACCTCCTAGTTGATGCAGCGCCATCACTCTGGTCAATATACAGAGTTCCATCATAGTATTGTTCAAAGATCCATGACCAGTAAAATATGAAGATGAAAATATGTAGCTGTTCCCTTGCTCAAGCTGTGCAGGCATCGGTGCTGCCATAGCTGTAAGTCAAAGGGTTGTTCTTTGATAGCATGTAAAAAAATACTTTTAGGTAAATGTCCATGTCATACCATCCTGGAGCTTGTTTCCTGCAGCATAGACTTTGAAATTAAATTGCAAGTTTGCTAAATCTCTTATTTTATTTCTCACTGATACCAGCTTATCCTTATACTCAAGTTTTAGAGCATGTCTCCCTTCTTTTGACTTTTTTTTCTGTGACTGCTGGCTTTAATGTGCTTGCTCATTATTTAATAGGGGGCAAAACTTGAGCAATAGTAATCTAGTGACATATTCCTTAGCAATGGTATTACCAATGCCCTGTGAAGGAAACCTGCCACAAATAATGCACATAAGGTTTAGTGTCAGAAAAAATCAAATATTTTGAAAAGCTTGTGCAGTTCATTTACATTTTCGAACTTTTATACACAGTTGTTCCTTTTCCTCAAAAATTGCTAGAAACAGAATGAAATTAGCACTGCAGGAAAGTACATTAATGTTACATGAACTGGATGTGTATGCAAAGAATAAAAAACTAAATGTTTTGGAAATCTTTTTATTCACAGTGTTAATTACATCAGCGGGAGCAATGGAAAAAATGCTTGAAAATGTAGTTTTCCCTGCTGTCTTAATTCTATTTCCACTTCTGCAGCACAGATGTGCTTTTCCGCACGGTTATATTTAGTGTGGCATTTCTGGCCATTTCTGAGAAAAAGTACAAATGTATGAAATAAAGTTTTCAGTAAGTCTTAAAAAACATTTGCACTCACATAGCTTTAATTATCTTCCAATTTTTATGGCTGAAGTGTCACCCTACCTTAACAGGGCAGCTCTCCAAGAGTGGGGCACCGTCCCTTTAGCTCACTCATTGGCATCACATGATTGGCTGCTAATTTTTGGATAGTAACTTTCATGCAAGGTGACACTAATTGCCCATTAGTTTTCAGAATATATTGCATAAGAAAGTTCTTTTCTCATTGCTCCTTTTGAACATGACTGTGGCACTACGAGAGGACTTAAGTGTCACGGGCACTGAAATTCATGGGCTAATATTTTGAAAAATGGTATAGAAAGCAGTGATGGTGTCTTGACCCACAAAGTGAGTAACAAGTCTTGGGCTCTGAGCCTGCCACCTCAGGTGTAGTTTGTGCTTCGGCTTGGAAATCCGAAAGCTTGCAAAGAAATAATAATCTGTGTGAGGTGTTTGTCTGTTTGTGCTTGAGCTTCATACTTTTACCAAGAAGCGACTGAAAAAATTAAAAGAGTTCAATGCTGCTGAACCAAATATTGAGCGAAAGGATTAGCTGCGGGTGACCGAGCGTTCTCTTTTTCTTCTTCCTCAGCCCACATATAAAGCCCCGCTTTAACCAAGCCGTATGAACTTGCCTTAGTAGCCTATAGGGGTAACGTGAATGCCGGGGTCCTGGCAGGCTGATTCTGACATAACTATCCCATGTGAAACAAGAGACCCAAGTTGGCAGCTCCTGCCAACTGAGTCGCGGCTCCGACCGAGCCACGCCGACCTCTTGAGTTGGGAGTCCATCTTTCGACTTTGTGTCACGTGGGGTGTGACGTTACAGCGTCACGTGGGTAAGACGTGGCTACCGCCGCGCTACGCCAGCCGCTTGAGTTGGTAGCGTAGCTCTCACCCTACTGTCACTTGGGGTGTGACGTCACAGCGTCACATGGGTAAGATGTACATGGCTACCGCCGCGCTACGCTGAAGGCTCGAAACCTAGAGTAGTATTGCTTTCACAATAAAACAAAAGGGGAGTTTGGGAGGATGCTACTTAGAGGGGAAAGTGAACTTGAAAGGATCATTCGCGTGACTGTGCTGCCCAGATACAAGGACACTGGAATCAAGCTGCAGCTCTTTAAAGATGCACCTAGAGGCTTGTCAGTGGCGTCAATTTAATAGCCGAATACCTGTGAATGACTGTGATGGAAGAAATTGTTACAGCAATGTTTAGTGTGCGAAGAACATAAAAAACAAACAAGAAGCCCTTGGGTACGCAAAACGTGACATTTCACACTTTACACACTTAATAACTTCGAGAAATTAATGCGTAGTACTTGCTCTACATTATTGATCGCTCTAACAGTCGTATAAAATTTAAATTTCTCACATGGCAACATTTTCAAAAGCACAAATTATTTCTTAGTAATCCTTTCGAGCAATCCAGGTCGTGCTGTGCCCTCACAGACTGAGGAGTGTCTGTGAAATACTAAATTGACAACTTCCAACTCAGTTGTCAATTATCAGTTTTCAGTTTGTTGTCTCCTGAATGCAATAGAAGAGCTTCAGTGTAGTAAAGATGTGCCATGTATGCATTCCTGCAGTTGCTCATTGTGCAGATTTCCTGCTCTGATTGGTTTTTTATTTCTTGATCATTTGAACAGGGAGCGAGCATCTGATGTCATGGTTGCCATTGAGATGACCCACACATGGCTTCAATGAGTGGAGTGTAGAAACATGCATTTTCGCTCAATGTTCCTAGTTTTAACATGGTGGCTGCCACGAAATTGATTCAAACTTTGTTATTGGTTTCACGGTGATGCTTGATGGTGAATTGTACAATTATCCTTCAGGTTTATGACAGTGTTATAACCTCCAAGCAAATCTGCTCTTTTTGAGGCATTTTTGTGCCTATAAAATAAACTTCCGTTCGGGTCTCTTTCTTTCCAGATGGGAAGGTTGCGGAGTCCGAGCCATGACCGAGTCGTCGCTGCTATGGGAACAGTGCAGCGCCTCCCCAGTCTGTGTAAGTGCTGAATAGTTTTGATTTGTTTGTTTTGGTGAGGAGGGTTGCCCCTGAGACTTGGGAACAACTTGCTTTGCTCTTTGCATGGCGCTGTTTGGATTGTTTTTTGCGTGAGGTAGTTTTCTTCAGAGGCCTGCTGAAATGCATTCTTAACTTACATAGGAAAACACTGTCTTTTGGGCTCAAACTATTTAGTTCTATCTTTTGTTGTCTGTGTTTTATTATCTGTGTTTCATTAAGACTTGAAAATAATGCATTGCTGTTATACTCAACATAAGCTACACAACTATGTAATACAAGCGTTGCTATGGCTTCACTCAAAGGTTTGACACTGATGTTGAGCTGCGACTTTAGCTCTGAGTAGAGGGGAAAACGCCCTAGTACTCGGGTATTGTCGAGATCTTTAAAAATCCAGGTGGTTTAAATCGATTCGGAGACGTCCAGTAAGGCTCACCCGATAGCCCACAGCATTGCATCAGAACTTGAAGCACACTGGCAACACCTGTGAACAGTGCTCAAAAGCGCTTGGTAGGCCACTTCTTGCACCCCTCAAGATGGCCGGTATAGGGGACTTCCACTCCAGCAGTTCTTTATAACCTCCTTGGTGCATACCTACATAAAATGAAAGTTTCATTCAGCCCCTGCTAACACCAAGCTTCTTTTTAATAAAAGAATAGTTCATTTGCATCTCAAATACGCATCATCAGCTTGGGATCCAGGCACTATTGATCTCATTATTTAGAAAATGATTTAGAAAAACAGCTTGCTTCATCTTCTCCAATTATAACTGCACTGCCAGCGTACCCACAATGAAATCTAAACTCAACCTGTTAACTCTCACATCTCGTCGAAAGCTGGCGTGTATATGCCTCTTCCATACGATGTTTTACCATGATGTAGTCAAGTAAAACTATAATTGCTGGGCTAGTTGGTGCATTGCTCATAAAAGGAAAGATTCACAGCGCTAGGTTCGGAATGCATCAATGACTCATCTGTATCACTATTTAGTTGTGAAAGTCGGCTTTTGAATTTTGGTAAGATAGGGAAGGCCTAAACTGGTATGCATACGTTGCCGACAGTGTGGGAGCATTTGTTTTTTGAAGAAGTTTGTATGTGGTATGGTTCTATTATAATTTACATTAACGCAAGCATCCAAGCCTGTGAAGTAATAACTGAAGTTTACTGCCCTAGCAAGTCGTCACTGAACAAGACATCAACATTTCGATTACTGGAACCTCCATCTTCTTTTTGTGCGGAACTGCTTGCAGTTCAAGAGGTGTTTCACTCTGTGACCACCATTCTCATGCTTCCCACGGCCTGTATTGTCATACATACTGATGCCCTCCAGCTAGTGGCAAAGCTACTTAGTCGCGTTAATAGTAGCCCAGAAATCTGCCAAAACATACACAGTCTAGCTGCTCGCATACCACATCCAATTCGTATTGAATGGGCTCCGCGGGACCTTTTAAGTGCTCAAAGCCATGTGGATTCTGCGGCCCGCTTTTCGAACTCAACCTTGACTTCGCCAAACCTCATAAAATTGGACAATGCTACCCTACTTTTAACAAGAAAGGAGCACCTCCGACGCTGTACACGTGCTCTTATACCTCCGTGTACGGTAAGCCTCCCCCGCTGTGTAACCCGTGCAGAGGAGGTGGCGCTTCGGAGGACTAAAGTTGGGGTGGCCCTAACACCGGCAGTGATTCGAAAGTGGCCACAATTTCAGTATTTGTATCCACACCCTGGGTGCCCCCGTCTGCAAGTCCAGAAATACAGAAGCTGATATCCATCACCTGCTGTGGGAATGTCCAATGCTGAAGCCGACGCGGATCCGGCACCTGGTGGCAGCTGGCCTCTCCCCCCATAATCCGCAGTTATATGTGTTTGTACGCAGGGACCGCATCGTCGTTCACTCCTAGACTTTATTGCATCAGCCAACGTTTTTTCATTTATTTGACCATACCCTTTATCCATCACAACATTCTTTTTATGCCCTGAGGCAATAAAAAAAGTTTGTATGTGGTGTTGTTTCGGGAAAGAAGTTGGAGTCAGCGCCTGTCTTGTGTGCCTGTTTGTGAGTGTCTATTTGTTAGCACTGTGAATTTTCCTTTTACGATGATGGCCTACAAAATAGATTGCTTATTCCGCTTAGTTGGTATTATCTCGCATAGACCACATTCACAAAGTTGGCATAATTCCGCGCAGCACTAAATGCTTCTCCAATTCACTCATACACCGCACATTAAAAGACTGGAGTCACCTCTCCTCTCCCAGTGCACTGATTAATTTTTTATTGCTGTGCAATTTCGATCACACAAGGTTTCAATAGTATTGTGTAAGCACTGCCTTAATTTTGTGTGTTCATTTATTCATTTTCACCGCACCATGTTTTAAAAAGTTTGTCGTGAAATTAGTGATTGTATATTGTATAATGGTATGCTGTGCATATATATATATATATTTTTTTTTTGTAGTCAGCCCACTCCCCTCTGTATTAACATGTTTACCCTGAGGGTAATAATAAATAAAATAAACTAAAAGCCTCCCAACTTCCCCGGAACACTATAGATTTTTTTTACTGAACTTTCTGATTGTACTACCACTGCCTTGTATCTCCCGATAAGTTGCCTCTGCCTGTGAAAAAGATGGGTTTTGTAGAACCTGCACTATGGAATCTGCTGCCGCATTGTAACCATCAGGATCACTATCAGCAACTGTGCTAACATCATGTTTAGGCAGCTGATCAAAATCAAGTCAAAGTCAAAGTAGCTGTGGCCGGTTGCATTTCATTATTGTAGTTGCAGCTGCTTGTGTGTATATTTAGGTTAGCTAGACCGCCTGTGTATGGTGCACAGGGTTACAATGCTTTTGTGTGCTTGACGACGATATCTTGGAATTCATGGTGCTCAAAGCACAAGAGGAGGTATTTGCAGAAGGTTTTGTGTCCTGAAGGTGAACATCTCTGCCTCCTGACACAAGGCAAACATTCTGCATAATGTTTAGATGCAACATCAGTGTGTCTCATGATGGTACAGTGAACTAGAATAGACAGTGTATTGCCCCAAAGATGTCGCCTATTTCAGCCGATTTCAAGAGAGTGCAATTGCAGTGCTGCCAGAAATCTACGTATCACTAAACGTGACTTGAAGCGAACCAGAAACTAGAACTGAATTCCGCTCATTAATGTGGAAAACGACCCATCTGATGCTGAGGATGCTTTGAGCATTTGAGTAAAACTTCTCCAACTGTTTTTTGAAGGTAGTAGAGCGTGCTACTACAAGGTTTCTGCAAAAGGACCTCATTAAACATCGTCTGAAGAGGATTTGAAATGCGATGCATGTGGCCAGTGATCCAGCAGGCTGGCATTTCAACAGGACAAGGTAGTCATCACCATACCAGAAAATCCGAATGATTTGTAAGGGGTTAAGTTTTTGTTCCAAGTTCCTGTCATGAAGTACCAAAGGGAGGTTGCTGTGTATGGGTGCTGTGCAAGTACCAGGGCCCACTCCTTTTTTTATGGGTGTATATTTGCCCTTCAAACTGGTCCAACAATGACCAAGGTAACATTTTAGAAGCTCCAGGAAAGTGTCCATGTTTGTCCCACACACATTCGGTAAACAGATATATGATATTCTTCTATGAATCTTTTTCCTGCACGGAACATATAAGTCTTTGACGTCATCTGAAAACCAGCTCTCCAATGGAGTTCTGACAAGGAATGATTCTTCAGCCTTGAGCAAGGCCAGGGATCCTTGTAGGTACTGCCTTGTCGGAACTTGTCGAATTCCACATTCTGAAATGATGACGCGAAAAGTGATTTCATCCTTGTGACTCTTGGGCCGTAAAGAACGCTTTCAAACGAGACGCATTTGCCATTTTTACAGGTGTGGCTAGTCATTTCTAAGCTTGCATTTTCACACAGTCTGACGGGTTCATTCTTGACTGTGGTCGGCTTACAATGAGATTTCTAGACATTTTTGCACATGGTGGTCATGGTCGTCTTGCACGCTCTTGGGATAACGTGCTCCTCGAAAAAGGTTACTTAAACGCATGGGAACAACTTGCATTTTTACTTTTTCGGAAGATTCATGAAGATGCCCCGCCCACGGTGTAAGAAATATTTCAGGTGTAGTAACAGCGCCTCCGCGGCCGCGGAAATCTCGTACCAACTTCGACGCTTCACCGTGAGATGGCGCTACTGTACAGGAGGCTTTCAAATGTGCGCCGACGCGTTGTATCAGCAATTATAGCGTTGTTGGTGATGCGTCACCTGTGCGAAATGAATGTACTCGATTTTAATGGTACATTTTCAGCGAAATTGGTCAGCTAGATTTCCAGGTTATGACCTGATATTTCTTTAAAGGTGCGATGGCATCTGAAACTGCGATAATTTTTGCCGTGTGGTCCGCTTTTCCTCAGGCAACGAACGCCTAACATGGCCTGTTATTGTGTAGATAAAAAAGCACAATCGAGCTGAAACAATTAAATGACAGCTAACCATGTCTACCAAAGTCCGCTATTTCGCATCGCCACTTTTGCTTTCCATGTGTGTGTAGAACAGCTAGACACTGATGTAAATAGCTCGGTAACAGGTCATCATTCTTATGGAATTTAGAACCAGAGGTATTGTTTGTAATACTGACGCCCACAAAAGTACTGACAAGGAGTATGTGTGTATATTTGTTTCTCGTGGCACACAAACGGCTTTTCACTACAGGTAGGTGTTTGTTGAGCTCGGGTTAATTAGAGGGAAGCAGCTGCAAGAATTTCAAAGGCATATAGAACGCACTTAATTTATTCTCTGAAAACACAAGCAATGGAATTACACAGTAATGACAAGTAACAGGCCCCGCAGGCGATACTTCGCTCTGTGAAAATGCAACGAAAAGAGAGTGCTTGAAAATTTCAACGAGGATAAAACAGTTTTAAACTAGCTTCGATAGCTTGCGCAGCTTTTGTGTTTTGTTTTCAGCATTCTTTTTCAGCTGCTTGCAATACTGCCGCATGCGTAGTGCTACGTAATAATGCACGACTTGTGCCATTATGTCGACTTTATGCTCACTGCATGGAAATGACATCTTATGATTGTCTAGAATGTAGTCGACAGTTATGTCATAGACATTCTTATCAGAAGCATGCTTCTGAAACTGTTTTTCTATTTCTTTTAAGAGAGAAAATATGGCGACATTTGCATGTAGCAGACCGCCTCGTGTTTTCTGCAAAACTAAGGCTGCTTCGGGCCTGGTCACGTTTGCAGAAGCCGTTAGCCCAGTTTTGCACGCTGAGCAATCGGTGCATTTCAGCAGTTTCCTGCATAAAAACCCGGTGACATAATAAATTATACAATCGGTTACACTAGCTGAGTCGGGTTCGTTGTGAATAAAGTCCTCACATTCATTCTCACTGTCTACAAGACCATCAAGTTTGGCCTTCAGCTCATTGATTTGTGGCTCGTAAGGTTTTTTGAAGACTAGAATCATGTCGGACAGGTTTATCAGACGCGAGTCTTCATTTTCATGTACCTGGCAGTTGCCATATCTTGGAGGTCTCAACAAGCTGTACACAGAAAGCATGCTGTACAGCTGCAAGAAAGTTGGTAGACACGGGTGCTCATTTTGCCCACCTGCTTGGCGGATAATACCGAAGAATTTTTCGAGCACATCTTGGTTAAACTTCGCAGTTAAAACATACTTGAAATTGCATTTCTCCAACAGGTACTTGGAAAGTTGCATGCTTGAGGGAATAGTCACTCTTAAGCCCTCGGCAGTTGAATTTGAAAGAAAATTTCTTTGGTCAATACGCCCTGCCTTCACGTTTTTTTCCCAATCATTGAGCCAATTCAGGAAAGATTCTAGAACAACAAAATCTTGACTGTGCAGTTTTAACCCTTCCTTTGGATGTTTCCGATTCAATGCATCGAACAAATTGTTCATTTTCACAGTAAAATCAACAGTGCCCTTGACATTCTCTAAACCTGGCGTACCTCTTTTGGAATAGAACTCTAGCCCATTGGCAACGCTAAGGCTGAACAGCTGTGTTGCTAGTTTCACCCGCATCTTTTCAGTATTTGTTGGGTTTAGATGTGAGTATGAGAGTTTAGGACAAACCCTCAATTTGCCTGAATGCTTAGTGTCTGCAACATATAGCTCGTCATAGTGTGACCAGAAAACACGGGTACTATTAACACAAAGCACTTTTTGCTGCAAAAGTCGATTTCGCACGCACTTGACAAGATGTGGTACATCTGAAAAAACATAAACATTCCGCGTCTCACAAGCAGGATTGAGGAAGAAGTTCTTTGTTGCCTCTAGTTCTCCGCTAACGCCAAACTGTTTCCACATGGAGCGGTTTGTTGCGGCACCATCGCAAACAATTCCATCAACAAACGCGCCTGCGTCCTCGAGGAGGAGGATAGCCTTTACGATGAGCTCTGCCAACACAGTTCCTTTTGTGGGTCCAGAGCTGGCGAAAACTGCAACGGGTTGGGAATAGTTTTCTCCGAATGAACGAAATAAAAACACCAGTCCGTGGTCCGCTAGCTTCTCTGGTGCTGTCACACCATCCCTGAAATCTGCAAATCCAGTGTAGGTCATCGTTCTTGCGTTTACTCGCATCTCTTTCCGGACGTGAATCTCATCGAAAATGAGAATACCATGCCGCTGGAAAGTGTCTTTTTTTGCGAGCTTCTTCTTAAAAGCAGCAAAAAAGCGTGGATCAAAACCGCAGTTCACACGTATCATTGACAAGTACTTCTTTATAGTTGAGACACACGGCAGCGGCAATATGTCGTTATCCCTCAAGAATGAGTACGCTGATGGGCTGCGAATGTGAAGAAGCAGGCAGAGTAGTAGCCAATGTTCCGTGTAACGTCGGCCACTTCTGTTCTTGCATTTTGCAGCTGCAATGCACTCTTTAATTGCAGTTGCTTGTCCTTCAGGAATATTCAAGCCACTTAGCTTCTCACTTAGGGTTTCATCAGAAATCGAGGAGAGTTTATTCTTCGCCTGCTTTAGCCGGATCGTGATTGTTCGGAGCCTTTTTCGTAGAGAGTCAACTGACCGTTTCAGCGCATATCGGGCTCTCCTGAAAGCAGCTATGTTATTGGCTCCGGGGACAGTCATGCGGAAATAGCGAGGACGTTTTTTCTCTTTGTTTTTCTCGACCATTCGTTTCTTGTGAATTCGAAGTGTCGTTGGAACACGCTCACAGTATAAGCACACGCTTCCACTGTGTTTGAGAATCAACGCACATTTTTTGTGCCGCCATTGGCCTGTGATGTCAACAAACGCACTTTCAGGCCGGACTTTAGGATAGGCCCTAACGTTCGGTCCACCAGAACACAAACGTGTTTCGTTGACGCGGGCGATCAAGGACTCAATATCTTGAAAACAGCTCACCTCGGAAGGAAACCCACAGCAGCGAGGGGCTTCTTTTCCCAGTAGCGCAACTGTAACTTTCAGCTCGCTGTCAATAGAAACTGCTTTTCTTGTAACGACACGGCTTGCAGGAGCAGTGAAGTACTCGCTGTAATCGTTACCTGACGCAGTGTTTGAAAGCAGAGTTGCTGACTTAAGAAAATGCAATTCTGCATACACAACTGTTTGCACGCCGTCCAAGTCAATTTTATGGCAGGCCCACGCAGTGTTCGGGAGTGCTAGGCTATCTGCCGCTTCGAAAATCGCAGAGAACGCATTTGAAGAAAGCATCGTTGGAAGTGCTACAGGAGCAACAGCCTCGCTCAATGGATCTGGCGGCTCCGACGGCATGTCACCGGCGTCAGTAGCAGTTGCAGATACAGGGCAGTCAGACGTTACACGGAGTTTTTTCCTAGCTACAGGCGGTTGGCGGTTCGCGGGTTCTTTCCTTTTTTTCTCCTCCTTCGACATGTAGCTAGGACAACCGGGGAATATCGTAGGGACTGCGTCCTTCGCCAGGCTAGCTCTTCGTGGCGCACTAACCAGCACATGCCCTTTGTAAACAGCATCCCAAGTCCTTGTAATATATTTTGGGTCAAAATGTTTTTCGCAGACGTAGTCCGTTGCCTGCAATACACGGTCTTTACGGGGAATAGCGTGGCGCCATACCTTCAAGCGTTCCTCTTCTTTCGGAGCCGCAAAGAGCGATACTTTGTCAGCACAGCTCTGGTACCCAGAGTTGCACCGGGGCACAAAGCACTTTTTCCCCATTTCGCTTGCCTTCAAAGAGACGACTTGACTACACGCATGAAGAAGATAATCCTTGGCAACCAAAACACCACCACACAAGTGAAATCATCACGAGCAAAGCAATACACAAACGTGAAAAGCAAGCGCAAAAGCAGCACACTACGAACACAGCGTAAGGCGCCAAGCCCCCTAAAGCCCCCTCGGCCCTAATGCCATCTAGTGGCGTGGGAGGGAAATGGGTACTGATTTTCCTCTCCGGCCGCCGTACGAACGGCGCAGTGAGCTGTATCACCTGAAATATTTCTTACACCGTGGCCCCGCCTAAAGAATTCCACAACTTGGGCTTTACACTGGGACTCCTGCTTTAGTTTTTACTCTTTTTACCACTTCGTCCACATGGTGTCTTTAGTCTCTCTTCTTGACGGTGTATGTTGCACAAGCAAATAAACCATTTTTTCTTGGCACTAGCCAGACCTTGTGTTTTTGCTCCTTGCCCTTGTTTGTGCTGCTATTGCCCGAGTAATCATAAACTAACTAACCTGAACAGCTGCTCTACATTAGTTTGACAAATTAATGTTTATACAGTCTACATGTAGAAGTAAGCAGGTCTTACACACATACAAAAGTGCTTGCTGCACATACGGATTATGATGCACGAAACAAAGCTGTAATGAAGGGGGGAAAATATGTATGTATGTATGTCCAACGTTATGTAGCCGCTTGCGAACTCTGTCAACGCCGGAAGAAACCCCCTGTGCTACCACCTGGACACCTGTAGCCGATTGCTATCCCGACTGAGCCATTTTCTCGTGTTGGCCTTGACCTCCTAGGGCCCTTCCCCGAGTCCTTGTCAGGAAACAAATGGATCGCTGTGGCCACCGATTATGCCACGCGGTACGTGATCACTCGTGCCATTCCAACCAGCTGCGCCACAGACGTTGCTGACTTTCTTTTGTACGACGTCATACTACACCATGGTGCTCCCCGTCAACTACTTACCGACCGTAGCCGCTGTTTCCTTTCCCGAGTTGTTGAAGAAATACTTCGTTCTTGCTCCGTTCGGCACAAGTTCACCACTGCGTATCACCCTCAGACGAACGGCCTTACGGAGCGTCTTAGCTGCACACTCACCGACATACTCGCAATGTACGTATCCGACAGTCATCGCAACTGGGATATTATTCTTTATTCTTTATTCAATGATTACCCCGCTTAGCCCGAGGGCGCTACAGCAGGGGGGTTACAGAGTGGAAAAAAACACATCTTCATTTATGGAGCCATTTGTTACCTTTGCATATAACTCTTCGAGTCATGACACTGCTGGGTACTCTCCATTCAATCTTCTCTTTGGAAGAGACCCGTTACTGCCTTTCAACACTTTGCTTCCCGCCGCTGGCCCCGTCACAACCTATGCCCGCGATACCATCGTCCGAGCCGACGCTGCTCGCCAGATTGCTCGTCACAATCTCACCACCGCGATGTGAACTATCCTCCCGGATCTCTGGTGTTGCTCTGGCTTCCGTGCCGTCGTGTGGGGTTGTGTCAAAAACTTCTGCCCCACTACGCAGGTCCGTACCGTGTACTACGCCCAGTGACCGACGTGACCTATGAGATTTCACCGCTCCACCCAAAGGCACCGACTGCTACACCCACTTCCGAAATCGCACATGTCGCCCGCCTAAAGCCATATTACTCCCCCTCCACATCGCACGCCTAATACGCACCGGGACGTTGCCTTTTGCCGAGGGGGGGGTAGTGTTACCTGGAAACGCGGGGACCAAAGTGATGTGCTCACTGACGAAGACGACGACTGAGGAACACGGGCACGACAAAGCGTTGAAAAAGAGGACGCTGGCAGAGTGAACACTGCACGGCTACTGAAGTCTCAGCGTCAAGTTCAGCCCATCGCAGTGCTGTTACATTAAGTACATCCCCGTAACAATATGTTCGTAATGAAACCTACTAATATCACCTCTTTATGAAAGTGAGAATGTAAAGCATATTGCTGTTCACAGTAGAACCACCAGTAATGTTTGATCGCTCCTCATATATCTAAATTTAGTAGCCAAGAAACAAAATCATAGAAGTAGTTCAGGAAAAATTATTTGTGACGTTTCTTTTATAACCCTAAAAATAGGGCACAATTCTTGAACCAGATTTCGAATAAGTATTGGATTTTTTGCTTTAATGATTGCCCTGCATAAAATGCACTGCCATAGCACTGTACATAGTTATATGTTTCACTTCCATTGAACACGGCCGCTGCGGCCGGGATTTGTACAGTGCTATGGCAGTGCCCTTAGGATTGGCAGCCGAGTGCCTTATCAACAGAAGCACTGCGGCGGTGGAGCCTTGTGTGTTGCTGATTATTCTGTCCAGTGAGCAGAGATATAAGCCTGCCCCTTAGTTATTGCCAGTAGTGACTGCCATTTTTGTTTCTTTGGTAGTGGTGGTAGGCGTAGCAACTGATGCATTTACATCACAATAAGGTTGCCTTTATTGATAATGCTTCATTGATTTTTGCATTGTTCGTTGTGGGGGTCCTTAAACGGGGGCAGTTTAGGTCATTACAAGTAAGGCGCTCCCCTCTTCGCACTGACCGTCTCTTCTTGTCATTCGCAGGGGTTCCTGGCACCACCTGGGGACCCCTGTGTAGCTGTAGGGTCAGCTGAGCCATGGAGTGTGTGGCCGGGGGCTCGGGCCTTGGCGGTGCTCTCCCCAAGGGTCGTAGCTCCTCACCGGGAGACTTGGGCTACCACACGCTGCTGTCCGCACCGGGATGGCCGACCACGACCACGGGCAGTGGCCACCACCAGCGACCGGCAAGCACGCGCTGCCTGTTTGACCGATTGCCAGACGACCTACTGCTGCGCGTGCTCGCCTGCTTGTCCAGTGATGAGCTGTGTCGGTGCGCCCGTGTCTGTCGCCGCTGGTACTTCCTGGCGTGGGAGCCACGACTGTGGACCAGTATTGTGCTGTCATCGGAGCATCTGCCTGTCGATCAGGGTCAGTGTTGTTCGTGCCTCAAAGTACAGTGATGACCAGCTGGCTGTGCAGACTGTCTGAATGGGCCCTCCCGGTGCCCTTCATGATGGGATGCATTAGCAGCAGCACCCCCTTAAAGAAGCCTGTGTCGCATGTGAGGAGGCTTCACCTCAGTGCACGGCACTTTATGAGTGCACATTTTCGGAGCAGTGGAAGAGCCATGCACGTGTAAGGCTGGAAGCACAGAAAACGCGCAGGACTGTCAGTGCTCATCCGAAGCGCCACGCAGCTGTGATTGGTTATCTGGCTGATGCGCTGTTGATAGCTGCCGTTGCCTTGGGCTGGTGCGAAGCTCAGAAAAGTGAAACCAAAACTAAGTAGCGGCCTGTTGTCATAGGTGGTGGGTTCCATGTTTCGGCACTCTACTATGGCGCTCGTCAAAGGCACGCAGTCATCTCTGCAGCATGCAGTTTAGACATGAGTTTGGATTTGAGGAGTACTATTTTAACGATTGTTTATGCTGCAAAGTATACTTGGATGCGGCCTAACCAGTTCGAAACCCATAGCGTCTGTACGACGCCATATCCTTATATGGACGTTCGCTAGGGACCGTGCCAACAGTAAGAATTGTCTGTATTTCCAAATTAACAGAGATCAAATTAATGACCATATAGGTGGAAGTGTCAGAGATCACATGGAGAGCACCCACCTCACATTCGGGAGGTACCAGGTTCAATCCCAGGTGCCACCGGGTGCCTACCGGTTTTCAGTGGGTATAAGATTTTCCCCGGCCTGGTGCTCGGCTCTTCTGGGGTGAAATGCTTGGGAAAGAGGTCATGGACCAGCAGGCAGCTGCCGCGACGGCTGCCAGCCCCTGTCCTACAACCTCTGTGCTGGTTGGTCATGGTGCCAGTTTGGCTTTCCCACTTTTCCCTGGTTTTACTGGTTTTATTTTTCTCCTGCATTTTGGAGATAATGCATGCTTGTAACTCTGCCGCCTTATTGCAGGGATGTTTCTTCGGCCATGTGCTGAGCTCCAGTCTGCCTAGACGTGTTGGTACAAAGTTCAAATTATCCACGGCTGAACCGACTCTTGTTCAAATTGGCGGGTTTTTATTGCGTTAGTAATACTGCTCCAGGTTTCAGCCTGTCGCGTCGTCCCTGGGAAGGCCACGTTTGACCTTGAGCCGCAGCCAAGCCGAATACGCCGAATACGAATATATTTTTGCGCTACCTCCAATATGAACCTCTCTGGAGCTTAGCCGGAACAAAGTAGTATGGTTCAAATTATTGACATTCGAATTAACAAGCTTTCACTGCAAATCTCGGTGTGCCGCTATATTTGCGTACCCCTAACATTTTCAGGGGTATTTCACAAGCAGGAAAGTAAGAAAGAAACACTTTGACAAAGCAGTTAGGTGCACAGAATGCACATTGTATCTTGGAATACAGGGAATAAAAACACTAAGCATGCCCGCGTTGACAGTTCAGACTTTCACTGGAAAAGGTTGAGTGACTTGTGTAGCATGTGAAATCTGCTTGCAGAAATAACATTCAGCCAGGATGTTGAACTGGAACCGAATCCGAGCCTGAAATTAGGATTTTACCTATACTTTTGTCCGGAACCAAACCCGAACGATTCCAAGGAACTGCTCGCAACACAATTCTGTCTCACTTTCGTGGCAAAATAAGGGCTTTTACTGTGCATGTTTGCAGCAAGGAGCTGCTTTAGGCTGTCCAAAATTGGGCCATATATTCATGACATAACAAGAAGGAGAGAGAACAGTGGCATCTTCGAAATAGCAAACTACACGCTTGTATAATGCACATTTGTTGATACTAAATAATTTTTTAGTAGATCAATCAGAAACCCTTAATTTATTAAATAAGCTCTCTCTTTGACTTATTTGCTGAAATTTTGGTCCAATTTTAAAACAGTTAAGCTTGAAAGCAGTGCGTGTGATTTGCCCCCTTTTCTGTGCGGCAAATATCACGGATATGTGAAACATAGATGCTGTGACCAGGTCCCGTAGTGCAACATTGCACTCATTCTGTCGCACAGCAACTACAAAGTAAACGTGCCTATATTTGCAGTTTCTTACAGAATCCAGAGATTGTTTCAGAGAAGAGCGAGGAGTTTGGGGCAGTATAGTAGAAAAGGTAGTAACGGGAGGGAGAAAAAAAAAAAAGGCTAATTTTCTGCTTGCGTCACTCATTGCTAGGTCAGCTTAGCTGACAGGGTTACATTCTTTAGTTTACCTCTCCTGCATATGTGGAGAGCGGTGCTAGCATTCCAACCACATCGACAGTTGTCTGGCTATCTTCAAAGGTGTAATCCTAGATCACCCGACAGGGTGGATTCTTAGCGTGTGTCATGGTTAATGGCTGGTAGTGCCGAGAAATTCAATGACGATTTTTCAGTGACGTGGGCACGCTTTACTATCTAGCAGCATGGCGATGCTTACCTCTTTCAGGACCTTGAAAGAACAAGGGATTCTGGAGGTCCTGGCTAAAATGTCTTTCCGTAAAAGCGGTATTTAAATAGCCCTACGGTAAGAAATACAATGAAAGAGTTATAACTTTGGTCTGGTTGTTCTGACATCACAAGCATATTCTTTAGAGCAAAAGGACTGGTCAACAGAAAGACAAGACGCTTGTGTTCGTCTTTTCTTTTTGTTGTCCTGTCCTTTTGTGCTAAAGAATGGGCTTGTGATGTAAGAAATACCAAAATGTAGCTACTAAATGATCTCTCCTACACATAAATAATATTTCCATAATACCCTCTCTACACGGCCGGCTTAACCACGGTTACGCTTAACCGAGGTTACCGAACTTAGCTACGGTTAACCGCCAATCGCGGTTAGCTGTGCTTACACAGCTCGCCACCATTCTACCAAGTACAACCGAAGCGACACGGTGATCCGCGGAATGAAGCAGCATTTACAAATAACTTATTTATAACATAGTTTCCGGAGTGCCATCCGACAAGGCGTCTACAGCGCGGTCATTCCCTGCACGATGGCAGCACCTCCTCGACCACCGTAAACACCGCCGCGTTGGCCCCTCCTCCCGCAGACCGTACGTGAACGACACGGCGGCTCGCTAGCGCCGACGTCAGAAATAAAGCGCGCTAAATTTATTGGCATCTGGAGTACTGAGCCGAATATCAGAATTGAATCACTCTTGAGGATCACTGACCAGCAGCACATTGCTGGCAAGACCGATAACCGCGACACTATCAAGTTTCTGCTCAAGCCAGCTGCCGCCGGTGCATTGCGGCTCACCGCTCTGCTTATACTAGCGTCGCCAAAGTTAATCATATCGTTATTTTACGGCGGCAGAATAGAATTCACAATAAGGAAGTTTCATGAGTACACCATTTCGACAGCGTTGATCAGTTCCAAAGCACCGACCACCGCGGCCTATCGACGACTAGGGGGTTCACACCCCGCCGTCGTTCGCCGCGCTTGCACGTTTCACCGCCGCGGTAAGTGTAATGTACATCAGCCTGCTAGCAGCATCCCACGCTGCAAGCGTTGCGAACTCGTGCACTTTCATGATAAAGCTAACACCGCGCATTTTTTGACGTTCCGCGCTCAGCGCCAAGCCGCGCAAACGATACTGCAGACACAGGACGGGGCTTCAGTACGCAGACGCTTGGCTGTAGGCAGTAACCGAAGACGCCGGGTGGCACAGTAGACACCGCCTATTCAATACGGGCAAAGGAGTACACACTGTTGAAGCAGACACGCTCGTACGCTTTGCGCACTCGGCTGCCGACGAGCAGCCTCCGTCAACAGACGCCGCCATAACCTCGGTTAACAACGCAAACCGATGTCGCCAAACTCTGTTTGCGATAACCGCGGTTAGGGGTGTAACTATGGTTTGGTCTGCCGTGTAAATGGGCTAACCACGGTTTCGCGTAACCACAGTTAACGCTAACCATAACTCTGCCCGTGTAAAGAGGGTATAAGTGTATACAGTCGAACCTGGATAATTCGAATTTTGGTTATATCAAACTCACGGAATATCCCCTTGAAAACCCCCATGTATAAGTATAGGAAAGCTGCGTCGTATATCGAACTCAATTTCACTGATCGTTTGATATATCAAACTCCGCACCACACATTGGACTGTGCGCCTTCCCCAAAGACGATCGCATCACCTAGGCCGTTTGCCGCATGACGTTTTCAAGCCACGCGCGGAAGGAATGAGAGGACACAGTTCGGCAACGGCTAGTCTAGGGCAGCGGCGCGCCTTTCCCCCAAAGGCGCGCACATCTGCGATGATCGCTGCCGCTCCTTTCCCCCAAAGGCGCGCACATCTGCGATGATCGCTGCCGCGCTAGCACGTGACATTTGCAAGTCGTGTATGAAGGGACGAGAGGGAACCAATGCAGCCGTGGTGTTCGAGAGAGGGGAAAAAACGCGATAGAGCAAAGCGCAAGGGTGTGTCCACTCTTCTGCCGAGCTTTATCTCTCCCCTTCCCCTCTCTTTCGCGGCCTTCGTTCGCAGCAGCACACACTACGCATGCGCGGACAAGCCAGCTCAGCCTGTGGCAGACGCTTCTTCAGTGTGTGTTGTGAACGCTCTGCGCGTGGGGGCTGACGTGCGATTCGCGTCTCGTGTCGTCGTGCTGAACACGCTAAGAAACGGCATTTCTTTTCTTTTCTTTTTTTTTTTTCTTTTTTGTTACCTTTCGCGAGAGTCGTTGTGCTGAACGTGTGCCGTTGTGCTGAACGTATGCTATGGCGACTGCGAACATTAAGAAGCGGCAGGTTCTCTTTTTTTTCTTTTGCGAGAGTTGTTTTGTCAGGCTGAACGTGCGGCGCAGCGTAAGCTATGGTGGCTGCGAACATTAAGAAGCGGCAGGTTCTCTTTTTTTTTTGAGTTGGTCATTCTTGCATCTATGAATCAACGAAAGCATGCGGTCGGCTGGGATCATCACACTGGCTTTTAGCATTGTTCGCTTCAAACGGCATTTGCAGCTATCACGCTTGCCAATGATTTTGTAGCAGTGGACTATGCCCTCCCTACCCCAAGCGCAGCGCGATAAATCGAATTAGGCTTGTGCAATCAAGCCATCACGTGGGCACTCGGCCAAGTTCGCTTCCTGCCACCGCAGGATCTATCAAAAGTATAGTCAAAAGATAAACACATCCTGGCGTTATCACTGCACAGCATCTTGGCGCACTGCCAATAAATGAGCTGTGGATGCGATGGTCGAAACGGGAGGACTGCGCGATGCGCAAAACGCTGACAACGCCACCTGTCGCCAAAGCTGCAAAGCATAGGCGGGCTCGGTCGGACGCTGTTCGTGTCAGCGTCTCTGCGCGCATTGTGTTTTCGTCTTTAGTGCAGTTTAACAGATATAACGCCAGTGTCAACCTTTAGCAATGTCCGGGAAGAATTGCTGCATACCGTATTTACTCACATAATGCTCGCACTCGCGTAGTGCTTGCACCCCCAACATTGGGCGTCAAAAATTGGAAATTTTTTTTTCCTCGCATAATCATTGCACCGCCAATTATACCACCGCAAGAGTCATCTGCTAGTAGTAACAAGCGCCATCTTTGGAGCGCTACTGAATCTAGCTGGCCTCGTGTGCACGCGCTACCAGGCGGCGATAGCATGCTCGGGTAGATCATCGGCGCCGGTTATGTTCGTCTTTTTTTAATGCGAAAGCAATACTGCTCGCAGTTTGAGCCGTCAGCGTGGCCCGGCGGTGACCACCTTTGACCTTTAGACAACCCCCGTAGATGACCCCCAGCTGGCAGGAGCTGCCAACTTGGGTCTCTCGTTTCACATGGGACGGTTATGTCAGAATCAGCCTGCTTGTCAGGAACATGTTTGTATAAGTTTCTGTGATGCTTCACGAGAACGACGGTGGCCGTGAATCGCGGTTGTTCGACGCAGAAAGCAAGTAATCGCACCGAATGACATTTGTTCAGGTTAATTTCATTTTTTTGATGCGCTGCTACACGACCAAAGCTAACGCCATTTCCAAATTATGGTAACTGATTGATATGCAAATATTGGAGTGCCTTCAATATGTTGCGAAGGTGAAGGCGCTGTAAACGAAAGCAGCCTTTAAATAGGCATTCATGTCTTGCATACCTTGTAACCAACCATTTTATTAGGACTATCAAGTACGAAGTTAGTGGCTGTGTAGGCGGCATTTGTTTACGAAAGGGTACGGAAGGTGCGCACGTCTGCGCTCGACTGAGAAATACGTACGAGTTTAAACAACATACACTCTCCGCACTAAAGCAAGTGTCAAGAGCAACACATAAAATAGCCAGTATCTAGTGTACTGTCCGACGGTGATTTTATAGAACCTTCGAGTATCGCCCTACGGCGCAGCATACTACAGCCTCATTGACTCCCGTACGTTTTCGTCAAATCGTTTGCTCGGCATATTAAGGCCCGCCGAAAAATGCTCGAGCTTAGCCTCACCAAGAAAGAATACCGCAAATTCGTAACACTTGCTACATCGGATGCCACGAGCTTACCGCAACAATGCTGCCCGCGAAGGCGGCCGACGATGGCACTCTGGCCGTGTGCTAGGCCCTAGTCGTCGCTAGGCCTAAACGCCTAAACGGTTTCGCATAAAAGCCGTAGCTGGAAGTGCTTTGGAAATAAATAGTAAATTTCCTATTGATAAATTACTACTATCTTTACTCACATTAAATGCCTTACTATCTGTTCAATTGACTCACAAATTGTCTTACATTACACGGAAGGTGTAACTTCGGCGATGCCTTAGCAGCAGAGCTAGAGAACGAAATTGGATGAGCTGCGTCACACCAGCGGCAGCTGGTAAAAGCAGAAATTTGCTTGTATTGCTGCTGTCACTTCTTCCGAAATCTCGTTACATAACAGCGCTCCTCGGTAAAGATAATTTTTTTAGATTCCTTCCTCAAATTAAGCGCGTATTATTTAAGATGAACAGAGCATGCTTTTATGAAGGTGGCGAAAGAAATCCGCTGTGTCGGCGGTTTAGCGCCGACGGACTGCGGCAGCAGAAGCGACCTGTTCCGCCCGCGCTGAGTGCAGTGGCTACGGGTTGGCTGGCAGCGATGGGTGCCAGTTTTTGTTTTTTTACGATGCTATTTAGCATATTTCACATAGATGACTGGCTGTAAAATTATAGGAGCACAGTAGTATTTAATGCAGGTGGCACTTTTGTAGTTTATTTTGGATGTATCTTCTCACCGAGTGTCTGGTGTCAACATGACACGTTTCCTCGTTGATTGCATTCGGATGAGTACTTGAAACTCATTCGAGACCTAATGTCGTTTTCATTTAATGTCATTATATTTTCTCATGTAGCAGCAAACAAATATAATTTTGAACGAGCGTCATTCGATGGAAAAGGCATAAATTTGCCATATGGCAGGGCTGAGTGATAACTATTTTTCAGTGTTTTCTGCTTGTCATTGCACCTTCCGTGAACACTTCTTGTTTAAACTTGGTCGCGTCCGCTAGCCGGGAAGATACAATACGCATTAGATTTGTGAAACACTTAGCCAGACGATCTTTACCGGGCATTGACATCGCACAGCAAATGGTTGCATTTTGCATTTCGCCTCCACCTAAACGCGGGTGGTGCGGTCGACTTCAGTCCCGATAACTCGATCCTCCTCAGTAGCCTAAGCCACTGCGGCGGGTTATTGAACAGATATTTGCCAATATGCGTTTTGAAACTTGCCATGCAATTACTTTGAAGACCAGAGGCAGTGTTCCTGTTGTCTGGCAAGATTACGAAAACATAACATGTCGCTGCACCATCTATTCAGACTCTAGAGCTTGTTATAAAGCGCCCTGTAATTCTGCAGTTGGGCGCGAGGGTGATACAAATGAAATGAAAATGATACTACAATAATAAATAGGATATAAAATTTAAATCTAATATGCTCTTGGCTAACCTGTGTTGCAGCTTTTCAGATATTGCCTCTGCTGACATCTCACTTCCCCATGAAATTATCTACCTGCTCTGCCTTTTTTGACGACGGAATACGTGAAATTCATGCTGTACAGGCAGTGGTAAAGCGCAAGCATGAAAAATTTGAACTCTTGCTACAGGAGCCCAATATGCTCTATTTTTCTGATGCTCAGAATGCTGGTTTGCAAGCTTGCTGGCTTTTCCTGCGATCGCACTGGTACGAAACCGCTCGCAGGTTCGACGACGCTGCCTCGTTTACTGTAGCAATATATTGCATGTAAACGAAACAAGCGTGTACCATTAAGCAAAGAAAGAACATTGGTTCATAGGTCAAGGAATGAGCGAATTAGCGTGGCGTTGTAATGAAAGCGGGACATTCAAAATGAGCTCCACTTCGTACGCAACCTTGTTGACGCTCGTCTGCAGCAGACACTTGATACATATGGAGGTGATGTAGTTCCAGACGGCTGTGATATCGAACGCATGTCCACTATTATAAAGTATGATCCCCTTGCGCACACTGTCACCACGAAAGTGCCCGCGAGACGCGCACAAACGGCAGATCGCATGCGCGCACCACGGCCACGCTTGCCGCATGAGGCCCGCCTCAGGTTCCGACACCCGCCGCTACGCGGCTTTCAATGGCGCCCCTATGGGCGCTGCGCATGGCGTATATAAAAACAAAAACTGTAATAAAAAAAAACTAGGTGTGGTTTAGGTTGTGGTTGAACCTGAAGTTACGCGAGAGCTATCTGCATGGCTGCGCTTAGGTTCAGCTTGAAAGTAAAGATATGCCTTTTGCACATAGTAGTTTACTCTATGGTTTCAGCTTTATTAATTCCATAGGGTGCACTTTTGACCACTAAAGTGCGATGAGGCGAAAGCCTCTATCGTGCGGTGGTCTGAAGCCCTCCACTACGGCACGTCTTCCTCTCTGTTTTCACTCCTACCTTCGCGATGATGCGATAGCGTAAGCTACCAGACAGCATATAAAGCTCCGCTTTAACCGAGCCGTATGAACGTGCCTGCGTGGCCTAGGGATAATGTGAATGCCAGGGCTTTGGCAGGCTGATTTTGATCACCCTGTCATATGAAAGAAGAGACCCTAGTGGGCAGCGCCTGCCAAAAGTAGTGTCAGGAAGCCCTACGTCCAGTGCTCGGCCATGTCAGCTGCCAGCTTCCCCCTCCTACAACTTCTTTGCTCTTCAGACAGGCATGGACAGGCACGGCGAAATGGCGAGACTGTGGCCAATGTAGCTCTCGCTACAACATTTCAGAATATAAAGAAGGTGATAGAATGCTTCTTCTCATACTTTTGGAAATATGCCTTGTGTATAATAATGAAGTATTTTAATTTAAGGGTGCAGTGGCATCTCCAATTAAGTGCATGCAGTTCTCATTTTATGCGTATGTGAAATTGGTTCGGACTATTATCAGGCAACAGTATCTTCCTTATATTCTCGTTATTTATTAAGTCTCTGGCATGCTTTAAAAACCTATCTCAAAACATAATGCTTTGTTATATATTTATGCATCACATACTCAGCCAGTTAGCAATGTACTGATATAAGGTTAACTAGAACCATGTTAGTTTGTATGAGATCTGTTTTTTCTGCAATCACCTTTGTTTCCTGTATGATATGAGAAGAGAGCACACACTTATTCATTAGAAATATAATTACGAGGCTGCTGAATCCCAGGACCTAGTCATACGAGCACTCTTGGTCTTGCAGGTGTGTTCATCGCCATAAACGGAGTGAGTGCATTGTCTGTTTACGTTGCGTTCATTGATTGCTGTGATACTTTGGATTCTGCCAGCCTGCTTCAGTTGGTGGTCAATCAAGGGAGGGCTACTTGGTTGGTTTGCTTGCATGCACTGTCTTGAAAGATGCCATAGCGGAGGCATTGGGTCGTCTTTCTGTATGCTTCCACATGTGTCCTCCATTTTTGTGTGGCTCCCCTTACCTCTCAGCAAGTCAAGCTGGTCATTTACCCATCAAAGGTTCTGTTCATGTGAGTGTTGCACTTATGGTGTACCTTCAGGCTTCAGCAGCTTGCTCAGGATAACCTGTCTCCCTATTCTGAGGCGTGCACTTCATTCATGGGGCAACAGACTTCATTCATTACTCTCGTCACACACGGGGTCAGGCTTGATCAGCCTGTACAGTCGAACCTCACCATAATGAACATAGAGTGAATTATCAGATAAAACAGAGTAAAAAAAAAAAGGTTTTGTTGCTCTGTGCATTATATGAGGGTTCTATCATTATAATGAAACAAAAACTTAAAACTTGATGCTTAATTGGTCGTAATGAAGTAGCTTTTTTGTATTCGTGTGGCTAAAAATGCAAAAAAAGCCAAAAAAGCTTGAAGAAACGAAATAATTCGATTGTTTGAATTGCATGCCACGCCATTTACGCACGGCAACAGAAATGCTTCTGTGGCTGACAGGCACGTGACTGGCACAGGACTTAACTATCGTTGCATCATATCATGTGCCCCTGCTACTGGTCGCCAGAAAATGTCATAAGCGGACTTTATCTGCTACCTCAACTGACTTGCGCACGTGTGCTGCCTTTTGCGATCCTGTTGACTCTGCTGCGTGAAGTGACCAGACGAAAATCAAGACATTTAGGATGGTCGAAGGCAGGCTATTTGCCAGGAACGCCCTATTTGGCACTCCGGGCTGTCAGTATCTTCACTCCCTTAGGGACCAGGAGCATCCTATTGGGCACTGCGGGCTGTTGGTATCTTCACTCCCCGAGGGACAACAGGCACCCTATTTGGCACTTTGGCTGTCAGTGTCTTCACTCCTGGAGGGACCAGGAGCATCCTATTTGGCACTTCGGGCTGTCAGTATCTTCACTTTCACTCCTCGAGGGACCAGGAGCATCCTATTGGGCACTCCGGGTTGTCATTACCTTCGCTCCTCAATGGACCAGGAGCACCTTATTTGGCACTCTGGGCTGTCAGTATCTTCACTTTCACACCTCAAGGGACCAGGAGCATCCTATCGGGCACTCTGTTTTGTCTTCGCTCCTCAAGGGACCAGGAGCAAGCACCCTATTTGGCATTCCGAGCTGTCAGTATCTTCACTCCTCTAGGAACAAGGAGCATCCTATTTGGCATTTCGGGCTGTCATTATCATTGCTCCTCAAGGGACCAGGAGCACCCTATTTGGCACTCTGGGCTGCCAATACTTTCACTCCTCGAGGGTGTGGTTTCTACTTGGGCATCGGCCACCGACCATTGCGGGTTCGAGCGTCGCAAGAGCCAAAGCCCCGATCAGCGGTCACCACGCGCACACTGAAACATCGCAGCGCGCACTCAACCTCTGCAGGGAGGAGAGCGCTTCGCTGCAAGGACACAAACCTCCAAGTTCACAAAGAAGATGTTTATTGAAACGCCATCCTCCAGCGGTACACACACACACACACACACATATATATACGCACGCACACAAACATACACATACTTAGTTACTGTGTCCCGGGAGCGTGCGAGGATCAAGGCTCTCCTGCGCACCGCAAGCACGCAATGGCGTGCTGTGATCTCTCTTGCGGTGACCAAGGGTTTCTTTGAGAAAGAGTGGGCAACCATCGCAAGGTACGCCTGTCGCAGATCTTTGGATCACGATCGACAGGCTTGAGCTGCGCTCTCAGGTACGACCCGGAGCGGGTGAACTTGAGTACACACTGGTCTGCGCAGACAAAGGCCAGCAGACAAGAACAGTAGCGTACGCACCTTGCCATGTCTCGGAGGGGTCTCTCCTGAGCCCCGCTCAGACGGTCGCACGAGCGCGGCTGTTGAAGCGGTGTTGTGTTCCCGCCAAAAGGCGCCTCTGAGATAAGCCATCGGGATGCAGGGCTGTGGCCGAATGACAATGACAAGTCGTCCGGACATCTCTCTGCCGCCTAAGGCGGGAGAAAGGGAAAGAGGTGAACAACAGGGGAGCGAGCGACGGCCATGCAAAAGACAGCCGTAGAAAGCCCGAATCCCACAAGGGACCGGGTGCGTCCATTGCGAATGAAAGCTTCAACATGGCTGAGTGCCGCGTTGGACACCAGGCGCTGAGCTGGCATGTGACATCTCAGTGGTGTGATCCAGTCAACCAATCCGGTGTGCTCGCCCCCTCCATGCCTCCTTCTCATATTCCTCTGATGGAACTATGACATCAATGCTGGTTGAATTTTATCCCACTAGGTGCATGGGCATGATGGCTTCACATTTATGCCTCGCCATTACGTCTTTGGCAGAAGGGGTCCATAATCCATTTACATTAGAAGACAGTTGAATTTATCCAGCATGTTTTAAGCCAATAATTGCACTTTTTAATTATTGTTATGAAGGGGGCCCTTGATTGAGAACTGCATTATCTTCTGTTCTCCTTTTTCTCCTCACCCTTGTTCTTTTTGCCAGCACCTCAGTTCTCTCATAGTGAATCCCACACATAGAAGCCTTGTTTTGTTAACTCCCCCATCTTTGTCGCTGCAGGCCTGCGCACGCTCTTTCGTCTCCTGAGTCGGGACACCCCCGGTGTGTGCTCTGCTGTGGAGCGCATCTGCCTGAATGGATGCCTCTGCCTCACGGACAGTGGTCTCAGTGCGGTGGCTCGGAGGTGCCCCCAGCTGCGGACTCTCGAAGTGCGCGGCTGCTCTCAGGTCACCGATGTGGGTGTCTCGGAAGTGGTCACACGCTGCCTCAACCTATCGCGCCTTGATGTTACTGGTACGTACTCTCACTGGCTCGCACCAGCATTCTTTAATATATTCTTAAGGCATTTATGTGCATATTACAAGGATGGCGCAGCACATTTCGTTCATAGCAGTGGCACACAGTAAGCATGTGCAAATAGTGAATTTTCAGTTCAAGTCATTAGAATACTGCAAGCCTGAGAACAGTGCATGCATATTTACTTGTGCTAAATGTAGGGTGTATTGCTGTATGTTGCATCAGCAGTTTTAGATGCAGTGTTAACTCCAGTCATAGTGGTTCCATGTAGTTTATAAAGTGTGCAATTTTCATTAACAAATTAACATCTCTTATTAGGCCTAACTGCTGTGAAGCAGCCAAACGAAACAGATTGACACATATCACCCCTCCGATCTGTTATCGGTGAGAAAAGATGACAGGAAATCTATAAGCACTGCTTGTGGCCTGCAGATCGACTGAAAAGCACAGTAACAACAGAGACAAATTCACTGTGAAGAGAAGGCCCTGCTTTAAAGCATGTCACCAAGTTTGTAACGCTATCTGCTTGTTTGTGAGAAAGTCGCATGTTCCCGACTTGACGAAGGGGGGACATGGGTCTTGAGCAAAATTTTCTTAATATTTGTCCTGTCAGTATGAAATTTGCAGGGTTTATGTAAATTCTTGTGCTGGTTTCAAATATGTTGTTAGTTTTCGTTTACATAAATTTGCTGAGTAGTTACAGCAACTTTGCTGTTCCATACTTGCGGGAAGCTTGTAAAAATATCTACTGAAGGGAAATTGCTAAAATGCACATGGATCTGTTCCTGAATGTCTAAGGAACACAATAAAACAAGTTTTGTGCCTTACTACAAGCCAAAGTTATGGAAGTTTTAAGTTTCAGCTACACAAGTGCAACCACCCCCTTTCTACATCTTCTTATGTTTAAAAATTTTTCATGCAGTTGAGACCTTGTATAATAGCTTTATTGTGTTCCTTTAGTAAAAAAAAAAAAATAATTACAATCTAACGAGTAGGAGAGCCACAATGCTACCCGCAAAATAGAAGGGTAGGCAAAATTTTCATTTTGAGAAAAATGGAAAAAACGAATTGCAATGTCAAACACTAATTTAATCAAACAAAAACTGTAGAAATGCAGGCCACTGTGGCCTAGAAGGCTCCTGGACAGTAATCTGCGTTGGGTTTGCCCTTCTGCTTTCGTTTTGCTGCAGTCTGAAAAGCTGCAGAGGAAGCATGCTTCCTCTCTGCTCTCAGACATTCACTGGTGCAATGCACACGTTTACAATTTAAAATAGCTATAAACCTCCAGGAATGTAGTCTCTCTGCTTTCCTACGTCCAAGTGTCTCCTCTTTTATTTTGATTTGCAGTTGCAGCACATTCAGTTGTCACTTTTTTTTTTTTTTTTATGTACGTCGTTTTGCTATGTCCTCGCATCAAGACCGCGGTGAGGAACGTTTATTGCGGAAAAGAAATGTAATTTGGAGCTGTTTGCTGCTTCCCAGTGCTCTGCATTGCACTGGAAGCAAGTGAATTCCCTAAGGACTATGAACGAGGTCTGATCGGCGCAAACGCGCGGCGAGCTCTGCGAAGACGACGTGTCCCGCAGTTTACGCATTGGAGAATAAGTTTGACGGCGATTCCTTATCCCCGTTCACTTTTTTAAATGCCAATATCGCCGCCGTATGTTTTACGCTTCACCAATCTCGGCAAACTTTAGATCTGACGATCGTGAACTACGCATCGTCAAGCGGACTGTCCGCCGCACTGCCGTCATCGTTACGAACACAATCCGTCTATCGCTTCGTTGCTGGAGTTGGCGCGAGTTCAAGCTTTTCCTGTTTTGAGCTTATCTTTCTGCTCATCTGCGGCCTGCGTTATCACTGTCGCGGCGGGTGCGACCGCTGGCAGTAGCAGTCCCCCGTGCTGGGGAACACGCTAGGCCTACTTCAGGCTCGTACACACGATCGTTCGGCGCACGATTTTCGTCGGCCTGAGCGCGCACAGCCGGGGCAGGGCATCACTTGAGATGATTATTCAACTATTTTTTTCACTTTTTTCACAAATTCTTGCCACGAACGCACCTTGCGGTTCGGAACCAAGCGCGGCCGGCGCCGAGCAGACGCCGTCAGCCAGCTCCACCAATGGGGGGACGCCTTGTCGTCACGTGCACCCCGAAAGCCAATGGGATTGCAAATGCCACGTTTTCTTTTTTGCTATTTTTTACGCGACCAATGGGCGAATGTAAACAGCAGAGGCGGCAATTTGAAGACGAAAGGCGGCTCTTTCGAATGAGACCAAGATGGCTACGGTGCCGCGCACAAAATGGGAGCTGCGCCTCGCGGAAAATGGTTGTTTCGGGGGTCGTTTTCGGCCCAAATTTGGGCGACATCGATTATATAAATTGGCATTGTGACTAAAATACCGACCCTAGAGATGAAAAACTTAGCAGATAGGTAGATAAAGATCTACTGATTTCGCAAATCACATTTTCTAAAAAGTGATTTTTTCGCGATTTTTTGGTCCGAAAGACCCGTGTCCCCCCTTAATTGCAGCGATAGTTTGTGACTGCAAACATGGCAGTGGACAGGAAGATACTTCATTGCAGTGCAGTCATCAGCAGCGCCACCTGCTGCGGTGGCACCCTGGCTTTGGTCCTAAGCTGCTGATCCCAGGGTCATAGGTGTGACCTTGGCTGAGGCTGCCATATTTCTGTGGAAACAAAAAAACAAACCAGCCATATTTCTGTGGAAACAAAAAAACAAACAAACATCCATGTACAGTTATGATGTCGGCACACATGGAAGAATGTCAGGTTGTTTAAGTCTGAAGACCTACAATATGTCCTCGCTCATAGCCCATGTGTCCCTTAAGGTGCCCCACAATTTGCTATTTTCTTGCCTAACTAATGCACTGCAGGACAAAGGCCTCTTTTATAGCCTTTCAGTGACAGTACAGTGGGATTTCATCCATATAGTTGTCATGAGCATTGAAAAATGAAGCATTTTTACAAGAAATTATCAGGGCCGTGCGAATGTCATGTAGTAACTCGGGTTGAGTATCATGTAGTTTGGATATCGAACTTAATTCAGCAGAGCCAAATGCACTCAGCACCGTCAAGGAGACCTTCATTTGACCTTCAAGGGGCCTGAAAAAATGTTCAGATTATTGAATGTCCCCAAAAAATTGCCAAGAACTGTTTGCACAGTAATTTTATCTAATAAACACTTGGAATATGGATGTCTATACATTGAAACTAAGTGCCGGTGACAATTTTTCTGTATTGTCTTGCTCAAAAAGTTACCCTGGTTTGGTGTTGGAGGTGTTGCAGATATGCCGTATTCACTCGCATAGAACCCACACAAAAATTTGAAAAAAAAAAAAAAAAAAGGGCATTTAAGGGGGGACATGGGTCTTTGGGAACAAAAAAATGACCAAAAAGTCATTCTTCAGAACCTGCAGCTATTTATCTCCAAGTTCACCAATTTTATTCCTCCTGAACTGTGTATATTTATCATAATATTGAGTTGCGATCATCACGCGGCATTAAAATATACAACAAAACGGCATATTTTCCATTCCACGGGACTGCTGTTCCAACGCACCGATCTCGGCCATGTTAGGCTTGTTTGAAAGCGCAATCTTTGGGTTTCAATTTCCCGCCGCTGCTACTTGCCTGCTCTCATTGACCACTGATAAAAAGATTGATTCGCTGCTGCGAGCACGTCGAGCTATTTAATTGGCAGACTCCATCCTGCGTCATCTGCTGAGCGTGTCTGAGGCTCCATTTTGTTGAAGAGCCTGCACTGACGCACAAAGATGCCTCTCACGAAATTTCGCTCACGCCTCAAATTTGGCGGTAAGAGAAAGAGTGCTCGCAGTGCCAACCTTCGAAACCGTCTGGCATCACTCGAAAGCTCTGAGGATATGCAAGAGTTAGCGGTCGCAGAAGCAATCCCCGCGGTGGGCCTAGCAACGAGTTTGTCGGCGTCGACGCACAGCCCTCACCTCCGCCACACACGACAATGATGCAGCGTCCAGGCATCGTCGAAAATTAAAGAAAAGTGGAAGAAATGCTGCAGGAGTTGGAGTCAACCGCAGCAACCAAGAGAAAAGCGGACACCATTGGCAACTGTGACGCCCGTCCCCTTGACGGTACAAATGATAGCTGCGTTGATGATACATTTAATATTGTGAGTTTGAAAGCATTTCTCAAACTGATGCCTGCAGTGCTGTGCAAAGCATGTGGTGGGGACGTGTGGATGTCAAAAGGGGATCGTGAGTACGGTCTAGGCATAAAACTATCTTCTGTGTGCGAGAATTGTGGAGAGGCCTACTTAGCCTACTCGTCGCTGAACGAGCCAACTAACATTTCTGGCTAAGGTCATGGCTGATGACAAGGGGGAACATAGAAAATGTAGCTTCTTGTTTTTCTTTTTCTAACTCGGTTAAGCTACAGACAAGTGTAGCTGTTCAGGCCGTTCACTCAAGTATCGGGTGTCAAGTTCTCGCTCGACCTCTGATCCGGCCAAACCAGATCGGACAACCGTCCACAGATCAGTTCCGCCGCCATTGCAGGGCCGAAAACCTCACACTACAATGATAGGTGACCGTTGGCCGTGTTGATGTCGTCGCCGGTGTAATGCGAAAGATCAGTGCGTCGATAAGCTAAGGAACCGTACAGCCTACTGACTATGAGCGTGCCTTATGCTGAAGAAAACTTGCGTTACTTTATATTGCTTTCTTGCGGTAACATCTTCATCAAGCACTTCTGCATGAGGGACAACCACTGTGTCAATTGTCCCAAGAAAAGAAAAAAAGGACGTGCCATTTGATATTGCAGCCTGCATTGCAGACGACGCTCTGCTGCGTATCCTCTATGACATCACACGAGCATTTCAAAATAGCGGTTGCTCTCGGTGGGAGGAGCTTCCAAATTCCGATTTCTATCACATTTTTTTGTAATATGCTCCGCGTGCGAGGCTCTAAAACTTTACGAGTAGAATCACAGACCTGTATATTATTCACAGAAGTATAAAATGGCAATACATCGAAAGACCCTGTCATCGCCCCTCTTAAGGGGGGACATGGCTCTTAAAGCTATTTTTCTTAATTTTCGACCAAACTTGATAAAACTAGGTAGTACGATTCATTTTCTTGCACTGATTTCAAATATGTAACAATTTTTCCAATTGGCCAATTAGTTCAAAAGATAGATGAAATTAATTGTTCATGATTTGCGGAAACAATGAAAAAGTAACCACACTAAAAAAATTCGTATTGATACTTTGCTAGGTACTAGAAAGCATAATGTATACAATGTTAGGAGCACTTTTTTGATAAAACAAATATTAGCGATGTTATACCATTTCAAAGTCCACCATTTAAATGTGGGTGTCCTACTGTCTGACTTAGAGCAAAATTTAAAATTTTTAAAACTTAAATTGCAAAATCTGCTCCTAACATTGTGTGCTTTGCACTTTAGCTACATGCCACAACAGAAATTATGGTTCTACCTCCATTGAAGGCAGAGATATCGCTTCTGCAAATAAGCAAGAAGTCAAGAATCAGTGTTTTGAGAAAACGAGAAAAAAGAGATTGGCTCTCTTTTAATCAAAAATGCCGAGAAAATATTGCAATATTTTGCAATGTAAGTGACTAGAAGGCACCAGGGATGTAGTCAGACTGACTATGGCCACCCAAATGGCGTTTTTTGAAAGCGTGCTGCATGTCTCCAGTGGTCTTTCTCTGCCATGCGCTTCATGCTTGGTGTCCCAGGGTTGAGGTGCAGCTCTTTCAATATTACTACAGAGGAGTTTTGGCAACCAGCATTAAATCTCATAACAGTGCTATTTGTCGATTCTTGGTGGCTTGCATTGCGCGCAGCAAGGACGTTCACAACGAACGGGTTGCACTTCTCTTTTCCGTTCACATAGGGCGAGCTCCACGCCGACGCAACATCACCGCAGCACGCGCACTCGATAATAATCTTTATGGCGAGGCATATTCACACCTTTCCCTACTGTGACGCTACCACCGCACACCTTGCACTTTACAAACGACATCAACGCGTTCATTAAGTCCAAACTGACGACAACGAAGCCCGTCTCGATCCGATGGCGCGGCCGCAAGATCGTCAGCACGAGTGAAAAAATCCATCTTTCGCTTGGTGGCCGGTGTTGAAAAAAGAACTTGTAGCTTTTCTTGGGCTTCCATTTCTCTCTGCAACAACTCCGTACGCTGCAATATTTCGATGTCGCGCCGAATGCGGCTGCTGTCCAGAATGCATTCACTTGTCGGCGATCCAGTTAGGCCTAAGTCCACTTTGGTACTGTCCGCGGAGTACTGTCCGCGGCTTCGGCATCACTTGCTTTTGGCGGCAGACTATTCTCGACGCCGGCCGAAGGAACTGAGCGCTTCTTGAAGTTGTAGGCCGATCGTTTCTTCTTTTTGCCAAACTTGTGACTCGTGGCAAACTTCGGCGTTGCTTCCGACATCGTGCCGTACTCGTCACAACCCGACGACTGAACAAGGAGAGACGCGTCGCCTGCGGAGGAGCAGACGACGGGAACTTTGCGTGGCCAATCACAGCGCGCTTTTCAATCGCGTGTGCTTGCTCCGAATAGAACCGCGCGTTTGGACTTTATGCTCGGATTTCAATGTCACCAGTAAGCTGGCGGAGGCACTTGTGGCAAGAAATGGGAAAAGAAAAGCCGCTCTTTCCAACGAGACCAAGATGGCTGCGATCGCGCGTGTAGAAAACGACCTACGCGCCTCGGAAAAAAACATTGTTTTTTCGCGGATTTCAGCTGACAGTGATGCTATAAATTGATTCTGTGGCCCAAATACTGCATCGCGAGATATAAAACCTGGCGAATTAAAGAAATAGTAGCTACAGATTCTGAAAATGTCACTTTCAAAAAATCGATTTTTTCGTGATTTTTTCGTCTCAAAGAGCCCGAAAAGCTAGGCGCCCGTGTGCTGTGCGATGTCAGTGCACGTTAAAGAACCCCAGGTGGTCGAAATTTCCGGAGTCCTCCACTACGGCGTCTCTCATAGCCTGAGTTGCTTTGGGACGTTAAACCCCAAAACCAAACCAAACCAAACCAAAGAGCCGTGTCCCTCCTTAAGTACACGAACATGCAAGGTGAAGGTAGAAGATAAGATGTAGACAGAAGGGGTACAAGAGAAGGCCGAGGACAGGCTTTTGCCATTAAGTTCTTAAACAAAGCTGAGTGCAATCTTGTAATTTCTTTTTTACATACATGGCTCCAACTGGCTCTGTGTTTCTTCAGCAGAACTATGGTAATGGCTTGTCTTGTCGCATGCACAGGATGCTACCAGGTGACGAGTGTACGCCCGAGGCTTGGTTCCAGCATGGAAGTGAGCGAGTCGTCTTTGGGGGTCCTGGCTCCATCGGGTGGGGGCCAGCTGTACCTCCAGTATGTTGACCTCACTGACTGCCAGGCCCTGGAGGACTCTGGTCTCAAGGCCCTGGCCCGAGCCTGTCCACAGCTGACGCACCTGTTCTTGCGGCGTTGCGTGCGCCTCACCGACGCCGCCCTCAAGTGCGTGGCCAGCTACTGCGTTGTGCTGAGGGAACTCAGCATCAGTGACTGCATCCAAGTGAGTATGATGATAGCTACAGCCCACGGACCATACACACATGAACGGCGGTTTCTGTTTCACGCGAGAGTTGCAAGCTGCGGCGCTGTTAGTTTTAGCCGAATTCATAATACTGATGTTCCTAGATTACAGAAGAAAAAATAAAATATGTTCATTATTTTAAATATACGCTATTTTGAAATTCGTAATTCTGAAATTTCACATTGAAAACATAGGAAATCTGCCAAGGATTGTCAAAAAATTTGTCAATTTGAAAAATCATGTGGTGTTCGTAGTAACGAGATTTCACTGTAGTAACCAAAAACCCCTGAGTTGTCACATTAAGCATACAGACTATTATAAAACCTAGTAATTCTAACTTGGTTATATCAAAATCCTCTGTAATTTGAAGAATTTGCGTACAGTAAAACCTCGTTGATTCGGCCTGCTCACTCCCTCCCTTCAAAAATGTACATAGGCCTATGGCAGCAAACTCTTTAATTCAGGGCTAAATTACATGTGCACCGGTTAATTCGGACTAGAACTGGCCGAGGCTGCCGCGGAAATTAGTTTTCGGAGCACGCATCACTATGGCCATCATTCCCCAAGGACCGGAAACGCCGGAAACCACTATTTCAAAAACGTACGGAAGGCGGCGCTGCTCTACACACACACACACACACACACACACACACACACACACACACACACACACACACACACACACACACACACACACACACACACACACACACACACACACGCACGCGCGCGCGCGCACACACGCGCACACACGCGCGCACACACACACACACACACACACACACACACACACAGTGGGTTTTAGGAGCATGCATGGCACTCATCGCTACAGCCATCATCTATCCATCTGCGACTCCGCTGCTGGGCCGACGATCCGGCTCGTACTTCAGCCTCCTTACACTACCGCCGCGCTTCACCCTATGGATCAAGGGGTTATCCAATATGTAAAAAAAGTATCATAGGCAAGTGCTGGAGCGTATGCTTCTTTGCATGGATCGGAAGCAGGCATGCGTCATCACGCTTTTAAGTGCCATTCATATTCTGGCTCGTGTGGGCGCACACGCTGCGAGGAACTGTGGATTTGCGCGGTCTGCTACAAGCTTGGAGCCTGCAGCAGAGTAAGACGATGAGTCATTCATCAGCCTGCTCCCCATTGAAGTGAATCTCGCCGACTACACTTCCGTCGATGACGGCGTTGTCGCTGGCCAGTTACCGTATTAAGTCAGCCCCTCCCAAATCGCATGTCCCAGGGAAAAACAAAAACAAAAAACATACCACGGAGGATGCTCTCAACAACGAAAATTTATTGCCTGGCTGTACAACTCGTCTCCACTTCAAATCACATATTTCGGCGATATATGCGGCAAGCTTGGCCTCCAAACTCTGGATAGCATACCATCTGTATCCCTTGGAAGCCTCTTCGCTTTGCATCAAAGTTCAAAATTTTGTCTCGCTGCCCCCGCTACCACCGCCACTCCCGCATAACCTGTTTCGAAACTTCGAACTTGCAGCCCACACTGCAGTTGTTTCTTCGGCATAAATGATAGCCGCCTCCTTGAAAGCTGCACAGAACAAGCGACGATTGCTTTTTGGACTGGAGAGCTCGTGACGAAGCATGTAGGTGGTCGTAAAATCAAAAGCGCGAACTCAACGAACGATCGGTGTCGGCTCTTCCATCAACTATCGGCTCTCCCTGGAAGTGCCGCCGTGTCATGTGACTCGACGCGACTGACGTGCAAAAAAGGAGCGTAGCCGCGATTCGAACAGCGGCTCTTCCGTAGACTATCGACACTCCAGAAGTTGCAGTTCGTGCTGCGCAGTAGAAGTTAACAAATTCTTCCCGAGAAGCACGCACAGTAACTGAATGTTGCACTTAAAGCCGTAGAAGAAACAAATGTGCCATAGCCTTCCTGATGTGGTTATTGTCTGGCTCTTGTTATCAGTGTCATGCTTTGGTTTCATTTGTAAATCGACCCCACAACTTTCGATTTTTGAATTTTAAAAAGGGATCAACTTACAATCGTGTAAATACGTAAGCAGTGATGAGATAATCAGCGATGCTCTCGATGTGGCAGATGAGGCGTCCGGTGAAGATGGCTCGCTCGATAATTATGAGCCCCCATGTGATGAGCCCCGGTGGGGTGCGTCGTACCGCTACAGAAGTCGCGGATGCTCTCGCAGTTTTAGAGGACTTCTGTTATGATACTCCTGGCAACACACTAACCCTGGAAGGGTTGCTCATGTCCACAAACTGGTCCTCACTGCCCAGCTTTCCACGAAAAAGCAAACGAGCATTTCTGACTTCTTCACAAAGTAAAGGTATGCAATGAAAGGAAATTCACGTTTTTTTTTCTGCTTATTAGATAATTTGACATTCGGATAATTCGGACATTTTTTTCACTCCCGTGAGATCTGAATTAACGAAGTTTTACTGTACTTTCATAATTTCAAACGTAAATTTGACCAAATGATTTGAAGTGGCAGCTCGCACTATCTCATTTAATTAAAAAATCTGGTGTGCTATATGGAAACAGCCTATATCAAATTTCATTACAAATCCAGGAAGCATAAGTGTTAAACAACTGCAAAGTGCTACTGCGGGTTATGTCCAATGTTTGATATTCGAAGTTTTCCAGCCCCGATACTCCCAGCACAGTTAACTAGGCATGTGCAAATAGGGAATTTTACAGCTAGAAGCTCTACTACTGTCTGCTAAGGTTAAGTTTGGTGAGCGTTTGACCTTGACCGCATGTCCGGAACACAGCACTTTTTTTTTATTTGAGGACTTGCCATATGGCATATAATGGGGCTGTCTTTAGCTTAAAGTAAGTAGTGTAGTCTATTGTCATCAAGAAACTGGAGCAAGCTCCAGCTCTTAACATTGTCCGTTTCTTCACACACCTGCCAAGCTTGCTATGGAGCGACGCAGCTGTGCACGCTTGCCCGACTCTTCCACTGTGATACCACATCACTAGAAGAGGGTATAACAGTTGCTTCGCTTTGCGTTTGCTGGCGGTTTCTCCTCCAGTTTCGCCTCGATGAGGTGCGCAACGAACCGAGTGCGTCTACACATTGGCGGCAGCAGTGTCAAGCTGCGTCCGATCATCCAGTAGAGCTTTTCACTCTGTATATCTAGGTTTAGAAGAGTTAAACCTCACCAGTTTTGTTCAGTTCGAAGCTAATGTGAAATTCAGATAGCTTCAAAGTGAGGCGAATAGAGTAAAACCTCGTTAATCCGGATTGCAAGGGACCAGCAAAAATGTCCGTGTTAACCGAATTCCGGATTATCGAATTTACCATGAAAACAAAAAAAAAATGTACTGGGAATATACGCTTTCCCTTATTGTTGTGAAAAACTATTATTTTTGTTTGTTTCTTCATCGTTATATTTGCACGGTAATTTTTTTCAGCCCCATCAAGTTGTGCACGCTCAGTCTCTTGTGATCAGACGCAAAATTCCCCTAGTACAGCGACAGCCTTGGCAGCCTTTTTGCACAGTGCGACATTGTGCCAGTGGCTGCTCATGACTTTTATTGCCGGAACAGTTTCCGTCTTCATAGAGAACTTCCGATAATATGTCGTCAACGGTCAGCATGCCAGCGACGGCAGCATCGTCGTCGCTTTACTGGAGTGGTGGTTGTCATCGTTGTAGAGCACAACGGCAGCTGCAACAGGCCCCAAACACAGTCGAACAGAGCAGTGGGCACTTATTTTCATGATTTTGCGCGCTGTCACGATCGCATCACAAACAGTCGGGACAAAAAAAGTCAGGCATGCAGTCAGTGCAGCCATCGCAGCCACGGGACAGCAAAATGCGAAGTCTCATCACCCTATGATGATCATGATAATATGGCCTCTCCCTATCAAGCGTGCGGTCAACGGCACCACCTCGCCACTGCTCACATGATCCGCTTGATTAACCAAACGGGCCAAAGTACAGTCGCCAACCTATTTTTCGGGCCCTCAGGTGGCCAGAAAAATTGTCCAGAAAACTAGGCAGCCTGAAATAAACGAGTCCACATTATGAACATCACTTTATTTACCGAGAGGCCTTAAAAACTGGTCAATCTGTTTCAGTGGGAGAACCGCGCAACTGTTGGAGCGGCGCAATGTTCAAAGAGGCGCTGCCGCAGACACTGGCAAATCGCTGCTTCCACGTGGCTACGTCAACTCCTTTTTTCTTTGCTTCTCCTGCATGAAAAAAAAAAAGAACGAAAAATAGCGTTGGTGGCCATTGTAGCTGTCTCTTTGCGGTTGCGGTGGTAGTGGAAGTCATTTGTTATGCACATTGGTTTCAGAAAAAGCGACGCTGTCTTGTGAGCTCTACCAACCATCTGGAGTTGCAGTGCGTCTTGGACCTTGAATGCAAAGCCCTCTCGGAGGTCGTGTCGCAGCCGGACTCGAGCGGCGGTGGTGTATGCTTTCTAAAAAGCACACTGTCGCCGCCGCTCGAGTCCAGCCATGGTTGTGTTTAGTTGGGACACTCGGTGTATTGCAAAATGAAGTAAGACCAGCATCTGTTGTCGGTTGGCGGCGGCCACTTTTCGGTGCACTAGACAGATGAGCAATACTTTTTTCCCCCTCCATGCTCTTGATCGCTGCCTGCAAATGAATTCGTGCTGTGGCGACCCGCGCGCAGCTACACACAAGTCGTGACGTATGGTCACGTGATAGAAGTACAACCACGCTGACTAGCCCATCCTTTGTGGGGCGGGGTTCCGTCACCGCCAGACCTCTGTCAGATGCCAGTGCAACGGAGCAGGGAAAAACCGGCGTGAGAACGGGACTTCGTGGTCATGTGACGATTTGCAGCAAGCTTCACCTTGCAGGAGTGTGCAGCTAGCGGAGCCTGCTATTAAGAATGCATGTAACACAGGTTCGAAGTTGCGGAAAAACAAAATGGCAGTGATGCTGTGGCAATTTTTCATAGCTTTTCACCTGAGATCGAGAGAAAAAGTCCAGAAAATTAAGCGAGAAAAGTTTTCAAGCATCCAAAATTTTCATAGGTGTTATACATTGACTCTGTGGAGTGCACGAAGATGCCATAAAAGGTCTGAATAATGCTGCAGATCCAGAAAATTGGTCGGTGACTGCAATAATGATCGCCTTGTTGACCATAATGGTATGTTGAAGAATGCACTGGTACTCTCATTCCACTTATTGTAGAGCCTGCAAGGAAAAATAAAAGAAAATATGCCAAGGGAAGCTGCAGGAAATGAAAAATCCTAAGCAGGGGCAATGAAATCGCAGCCCGTGACGTTGTCGAGGCTTTCGACATTAGCAAATGTGGAGGCGATTGTATAAGCACGCCCTTTGTTACAATTTGCAAAAAATGGAAGTGCTTTTTTTGGATATGTGCAGAGACACTTTTCTGTAGCCATTTGTTATCTCTTTGTTTCTACTTGCGCGCATGCGTAGGTCCTCTTCTTTGCCGTTGCCCTCTATGTCTTCAGACCTTTCGTGACCCTTGGAGAAACCGGTTTGACTGGGCTGTTAAAGTTGGTAGCCATCAATTCTTACCTGTGCTATGAGAGCAGCCCTGTGTCCAATAGGGCAGTGCCCTTCTTCACCCCTTTGGGACATTGTGTATATATTCACTCGCCTTCTAAGTGAATGAACAGTTGTGCAGGTTGCGCATCTCCCTTCTGTGATGACTGTTTCACGCTTCGTGTTATTCGTACCTTTTTATTATTATTACTTTTTTTTTCTTTTTTTGAGATCATGCATTAACGAGCTTTCGGGTTGACTCATTTACAGTTTCTAAAGTAAATTTGGTCAAGCGGAAGATAGTGGTTGCCCTGCTGCTATACCTGATTCCAAGAGTGCTCTATGCATTAAAAAAAAATGCGTGTCAGTTCTGCTGAAGAAAATTCTAATTGCATGCCATTTTCCTGGCTTTTTCATGCTGGGGTCACTTGCCCGCACAAGTGGTATGTAACACGAGAGCAAGCTTGCAGTAAATGCTAGGGCGCAGGCGCGCATCGGAATCCGAAACTACGGAACCAAAGCCGCAGTAGTCGAGTCTGAAACCACACAAATTCATGCTGGCTTCGCTTTGTGAACACGCGCACACACACACACTGAACCATTGGGCTCAGTTTGTTTCCCACTGATGGAATGCCTTGTCAACTCTTTCAGGTGACTGACTTTGGCCTGTATGAGCTGGCCAAGCTGGGCCCTCACCTTCGCTACCTGAGTGTGGCCAAGTGCGAACGAGTGTCGGATGCGGGGCTGAAGCAGGTGTGCCGGCACTGCTATCGACTGCGCTACCTCAATGCCCGGGGCTGTGAGGCTGTCTCGGACGCTACCCTTGAAGTCCTGGCCCGCTCCTGCCCAAGGCTCCGGGCCCTCGACGTGGGCAAGTGCGAGGTATGTCTCAGGAGAACGCACATTTCAGTGATTGTGGAAGAAAACGGTGGCAGGTAGAGCAGATGTCAAGGTTGCGAGCAGCGGAGATTGTTATGTAATGGCAAGCTGATGAATACAGAACTGCAGTTGATTCGAGATATATCGAAGTCGAATATGTCAAATTATTGGGTATATGGAACTCATTCAGTGGACATTCAATATATTGTACTCCAATATTTGGTATCTTGTATATATATGGGGGGGGGGGGCTTTTAATAGCATCCAACTATCACATTTTGTGCATGGAGCGCTGCGCGGCCCGTGGCACCTGCTGACTGCATTAGTGCTGAAAAACTGCGTGACGAGGTGACCGTGAGGTCTGCGTGAAAGAGAACTGAAACAGCTATATTACTGTGCGGTGTGAGGCGCGAGCAGCGCGAACTTCTTCGCTCCGGTCAGTCCCTGCCACATATTGGCGTGCATGCACGGGCCTATGGAGTGGTACATGAAGATGCACCCAGTGCGCTCTCCATTTCGATGCCTAGCGAGATGCGACGCTCGGTGCAGTTGCTGCTGGTATGCCAGCAGGCCTGCAGGAAGTGTGCCGCTGACGTGGGCACGCTGTATTCACTTCTGGGTTACAAAGGGACTTCTCTATTGGCATGATTTTATTGCGGCCCGTCGCGTAGTCCCAGGAAGGGCCACATTTGACCTTGAACAGCCGCGAAGAAGATGAAGACTAAGAAGAAGACGACGAAGAATGCTCTCGGTCACTCGCAGCTTATGCTTTCGCTCCACATTCGGTTCAGCAGCATTGAACTCTTCTCATTTATATGTGGGCTGGTAACTTACGCTCTCGCATCATACTCTTAAAGGATGAGCTTAAGGGGGGACGCGGATCTTAAACTGGTCAAAAATGGGCGAAAAATTGATTTTGAGAAAAATGCATTTTCGGAATGTCTGTACCTTTGAGCACTAGCCTTCAAAATATCAACACTGAATTCGATCGGGAAATGCGGTAAAATCGACTTTTAAAACGCCACGGGAGCCTCCAAATGGCCAAAAAAGGGGTGAAAATTGTTCGAACTTCCCGCGCGCGCCGCGGGTGAAGCAGCCGGCTGGCCGTTGCCATCTTGGACTTGTTTTGAAGCTTGTTTCTTTGTGCGCATTTTGCGACATCTCCAAATGACGTCGTTCAAACAGAACGACCACCGTCGCGGGTTTTCCGAAAGCCGTTTCCGGTCCGCTGATTGGCTGGAGCGCGCGCTCGCGAAGCGAGCCCCTCGTCTCGCGCTTCCCATTGGCCAGTGCGACTGACGTCATTTTTTTTGTTTGTTTGTTTTTAACGTTATTCGTCGCGGCTGCTGCTTCGCTCGTTTATGATGCGCTTTCGCGATCGTTATCAGTCGTTCCCGCAGCCGGTGCTGGTCTTTAGACGTAGCTCGGTAGACGTAGCCGTATCAGGAGTGTGTTGAAAACGGAAGCGCCTAGCGAGTGCGCGTCGAAGAACGAGTGCGGCGGCGCGCTGCCAGGGTCGCGCGGCGTGTTCTCGACCTAGCTGCAGCACGTCCGGCGGCATACAATCGTTTGCGAGCGGTTCAGAGGCATCAAACATAGCATCGATAGATTTAACTGTTCAGCTGATACTCATGGTCCTCACCGACGCTACCACTTCGTTGCTTTTTTATCGCGTCGCTTCAGACGACAGACGAGCCTGACATCGCGCCGTTGCCCGCGTTCATTTTCCGCGGACGGTTTCTTTTTTTTTTTTTTTTTTTTTCCAGATTGTCTAAGTAATTGCGTCGCTGCGCTCAAGGGGTGTGAAAGTTCGACAGCAAGGGACTCCGCGTGCGGCCCTGCATGCGCTATACAGCAAAGTAGCAAAGTTTCATTCTGCAACATCAGCCAATTTATTAGGTCATTCCAGTATGCCACTGTGCTTCAGCCTTAAACTTTGTGCAGGTTTATTAATATTGCAAGACCGTTTTATCGTAATCTTGAGTAACTGCACACAGCCTTACTGTGCTTTTTCTCTACATTGTCGCCGAGTGACAATGACAAATTTAGCACCACTGCAGTCATATTGAAAAGATCAGGGGGTTATCCAACACTTACATCACTCTATCGAGATTTTTTCAAATTGCCATTAAAATAATATTGCATGTCAAAAAATTTTGCTGATTTCCTAATGGCATACACTACCTTGGCCATGGGTAATGGTGATAGTTTCAGTTTTAGTTGACATATTCAAAATCCAAAGACAGTTTTGGAAATGGGAAGAGCATGATATTTTTGGTGAGAAATATCACAGTGAGGCTACTGGTTGTTCAAGTTATAATATGTGGTCAAACTTCAAATGCAGTTTTTTCAGTTTCATATTTTTGGTCGATCTCTACAGTCTTACGCAGGGTTTTGATAACTTCTTTTTAGTTCACACAAATAACTTTGGTACCATTTTCTTCAGAGAGAAATGAAGTACCCGATGACATTTTTAGTTTTTTAGTTTAGGCAATGGATAAATGTCAATTTGAGATTAGCTTAATGAGTTCGTTTCAAATAATGCAGCCCTTTACTCTCACCATAATATGTGAGAATGACATGCCTTTTTGAGGAAAACGAAGGATGTCATCGGGTATGGGAAGGCATTGGCTATCAATCTATGTAATTAAAAGCAACAAAATGCAATGAGAAAGTTCATTAAAGCTGCGTAAGAAATTCACTAATTATGCTCTGGACTTTGTTAGATATCTCTTGATCTAATACCACCAGCTCAATTATAATTACATTTTTGAAATCAGGAGAGAAAACCACATCTGTGTGCAAAGTTTCGTGAGATTCTAGCCATAACTAAAAAAGTTAGTTTTAAGACCCTCGTCCCCCCTTAAGTGTCCCCAATATAGCACCTTACACTGGTAGAACGTGATAGGAGAATAATGCTGCAGGCAAAAGAAGCTCCCGCCATTGCTATTGCAATTCAACTAGGGTTAACTAGAGTTAAACTACAACAAATGTTTTGTTCTGAGTTATTGATATATCGAACTATTTCGCGATGCCCTTCGAATTCGACACATTTGGGATCGACTACCTAATGGACTGCGATGGCATGTTTTAATGGCAGTTTTCCTATTGTGAGCACTCCATCCCACACACCACTACCTGCTTTGTCGTCTTGCAGTCCGTTTCATGACCGGTAGTGACCAAGCAATCATACCAGTCGCAAAGTAAAGGAGGGGCCCTGGCAATCAGAATGGTTTCAGGGAGAAAAGATGAATAGCTTGCCGCCGCAGTTGCCGAGCTGATAATCAGATGAGAGCTGGTTCACGGAACTTTCAGGGCACGGTCACTAGGAGCTGATGGCAGCAGTTACCGAGCTGACGATCAGATGAGAGCTGGCCTACGAGGCTTCCAGGGCACTGGTTGCCAGGAACTGATGGCAGAGGCCCATAGTTGCACCGTACAGCATGGGCTTGGGACTCTATGCTCATGTCCAGGCTGCTTCTTGGGTCGGTGTGATTGTAAGATCCGATTGCTGCCATGGCTTCATTCCATCAAATCGTGTGGCCAAGACGGTTGGGGTGAACGGCAAGTGTGGTTCAAGCAAGCAGGCTGGGACAAGCAGGCTGGAACGTAGCCGGGCGACCTAGACCAGCTAATGACTAAGGCAGATGCAGGGAGCCAAAGCTCCGAGACTAGAATGGTGAGAGATGCTCACATCCTCCACCAAATGTGGCGTGATGATGCAGACTTCTGGAGAAACTAGGTTCTGCTGCGGAGTGAGCTGATGCATTTCGCTATTACCTTTTGCTCTATAGCAAGCGCTGTTTCGCCAACATATGCTGGCGGGCAGCAGGTCTACGAATTCGCAAAATTCCCCGGCTGCAGGGCACTCTGTACGATGTGCAGGATTTCGGATGATCCGAACACCTTTCTACGCACTACAAATGATACGAACGTTTGAACCTCGACCACAGCCGTGAGCAGTTTGCGGCGGTGCATGGCCCATGTGTCATTGCCGTCGTAATTGGCTATAGTGCTTTGCTTTAAGAAGGAGTTCTTGGCAGTGCGCAGCTGGCATATCGCTGGCATTACGATGGCCTGTCATTCTTTACGCGCCGCGGTAAATCTGGAGCAGCCGGCAAATCGCCTGCGTTGCGATATGCACTGCACACAGTCAGAGGCGCGCGGCCTGCAAATCGCCTACGTCATGATCGTCTGTCGCACTTTACAGACCGCGAGAAACTTGCAGTGGCACATAGCCCACAAATCGCTGTTGTTTATTAGCTGCGAGAAATTTGCAGTGTGAGGAGGCCCGCAAATCGTCTGTCGCACTTTGGCAGCACAGTGCGCAAATCGCTGACATTGGGATTGGCAGTCGCTCTTTACAGGACACGAGAAACTTGTGGCTGGCCCTCAAATCTCCGACGCCACAATTGGCTGTCGCGCTATCCATCGGGAGCAGTTCGCAGAAGCTTACGCTCCACGCATCGCAAGTGTCGCAATCGTCTGTCATGTTTTACATGCTGCAAGTGGCGAGCTGTGGCTGGCGGCTGTAATTAAATTTCTTTAGCTGTAAACAGATCTACGTGAATGTCTCTCCCATGTTTCTGCATACTGATATTTGTTAGTTTTTATAATATGAATTTTTTTGCGACCTCGTGAGTTCATGTCACAGAGATTCTACTGTATTAATTGTTCATTGCTGACTTTCACTCTACCGACAGTCATTAATAATTGAACTTAGGTATTTCTTGAGCTGCCTCTTGTGTGCATGGTGCTCTTTGCATGCATTCCAGGTGGGGAGGGATGGAAGTCAAGGCACGCAGTTATACCTCAACACCTTCTGAAAGCTGTGGCGGTTATTTGAGGTTCAAATATTGCTAACCCCTGTACTAGATGATCGTCCTGTTGGTTATGTTTAGCGGGATTCTGACGGATGGCTACTGCTGGCTGTACTACCCCGAAGCAAGTTCTCTCCTAACTAAAGAGGGCTATCTTAATTATTGTCTTGAGTGGAACACCCTTTCCCAGTCTCAAACGATGCAATCTGTGTACAGCGTAGGGCTTGAAACTTGATTCTCTACTCTGCGTCTGGCCAGGTTGGGGACCGGGGCCTGGCCTGCCTGGCCCGCCACTGTCTGAACCTGCGCAAGCTGAGCCTCAAGTCCTGTGACCTGGTCACAGACCGTGGCCTTCAGGCACTGGCCTACTTCTGCCGAGGCCTGCAGCAACTGAGCCTGCAGGATTGTGCGGGGGTCACTGTTGATGGCTACCGCATAGTGCGCAAGTACTGCCGCCGCTGCATCATCGAGCACACCAACCCAGGCTTCAACTAGACCCCACTGGTGCCAATGGCTTTTGCCACCCTTCCTTTTGGGGCAGTTTTTTAGAGTGATCATTTTTGGGGACACTGCACTTTGTCAGGGTTCAGTTGGATAGAGCAGCGAGACTGGGTGGAAGGAAAAAAAATTGGTGGTCAAGCATATTTAGTTAGTTGTCATCGGTTTGAATTTGGGTATTTGTCCATGAGGTACACTGACAGGGATAGAATATTATTATTTGCACCCCACCTTGGTGGTGCAGTGGTCAGGGTGCTCGACTACTGTGCCCAAGGATGCGGGATTGAATCCCAGCCGTGGCTGCCACTCTTCGGTGAGGGCAAAAAGCAAGGCGCCCGTGTCCTGTGCGATATCTATGCACGTTAAAGAACCCCAGGTGGTCGATATTCCGGAGCCCTCCACTATGGCACCTCTCATAGCCTCAGTCACTTTGGGACGTTAAACCCAACAAACCAACCAACCAATTATTATTTGCGTTGAGTTGCTTTAAAAAGCAGGCCTGCTCTTTTTTTCTACACTGTGGCCCCTGAGGAAAACCATTCGTAAGATTCACAGTGTAATCTGAGGTATGGCTAGATTACCTGATTGCGGCGGGAACGCATGCTTGCTTTGCTATGTTTCGTTGCCATGTTTGCAAAGCAGGTAGCAACACTAACAAACCTTTATGCACTTGTTTCATTTCATCAGTAGTAAGCACTCACTTTGTGACGACGAAGTCTCATCTACTTAGAGTCCTTGCCTGTTCTGGGCTTCCCAGTGAATTTATTTATTCATTTTTTTTTTATACCACTTGTACTGGGGGATTCCTACAAGGAACGTGGGTGCCAGCATTGGCACAAGTGTAGATGTTTAATGAATGAGCATGAAGAGAGAACACTTGGCAAACGAGCAACAGCTCGCAATTTTTGTGCTGTAGTGCAAATGCCCCTCACGGTTACATGAAGCGAATGTGGACCTCGTGGCCCGTTCGATTCAGGCAGCCATACTTCACCATTCACTTGGTGCTCCCTAGTATATTAGACCACGTAGCAAGCATATTAACGCATCGTCTAACGACTGAATGTTTGATCCGACGACTTTACTCTGGGCAAAGAGCATCCGAGAAGCACATGTAAGCGCTGAAGAGATTCCTGCATTTTCCTACACTTTGTCTTCTGTTACATGTTGCAGTACATGGCTGAGAAAGGGTTTAGAAACACTTTTCTGCGATGAAATTGGGCATGTTGCATTTGGTACAGTACATTGGAAGAAATGCGATGGTGAACTGTGCTCATTTCACTGATTCACTGTACCGAAGGTTGTCGAATATTGGACCGAGGTGTCACCAAAAATGATCACTTTAAAAAGCACCCTCTGGATGCTTACAGTAAAATATAGCCAAGTAGCCGGGTACTGCTCCCTTCCATATTGGAAGCAGCTGCTATGGAAAGCAAGGCGACTAATTGTTCAGTCATGTAGTCACTGTGCGTGTGAACTGATGTGTAAGATAATGCTTAGTTGTTCTATATTTTTGTACAGTTTTTCAATGTGACTTTTACAAGAAGGACTACCTGTATTTTATAACTGCACTGCCACTAGTTTGTAGAAACTTGGGTACCATTTTACAGCAGAGTTCGGTGGTTCAACCTAGGCACGTTTTTAATGCAGGAGAAGATGTACCGGAAGGGGATTTGTTCCGTCTCAACACTTCGGAAAGCGTTTGTTTTTGCTAGGGTGTCAAAACTATGCGGCTCCGGAAGTCTCTCTTGTCTGCTTTACATCCTTCATTTGCACGCCCTTGTACTCCAGGGTAAACATATTGTAAACATATTTTAGGAACTTAATTTGTCGCCGTAAATAGTTTTTTTTTTTCACACGCACACAGTTGTTACTGAAATTTGTGCAATATGTTGATCTTGCAAAGGCTTTTGTAGAAGGGTAAATGCACCTGGGCTCAGAGGTAGGCAGCATATACCTACACCAATCAAAATGTTTTGTTTGATTGTGGTCACAAGTATTGAGTCCATATGTGGGGAAAAAAGAGTGGAAATTTAGGTGAATGTAGTATATTCGCTTCTCTCACTTTGCTTGGTCTCTCTCTCTCTTTTTTACATTTCTGTGACATTATATATTGCACCACTGTTGTAAACTTTCCATTCAATGAGTAAATCATTGAGGCATGAGTTTCAAAGTATCCCAGGTTACTGTCCAGACAAACCTATCTCCTTTAAACTGGAATTATTTTAATCCCCTACTTTTTATGTCTGGTTGTGTGTTGGAAACCCTGTTTGCTGCAAACAGCAAGAAACTCCATGGGCCTGTGAACCATAAACGAATGCTGCTTCAGTGAAGTTTCTCTCGTAAAATATCTTCAACTCCCACACGAGGATCCCTGAGAGTTAATTCTTCAGATTTCCTGCGACATTGCAGAGTTATTTTCAGGTCCCTGACAGTTTCTCATGCCTGCCATTTATTTCCAGTGTCAAGTAGCTGTAATATCGCACAAGAAAGGACATAATATATTTAAGCATGATCAACATACTTCTCTCTCTCTCTCTCTCTCTCTTTGCCTTTTTTTAGGCATTATGTGGTACCTTGCACAGTGTAATAATGCAGCTATAATTTTTTTTTAAACGTGAGGAGCCTTTTTGTAATAAGATGCTGGAGTAATTTTGGTAACAATAATTACAGAAAGCTGGTACAAAGACTTTCGGGACATCCTTTTGTTCACTCAGATGTATCGTGCATTTCAATGAACAAAAGGGGTATTTTTTTAGTCACCAGTCTTTCGACATGGTATCAATTATTTGGAGTTGAAAGAATCTGGCATTGCAGGGGAAGGGCTCTCTTCATAATTGCAGCTAGAAATGTCGAGTGAATATATGAAATAACCTCTAAAACTTTGGTTATTGCCGTGTTTTGTGTTCTGTGGAATAATTCTTATCAAAATGCTACCTTAATAGTTGAGTCTGATTGCATCATTACAGGCATCCGGGGGTTTATATTTCTGCTTACTGTTCTCTCTCTGTTTTCTGTTATTCATTGCGTTAGTTTCACTGTTCATTTCCCAGCTGCTGCGGGTGCAGCAACGTGGAATGACAAAAATATTTATGTTGCAACTTGATTTCCCCACATGCTGGTCATGGGGGAATTGTTGAGCATTTTATCGCTTGGTACACCCTTTATATACTTACTTCACCTTTTTTATACGTGCTGCTTGGCATTCAAGGTGCTTATTGTGAATACTGCATAGACCTTATGGACTGTTCTCAGCGTAGCGTGTGTCCATGACATACTTAAAAGATGTGTCAAATATGCTCAATCTGTTCGCATCTGGACTTTTCTCAAGCTTCCTGTGCAACTTTGGCTGTACAAAAATTCTTGTTCTTTTGATCATGAGCTTGTGAATTATGTACAAAATGCTTCCCACGTGATGTATGCCATTAAGGAATCTGAATTTTGGCTTTAAGCGAGCGCTTACTGTTTCATTGGTTTACACTGCCACGTGTTTCTTATAGAGGAGGAAGTCGGAAGTGGTACATGTCTTCAAGGCCGTCTTTATTGCTGCAAAACTTGGGGAGTGCAGTGTGCCTTCAGGAGTAGACAAATTAGCCTTACAATTTTCATTGGTGCATTTCCCAACACTGTGTTTCTCTGGTACACATCATTTTTCAGGTCCAATACAGTTGAGCCCCCTTATAATGGGAAAGTAGTAGAGAAAGATCTTGCTTTAAAATAGGTCTCTTATAAGTAGGGTTCCATGCTTTCATTACCTACTGATCTCTATGTTTGTGCTGTCATCCATTGCTGAAGCGTAGAGTGGCAGGCTAGGTGGTGACACACCACAAGAAAAGACAATGCAAAAATAGGGCAGATAGAGACGCCATGCATGCTAACTTGCAACTGAATATTTATTTTATCCTTCCACCCCGACATAAAAATGCTTTTCAACAAGGTCATGTCAGCCCACACGTGTTGCTTTTTTTTTATAATTGTTGACACTGTATGCAAAACATCGGTGGTGTGAATTGAGTGCTGCACAAGCGCCTTTCTTTGTGGGCATTGGAAGGGCAAATAAATAAATATTCAGGAGCAAATTGGCGCTTGTGATGAGTTCTTGTGCATTTTCCTCTATCTGTCCTTGTTTTCTGTAAGTCTTTCCTTATTACGTGAAGTCAAGGTACGCTTCTGCCTATGTGTTCTTTTCTTAGGTTAGTATGCACCTCTTTGCCTTGGAAAATGGGCTCTGCACACATCCCACAGTTCTCCAAGGTCACTGTTGCGGACTTGAATGAAGATAGCATGCGTTGACTATTAGAGCAGCAGCGAGGGTTGGTTTGTGGAATAGCATGCAAATTGCAGAAACTGCTGACTTATGTTCCCCCCCCCCCCTTTCCCCCCCTGGATTTTAGCTTCATTTTGAAACTAGCGGGAGCTTCAGTAAGGATTTTAGCTTCATTTTGAAACTAGCGGGAGCTTCAGTAATCTTGATGCAATTCTTAATGCAGCAGGCACTTAATAACATGCCCTTATTGATGCTTTGCATCTAGTGGGTCAATTCTATGTTAATTTCATTCGTGATACATTCACGTAAGGGATCACGCCTTATCTTATGCAAGGGTGCAACCACAATTTGTGATAGCACCACATCTGCAGAGTAAGAAAGAAACCCCACAAGTATTGTTAAAATGTCTTTTTATAAGCAAGGTTCTTGACCGTAATTCATAGATAACTTGTCCTTTATTACCATATGTCTTCTACATGATGCCGTTACAAAAGAAGTCCGTCTAATGGGAGAAATGGGACAGCCAACCAAATGAAACGTGTCTCTTATTCCCATTTGTCTGTTAAACCTATGTCTCTTACAACGGGGTTCAACTGTATTAGCAATATCTTTTGTCCTTGCATTTGGCAGCACTTGTAAGAGTGTAGTTATCACTCTAGCTTTGTGTTTGCTAGATGACTCTGAAAAACAAAATGGGTAAAAGCTTTTCCTACTACCCCACTTGTTCAAAACAAAATCATCCTTTTAATAGACTTAGGGAGCTAATTACTTTTGCATCAGATATTTTTATTGTTTCACATTTAAAAGAAGCCTCTGCCTACTGATCAATAAATGTGTGGGAGCAACTTCGTGGAATTTCAGCAAGTGCCTCACTGTGTTCGACAACAATAAAATTTCTATAGCATGGTGCATGTTTTGCATTTCCACTTGAAGCAAGCTGCAGCAGTTTTAACTGAAGTTCACTGCATTTCAACAGTTCATACTGAACACTCAAGCGTCATCTCACTAGTGCACGTCACCACATAAAGCAGTTTCTTGTTCATCACACCATGACAAACACTGCGAGGGCAACAGTTGATAATGCAAGGTCCTTCAGAACACAATTCACATCTTGCTTGGCGACTAGTCCTTCACTTGACCAACTTGAGCATGCGAATCTTCTCCATGTCGCGGGCAATGTCACTTGTGTCAGGCAGGATGCGGATAGCCTTGCAAAAGTCAAAGTAAATGCCATACTTGTTGGCATTGTCCTCCCGTATGTGCTGTAGCACAACCAGGTCAGTCTTCTCAGGCTTGCAGCAGACGTAGAGTGCGATGAAGAAGACCCCGGACACTGTGAGGCCAAGCAGGAGGGCCGACACAATGACGCGGTAATTGTGCGGTGTGGTGTGGCTGCCCCAGAGCTGCCAGGCCCCGAAGCAGAGCAGGTTCTCGACGATGAAGATGAAGACAAAGAGGAAGACCCTTCGTTTCAGCTTGAACTCAAACATGATTGGCCAGAAGACGAGCGAAGGCAGGCCGAACAGTGCAAAGATGAGGATAGTAGTGACACACGGGCTGCGTAGGGGCCGCTCGGACGGATCTCTGCCGCTGTCCTGGCGCACACTGTCCTGCCGCCTATGTGTATCGCGCACAAAGCTGGCAATCCAGGCGGTCATGGCGACAGCGTGCCCCAGGCAGGCCAGCACCACCCAGCCATGTATTACAGCGGTCAGCAGGGAAAGAGCAAGCCCCCTGGCGGCTGTCACGGAGAGCCAGCCCAGGAAGGAGAGAGTGCCCGTCAGAAGGCCGTCGTCCTTGCGCTGCACAGCCTTGATGAGGGACCACAAGCTGAGCGCCGAGCCCACCAGCTGGCCAATCACTGTGCAGTGGGAAGAGATTTTCAGTCCATGTGAAAACTGTATCACTGGTCCTTCGTTGCCTCAGTACACCGAACATGGCAGAACTGTGTTTATATGCGACTTTGCCTGCAGATAAAATTTTTTGACAACTCTGAACAGCACCGCTGCAGTGGCTCAGTGGTTAGGGTGCTTGACTGCTGAACCCAAAGACACGAGCTCAGATCCCGGCTGCGGCGGCTGCTTTTTCACATGTATAGGTTCACGTGCCTATGTACAGGTGCGGACATAAGTAAATGGAGCATGTTTTTTCGTTCAAATTAAAATCACACTTTCTGCACTGGAGATAACAAAACAATATTTGTCCAAGTAAAATGGCACTGGCGTCTACTACCGGTTTACATATAGCATGACTGCCAGTTTCAATTATGTAATGTGTGAAAAATTTTAGAAGCAAATTGCGTGCTCCCTTTACTTTTGTCCGCAGGGGTACTGTGTGATGTTAGTGCACCTTATAGAGCTTCAGGTGGTCAAAGTTTCGGGAGGCCTCCTCTATGACGTCTATCATAGCCTGGGTCGCTTTGAGGCGTTAAGCCCTGTAAACCAAACAACTCTCGACATTGATGTGAACAGCTACTAAGTTTCAAGTCGTTGACGACAAAAAGTGCCCACCAAGTTTATTTTTATGTTGTAGACCACATCAAGTACAAACATACACAAGACAGAAAAGCCTGCATTTTAAGTAGTGCCTGTACATACTGCATACACTTTAATGGGTATGGTAATTTGAGCCGTCTAGTGCCACCATTAGGTTTGTTCAGTTCAGAACTGGTTCTCTGCACCAGTTCTGAAAAGGTTCCGCTGGTGCCGGTCAAGTGCCGCCAAGGTGTAGTTCCAGTTCTATGGTTTAAGTGCTGGTATAGCGCATCAGCAGCGCCACACATCACTGGTGCGGCATTTTTCAATCGAGCCCTGTCGTCTGCTCGCCAGTTCCCGTTGGCCGCGAGCTGCAAGTTGTCACGGTGCGTCTACTTTCGTGTCTCGCGAGGTCATGGCTGACAACATCGTCGAAGTCATTTGTAAATAATTTCTGGAGCCCTCCGACGGGGAGGATGAGGAACCCCACGCCATGCTTTCCTTCGCGGCAACACATGTATCGTGGTTCAGACGGAGACCGACTGGTTCGGGCAGACCACAATTAACCGAATTCCCGCACAGCTAAAGTGTTGCTGCCAGATATTTGAGCTTTGAACTCGGGAGGATATTCAAGTTGTCACGAGGTACCTTAGAGGAACTCGCTATTTTCACGGAGAATGACGCCTGATCCGTCGACGACGGGGAAAAATGCCCTTATGTGGACCATCGATGCTTACAAGCATTTCATCAGCAGCGTACGCCGTCAACACTTGCATAACTTTTTTGTACCTTCTCAGAGGGTGCCGTGGTTCTTTGCACCAGAGCGGCACCACGACTGCACCAAAATCAATCGCGGTGCAGTGGGCGCTGTGAATTGAGCGCTTTGGCGCAGCGCACCGTGAAACGGTTCCGGCGGTGCAGAGAATCACGGCTGATTCAACGCAGCTAATATTGACTTCCAGCAGGCACTTCAGTTCTGTGCTATCAGAATTCGAACGCCTGTGCTCGGGAGTGGATGACGGGCCAACCACGAAATAATGCCGCCTGGACGGCTAAGAAGATCATCTTTGCAGCTCCTCTGCTCATAGGTTTTTGAATGGCCCGGAGCTGTTTCCGCCATTTGAAAGGCCCGAAAAAGCTAGGTTATTTATTGCTTCCGTAGTCTCAAGAATTAATCGACCTCGGCACCTTGCGCTCAGTAATGCTCCCGCCATGTACCCTTACGCCTGTCTCCCCCAACCTTCCCTCGCCTCGTGGTGATGAGTGTAACCAGGCATCACTGTACCCTATACTTCGTCTCACAATATTGTTTGCAGCACTGCGAAAGGCAGAGGCACCCCGGTCCAATCAGGATCACGCTTAGTACAGTAGGTAATTGTGTTGCTACGTAGAGTGCCTCGTCCCCCAAAATTAGTGGGGGTGACAGTAGGAGCACAATTCTCTATTATAGTGCCCGGGGCGAGAGGCACTTAGGAGCACAATTGCAAGGGCTCCTCTGCCTTTCGCAGTGCTGCAGATATGTTGTGAGACGAAGTATAGTCGATACAACGGAGTGCAACTGTGCCGCACTCCCAGCTAGTTTTCAACTCTCGCCTTCTTGCACCATTTGTCCCTTCGGCGGTTCCTTGACACCTTGTATCCTGCTGCTTGGAGAACGGTTGCAACTAGTTGCAACTACCCATAGGATAGCCGCACTATACTTCGTCTCCCAAGATGTTTGCAGCACTGCGAAAGGCAAAGGCACCCCGGTCCAATCAGAATCACGCGCACTACAATAAGCAATTGTGCTCCTACGAGCCTCTCGGCCCCATAATTGGAGGGGATGACAGTAGGAGCACAATTCTCTATTATAGTGCAAAGGGGCGAGAGGCATTTAGGAACACAATTGCAACGGCTCCTCTGCCTTTCGCACTGCTGCAGATAGCTTGTGAGACGAAGTGGCCCTGCTACACAGATCTCAGACGCACTGTCGTGCTCAATTTTGCCTCCTTTTGCCGATCCGTAACACTGGCTTCGGCTTGCCGCACGTCGTTCCTGCATGCTTTCGCTGCACTCTGCACAATATAAATTAATTACTTTTGCTATGAAATTACTGCCAAAATAATTTAATACATTACTAGACTGCCAGACCGAAAACGTAATTTGTTACATTACAAATCCCAGTCAAAAAAGACATTGGAACCATTTGGTTTTCCAACCGGAACCAATTGTGTTTCAGACACAACCCATTGCAGCCAATGGGTGAGACCAACTGCACACAATTGGACACCCATTGCATATAATGGGTCCAATTGAACATACAAATTGGGACAAAAGGAAGACTGACGATTTGCATGTTTACTAGGCATGTGGAAACACAAGAACAATATACAGTTGCGCAGTAATATATAACTCGAGATCACTACATACACCCAGCAAACACACTTCTGCTCCTGTTTATGTATACACCACTCGTCCTACTCATGCTGGGGCCAGTGACTCTTTACATTTGAGTGCAGTTATTATGTTTAATTTTGTTTGCATCAATAGTACAGATGATGAATTTAGTTTAACAGGTTAAGCTGCTCATAGTTGTTATTATGAACAGAATATTGTGTTGTGTTTGCTTTCTTTGTGAAATATGTGAATGTTCCCATGGATCTACTCAGTGCAATTGGACTGAATTAGTAAGACCCATTGGATGCAATGGGTTTGATCAATTTGGTATGTGTGTGTGTGTGAAAAACTTTATTTCAAGGAGGAAGCTTGAGGCAGCCGGGACAACCTCTCGCAATCACTAGGTGGGCTCCTCATTACAGGAGCCCATTGGCGACCGCCGCGGCTCGGGCTTGGTGGACCAGGGCCTTCTGGCTTGCCAGATCGGAGCTGCCAGCCAATCAGAGCTGCCTCCCAGCCCTCCCGTGTGAGGTTGGGTTTGGGGGCGAGGCTCGGGGTTGACTGGCATGCCCATACCATGTGGAAGATGTTCGAAGACTTCTCCGCACAGTGCGGGCATTTTCCTGTACAGGCAGGATCAAAGTGTTTAAAACTGCCGGGCGTTGATGCAGCGTTTTGGTGTAAAAACGGAGAAGTGTGCATTCCTCCACCAAGCCCTTACAAGGCTTGGGATAAATTACTTGGCCGAATTGAAATAATTCAGTAATTTCACGAAAAGTGAGGGCCGGATTGGGTTCGGGATCCATATTATAACGGTCTGAAGGAGTTGCCCGGAGAGTGAGCACGCGGGCGGCGGCGTCTGCCGTTTCATTGCCATCGAGCCCCATGTGAGCTGGAGCCCATACAATCGTTCGAGACGCGGGAGCCCCGAGGTAGTCACTGTTTTGAAAGATGCGGTGTGCAAAGAGAGAAATGTACCCCTGTATAATATTTCTGCAGGCCCCTCACGAGTCCTGGTCTGCGGCGGCTAACGCAATGGCAACTTCTTTCGCATGTGTTATGTCTTAGCTTGGAACGTTAGGCCATTCACCACAATTTTTTTGATGGACGACTGCGGCCGTGTAGCACCCCCCAAGGTGAGGGCCAGAGTCGTCCACGCAGAAGATTCCGTGTTTGTTTCCATAGTGACGGGCTATGCAGTCGGAAAAAACTTGTCGAACTGAGTTTTCATTTGGAACATGAGCTTATTACTGCTATAGTTATGTACAAATGGCGCTCTATAGAGTTTGCACAAGTAGCAGATCCAATTGGCCTATGCAACTGGAACCAATTGGAATGCTAGAAACCCAAATGGAACGAACTGAACTATCCATTTGGATTGTGACTTTCAATTTGGCTTTCCAATAGGTTACAGATGGAATGGGAATTCCAGTTGGAACCCATTGGAGGGGACTGCCCATTTGGAAAGAAAATTCCAACAGGAACCCATTGAGATTCCAATTTGTTTCAATTTTTTTTTGACTGGGATGCTAGAAACCCAAATGGAACGAACTGAACTATCCATTTGGATTGTGACTTTCAATTTGGCTTTCCAATAGGTTACAGATGGAATGGGAATTCCAGTTGGAACCCATTGGAGGGGACTGCCCATTTGGAAAGAAAATTCCAACAGGAACCCATTGAGATTCCAATTTGTTTCAATTTTTTTTTTGACTGGGATTACCGGGAAAAGTAATTGCAGTAATTTCATTACTGAATAATTGTTGCCATGTCTGCTGGGTAGGGTACCCCCCAGAAAATAGGTGCAAAATTGGACTGAAAATCGCTACCTTCATTGAAGGAGTGCACCCTGCCTAAATAAGGCGGGAAGAAAAAATGTGGCCCGTAGTCAAACGTATCTTGCATTATACTGGGTCGGTGTGGAACCCAGTTATTTGCGTCGGACGCATTCTTTTTTTTCCTTGGAGTGCTGCCCTAGACTTTCTTTTTGTTGGCAAGATGCAGAAACTATGTTCCCCTTATCTGTAATGCAGGGCAAGGGTCACTGAAGTCTCCAGTGCATCTCCTCCGGGACAAGGAAGCTTGATAGCTGCCATAATTAAGGCACTAGTTTTTCCGGCTGTAGCCATCATGTGGGGTTTCTTGTCAGATTTCAAATGACAGAACAGTGGATGCTTTCAGTTAAGCAATAAATCTGAGTGAGGTGGTGCTCTAACTCCGGAAAGGCACGCCAATTGGCCAGAATGAATCGCCTGCAGTTTTGCCAAATTTATACAGTAGCATGCAGGTGCATGAACATCACCATAGGATTTTTCCGTTCACACGTTTCCGACAACCCTTGTACTAATTACTGCCCCCGCGGCTGTTCCAACTGGGAGCACTGCCTCTTTATGGCCTTCATTTAGTCTGCCGTCCGAGCGGGGTTCCCTATGGAACCGGTTGGCCGCTTCCCGGATGAAAGCGCAGGGGGCGCTGTACGCATTCGGAGCGTGGTCGCATTGGTCGCATTGTGTACGTGGTGCTGTGGCGGTTGTGCCGTACTGTGAGTCTGCGCCGCGCTGATCCGTTGGTGCCATGGCAAGGCTCGTGCACCACGTGCACTTCTTTTCGCTCGCGAGCCGGAATGCGCGCAAATTAGCTAGCATGTGTGCAAGTGTGCCTTTTTTATGGATGTGTGATCGCGTCATGTCCAGAAAACGGGGTAAGCGTGATAACACGTGTTTCTTGCCCGGGTGCAAGAGCGGGTAGCGCTCGTGCAAGGTGAAATGCTCTCTCTTCAGGACACCGAAAGACGCAGGGAAGAGGCAAGAGTGGGAGCGCAACATCAAGCGCGGCGGCAAAGCCAATAACATTGTTTATTGCCTCAGCTAGGGCATAAAGGAATATGTAAAACGAAAATTAAAAGGCGTAATAAATGGAAGAAAATAGGTTGGCTGTGTTCTAATAAAGTTCAAGAGAGAACGATGATACGGCACTGCCGATATTGTCGGCTTCAATGGCGGGCAAACCCACAAAGGGTGAATATCTTCCTCATTATTTGTGAGTTGCAGACAGGAAATCCTGGACGTTGATATAAATATCGGAGGATCCGGATCGGGGTTGCCCTCACATTACTGTAACACGAACAAGCTATAGTGTCGACGCTTGTGAGCGACATCTCAAACCCTGCTTTATTGAGCGAAGTTTTAAGACAGGTAAAGGTAATTGAGATTCCCCGGGATGTTACGCAACTCACGAAGGATACCATCTCAATGCTGTTTCCTGACACTCCAAAATACTTGTTGAAACCCCTGCCTCTCAAGAGAAAGGATCTCTTGTACAAGCAAAAACAGTCAGCAGGGAGACCTGCAGAGAAAGAAAAAAAAGCGCACTGATCCTGAAGCATCAGTGGAGCCAGTTGAAGAATACAGCGGTGGTGGATCGTGTGACGCGAGCCTGCCCCAGGAATGCAGAAAGCTGCATGCCACCGCCACTGGGGACAAATGTCGATATTTCTGATGTTGAGCAATTAACATTCGCATAGTGCCACTCAAGCGAGGACGAATCTCCGGAGGCAATCTACGCAAATCGGCGAGTTCTGTTCCATCGCAGTGATACAGGTGAAGCTGCCATGAATGCTGCTGTGTGCATTCGAGGAAACAAAGTCAAGGAGATAGCTGTAAAGTCGACAGAAGAGGTAATTAATTTTCTGCAGGACATTGCGAAACTCAGCTTGTGTCCTGGCAGCGGATTGAAGCCTATTACCAAGACCTTTCCCTCCTACAATGGGCGTTACTTAATTTGCGACGAACTATACCAATATTTTTGAAGCAGCTTGCATATAGCCTGCAAATACTTGCGAAAGTTAACTCAGAACGCCCTGTCAAGAAGAAGAAAAAAATTAAGAAACAGACTTCTAAGTCTCGAGCAGTTTGTCGTACGAAGAACAAGGTGGCAAAGCTGGTAAAAGCTCTAGGTGAAATGAAAAATGAAAAGGAACACCTTTCAAAAACAGTTTGAAAGAAATGTTAGTGCCCTTCCTCTCAACTAACAGCTCACTGTTAAAATATGTTTCAGAGGTTGCAAAACACAAGTCAACAAAAGTGATGGCATACTCTGATGAGTGGCTACTATAGGCTTCCTAAGCACCAAAGAATGCCTATCAGCAGTTCGCCTGAAGCGCGGTGCGAGTTGAAGGGCTCGGGTTCCCATCTTGCGTGCTTTAATTGTGCATGCATCCGAAAGTTTCTAGTTCTACATAAGTGTTATAACTTAGCTAAACGTGCGAAGAAGTTAAGATGAAACTATAGCGTGAATGAAACCGCCGGCGACAGCGCTCTATTGCTTGCACACATGGTCTTTGGAGCCTGGAATGTGCGTCTAGTACAGTCCTCCATGCAAGCGCAATCGTTTGCACAAAATCCTCAGAAGTCTTCATTACAATACAGCACGGCGGTAGCTTCAGCAGGATAATAGGGTATAAAAAGCAGCTTCGTTTCTACATCGGCTCAGGGGAATGCGCGAAAAGCTTCGCTCACGAAAAAAAAAAAAAAAAAAATCGTATCCTTGGTTATGCCAACAACTCGGCTGCGAATTCAATATTACGACTAAACTGAAATCAAAGACTAAAGAGCGGCATCGCATGTACAAGGCACCTGACAATGAGCATATGCAGCGAATGCATTTCGAAGCGCACGGGCGCGCGCGTCGTCTGCTCCGCCGGCAGTGGCACTCCGCTTCACCGCAACGCCACCGCAGCGATCATTCAGCGGCAGCCCCCGCCGCGGCCGGCGGACGACAGACTAGCAATATTTCTAGGGACCCTACTTCATTCCCCACCTGTACGCCAGGGGTCGGTCCAACTGGCTGGCCAACTAGCCCTATCCAGCTCTAGATACCGGCCCTCGTGACGCGCGCGGATAACAGCGGCAGCCGCTGTAGTCCCGAACAAGGGACCCCACCTACACATCCCCCTCCCTTATTTCTGCTCAATAAAGTTAGTTAGTCAGTCAGCCCCGAATCTCGGCGCTTAATTTAATGCCAATAAAAATTATTCTTTCCCTTGTCATCCGTGAAGGTGCTATGGGACATCACTCGCTGTATTGGCAAGGCCCCGGTATTGTCTTGTCTCTTGGGGTCCAGGCCCCTTGCGCCTTCGCTGCGCATTCTTCCAAAATCGGTGCATTCTCTGAGGATATACTCACGAGCTTGCGACGTCTGGTCGGCGTTTAGGAATAACACGACGAGGTACAGCTGGAGCAGGATCTGTATGAAGCCCGCGTAGAAGTCCTCGAAGAACTCCAGCACGAACGTCTCTCGCTTGAGGGTGCGCAACCTGACCATCTCGCCCTTGCTGGGCGACAGGCAGCTGCACACACGCTGCGCGGCGAAGTGCAGTACCTCCACGTGCCTGCAATGCAGGGACAGAAACGGGACACCATACACTTTTCAATCGCAATTCCTTCCGGACGCTACCATGTTGCCCCTCGTATATTATTGCCGAACAGAGACGGGGACTGCACTCGCACAGTCCGGAATGTCATTCGAGGTTAGGCACCAATGAAAGGTCGGCGCAGTTCAATCAAGACATGTCGCACTTGGCGTGCTCGTGGAAACCCGTTGTGTTCTGCTCTGGCTTCTAGTACATGCTTCTACAAAGTTAATTACCATCCAACGTCGAAGTGTCTAGTGGATATTCTCATTCAGCTGTTGAGCCCCAAGGTTCATGGTTGCTCTGTGCCGAATAACGACATCATGGGTGCCCCGTGCAATGAGAAAACTGCTTTGAAATCTTTTGGTTCCATGTATTCCTATGGGCGCTAACCCTACTTTTCACCCCCAGTCAGCCCAGCCTGGCAACAGAAGCGCCGCTGCATCTTGCTTACGTCACAGATCGGTGTTGGTATATATACCCTGTACTTATAACCCCAATTCAGGCGATGTAGGTATACCGAATAAATAAATAAATAAACACTTTTTGTGAACACTTCGGGTGCCATCATATCCTATATATACTAATGCATTAATGAATACGCGGACGCATAAATGTAGATTGAACGCTAGGGCTGACGCAGTCAGAAAGGGTGTGGTGGCTCCAAAAATGCAGATAGCCTTGTTTGGCATGGCCGCTCAATGGAAGCGCACTGCAGTGCGCCGCTATTGAGCGGCCTTCGTATAGTCGAGCATGCGCAAGCGCTTAAAGCAATATAGACACCTATTTCTGTGGTCGTGTTTTATCGTTTGTAATGATGCGTAAGACATCACTGTTGTGAGGGATGAAAAAAAACGGCGATATAATCGTTCCCACATCGTTCGAATTCACTCCAAGGCTAAAGTCAGCCTGCCTCAAGAACAGGAGTCACAACAAATGAAGAGTTAGCGATTATATCGCTGGTTTTTCATGTCGCGGGGTATCATCTAGATGATTGCGACGTCACAACCTGCTCCCGGCTGCTGAAATCGAAACGGAAACTGATGAGAAAATAAAATTCAGTTAAAAATTATTTAGCGGTCGCAGGTGCAAACCGCGCGGTGATCGACATACAGGAATGTCTTGAGAATCATTACCAAGAAAAATGTCACCGAAATTTGGCGTTTATACTACTGTAAGTCGAACAGAACAGCGGCAAAACATTCTGACATCGACGAAAAGAGTGTACGGATGTATAAGTGGCCGTAGTGGCTCTGTGGCTAAGACGCCCGACTACTGAACCGGAGTATGCGGGTTCGAACCCGACAGCGGCGGCCGCGTTTCGATGGAGGAAAAACGCAAAGGCGTCCGTGTGCTGTGTCATGTCAGGTGGTCGAAATTATTCCGCAGCCGTCCGCTACGGTACCTCTTTATTTCACTCCTGCCTTCCTTCGTTCCCATGCATGCGGCGCGAGTTAGGTGACCGCCGGGAAGTGTGACAGATACTGCGCAATTCCTTTCATGTAACTAAATCTACATTTACATGTGGGCTGTTTCCTTTGAAGATCTGGAGGAAATGCCTGCGCGGAAGATAGCTCGAAGATGTAAAACACCAGCGTGGCCAAATCTTGGAAGAAAAGCTTGCAGCGTGGAATCACAACCGCGGAAATTGGGAATCCGGTATCGCCCTTGCGGGTCATTCAACGGGTGCGGGTCAGAGTCCGTAAATTACTGTCTGACACATCCAGTAAGGACGACGAGTTCACTCCTAAGCTAGACGTCGTCCTGCAGGAGCTTCGAAGCGCGCCGTCGTGTTCGAAATGCGATGTTGTCGTACGCTTTATTTGGGAACACTGAACTCAAGAAACAGCCTATGAACCTCGAAGGCTCGATTTGAATTAACGTTTCACGAATGCGCACTTGCGCGCAAACTATCCCATATTCTCGTAATTTATACTGGCACTATTTATGTAGCGTCAGAACGCCGCCTCTTCACTCATCGTAGCTTTCGTAGTGCTGAAGGGAACGTAGTGGCAGGTATAGTGGTGAAATGGCGGTAGTGGGATGGATTATAGTTGCGGCGAAACGGAGAAACACTTCCCGTCACATTTCTGTCCCATCCTTGAGCGCAAATTAGCGTGCACAATTCTGCCCAGCACGGCTTTCCAAACAACACTTAGAGGCCACTGCAGAAACTATAATGGGAAAGCATTAGCGTTTGCCGCGACGTTGTTGACTCCTGATCGACGACAAATTTCTGCGTCTATACTATACCCACTCCTTTAATATCCGACCGCCTCTATTCGACTTCCGATGTATACCACACGACGATGTGCATTTGTTTTCGAGTCAGACGTCGGTGTCTCGCGGCATTCAGGGTAAGTTTCATGCAGCCTTCTGATTGGCTGGTTGTGCGACGTCATCAACCACTAGCTGCTTTTTAAAATATTTGTTGATTTTGATGTTTTTTCTTCCTTACTTCCGCTGTTGACGTTCCCCTCAGCGCCCTACGGCGTCCTTATATATACGCTACACAAAGAGAATGACCAAGCATATGTGCTCACGATAATGGCAGGCTGTCACTGTGCCAGGGATGCAAGACGTGTTTGAATTCATTTTTGGAGAGTATGCATTGGTTTATCGCTGTGCAAAAAGCGGCTGCAGAGCCTCCCGACTGGCTCTGAAGCCTTTCTTGTCGCTGCTGGAGTTTTTAATGTCACGAAGCCAGACAACACCGGCTGATCACGATGTCGTTATTGTAACCAGCCATGTGCTCTTCATGCTGTGATTGGGCTTCTTTTGTGAAATATTGCATACCAAAGGCAGGCAATAAAAAAAAAGCTCGCCGTGGAGTGGTTAGCGCGCTCGGCTGGGAATCAGAGGGATAGTGGTTCGACTCCTGCCGGTGACACGATTTTTTTTCAGTGCCAATGCATGACGTTTTCTTATCATTTTCTGGTCACACGAAGCACGAGGGAAGATGACGTCACTTTACAACTTTCGGCGACACATTTTGTGGACAACATATATATGCTAGTAAGGCTCTCGCCTAACCCTTTTTTCTCCTGCGGACACAACATATATATGCTAGTAAGGCTATCGCCTTAACCCTGTTTTTTCTCCTGCGGACACAACATATTGTTACGTCAGGCGGTGCATGCACTGATATGCGCATAAGAAGGAAAAAGAAGAATCTCGGGAGTTTTGGCGAAGACGACGACGACGACGTTCGAGCAGTGTCGGCTTATTGGTGCCTGCAGGAAAGGCCTGTTGTGTGAAAGCCTTGTCTCCCGTCTCCGCTCTCTGCAACCTCAAGCTGAACTACCCCCGTAACATCTTGCTGGAGGTGCGGGGTATGATTCGGTTGACGATTGAGCACGAGTAGCCAGGTCTTTTTTGGCTGCTAGAGCTCGCCCAACCGGCTTGCCGAACAAGTCCTGAAGTTTTTGTTTGGAGATGTCCCAGTAGGCATCTCCTGTTCGTGGTTGGTAAACCAAGTCTTCGCCGTTCCCGCTAGGTAGAAGATGATGTTGGCAAGCATTATGCTAGCATCCCACCGGTTGTTCTTGCTGCACCTTTCGTATTCATCGAGCCAATCTTCAACATCCGTCTTGTCTTCGCCGTTAAAAATAGGCGGATGGCGGATTTTGGTTAAGACCATGGGGGCAGGTGGAGTTTGCGTAGCGGGTGATGCGTCCTGGGATGCCATGCTTACTGTGGCAGTCGTTGGGGTGAGCTCGGGGAGATGGCGTCCACTGCGCAAATCCAGGTTTCTGGTGCGGAAATACGAGGAGCTGTGGCAAGGGGATCGAAAGTAAGGCTAGTAAGGCTATCGCCTTAACCCCTTTTTTTTCCTGCGGACACAACATATATATGCTAGTAAGGCTATCGCATTAACCCCCTTTTTTCTCTGACGCTGCCCGTTTGTCTCCCGTGTCTGTAGCGTTGGTATACGTCTTCTGTGGTTTGACCGGTGGCGACCGGTCTTCCTGCGAGCCAGCCGAGCTTTGTGCAATTCAGTCATTTTTAGCCAGAATCGCGATGTTCGGTGAGAACTTGTGGTGCATAATGAATGGAATGTATCATCGGCGTGAACTCAAGGATAGATCATTTCAAGATATCGCTACACAAAGCTGGGATCGTGTTTCACAGATGAGAACAAGTTACTCGTTCGGATGTCAAAATTACCAAAATAGTAGGGTTGCGTTTTTTTTTTTAATCTTTCGCACTGATCATTTGGGAATACGGAAGAATGAAGACGTAACGTAACGTGCACGCGTGTTTTATTTTTGTGTATGCGTCGTCCGAGCCAGGATCGACGGCGCAAAATATCAGTAACGCTATATACTATACATGCTGCAGCAGCGGCACACAGAATGCAGTTCATCCTACGCTTTACTACCAAATGCTCGGCACCATCGGGTGTCTGCGATTCCTGCAGCTGTGTACGCGCAGGAATCGCAAACGGAAGAGAGCACGCGAACGGCTACGCTAAAGAGGATGCTGAAACTTTTTCCAGTGTGATAAAGAGTTCGCCAAATGCTCGCGTACAAGTTTCCGGTATGTGTTGCTGGACTAAAAGTGACGTGTTTCCGGAGAGTTCGTGTAGAAGCGGTGTGACAGGGTCGCCAGCACTACGTTAACACGCTGTTGGCAGAGTTCACCATTTGTTTCTGCAGTGTGAATGACTTTAGAGCGCAGCTATTGAGCGCTTGTTAGTGGACTAAGAATCGGCGTGACCTCATAGCCGGCATAAGGAACGAGCACATCGGAGGATGGAAGCGAACGCGGAGCATAGCGGAGGGTGCAAATGTATACGGCGATGGTGAAGAGAGCGCGAGAAGGAAAGAGGAAAGTGCACGACGAGAGCGGCGTCGCGCTCTCATCTGTGGCGGATTTTGCGAAAAGCGCCGCGGTTCAGCCAAGGTGGTGTTGGTCCAGCACAGCTAAGGCGCCAAGCTGCAAATTCTGCGCTGAAGCGCCGCCATTCGGCACTGCGTGCTCCGTGTGCGATCGTCTAGTACTACCCCAACTGGAAACAGCGCTTAAATTGCGCCTTACCGAGTATCGTAAACATCCTATGATATTTTAACATTTTATTTACTTTCCAATTGTCGCGCGTCAGATGCGAGGCTATAGTTTTGTGGATGCAAAGAACAAGGGCGCTGTCATTTCCACAAGCATATTTATAAGTACTTTCGACACGCGACGAGCTAAACTGGACACAAAAACTCACACGCGGAGACAAGCTCTGACAACAGCACATGCGAGGAAGGCGACGAGGTTGTTCTCGAAGATAAGAGAGAACGCTTCACGAAAAGACACCGCTCATTCCGAAAGCAGGAAAAGCTGCAATGTTTTTCAAGGAGCCTCTCCTTGATCTTCTTTACAATTTCTCTTTACAAGAGAATAAAGTTTATCTTTGCTATGGTGTCGTTTAAATAAACTATTGCTTTCCTTTTTCCCCGCTGCATACGAAATTAGAACTATTTTAGCAACGCTACTTTGTCAGTGCCGCACCACACTAATGCAACTTTTTAATTGCTAAATTTCAAGAAATAAGTTTCATTTGCATAAGCTTCTACGATCTGCATACCACATAAAAAAAAAGGGTGGTTGGGGGGGGGGGGGCGGAGAGATATCTGTTGCTACAGCAATCGCATCAGCGGACGTGGTTACTTCGACTCGCCTGTTTCGGCGTTTCCTTTCTCGTGCATGTATTCCTTTCAGAACCCCCTTCTGTAAGCACGAAGATGTGATAGCGGCCTAATTTGACAGGCCCATTCCAAAAGCAGATCTCGGCCCCTTACCCCTTGATTTGCCAGGGCACGAGCAGGAGCCCGTTAACGAGCTTGGTGCAGATATCTGAGGCGGGCGTGGAGCGGTCCAAGATGCTGTCGGCCACCAGGTAGGCCGAGTAGACGAGCGACGGCACGAACAGGCACAGCACCGAGATGACGCAGTAGTATACCTGCTGCTCCTGGTAGTATGTGGACACCGAGTAGGCGTCCTGCGTCAGCTTGTGAATGTAGATGCTGAGGTGCACGAGCGCCTGCACCAGCAGGTACGGGAAGCTGCAGCCGCGGCACACGGGCGTCCCGCCGGCCGCTTCCTCCTGGTCCTCCGCTTCTTCGCGCTCCAGCCGCTGATGCTGCTCGCCGATGACGCCCTGCACGCAATAAGAACCGACGTTGCCTACGGTTCAAACGCATTATTCTGAGCACTCCATAACAAACTTGCACATTCTTTGACAAAAGTTTAGAGTCCAGGGGGTCTGCCTCTGAGCCATTCGTGCGACTTGTAACGCATTTGCAGTGTTCCGAATCTCTTGGAGGTAAGAATATTTTTTGTCATACCCTCTCCAATAGGAAGAAACTCCACAAATGCTAAATCAGTGTCACTACACGGCTCAGATGCAGACCCCATAGGCTCTACAATGGCTGCACATGACGCCATGATGGTTCACCTTTACAGCTTCCATGACGTGCGCTTTGTGATTACACTTTCTAGAGTTAGATTTCATACAAGAAGCTTGTGGCCGCTTCATAACCGATGTGGCTCACCGAATTTCTTTACCTGATGGTCATCTGTTCGGCACTTTCGCGTGCTAACGTTATTTGTGTCTCGTATGATGCCGCTTCGAGACATATATTAACAAGGCTGCATACGAATAGGCTGCACTTCATTCCTCAAGCTTGAGCTCATGTGAGACAAGTTTCTTCGTGAGCGTCGAATAGCGAAGATTAATTACGAGTGGGTGTCATTCTTGAAAACCATAACACTGTGACAGAGGAGCTGAATAAACGGTTTCACGTTCGTGCAACGCTTGCCCTCCCCCAGCTTCCTGTCGTCCTCCCTCTTGCTGAAGAAACAATTCCGAAAACAGTAAGCTTTGGCCACCAGTTCTATACCGCGCCCCCATTATACAGAATTGTGAAGCACGCTGTTTTGAGTTTGTGCATCCGTTGTGTTCAAAAGAACATCAAGCCGTGGCGAAAACGCCGTAAGCACCTGTCCATAGATCCTGTCGGAAGAAGTGTTGTCTCTCGCTCACTGGCGCGGTTTTCGGCGTGTGTGCTATGTGTGCTCAGCTATATAACATCCACCGCGTAGCCGCGTGCGCTACTCCGTGACTCTGGTGTTCCTCGCCTTCCACCCTCCCCACGTTATTCTCTCGAAAGGCGCCGGATGTCCGCTGTCTTGTCCGCGCGCGGTACGCCTCTTACAACAGAGAACTCTCTCTCCCTCTCGCTTTTGGAGACCGCCCAGCTCTGTCTCGTGTCACAAAAAACTGCGGTCGAGCGAAACATACGCTTTTCGGCAGACCTCTAACGTGCGCATTTGCGTGGTTTGATAAGAATGCTTAACGACAGCAGAACATGCAAATGTCCCACATTGCGTCCAAAATCTTAGCTACATTCACTCATTCATATACTTCGTAGAATCCCGCGTGCCCAGCACCGGCCGAAGAGGACGGCGGTGCCGGCTCGGAGTGCCTGGGAATGCTCTCGCGCCGCTCCTCCGACCCATACGTCGGCTAGGCATCAGAAATATGGCCGCGGTTGCCCCTGCCCGTTGACCTGCACAATTTTATTGCCCGAGAGCCCAGTTGGGCATCACGCACGCGATGGGGTGTTGCAGGTCAAGATGAATAAACTAAAATATGCGTGTACATATAATCGAGTTGAACGCTGGCAAAAACAAACACGAAGAGAGAGAGAGAGAGCGTAAACTTTATTGATATGAAATAAATACGCGGGTCGTTGACTAAGGCCTTCCAGGCCTGAACGATCAGCTGGCGCTTAAGGGGGAGCTCTGTGTGAGCCAGCTTTGCCTCCCACTGCTCATAACCTAATTTGTATAAGGTGTCCATTTGTCTATAAGACGTGAATACTGTAAGTCAGGCGGCACTGTGTCTGAAGCGCAAACTCCAGGGAACATCATGCCCCAGATCGCCGTCGTCGACTAGCTGTGTGTTATGTGGATAGAAGCAATCTGATATGGGGAGAAAGCTCTTTAGCACGCATTCAAATGTTTTCTCCCGGATTATGAGTGAGGAGCTATAGCTACGCATTTTCAGGTTCGACGCAGATTTAAAAATCATTTGGCTCTCAATTGCGAAACCAGAGCTCCACACTCATCCGACGTATTCCTATGTAAGAAAAAATTGAAGAGTTGAACGCTGCTGAACCGAATATTGAGCGAAAGCAATAGCTGCGGGTGACCGAGCATTCTTCTTCTTCTTCAGCCCACACATAAAGCCCCACTTTAACCAAGCCGTATGAATGTGCCTTAGTGGCCTAGAGGGGTAACGAAATGCCAAGGTCCTGGCAGGCTGGCCCCGCCGGGGTGGTGCAGTGGTAAGACGCCCAACTGTGCCGGAGTTCCCGGGATCGAATCCCGCGGCCTCGGCGGCTGCGTTTCGATGGAGGCGAAACGAAGTGGCGTCCGTGTGCTTTGCGATGTCAGCGCACGTTAAAGATCCCCAGGTGGTCGAAATTACTCCGTAGCCCTCCACTACGGCCCCCCTTTCTCTCTATCCACTTTCACTCCCACCTTCATCCCTTCCCTTACGGCGCGGTTCAGGTGTCCACAGAGCAAGTGTGACAGATACTGCGCCTTTCCCTTCCTATGAACCAACCAACTGGCAGGCTGATTCTAACATAAGCGTCCCATGTGAAACGAGAGACCCAAGTTGGCAGCTCCTGCCAGCCCACATATAAAGCCCCGCTTTAAACAAGCCGTATGAACGTGCCTCAGTGGCCTATAGGGGTAAGGTGAATGCCAGGGTCCTAGCAGGCTGATTCTGACATAACCGTCCCATGTGAAACGAGAGACCCAAGTTGGCAGCTCCTGCCAACTTGGTGGTCACTGCCGGACCACGCTGACGGCTCAAACTGCGAGCAGTACTGCTTTCGCAATAAAAAAGGAACACGCTCGGCTCCGCGCCCTCCACAAGAGGTATGCGCAGCGCGTATCTCGAATCTTTCTACACTCTGGCAGGCTGGTTGCCGCGGGTTTATATAGTTGTAGACCAAATCTCAAGCACGAAGCGAACTCTCGTGATTTGTTTCCTTTTTTTTTCTTGTAACGTGGCAGTAGAGTAATTTCAGTCCCCAAAGTAATAACGTTATAGGCGTAATTTTTCGGATGCAGAGGAGAAGACCGTCACGCTGGAAAGCCGGCGCACGCCGGACTGCCCCAGGGTGTGCCGCACCCTAGGGCACGCAGCTCGACCCCTGCTAGGTCTCCGTGTGGTAGGGCCTTTCGCGCGGCCGTGGTGCTGGTGGTGGTCCGAGGAGAGCCTCGGGCAGAGGGCGTTGTCTGCGCACGAAGATCTCTCCCCTCCCCCGCTCTGCTTGCGAGCGGCACACCTCTGAGACAGGGCGTGCTCGAAGTTTCCGAAAGAAGACACAGCGGGGCAGATGGAGTAGCGAGGGGGTGGAAGCCATTTTGGTCCTGACTGCTTTGCTATGCTACGTACAGATACGTGTACGTCTGTTGCTCTTTCTCGTTCTTCGAGATGTAACCTCTTTGCAAGAACAATGGAGTTTCGGCATTCCTATACGTCTGACACTTGATGGAATTTTGTTGTATACTCCTACTCTGAAATTAAAACTGCCTCTTGGGCATTATTTGTCCAGGCTAAAGCTATACAGTGCAAGGGAGGAAGTGTGCTTTCACTCATACGTGTACAGTAATAACTGCCTGTCTACGGCACTGCTTTTCCTTTTTTATTGAAGCTACGTGTATACCTGTCATGCTTGAGGTGAATGATATATTTCGCACAAGAACGTAGAGTAAAGATAGCCCAATAATCGGGTCGCTATGTATAGTGGACTTTACAAACCAGCCTATGTGCTACATATCTGTCTCTCGTGAAACGCTCCCTAGTTCCCGAGCAAAAACGACCACAGTCAGTCATCTATAAGAAGGAATCGTATTGCCCTGGTCCCCATTATGTATAAAATAAAGGGGCGCAGTTTGGAGCTTCTTGCGGTTCATGGGACATATATGATGACGCCTCATGCCTTGCTCACGTATCTTCTACCGCAACCATTCGTATATACATGCGCGAACATTTAGTACACATTGCTGTGCACTTGGTGGATTGATAGCTGCATAACACGGCTGTCGACATAGGGCAAGCTGTGGAGAGAATTGATTGAGAATCATTCATGCAATATGGGAAAAGGTTAAGAGTGATGGCTAGGCATCATGTAAACGGAGCACGCTTTTTCCTTCTACCATTTTTCAAGCGATGCATAATTGAAACTGGCAGCTGTGGTAGGTGTGAACCGATAGTAGACGCTGCAGTGCCGTTTCACTGGAAGAAATATTGTTTCTTATCTCCAGTGTAGAATACGTGATTTTAGTTTAAACGAAAAAGCGCGTGCTCCGTTTACTTATGTCCGCACCTATACATACGCTCTTTTTCGATGGTGTGCAGCATTCAAAATACACGGGAAAATTATATATCTAGTCGAGAAAGTGCAGAGCTTGTTTTCATCTCTGCCCCTATAATGCGCCAAAAATACGTGAACTTCTGTGTGTGTGCTTTGCATTTTTCACCTTAGCCTATAATGCATTCCTGAACAGCGGATTTCCATATCAACAGGCCGATAATGCACTGAAACGGCTTGCTATTACGAAACATTTATAATAATTCCATATTAATGGGGATCGTATTAACGGTGGTCGACTGTATGTTACACCGAATATGGGGGAACATCTATACCACTCATCAGTGCATCTTTGGGCCTGCCTTTCCCCCGACATCCGTACTAGCACAACTCTGCCGCACACGTCCCTGCCTCTTGGGAGACCTTTAGGCCACAGGTGGATCAAAACGGCCGGCCGGGGAGGGATGCACAGAGAATTACTGTACTGTGGACTTCTTCCGGTAGACTCAAAACCACAACAGAAATTCGGAGCTATAAATTAACGCAACTATTAACGACAGGTCAATGGCGTCTGCCTGCGGATCCTCGTTCGCTTACATGCACTTTGCTACTCATTTAATCACTAACTGATAATGTGTGTTTCTGTTAGCTCACACGTGCTCATTAGCATACAGTCGTAAACTGTCAAAGTTATGTGAAAGACCACCCGACGTAGATGCCTATAAAGCCCCGCTTAGTCGTACTAACAGCGTACCTGACTCGGGATATAAGGGTCTCGAAGGTTTCAACTCACATTTCACCTTCATCTCAAAGAAGATACCGGAGTTGGAAGCCTGTCAACTTGGCCACGTCAAGTGGTTTCGTGACGTCACACAGCTTGATGACCAATCAATGACCGCCCATGTCGCGTGCTAACTAGGCGGAAGCGTGCTCTTGATTTTTAGTTCACGACGCTAACGCCGGAGTTTCTAGAGAACGAGCCTTCAGGCTGCCGTGTATTTTACTGGTTTGTTAGCCGAGCTCTATATATAGCGCGAGTAAATTCATATTTCTGACTGCGGAGGCGTTTGCCTGTGGGACAACAGTGGCCGAGAAAAAAAGAGGCTACTGCTCCATGCTCTGTTGGTGGCCTCAAGACAGATAGCAGCCCATCAACAATATCGGCGTTCCTTCAGAGCGACATTCGCTCTTGCGCGCCTTTTGAAATAGCCATTTACTCGACATTATATTATATTATATTATATTATATTATATTATATTATATTATATTATATTATATTATATTATATTATATTATATTATATTATATTATATTATATTATATTATATTATATAAACAAGAAACACATCACAAGCTATCACCCCGCTTATTACGGAATTAAAATTAGTTTTCCTCGTTTGTGTTACTCATTTAGTGCTGCTTTTTTTCTCACCCTTATAGAAGGGCGTCTCTTTCTTGTGATTGATACATAAGTACACTGCCAAAAAGTAAAGGGAAAGTCTACGTGAAAACACTAACGGGTTGTGGGCTTCCCTTAACGGGCTCACTGTCATCACCCTGCGTGTCCAGTTCTGCACAGACTTTATGAACCTAGAGCCGGTGGATTATTCAGTCGGTGAAGGCGCCTGTAGTGCCTGCGCTATAGTGTATATACATATACCTATTCTTTCTCTGCACGGCCCTTGTACACGTATAGCTTTAGCAAAGCAATCTTTTGAAACGTTTCGAGTTCACTCACAGCTTGCGAATTGAAAGCAACTATGGAGCGTCGTTAACTCGAAGATGCTTAATTCGACCTTCCGATTTATACGGGAAGTGACGATTTGGCCCGGTCACCTGTAATTGCATACCCGGGCGAGTTGTCGAAAGTCGGCGGTTTTTATAGTATACTGCGCTGGTGCTGTACACAGTACGCGCTGCAGAATGACGACGATTAAAACAAAGCACCGCCGCTTAAAGGCTGCATTAGTGGGTCGATTATGGTAACGGCGCATAGCTGCAGCCTCACTGAATGACAAGGCACTAATGTGGCGGAAGCGAAGCCCGTGCCCGTGGCGCAATCCAGCCCGTGCCTTATAACAGGGGACACACGGCAGCTGCCCGGGGCCATCGAGAAGCGCCCTTGGTAATGGGGCGGGAGGGCGGAGCGGCGTCCATGCGGTCTCGCGCCAGCCGGATTGATAGGCACAATAGCTTCCCCGTCGTTCACTCGGCGGCCGTCTTTGGCTGCCTAATTTAGTGTTCCTAGTGGAGAGCGCGGTGGCCCTCGCGGCAGAGGCGGCAGTAAGCAAATGGCCCGAAGCATCATGGCGGCACTGCCTTCACAGCAGGCGTGCTCATAGCTGCTGCGCGGCACGGGAGACGGTAATTTGCGGCACTTCCGAGCACGGACTGTGCGCCCCCCAATGCCCTTCCTTCTCTCCACCCTTCCGCTCCTTCTTGTGCCCCCCTCCGCCTCGCATTGGCCGGTTACTGCGGGGGCGCCGTCTCTTTGCGAACCTGCGCTGCCGCTCCGCAAGGTTGCGCTTCGCATTTCCAATCAATCTGCCTCCTGCGGTGGTGCACGCTCACTCTGGGCGACCGCACCGCCACGCGGACTCATCAATCAGGCCTTCGGGTCATTTCTTTTTTAATAATCACCGCCTCAATTCCCCTCTGTCCCCGGGCTACTAACATATAGGCATACGGTTCCTCTCTCTCTAGCGAATTATGCGAGATGCTGCACTGGTCAGCGACTCAAGATGAATTGCACTGCGACGTCGCTGTTGTGCACGTACGACTGGGAGTGTATTATCGGTGCGCTCTTTTCAGAGGGCCAAGAGACCAGGGACGTATGCAGGTTGTTTTCGCCGATCGGTCTTCACGCGAACCTAAGAACGCTTATGCATTATGCTATATAATAATCATCTCTTTCGGGCATCGTGAATTACATGTTTATTTTGTTTGCATGTTTCCTGTTACTTTAAACGCTCGGCTCTTTATAAAAGCACGAGGAAACATATCGAACGGGGAAAACGACCGAGATGAATGGCCTCCGCTCTAGCCATCGAGCATCGCTGTTGACCGTCTTGCGTAATTACACAGCACGTAGTGAAATTGAAAAAAAAAAAGAAAGAAAAAAGAATTCGATGAAGCAGTTGAAGTGCACGATGTGCATAGTACAGTGGTCATCAAAAGCGAGATAACTTGTGTGTTTTTGCTCGCAGCGGTGGCTGTTGTTGTTGTAGTTGTGCCTGTAGGAAGAAGGAAAAGAAAATGCACGGGCCTGTTACTGGCTCTGTAGCTGAGCCACCTCCGCTGGCTCAGTGCACTCGACAATACTGAACTCAAGGACGCGGGATCAAATCCCGGCTGCGGTGGCCGCTTTTCAATTAGAGGCGAAAAGCAAGGCGCCTATGTCCTGTCCAACGTTAGCGAACGTTAAATAACCCTATAGATAGTCAAATTTTCCGGAGTCCTCCAGTGCTGCGTCTCTCATGGCCCGACCCGCTTTGGGACGTTAAACCCTGGCTATAAACTAACCCACTTGTAAACGTAAATTTTTTGTAGGAAAGGGAAGTCTCAGTATGTCTCACTTCTCTGTGGACACCTGAACCGCGCCGTAAGGGGAAGGAGGAAGTTGGGAGTGAAAGTGAAATTGAGAAAGAGGTACCGCAGTGGATGGCTACAGAGTAAATTAGACTACCTGGGGATCTTTACCGTGCACTGACATCGCGCAGCACATGGACGCCTCTCCGTTTCGCCTCCATCGAAAGGCGTCTGCATGCAGAATGTGTGGTCAGAGTGTGTCCGCAGCATCAGAGAAGGTCATGGGCTCGAGCCCCGAAAAAAGGTCATGGATTCAAGTATGATGCAGCCTTGGGCTCCATAAAAGCCATTGGTTCTAATCCTAAAGAAGGTCGCGGGTTCGAGTCCCTGGATCGCGTGTACAGTTGTCATCAATTGTGACGCCAGCAGTTGTTGTTGTGGCTGTAGGAAAAGAAGGAAAAGAAAATGCACGGGCCTGCATGCTACAGCCTGAGCCACCTCCGCTGCCTCGTGCGGACAGAAGAGAAAATAGTGAAGCCATCGAAGCCGCCTTCTTACACTAAAGCGGTATTAAGCGTTTCAAAATTGTCTTGGACGATTTCCCGACATTTCCTAAGCGATTCCCGACGTTGCACGAAGCATGCGATGAGCAGCGCGCGGTCCTCCGCAGCCATCCCGGTGCACGCTGTATCGTGGTTATCGTTGATTCTTTCGTTTCCTATTCTTCACATATGCTTGTCACTTTTCTGATCTTATTTCCTGCGGCACCTTGACTAAATCTGTAGAGCATGTATACGAGGGTCCGCAGTGGTGTCAATAATACGGAATATGACACACACACACACACACACACACACACACACACACACACACACACACACACACACACACACACACACACACACACACACACACACACACACACACACACACACACACACACACACACACACACACACACACACACACACACACACACACACACACACACACACACACACACACACACACACACACACACACACACACACACACACACACACACACACACACACACACACACACACACACACACACACACACACACACACACACACACACACACACACACACACACACACACACACACACACACACACACACACACACACACACACACACACACACAGATTTCCTCGCTGCCAGGAGGCGTGGCGAACACTGAGCAATGCTACGTACAAGTCGCTCAGGGAACGGCAGAGCCTGCCGTTCACCTCTTGACTACACTCTAGCTTGGACTGTCAAATAAAAAATAAGCAAATAAAATTAGGGGGACACTTACGCTTAGCCGTCCAGGGCATGACGCGCTAGCGTTTCACACACAGGTACGATGTTTTTCACTGCTCTATCCTGTAATTGTTTTTATTTTTCTAAATTTTCTTTATGCATCGATACTCATCAGCAAACATTGGCTTTCCATTCTGAGCATCTTGACACCTCTGAACCCTGCTTTTTCCTGTTTCATTTTTTCAATAATTTAAATTAATTGATCATTTATACACTCTAAATTTTTTTAATCAGCATTAAGAATCAGCTTTTGATTTTGAGCATGCTGAAGGCTTTAATCCCCCATTTTTCAATTTTTCATTTTTTCAATTATTTCAATTAGTTTTTCGTCTATTACACACTAAGTTTTCTTGATCATCTTCAGGCATTTACTGTTCATTTTGAGCACTTTGACACCTCTGAACCGTTTCTTTTTTCGTTCAATTTTTCACTTTTAATTTCTTTATTAATCAATTAGTTACGATAATTTATCAATCACTAGATCCATAAATTATAATGATGCGATTTTTTTAACGCGGCCCCGATTGTCTCCGACACGCGATGTCGACAACTACTACCACTACGACGCCGACGGTTTTTCGACCGAGCGAGCTGCATAGAAGCTATCGCTTAAAAGGTATGTGCGTGCATACCAATGGTGATGGTCACTAGCGCGGTTTCTTACAAATAAACAATGCTGTTTCATTTCTGGTGCAGGGAAGGCTGTGATTTCACTTATATGACTGAAATTACATACTGCGGGGTACGCAGGCATTTAAGACAGACCATAAACCCTGACTGCCCATTGGAGGGTCAAATTCTAAAGTTAAAGCTCAGCTACTTTGGTCATCTAGCATGGCGTGACATGGTCCATAGGGTGACGAAGAGTCGGACACGACTGAACGACTGAACTGGAAATGCGCGAGATGCTAGTACGCGCGTATGTTAACAATGCGGACTTAAAGTGCCAACGAGACGACAGCTTCAGCTATGCAGAGTGCTGCCGGACAACTTTGTCCGAGTTTGATTACGTAACGACTGACACTGCCATCTTTTCGTAAGCTACGCTGTTCGTTGGCAAGAACAAGTCTTATCGCTGCAAGGACCGATGCTTAATTTATGGCCTCTTCCGCTCACGCAAAATGACCCCGTATTTGCCCCCCCCCCCCCCTTTTCTTTTCTTTTTCTTTTTCCTTGTTATCTATACTGCGCGCTGTCATCCAGCACGGAGCCGATAACGACGACACTCCCTGGAGATTCGTCTCACGTCGGCAGATGGGAGTCCGAGCCTTTGGAGGCTTTTTCTACTCGGGTCTTTGCCACCGCGCGCGGAATGTCGTCCGGTCAGTTCGACAAAAACGGCTCTGGCGGTAGGCGTTCTCGATCTTCGCTATATATCCCGGGGAGGACGTCTTTGGCGGTCCTCGTTGTGCGTTTTCCTAGTTACAGCGTACGTTCTATGCAGGGACGGCCGATCTGACATTCCGACGCGAAGCAGTCGAAGCGTATATATACCTCTGCCCTAGCACTTTTGGGCACGAACAAATTCTGACGCGGTGGATGCCCATTGCGCGCGTCTGTTTGAATAAAACTCCGGTTACCATGTGGTATAACACGAAAGTTGCGTTTTCACAAAGAAGTTCACGGTACACGTGTAAGTTTGCACTACTGCGAGGAAATATATTGAGGAAGATTATCCTGGTCATCAGGGGGCGTAAGGAAGCGAGCGTGCACACGCCGCAGCCCGAGCATTCCTCTCCCGGGATCCCTCATTACTACCCTCACATGGCCACCCCAGCCCCTCCACTACAAAACTCGAGATACTTCGTTTAGCGAGACGAAAATTCCCAGAAGCTGCTAAAGAACTCGATAAATCAGAGGAGTGTCACCTCAGGCGTTTACACTGTTCTGCAACAGCCCATCTAAAGCGCGCGCAGTTAGCTCAGATTCTTTTTCAGCTGAATGCACTTTCTGTGGCCGCAATGGAGACCTTTAACAAATGGTATGGACTTTCTAAGGAAACCCAGCACTAGGTTATAAAGAAAACGCAGCCATGGATCGAGAGGCGGTCCCGTCAGCTCCGACCTCGCGGAAAGCCGTCGGCGTCGTAGTTGTCGGCATCGCGTGTCAGAAACAATAGGGGCTGTGCGAAAAAAGTCGCATCATGGTAATTTGTGGCTGTAGTGATTGATGATTGATTATTGTGTGATAGGCGATGACGAGTCAATGAAATCATTGTAAATAATTGATGAAATAAAGGAATGGAAAAAGGGGGGTTCAAAGCTGTTAAAATGCTCAGAATGAAAAGTCAATGCTTGATGATGCTAATAAAGAAAATTTGGAGTGTGTAAATGGTAAATTGATTAACCGAAATATTTGACGAAAAAATGCAAAATTGTAAAAAGGGAATTCAAAGGTGTCAAATGCTCGGAATGGAAATGAAGTGTTCGCTGATGCTAAGTATTTGTGTATAAAAATTTAAGAACATTAAAAAATAAATGAAATAAAAAAATGAGATTAAAAATTTAAAAAACGTAAGAAAATTGTCCGTGTGTGTGAAACGCTATCAGGTCAGACCGTTAACGGTGGATTTCCTTTCTCCACGTCAGGTGACTTATCCGACCCGAAATATTTTGTACATTGCGCAGCCTGTCGAAAAGAACGGCGGCCGCCAACTTGGGCATGCACAGTCAGCGCGCACGTTTCGTTCGAAAGCCGTCAACCCCTCTCACATGTGAGCAACTAATGGAATACTTCAAATCAGGAAGGAGACGATACGCAGAGCCACACAAAAACCTCAGCAGACAGAAGGTGGTACCCTGGAGGAACATATACAGGCTATATATAGCCTGTAGCCTGTGGTACTTCGGTACCACATGGCTACAACCTAGCAAAGTACGACAAAATCTGACCCGAAAAATTCAACACCAACATGCACCGCATCATTCGCATGACATGGAATTGCAAACAACGATAAGATAAATATAAAACAAGCACTCTGCCAAACGGAGTGGGAGACGGAGCTGGCCCACATGGGCCTATCTCTCAACGCAAGCTTCTCACCAGGTCCAGGAGGCAGTCCAAGCCATTGAATCCTGGACTGAGGATACCACACACGCAATTCCGTCAGCAAATTAGTTTATTCTTGTGTGATAGCGCCTTTAGCACTGTTTTTTCATTTCGCGATTTTTTGGCATTGCTGGGCTGGCACAGTGTTTGGCAAATTGCTAAACTTCTTTAGTTGCTTTAAGCAAAGGAAGGCGTAGTGTCTTAATGCTCGATGGACACCTACACTTACAATGACCGGCATACAGTTCAAGGTACATATGTCGTCAGTTCGAATCCCTGTCTAAAACTAGCCGTCATTAACTATGGTAAACGAACGCCTTTGTTTCAGCTACAACGGTATGTAACCCATCATCCTCGTTCATTAAAACAATTCAGCCATCCAGGCTTTTAAATGATAACATCAAAACATGGATTTTAACACTGCATTCGTGTAATTTTGTGCATTTGTGCTAGGCATATTGTTCTAGATCCTCCTGACGTCTTCGCTTTCGGGCATCACTGTACCAATTCAGCTAACACTAACTTTTGTAATCCGTTTCCATCAATAAAAAGAAACCATGAAACTTGAACCTGAAACTCGATGCTGGATGGTAAGCGAAACGGTTACGACGCCACCCAAAAAGCTGCATGCAGAGTACAAGGAGCGGTTGCGTCGCAGTTTTGATGCTAAATAGTGCGCGCATTTTTTCCCGACGCGTTATTCTGAATTTTGGTTACATCCCGGCCGTGGCGGTCGCTTTTTGATGGGGGCAAAAAGCAAGGCGCCCCGATGTCAATGCACGTTAAAGGATCGCCTGTGGTCCAAATTTTCGGAGCCCTGGAGCCCTCCACTATCCGGCGTCTCTCATAGCACGAGTCTCTTTGGGACAAGCACCCCAAACCAAACTGAATAGGGTTATCCAGGTCGGACCGCGGCAGCTGCGTTTCGATGGAGGCGAAACGCAGGCGTCCGTGTGCAGTGCGACGTCAATGCACGTTGAAGATATGAAAGCGCCCGGCGGCCGCCGGGAAGCCCAGTCTTATTTTAGATTCGGATAAGACTAGACTCAGTCTTAAGACTGGACTTATAGCCTCACGTTCGTGCAAGCGGGCCCTGGTCGACATTATTACACAGCTCTCCGCTAGGCACCTCTTTCTATCTTCTTTCAATCCCATCTTCCTTTCTTCCCTTAAGGCGGCCCCGCCGGCCGGGTGGTGCAGTGGTAAGACGCCCGACCACTGTGCCGGAGTACCCGAGTTCGAACCCGACCTCGGCGGCTGCGTTTCGATGAATGCGAAACGAAGAGGCGTCCGTGTGCTGTGCGATGTCAACGCACGTTAAAGATCCCCAGGTGGTCGAAATTACTCCGTAGCCCTCTACTACGGCTCCTCTTTCTCTCTTTCCACTTTCACTCCCACCTTCCCCCTTCCCTTACGGCGCGGTTGAGGTGTCCACAATAAAACAAGTGAGGCAGTTACCGCGCCTTTCCCTTCCTATAAATCAATCAATCTTCCCTTAAGGCGTGGTTCAGGTGCCCATGAAGTATGACAGCAGTAATGACAAGGTCCGACACTTGCGACTCGCAGAGGTTGTGCGAACGTTTCGGTCGATCGCAAACGGTCGCATTGGTCGAAACGCGACAGTCGCAGGCATATTGCTCGATTTTTCATCCTTGCGAGTTGGGCCTGCTAGTGGCCTGCACGTGTTGTAAATGTGCATGCACGTAAAGATGTTAGAAACGTATCTAGCGCACGTAATTTCATGAATACGACGCCACATAGAAAAACGTTGACACAAACTGCGCTTTGTTTTTCTGGTTTTGTATCAAGGGGAGGCGCCGCTTCTCACGCTGCTATATCCCCCCTTTATGCCTCCAAAAAGTCAGGCCGCCCGAAACGGACCACGGAGTGTTCCGCTCGACAGGATAAAGACACGCTCATTTGGCCCAGCGCGGAAAGGGAAAACAGAAACGCGCGTCCTTGGAGCAGGCGTCGCAACTGCTGCTGCTGCCGCCAACGCACGCGCGACGACGGGCGAACGTTGCCGTGCACGACGACGGGTCGCCATGGGCCGCGCACGACTGTCTTTTGTTTGTGTCCTGAATTCTTTCTATCCGTTCTTTTTCATGACAGTAAAGTGCATACACTAGGCACGAGGTTTGGTATCTTTTGGCGCAGCGCTTGTAGTTCGCCTAGAGTTCATGTGTTCATGTGCCCACATGTTCATGTGGGCACAGACGCGCGACGCCAATGCAACGCTCACCGCTCCCCCTCCACTCCCTGATGTCGCAAAACGACGAAAACAATCCACAGCCGCCTACCACCCCTTAGTATAAGGGCTCGAACCCGACCGCGGCAGCCGCGTTTCGATTAAGGAGGCGTTCAAATGCGTCCGTATGCTGCGTGCGATGTCAGTGCAAATTACCGCCGAGCCCTCCACTAGGGCACCCCTTTCAAAATCTCTCTTCAATGATTCTCACCTTCCTCCATTTCCTTACAGTGCGTGCGGTTCAGATGTCCACGGAGATGTGTCAGTGGTCTATCACATAATGGGACAGCTTATAATTCCGTACGTGAATGATGTGTGAGATAACAGAGGCACATATTAATGTATTATAGTGAATGAGCGAGTTGCAAAGCCCGTGTACACGAACAAGAACCTGCACAAGGGAGCCGCAGATGGCTATCGCATCGTAACCTAAACAGCGGAGCAGCTTAATCGCGGAGTACCATAATCGAGATAGAATGCATTTGAAGTACCTTAATTCGTTTGGCATTTTATGAATGGGACAGCGAGAGAATTCACCGGTAGAATATCTGGTGTCGTTTAAGATAACGTTCGGTTAAGACGATTAAGCTGAAGGGCCAAGGTCACAGAATAATGGCGAGGACATGCACGGAACTAACGGGCAGCATTGACAACAATAAACCTTCAGGAACGAGGATGCTGAGATGGATGTGCAGAGTTAAAAGAAAGCAGAGTTGAGTCCGGAACGATCATAAACGAAGGAAAGTCAAACATGGCGTGCACACAGGAAGAGGGCGGGGTGGGGGGGGGGGGGGGGGGGCTCCCCTCCCTAATCATCTCAGAGGGGCGCCAAGTCGTCTCGTACATTCACTCTGTCGCACCTATGCCGTCATTTTTGAAAGTGCAGATGGACCTTGGCTACCCCTGATGCAGAACCCTGCACATGCCTATAAAGTCAAGGTTGCATACATTAATCGAAAATTTCAAGAAGGCCGCCATGGTGTGGTCATATGGTCACGTAATGTGGAGGGAAGGCGAATGCATCGTAAGGATGGTGGCGAAACATGAAGCTGGTAGGACTAGGAACCGACGAGAGACGAAGCAGGATGAGCTGGCAAGACGATTATGAGCAAAACCTAGCAGCGGAAAAGCTGAAGATGGAATGGGCGAGTAATAGGGTGTAGTGAACGGAGAATGAATGCCTTTAATGTAACGGTAGGGATGTATCTCTGCTGCCGTTTGGGGAATTATGGAATCTGAAAGGATGGGGGTGTAGGTGAAGAAGCAATCTCTTGGTTCTTCACATCCTTCTGAGATGCTTGTCTTTAGCCGGCCTCTCACTAATCGAAGTAGGCCGCTCTCACTGCCATATGCAATGTTGTGCTGTCGTGCTTGATCGTATATCTGGTGTGCTGTAAGAGGAGAGAGGAGGAGGAGAGGAGAGAGCTTTCATGCTGTGTAACAGTACAGAAGAAAGGGCAGGAAGGAAGAAGGGAGAGAATGGCAGACGATGACTTGGGCCGTTTTTATGCGCCGATCGGTATGACACGTTGCGCGTGTCCCCGCACCTGCGCCTACCAAAGCCACCATGCACCTCGCCGGACCACACTTTCCAGCCGCACCGCTTCACCCCCATAAGGTAAAAAGCGTGGGAGGATGAGTGCGCGTGAACGACATTTCTGGCTTGCCTTGCGCGCTCTCGGCGGCTGGGCACACGCACGAGTTCACTGTCGCGAGTTTCCGGGATGTGCTTTGTGGTGGTGGGACACGCAGCAAAGCGCGGAGTAGCCGAGCTATTGTTGACTCAGCCTGCGACAGTGGCGTTTCCACGCGGCGCGAAAGGTGCACGTCCCCAACACCGTTCTTCGCCCCGAACTGGCACTCGCTGTCGTCTCATCATCATCGCTATCCCAGTCACGTATACCATTGCAAGAGGAATGCCTCTCCCACATCTTTCCAAAACACTGCTGCACCCAAGCCTCTCTAATTTCCTCGTTGCGCCGTCTTTCTCTGCTGTTTCCGCCACATGTAATTAGCGTCAACTCGCTTAAAGTGCACTGACAACCGGCTTGCTCTTTAATTAGCCCTGATTTGATCATGTCACCGAAGTTCGCACCTCTCTGATTTATGTAGATTGTAAGAGAGATTAAAGTAGACGTGAAGGATGTACATTATGAAATCAATTTATTAGCAGAGCTATAGCCACGCTATCATACTGTTTTTTTTTTATATTAATTATGTATTGCTGCTTTGCTGCTCATGGATTATAACATATTTGTAACCTTGTATTTTTGCCATTTTGTATTTGTACTATGCATTTTGTCATTGGAGGTTCCTCGACAGCTTCGCTTTGGTACCTTCTGTACCAATTTACTGAACACAATTTTTTTGTAATACATTTCTGTGAATAAAAAATAAATATGACCTAAACCTAAAAAGCTTGACTATCAAGTTTCCTCTCTCCGTCTTTCTCAAACTTACTTCTATCACATTAATTTTCATGCAGCGCTGTGCTACCCTCAGTTTAATTCTAGACTTATTCGTTATAGTTCCCTCATCATTAACTAGTAGGGAATTAGCAGCTTGCAAACGCAGCGAGCTGTCAGGGGTGAGTTCACTTCTATAGTCCTTCAGTGGCGTTGGCGACTGTACAAATGAGGGAGCACATGCTTGCGGCTAGTGCGACGTGCTAAAACCTTTCAGGGCGCCGGAAAAGTTAAGCACGCGGTGCTCACTTAGCTCAGTAGACTTCGCAGGTGTTCAGCTTTTAAACTCAACGTTCTTAGGGGAAGATCCTCAGGTTGCCCTAGGTGGCCGAAAGTCACCTAACCTCAGTCCATCTTACCTGACTCAGTTCTTGGAGTCACTAAAGCTCTTTCCTCCTCCTCTTCCCCTCAAATATCGAGCCGCACGAGTAGGCGTCTTCTCAAGCGCAGGTCAATTGTAATGCGTGCCAGAACAAGGACCGTGCTCTACCTCACCGGCACGCTCCCTCTACAAGCGCTAACCAAATAGATTGGTTCATATATTTCTTATCGGTATTCGTCTAAGGCAGTATATATTTCACAACAAAGAAGAGCCGCATACGGCTACAAACTACCACTTTCCAATGCAACCTTCTGACGGCTCTATAGGAAAAAAAATCGACTGGAAGCTTAAGTGATAACTAAATATGATCGCCATGTATAATTTGCTGCATAAGATGGCGCCACAGAAACTGCTCTGATTCAAAGGGGGTGACAATGAAATACGTCCATCTAGGTTTATTGAAATTTTTACTCATTTACGCGGTCCGTTTTACTTATGTCCCACGTTTTTCCTATGACGCTGTTATGACTGAATGCGGGCAAATATTACCGCCGAAAATGTGTGTTGTTCATGTTCTACCGCAGCGCTTCTACGCGCCTATGCTCAGTTAAAACGTTTCTTAGGCCCAAGAATGTAAAGGCTTGGCCAAATCCACTTTGATGCGTCGTCTCGAGGGAAGCAGCTTTACTTCACGAAGAAAAAAAATTAAGGGGGCTCACATTTCCTGGAGAGGCAAGCAACGCGATAAATCGGTGGGAGGAAGTATATGCTTCGCCGCAGTGTGCAACGGTTGGACCAACTACTTTTGATCTCCTGCTGTCGCCGCCTGCTTCAGATGACTCAAAGCAGATTTTCCTGTGCGCTCGCAGTCTTTCTATGTAAAACTTCACCGAAGCTATCTCTACCTACATAGCTTTCTGCACCATATGTCCTTCTATAAGCAGGTATACGGCAGTATTAATCGCAGGGATGGATTAACAAGCAGGCTCTGAGCAGCTGGAGGAGGACATTTCTCGCCCCCTCTTAAACCAGAAAATTGGAATGGGCGGTAACGGGTTCAGTGATCGGAGATGTCTTTGGTCTGAAAGATGCGTCGTGCCTTCCTTGAGTGAAAGACTGGAACAAAAGGGTCCTCAGGAGCAAGAAGCAGGCACGGGCAGGAGAAGGAGGTGGGGAGGCGGACACGGTCCTCAGCGCTAAACACTCGGCTACCAACTGCTTGCGGCACGGCCGGAGGAAAAGACCTTGGCGCTCGGATGCGACCCACTTTCTGGTCGTCTTGCGCGCGCGTGCCACGGCAGCGGCACCATCTGGTCGTCGTGCCTGGCTCACTCTCCTCTTCCTCAATGGCAACATACGCTTTTTTGCCGCAGCGTGTCTGCGTGCGGGCATACACACAGTGTATGCAGAACGGGAACCGCACGGCCCTGTCTCTCTCCCCCCCCCCCCCCCCTTCCCCCTCATTCACGCACACACCTAGTCCGGGGGCGGCGGCGAGTGCGGCGCGACGTCCACGGCAATGGTCCGCATATGCGAGCGACTCCCACGCTGCCCTACGTGGAGTGGCCAGGAGACGGCGATGTAGCGCCAGTGGCGTGGGCCGACGCGAACTGGGAGAGGTTCACGGCTGGCTTTTAGCTTGGCGGTGAATGGATGGCAGCGCCGTTACGTACTTTTTGCTGCACACCTCCGAAGCTGCTGAAACAGAACAGTTATAAGGGCGCAGAAACGTGATGTGCGTGCCTCCACTTGGTTCGGTAAACGCCTTGGCTAAAATACGCGTCGGTGGTGCTCATATAACCTGTAATAATTTCAATTCGGATGGGCGGTATTCTGATATCAGTAAATAATACTCAAACAGTATTTCGTTTGGACTGGAGGGGGAGCGTTAACCGGCCGCTATTATAGGCGTACAAGACTTCGGCGTGCACTGCTTTTGGGAACAGCAAGTGGGCCACTTTGACGCAGCAATTTGTGCAGCTTTCATCTGCATATCCTTCGACGATATTTTTTTGTCTTTTTTGGCGCCTCTACAACTCTCTGAAGTGCTGGAGAGTGATATGAGATTGAGTTCTTGCTCTCTGCAGCGTTGTGATGCGCCGGCAGTGCCACAGCAGCCTTGAACTGCACGCACGAGCGACGAATCTGGCCACGGACAAAGTGGCTTGCACGCTATCGGCGATGGGTCCTGACGGGTAGAATTCTGTTAACAGCTTGCTTACACTGAAAGCGGCACGTCAGCTTAAGATCGTTATCATCATGCAGGTTACGGACGCATTCACTGCAGGACTAAAGCGTCTGCAGTTGATATTCGATTCCTATGCCTGCAGGCTTTCCGGGTTCATGTTTACACTTCACTCTCAATGATCCCATTCACTTCAGATTCACTCTTAAATATATCTGGATTGCATGCCTTGCACACGACCATTTCTTCTTCCTTTATGGATGTATGATCTTGGGTTTGCTTTCCGTTTCCAGGCTGCTCTTCTTCTATCCCTCAACGAACACAATTACCAACCGCAGCTTTTCCACGGCCTCATTCGCCTTCGATCCTTAGCGCCACCAATGGACACCCACCTGTGATACAAGGATTACAAGGTTTTCCCTGGCCTGGAGCTCGGCTTAAGTGGAGTGAACTGGTTGGCAAATGGGTCTTTCACCCGACCCTCTGTAAAGAATAAATACTTTGTTCTAGCGCATTCTTAGGACGAAGCTGCCATTACGCTATAAATTGTCCTTGATTATATTCCGAGCCCTTCTCGTTAAATTTTCTTTTTGCACAAGTGGCCCCAAATCTGATGCGAAAATGAATTCACGCACCTCTCAAGTCTCTCGGAATTTCATGTATAAGTACGTCATGTGTACAATATGCAACAGTGGAAATTGCATGAAAGGCGACAAGGTTGACCACCCACGCACCCAATATAAGCCGCTCTCGCGAGCAGCACCCCACACACGAGCTTATTCGCTTCTTCTATCGAGAATCCCCGGAATGTTCATTAGCTGGCATCGTGATTGACGTATAACCGAGCGCGCCTGTCCTCACCCCTGTGGATCCCGCGCTGTCCTTGCGTGCAGGCTCCCACGGCGCTGGCGTCATCGCCAGGGCACGCACCGCCGGATGCGCGGAGGCGAGACCGGGCGCGGCCGAGCAACGGATGTGTATGGGCGAACGGGACCTCGTTATGCAACTGACGCCGCGCTACATTTCTTTGTTTATATTTGAGCAAAAAATTCTTTGAACAAACAAGCATAAAAAAAAAATTCAGCATTGGGAGTTGGCGAAAAAATGTCAAGTGCAGTAAAGTATTTTGCAGGTCTTAGGCGTTGCATAAAGCCTGTAGCTTTACCCAGGGTCATTCGGTGTCATCGCTTTGAACCATCAGCACCGACACAAAGGCAGTGACGACAGCTGCGGGAAAATATTTCATCATCGTCATCATCATCATCATCAGCCTGACTATACCCACTGCAGGGCGAAGGCCTCTCCCATATTTCTCCACTTAGCCCGGTTCTGTGCTAGCTGCATCCACTTGACCCTTGCGAACTTCTTAACCTCATCCGCCCACCTAACTTTCTGCCGCCCCCTGCCACGCTTTCCTTCCCCTGGAATCCAGTTTGTAACCCTAAGCGACCATCGGTTATCCTCTCTTCGCACTACATGTCCTGCCCATGCCCATTTCTTCTTAATTTCCACTAGAATGTCGGTAACTTGAGTTATTTCTCTGACCCACTCTGCACGCTTCCTGTCTCTTAAAGTTACCCCTACCATTTTTCGTTCCATAGCCCTCTGGGTTGTCCTCAACTTAAGTAGAACTCTCTTGGTTAGCCTCCACGTTTCAGCCCCATAGGTGAGGAAAATATTTGACGAGCCGTTAACTGTACATGCTCTTGTGTCGTCGCGCACGGCGTAATTCTGTTTCCGGCTAAAACACCGTCGTAGTTTTGAAAGTCACTAGCGCAAACAAAAGCAAAACACGCTCTTTTTTCACTCTTTCTATCTAGCTTTCTATTTTCACTCTATTTATTCAATGTGCCCAGTTGTCCGCAACCACCAAACACCCTTCGCCATGCAGTGTCTGTTGTTCTCGTCTAACAAGCGTTTGAAAAGGAGTGGCGCGTCTTGCAGAAAGAGTGTTTGCCTTCATTAACTTGCACATATAGCGTACAACCCTAAGCTACCATACATTACGCGAAAGACCACTCGGCATTGTATGAACGTGCCTGCGTGGCCTATGCGTAGCGTATACTGTAAACAAAATCGCTCCCTTTCCGTGTCTATAACTCACACCATCCTGAAAGGGTGCATTGAGTTACTGATGCTCCCTTTTAACGGGTGCAACAAGCAACATTGCACCCTTTCGAAGGGTGTGTTTCCTGGAAGTGTCTGGGAGGTGTGAGTTATAGACACGGAAATTTACTTTTAAGGGAGCGATTAATTTTACAGCGTGTACGACTCAGGATCCAAGAGTCCCAAAGGATTCGATCCCCATCTGAACCTTTCATCTGGAAGGTGCTCCCGGATTTGGCAGATCCTGCAAACTCGTTCATGTCATGTGGTATCGTGACGTCACGCAACCTACCGACCAATCAGGACCGGTCACCTGCCAGACGTGTATTCCTGTGATTTTTCGCTCACCACACCGACAATGCTCACGCCAGATTACCCTATCGCGTTAATAAAGGTGAAGAATTACAATGCTTGCTGGCGGTCGCTCTTACTTTCATCTCTCGTCCAAATGGTATATAGCGAGATAAAACTAATCGACTATACATGTTTAAGGGTAGCAAGTGACGATGAAGCTCACGTAAAATGCACAACGTCGAAATATATTTTCGATTACGTCGTTTTTGTAGCGAAAACTTTTAACTCAGGCTGAGAGGGAACGGTAAGGTCGTAACAATGCGTAAGAACCTTCTACAAATACTCCAGCGGCGCGCAGATCCCGTCGCTACTCGCGCCTGCAGGGTCGTAGTCATGGTGTTGGTCGCAGCTGAGTCCGTGTTTTATACACGCGGATAATTGGATGAAGTACAAACAAGTGTCCTGAGGCTGTGCAGGCAGGATCACGTTGTTTGCAAGATAAGTGTATTGAACATACAGCGATCGATACGCAAACCTACCTATCCATGAATTGTGTTACGTGTCCCTATTTCCATGATGTTAGCTTACATTTACATGTCTGTGTCGCACACGATAAAGGCAAAATTATGCACCTTCTCAGATGGTGTCCTGGTGCTATATAAAGAGGGCATAGAAAGCATGTACAGTAAAAACAAACAAACATTAATTATTAAATTATGTCTTCGTGTGAAAATGCGGTGCGTAAGTTTCTTGATCGTGACCCTCTCGAACTTACGATACGAATTGACCTCACGAGTCTATAGTTGAAGTCATTAATGGGCCTTCACTACACAACCGTGTACTCAGTCTAAAATGCTTTTGGAAATTAGTTCTCACTAAATGCACGCCTGCATTTTCAAATACTTGTTAACTGAAACACCCTGCGTAACTATGATCACAGATTACTTCACGAAGTGGCGTGACAGAAGAAAAGTTTAAACACTTAAACACAGGTACACCTTGAAAACAACGTCATGTCTGTCAAGTGACTTAGTTTTTGCGTTATTGATTTATTTATTTAGAAACATACTGCCAGCTTGGGTGGCAGGCTTTTGACAGGAGTATAGACGTAAAATGCATCAGTTCGCTATCGGCCGCGCACCTCGTGGGATTACCGTTTAATTTCCGCGATAGCGAAAAGTTGTGTCGAAATTTCGACTGATCACTGCCACTTCCAGCCCAGAACTGGGTTTCGTTTTAGACAAACAAGCGACATTTCCTTTAAAAATTTAAAAGGTCAAAGGAAAATTAATGTTCGATACAGATGAGCTCCGGAGGCACCGAACCTAAGCACACACACGCATCGTCTTCCCCGCACTCGGAAGGTGTCATACACCGACCGGAAATTGCCACTTTCCCCCTATTAGCATCGATTACGCTCGGCCTTCGTGTAATGAATACCGGTTCTGGTAACTGCAACAGTGTTACTTTATTGGTGCCGGTGAGTACGGCGTCACGCATCTTGATGCGTGCTGTTTTTATTTTTTTTTACTTAATTGTTATGTTTCTCTTACCAGTTTAATGCTCCCTCGCTAAAATGCGTTAACGAACGCGGACACGTCGGGTTTCCACTTGCCAGTGCTCAGCGCATCATTTTGAGCAAGCAGAAACTTTTCCGCCATTGTTCAAGGCCAAGCGGAGAGGAAAGCCGAGCAGACGACGAGATCAAGAAACAACGCACGCAAAAAATCGCGCCCGACTTGAGAGGGGTACGTAGTACCGCACACATCATCGACTCTGAATGAAAGCTGCCCAGACGACGACGACGAACCTTGGATGAGTTTACGTAGCTTACCGATGGCATAACATCACCCTTTTCTTTCGGAACTTCAAGGTTGCGCCGACTGCTAGATGCACACAAAGGACGCCCGTATTTCCTCCTCGCCTCTCGAGAAAAGAACTTGCGTAACAAAAACGGCCTTGCTCGCGGCCAACATTAGTGCGCGAACGCTACACATATATACAACGAGCGTAATTTGTAGCTTAAGTGGATGTCCATGAGGGACGAGCAGCAACATATATACCATCGCACGTTTAGAATATGTAGCCGTTGATCGCATCGGAGGCTGCATAACACACCAGTGTGTAGGCAGAAATATAGCGTTTTCTCTCTTTCTTTTTTTTTTTCTAATCCTTAAAGTGCCCTTCAAACGGAATTAGTGATACCCAATGCGCCTCCGTCACGCAGCAATCGCAATATTTACCGCAAACAAGTTTCATTTACAGTTTATGGGGTTTAACGTCACGAAGCGACTCAGGCTAGCCACGAGTGTGGAGAACGGACAATTTCGACCGCTGAAGTTTGTTATCGTTCACTGACATTGCACAGTACACGGGCACATTGAGTTTCGCCTTCATATGAACGCGGGAGCAGCGGTCGGATTCGAACCCTGGTACCCCGGCTGAGTAGTTCAGCGCCCTAACCACTGAGACACCGCGGCGGGTCTTATGGCTCCCATCTACACGTCATGATTGCCAAATTTTAAAATGACACAAAAGGGTTCCAAAGTATATCGCTCTAAAAAAATAGGAAAGGACCGAAAGGACTTCTTAATGTGTTATAGCAACTCTACAAGGTCCCGAGTAATGAACCGCTACGCCTGCCCCTTCGAAAAAAAATCTAGCGGGTCCACTGCCATACACAGCGATACATCACCGCGGCTAGCAAAAGGCAAACGAGGCGTCAGCGGAATCCATCCATTTAGCGTCGCGCACAATGCCGGTATGAGCGACGTTCGGCCGGCTCCCGATCGTGCGCATGCGTTCATCCGTGAAGGTCGCTCCCGGCTGGCGTCTGTATGCGGGCAAGCGTACCGGTACGGGCACACACGCCGTTAGAACATCCGCTATATACCGCGTACGCTGCACCGAACCAGCGCGCGATTTAGCTCGCTTTCGCACTCACATCTTCAGGGCAGCAGGTGTCCTCCGCTGTCCTGGCGGGCGCAGTGTGGTTGTTAAGTTGCGTTTGCAGGTGGTGGTTGTTGCTGTGGCCGTTGCTGTTACCTGACGTGCCCGCGGCTTCCTGGTCAGCCATCCTTGCCCGCCTTAGTCCCCGCTCCGCTTAGAACACCATTCACGGCGCTTATTGCACAAGGGCGTCTCCCGCTCACCACACGACACCGCGCACCACTGTGCGGCAAGACGAATTTCTCACTGCCATTCGTGTTGTATCGAGGGCTTGCAGCCAGCACGCACTTATGGAAGACAGCAGCACACACAGCGAACAGCCGGGCCCGTTGCTTTCGTGCTGTCTCCTTACAGGTAGTATCTGAAGAGCTTGCTTCTCTTCGCTCAGGTGCCGCGTAGCGCGGTGTGGGCGCGGCGTGCCGTCGCTCGCTGTCGAGTGCGCTGAGCCGACCGACTCCAGCGTGCGGTTCTCTCTGGGCGAGTGAGTGAGCGCCCATGTCGAGTTCCTCTTCCGTCCTACCCACTCCTCTCGCTCGCTCGCCCTTTCTTGGGCCGCCGCTATCACGCGGCGAAAGCTAGATCCCGCCGCGTCGAGACGGCTGACGCATAGACGGGCCCTTCTCTCGTAGTCGTCGTTCGGTGCAGAATAGGCCAAACCCTTGCCTTCTCCTGCGGTCGAGGGACGGGGCATTGCCTTCTCTCGTAGTCGTCGTTCGGTGCAGAATAGGCCAAACCCTTGCCTTCTCCTGCGGTCGAGGGATGGGGCATTATATTTTGTTCATCTTTGAAGGACAGAAGCTGGAATCGCGACGTCTCCTGCCGGCGCTCCGCAACCACTCGATAGAAGCACGCGGCATTCGTCGTGTCAAAACGGGATGGACGTACAGACGACGCCACAACAAAGTATGAGTGTGCAGTGGCCGCGTGGGCTCAGAAGAAGGCGACTGTATCAGTCAATCCGCTTATAAATCATGCTGTGTCGACATTAGCGAAGTCACTTAGAGCTCTTCTTTCCTGCCTAGCTTTGGCCTGCTTCTGTTATCTCACTTCCTTGAAACGACGTCTGGCTGGTCGCATGCAGAACAAAAACATTACATCACCCTCTATCGTCTGAAACAACTCATTAACCTCTACGACTTCTCAATTATTCACAATTGCTGCGGACACGATTTTGCAAATTGCGCACCAATCCCTTCCTATGCCCTTTTCCGGCTCTACTTCCGGTTGCGTGACGTCACATCACCTACGTCGCATTAATTCACTTCTTGTTTATTCATTTTAATTTTTCGTACTTTCAAATTGCGCGCCAATATCTTCCTATGCCCTTTTTTTTTGCTCGACTTCAGGTTGCGTGACGTCACATCCCTGACGTCACCTTAACCGACTGATGTAATTAACTATTTTAGTATTTCATACATTCCAATGTGGAGCCAAGCCATTCGCTAATGAGACCATTTTCGTCTTTACTGTTTCATGTATTGCCTCTAATTAATTACCTAATTACCTTATTGGCCTAATTATTATTTCCACCACAAAATTACGCCACCCTCTATCGATTGACACCACTCATTAACCTCCAACACTTCTCAATTACTCAAAATTGCTGTGGACAACTTTTACATTTTTTGCCTGTAATGAATTACCTAATTAACTTCTTGGCCTAAATATTTTTTCTGCTGCTAGATTACGTCAGCCTCTATTGATTGACACCACTCATGAACATGTACCACTTCTCAATTACTCGCAAGTGCTGCGGACACGATTTTGCGGACGCGGTCTGCGGACACGGTCTGCGGACAGAAATCCGTGAACACAGCGAAATAACGCTTTCGCGTTAATAAACCGTTTTCAACCAAGGCAGTTAAATATATACTCTCATTTACAAAAGTCGGCGTGATACCCAGAATATCGCTGGTTCGTTCGGGTGAGCTTTTCATATTGTGGCCCTGATGCTGTTCAATAAGGTGACACTTTGGGCTCATTGTTTTATCATGGCGAAGAGATACAGCAACGGGGAGACAGGTCACAGTGAGTCGCAGCTCTCCGAGAGGATGGCGCCAAAAACAAGGATATGGAGCTGTGTTGATACACACCCTCAGTGCGGGGCCAAGGTAACTTTCGAGAAGGATGGTATACAAATATGTTGTTGTTGCACATAGCGGTGGCTTTCTAGCGCTATAGAATTCGTACCAGCCGAGTACTGTGTGATAATAGTGCAAAAAAAGAAGAAAGATAAATAAATAAATAAATAAATAAATAAATAAATAAATAAATAACCATACTTGGTTGAAGTTACTCCGGAGCAACCCTCCCTAGGCGCCACTTTCTCTTCGCTTGCTTCAAGGCCGGACTAAGAAAAACGGGGGCCTGCCCTGGAAAAGCGCATGCAACTCTCACTCTCTCCTCTCTTTTCACTTCAATAGAAAACCAAATACATGACTAAAGTAGATGCGAAATCGAAATGTATTGTGCTATTCTTTTACATTGTTCCAGAGTTTCATAACTGTTGTTACATTTCCTTATGTTTTGGTATTGGCACGTGTCTGAATGCGTATTTTGTACTGTGGTGATAGTTTTTAACTCGGTGTTTTTGTTTCATATACGGTGAAAATTGTTGTATGTAGTTGCATGTGCATTGCCTGTACTTTGTACCCGCTGCTGTTGCGCCCAGTGGGGCCAGGACCTCGTCAGGAGACTAATTACCTCCTTTTGTCCTGCCCCACGGGCAGTACCATGTATTGCCCGCACAATCACTGAATAAATAAATAAATAAACTCCGTACTCCCACACCCCTTGGCAGTCCTTCCTCACTTCCATACTAAGCTTCTGCAACATAGCCTATTTCATTTACTACTACATGAAAATATATAAAAAAAAAAAAGAAAGAGGACAAGATATGATCACCGTGATTAATGCGAGAGTGATTCATGGTTTCTGCGGCACACACAGAACACAAGCGCAGCCATTGGCTCTCAGACCAAGAGACAATTATAAGGGTCCAGTCCAGGACCCACTTTGAAACCGCCTTTTTTTCCTCTGCGGGAGAAAAGAAGTGATAAGGAACTATGAGAAAATTAGGCCTATATCACGTGATGATGACGGTGGGAAAAGGTTTTCCTCCTTGTTCATTATTCCAGTTACATTTTTCCGATGCTGTTCATCGCCAAATGACGAAGGGATTGACAGGAAACCATTAAAAGCACTACTACAATATCTAAGCAAGTGCAGATGCCCTCACAAGAAAGGAACCTCCCATAGAGTGGAAAATTTCTATTTTTTGCTGCTTACAGTCTCCCAACAGCTAAACAATTGGGTGACGTTAGGTGACGGCCCCGTCTCCTCGCTTCTTTTTTTCTCTTCCCAGCTATTGTTCCAAGTTCCGTTATTTGTGGCTCCATAAATGAAGGAGTTCAGAATAAATGATTCCCTGCCGGCTACCCTCGGCGGCGATCGAGGCCCTGGGCTGCAGCCTGTTTAGCCCTCACTTTAAACCAGCGCTGGCTTTCTTTCACTTCTATAGTTCATCTCTCGACTCACGAGCGAATTCCACCCTCATGCGAGGCGCTTAGGTCATACAAGATCTTCGATCCGCTTATCGTACTTGCATGATCCCATTTCTGCCTGCGTTACGTTTGAAACCTGCTATCTCTAGTGGACATGTGCAAACCCTTTCCGCTGCCGCTTCGGGAATTGGGCGTCTTGAAAGCTTATCACAGGGTCAACACGCGCTCGCCAATGTATGTCCGAGAGAAACTTCGCAGTTGGTTGCACCGCTGTTAGCCTTCCTTGCATTCTTGTCCTCCGCTTTCCAGGATGTCTCCCCTCATGGGGCTGGGACAGGTAGGTCACCGCCGCTTGCGGCGGGGGCTAGCCTGTCCGAATTTTTATCTGTCGTAGGCCGTCATTGCACCCCCCACCGCTTCGGTGGTGGACGACGGCTGTTGTTGCGGCGCGCTTCTTTCTCTCCCTCTTCCTTTCTTCTCTATGTTCACTTCTGTCTGCGCGAGGCAGCGGAGGTGGCTCATCTACAGAGCCAGTAGCAGGCCCGTGCATTTTCTTTTCCTATCTTCCTACAGCCACAACAACCTCCGCTTTCTACGTGTCTTTTTGCCCGTGCGAAGAGAAGCCGAGTAACTCGTGAGAACGCTGAACACACGAACGCTGTTCTGGAGTCAGGCCTTGTGGCCGCAGCCAACCTTCCCACCACCTTTAATCCGACGTTTAGCGGTGCATACCCGTCAGCCTATAATGTCGCAGAGGACATCAGGTATATGCGTTGAGGAAGAACGGATATTTATAGAGCTAAGGCTATAGAGTCAGGCGAAACCTTCACAATGAAAGACAAAAATTCTCCTCTAGATGTCTCCGAAGGTTTATTTCTTGTAATTGCTTATGGGTGACCACGTCGATCGTCACCCACGAACTGTATTCTCGGGCTCCGCTCCAATGATGAGGTTGTAGCATTCGCGCGATAGTTTACGACTTTGCAGCACTGATCCCTTATACTTGACGTTTTTCATAATTATTTTATCCCTTTTCTTTCTTCTTTACACTATACATTATCCTTTCACCAGCGTCAGATAACGAATCAAAACCATTTTCTTGATGACCTTCCTGCTTTCCCACTTCCTTTTCTTCATGTACCCCCCCCCCCCCCCCCCGCCCCCTGCTTCCTCAAGGAAATTAAAAAAAAAATGTAGCCCCAAACTGTGATACAGTAGGTGAATTCTCATCTCATATGAAGAGCAATGGGTGCAGTTTTAATTTTAGTCCAAAGTTCTTAGGAGAATTCCCAAAGGTGAAGTAGATTTGTAACAAGGGAATGATTGCTTATTGACATCCGCCTAAACGCAGTCATACAGCTACGAAGGAAAGCTATAAACTTCTTAGCTACTCGTCTTGGTCCGGGCTTTGAATCCAGGAGACTACCTGTCCGGGGTAGCCGCACTACCAACTGAGTTAACCAGGAAGGCTATCAGATCAGGTAGTAGGGCGAGAGCGGACTGATCAATAATTCGAACGCGATCTGGGAAGTATGATCTCTGTAGATCTGTGCCAGACGGGCTGCGGAGACCATCGAAGAACGAGAAGCCAGACTATAGCCCGTTGCCGAGAAGCTTACCAAGCGCGGAAGAGAGTCAAGACCTAAGCGGCATGCAACGACTGCGGCCACGGACAATCCATATTGCTTACGCTCGTGAAACTTGGTTCAAGAATAGTTGAAGCCCTATATATATATATATATATATATATATATTTTTTTTTTTTGCGTGTGTAGCACTACAGTCGCGCGGTAGCGCAGTCTGTCCTGTTCTCTGCTTTCTGTTGAAGTTCTATTCAGTTCAGTTCAGGCGTTCAGTCGTGTCCGACTCTTCGTGACCCTATGGACCATGTCACGCCACGCTTTCCGGTCTCTCACTATCTTCTTAACATCACATAGCTTCATCTGCAATGCCTCGAGAATGCCATCTAACCATCGCGTTCGCTGCCTACCCCTTCTCCGGCGACCCTCAACCTTTCCCAACATCAAATCTTTCTCCAGCGACTCCTCTCTTCTCATCAGATGACCAAAGTAGCTGAGCTTTAACTTTAGAATTTGACCCTCCAATGAGCAGTCAGGGTTTATGGTTGACAATATCGACTGATTTGATCTTCTGGCAGTCCAAGGAACTCTTAAGAGTCTTCGCCAGCACCACAATTCAAACGCGTCAATTCTTCAGCGGTCAGCCTTTTTCACAGTCCAACTCTCGCATCCATACATCACAACTGGAAAGACCATAGCACGGGTTATACGGATCTTGGTTGGCAGACTAATGTCTCTGCTCTTTACTAGGCGGTCAAGGCTAACCATTGCTCTCTTTCCCAGAAGCAACGTCTCCTAATTTCATGGCTGCAGTCTCCTTCCGAGGTAATCTTGGCGCCCAAGAACAGAAAATCTGTCACAGCTTCCACTTCTTGTCCATTGATGCTCCAGGACTTGATAGGGCAAGACGCCATGATCTTCGTCTTTTTAATGTTCAGTTTAAGCCCAAACTTCTCGCTCTCTTCTTGTACGCGCATCAGAAGTCTCTTGAGTTCCACTTCACTTTCTGCCTTTAAAGTGGTATCATCCGCATATCTAAGGTTGTTGATACGTTTTCCAGCAATCTTCACTCCAGCTGAAGACTCGTCCAGACCTGCCTTCCTCATGATGCACTCTGCATATAGGTTAAATAGGCAGGGCGACAGTATGCAGCCTTGCCTCACCCCTCAATCGGAAACCAATCAGTAAGACCATGCCCAGTTCTGACTGTGGCCTCTTGCCCTTCATAAAGGTTCCTGAGGAGACAGATGAGGTGAATTGGAACTCCCATCTCTTGGAGAGCTTGCCACAATCTGCTGTGATCTACGCAGTCAAACGCTTTCGCATAATCAATAAAGCAGAAGTAAATGGGTTTCTGGAACTCTCTTGCTTTTTCCATGATCCAGCGAAGGTTGGCAATTTGGTCTCTAGTTCCTCTGCCCTTGCGAAACCCAGCTTGCACGTTCGGAAGCTCCCGATCCACATACTGCTGCAGCCTACCTTGCAGGATTTTTAACATCACCTTGCTAGCATGCGAAATAAGCGCGATCGTGCGGTAGTTGGAACAATCTTTGGCACTGCCTTTCTTTGGAATGGGGATGTAAACTGACCTCCTCCAATCCTGTGGCCACTGCAGGGTTGTCCAAATCTTTTGACATAATGTATGCAGTGTGTTAACAGCGTCGTGGTTGAGGTTTTGAAGCAACTCAGCTGGAATACCATCAATTCCGCTAGCTTTGTTCTTAGCAAGGCTGGCTAAGGCCCATTCAACTTCACTCTTCAGGATGCCCGGCTCGAGATCAGCAATCACAACCGTCCTATGATGGGTTTGCACACCCGGGTCCTTCTTGTACAGTTCTTCTGTGTATTCCTGCCAACTCTTCTTTATCTCTGAGGCTTCAGTGAGGTCCTTGCCTCGTTTATCCTTAATCACGCCCAGCTTAGCACAGAAGCTTCCTTTGATATCTTTGATTGTCTTATACAGAGCTCTTGTGTTCCTTAATTGGCTGTTGTCCTCAACTGCTTGACACTGTATGTTCAGGAAGGCATTCTTATCTCTCCTTGCTATTTTCTGAAAATCCGCATTGAGAACCTTGTATCTTTCTCTTTCCCCCATACCTTTTGCCATCCTCCTTTCCTCGGCTATTTGCAAAGCCTCTTCAGATAACCAGTTTGCTTTTTTGCATTTCTTTTGCTTTGGAACTACCTTAGTAGCAACTTCTTGTATTATATCACGAACATCAGTCCACATCTCTTCGGGCTCTTTGTCTTCTATATCTAATTCTTGAAATCGATTCCTCACTTCCACAGCATATTCTAATGGAATCTGATCCAGATCATACCTGAAAGGCCTTCTAGTTTTCTGCGTTTTCCTCAATCGAAGCTTAATTTTGGCAACAACAAGCTGATGATCGGTGCCACAATCGGCCCCAGGCCTTGTTTTTACTGCTTGTATAGCGCTTCTCCATCTCTGCCGGCAAATAATATAATCGATCTGATTCCTGTACAGACCGTCCGGTGAAATCCATGTGTACAGGCGTCTCTTGTGCTGTTGAAAATGAGTATTCGCTATGGTCAGGTTGTTTTCTTGACAGAACTCTACTAGCCCCTGCCCAGCTTCATTTTTCTCACCAAGGCCGAACTTGCCTGTAATTCCGGATATTTCTTCACTCCCGACCTTAGCATTCCAGTCTCCTATGAGAAAAACGACGTCTCATGATGGGGTGCGGTCTAACAGGCATTGTAGGTCCGCATAAAATCTCTCAACGTCAGCTTCTTCAGCAGCAGTGGTCGGTGCATAGACTTGGATAACTGTTATGTTGAAAGGGTGACCTTGGATCCGAAGTGAAATCATTCAGTCGTTTTTGGGGTTGTACCCTAGCACTGCTTTGCCCATTCTTCTGTTTACTATGAGAGCGACCCCATTCCTTCTCTTGGATTCGTGCCCACAATAAAAGACATAATGGTCGCCGGAGTTAAATTTATCAAAGATCAATTTCCGCGTTGCCGGCAAGCCGTTCCCCAAGCACGACCATCGGCTATCGGTGCTACTGTATTTTGTACGGGTATACACCATTAGATACCGAGTTGCTATTATGACTGTGTTGCATCGAGCTCTTTGTGTTTCGTCTCCGTGCTCAAGGCCACGCAAGCAGCGTGGGAACGCTGCTTTAAGTTCGGGAGTGGGCGTAGAGAACACGCTGATCACATGCAACTATATACTTGTATGACGGTAGCTTTGACCAGAGAGAAACAAGATCCACAGTTAAAATAATAGTAAACATTCGTCAGTCGAGAGAGGCTCCTTGTTACCACTGCCAGGTCGGCTCTGGAATGCGTAAGTCATAACAAATGAAGCAATTGAGAGAGAGAGAGAGAGGGGGGGAGGGGGGAGAGAGAGAGGGAGAGGGAGACAGACAGACAGGCGGACGGGCGGGCGGGCGGGCGGGCGGACGGACGGACGGACGGACGGACGGACAGACAGACAGACAGACAGACAGACAGACAGACAGACAGACAGACAGACAGACAGACAGACAGACAGACAGACAGACAGACAGACAGACAGACAGACAGACAGACAGACAGACAGACAGACAGACAGACAGACAGACAGACAGACGGACGGACGGACGGACGGACGGACGGACGGACGGACGGACGGACGGACGGACGGACGGACGGACGGACGGACGGACGGACGGACGGACGGACAGACAGACAGACAGACAGACAGACAGACAGACAGACAGACAGACAGACAGACAGACAGACAGACAGACAGACAGACAGACAGACAGACAGACAGACAGACAGACAGACAGACAGACAGACAGACAGACGGACGGACGGACGGACGGACGGACGGACGGACGGACGGACGGACGGACAGACAGACAGACAGACAGACAGACAGACAGACAGACAGACAGACAGACAGACAGACAGACAGACAGACAGACAGACGGACGGACAGACAGAGAAAAAAAACTACGCCGACTTAGTAATCTGCATCGGGAAGGATTTTGGGGGAGAAAGACGGAATGAGAGAAAGGTGCAGGAAAGGGCAAAGGCTTTAAACAAACTTATAGAACAGGAAATACAACCGTGGAATTTGAAGCGAGATACATCAAAGTGGAATGCTACAAAAGAAAAAAAAATAGATGAAGAGTAATGCCTTGCAAATTAGTTCACAAAGTCCACTGCATGGAGATTGCACAGTGGGGAGGAGCAAGGGGGGGGGGGGGGGGTTAGAGTTATTCATGCGGACCACACCTTTAAAAAAAAATAGCTGCCGTTGACATAATAGCTCTAAGAACGCTGACCCCCTATAGTTGTTCACTGATGCCTCCAATTACCATCCAAGCAAAAAGAGAAAAGCAGGGAATCTTGAAAATTCTAATATCGAGTGAAATCGGTGTAACACAGGCTTTTCTCTTCTGTCGCCTAGCTTTGTGTATAGTTGGCTGAAATCACACACAATTTTATTAGCCAGTTAAAAATCTGCTTTTACTGAATGGCCTGCGCAAGCTTCAGCAATAGGCTTTCACTACATGAAATAGTTTGTGCTTACGACATATGCACAGTCTTCGGCTCTAACGAAATCTGTGGCACGCATGCTATTACTGGAGCACCTCTCCAATATCAGTCACTTGCTGTATAGAAAATTGCAGGCAGATTCCCATTCGTGCGCGGAATTCTGTGACCAAAGAAAAGATGCATGGAGCTTATTTTTGTTGGGCTTAGATGTTGTGGAAATTAAAAAAAAAAATGAAGAGACTCGCTTCCCAGTGTGTTTAAATAGATAATTAATCTACGAGTCTTAAAGGTGCTCTAAAGAGCTAGCGATACAGTTTCCCTATGCCTAGTATGTGAAAGAATGTCGATGTAAGACAACCTTCCCGCAAGAATTTTTGAAAGGCGGCATTTGGAAGTTATTTGCAATCAAAATTTGAATATCTGCGCCTTCGCGGCTTTCCTCCTCCTTTCAACTTTTTAGCAGGCGCAAAGGCTGCCCCTCCTCCACGGGCCTCGCGCACGTCACAACTGACGCATTTGCGCTTTTACTTTTTTTGCTTAGCGCCGCACGCCGCAACTTCCGTTTTGGCGCGCTTGCTTGCCGATCCCGGGGGTATCTCGTCGTCTGCTTCGTAGTCGTCGTCCTTCGGCGCAACTCGGTAGTTTTGTTGCCACGCTATGCATCCCTGGCGTTGACTCACCCTCAACTTAGTGTTAAGTCGTGTGTGCGACGGGTGTAGGACAGTTCTGGGCTGGACTGCCCACTCTCTAAGTTCGCGAAGGCAGTTACCGAAGCGTTGAATATTCGTTTCGAGGGGACATATGAGCGGGAGGTTGCTACAGTGTGCAGTACCTGGCTGCGAAGGTATTGCTAGTGACGGCAGGAAAAGCATTCCGCATAAAGTGCCTCAAGACGCCAACCTCCGGAAAGTCTTTCGCAGAGACACCACGGGAAAAACAACTTCGCTTTATATTGGGGCACGGATATACACCATCAGCTCGGGTACACAGGAAGTGTCTGCTCGCTATCGATTCTTGAAATTTGTGAGCACTTGCGCCACGGCCACCACTACACAATACGTCGCCATTCAGGAAGCAAGCGGAGGTCATTTTTTTTTTTTGCTTCTTTTAGCCAACGGCGCGTAGGGTGTCTGCGGGAAACGCTGCACGCATGCCGATATATGCCCTTCTTTCCACATCGTAGCACTGCACTGTGTGTACGCGGTCGGTCTGAATAGCGCTGCGTCGTCCGTTCCTGAACCGGGTCGCCGCCGCACATGCTCCTGCGACGTCGTCCGGAACGACGTCAGTATACTCGACAACTTGTCTCAAGCAGACGGTCCGTTCGCTTCAAGGGAGAATGGGACGGCTGTCCACTTGCCGAGTGTCCCGTACGTCACCGGTCACGCGCACGACCGTCCGCATGGAACAGCTGCGCCAGCCGCTATCTGGGTGCCTCCCCGCGGGGGCGTGTAAACTTGCATTCGTCTCCTTTGGGCGGAGGCGAGCATCGCACCGCCGGACCGGTGGAGATATAAGCTCTGTGATGGATTGGACGTGCGCCGCATTGCACCGGCCTTACATTCTACAAATGGTATCTGCACGGGTTTCTTTATCGTGAGCGCTTATAATGGCTTATAATAATTTATTTCAAGGTACGACATACTACACCGCTGATGACGTCATCATTTATTTCAAGGTACGACATAATATACTACTGATGACGTCATCAAACTAAAGCGGTTACGGAAGGACGGACGGACATGATCGTGGCCGCGAGCATGAGCCATTAAAGACTTTCGCCTTAAAATAGTTGCGAGAATGCTGGAAGTGCTCGCAAATACACGTACCAAAGAATTTCATGCATTAAAAAAGTGGCTATATACAGTAGCCCTGACCCCCCTAGAAAAGTTCTACTCCACTTACAACTGGAGCAGCCAACTCAACGAAGAGCAGAAGAAAAGGAAGGATCTTCCCGCTCCTCCTGCCACCTTGCATCATAATCTGGGACTGCGCGGAGGATCCGCCTCCGGCAGATCTGGCCACATCTCCCTCGCTTGAAAAATGGGAAGCTGTCCTCGTCAGTCGGGCTCTGGACGTCCAGTCCCGGGCCACGGAGGTCGCAAGAGGTTGCCGACAGACTTTCATTGCCGGCCACCTGGAACCGCTGAAAAACTGGACCTCTACCATCTTACTGGCAGTTTTTTTTTTCTCCCTCTCTCTGTCCCTCTCCGACCTCGCGTGGATATTTCGTGCCGATGGAGTCCGAGTCCGATGCGCAGTCGTGACAGGCTCGCAAACCGCTGATAAGCGCCCAGCGGTGTCTCAACATACACAGGCCAAGAGCCTTTTCATTCTCAGTGATATAGTCGATATAGTCACCCAAAACATCTACATACCAACTTCGATCGTATCTTCACACTGTCCAAAAAACTGCCAACAAGTGTCCTCACCTGACTGGGGGTGATTTTAACGCACCGCATTCAGCATGGGGATACCCACATGATTCCCCAAAAGGCCTCAGAGTATAGCTCGCTGCGCAACAGGCAGGGCTCTCTCTCATCACTGACCACACTTACCCCATACGTATCGGCAATAGTGTGTGTAAAGACACCACACCAGATCTTACCTTCACTTACCGGCTCCCAGCAGCTACTTGATGCAACATCAAAGAGTGCTTAGGCAGGGATCACTACATCCTTGAAATCCTTCTTAACACTCATCTTCCTCACCGTCCACCTAGGGAATCTACTCTCACCAAGTGGGACTCCCTTCGGAAATGCAGATCTAGCAGGACAGCTGCTCCAATTACCGACATCACTGCTTGGACTGCACAATTACAGAAGGATGTCCAGGCAGTCACACGACACTTTTGACTGCCCCAATAGACACTATTGATGCCCGCATCCTACATCTCTGGGAAGCTAAAGCCAGTCTTGAAAGGCGCTGGCTTTTTTGGATGGAAAAGAACCCTCCGCCGCAGGCTGGGCCGACTAAACAAATACATAGAAACACACGCAGCTACGCTTTCGAGGCAAAACTGGGAATCTCTATGCAACCGTCTTGATGGTAACATGAGCCTGCTTCAAACATGGAACCTCTTCCGACAACTCATAGACCCATCTCAATCTATGACACCACAGATACATAATCTCACAAAACTAATTCACACTTCCTCCACACACCGCCCTCAGAGTTACTTGAGGACCTCAAGGATACATACTTTAAACCTTACCAACCAATGTCCCATCCGGACTATAAAGGACTCCCTAATGATCTTCTGAGTCAGCCTATCACTGAAGAAGAAGTAATGGCAGAAATTCAGAACCTAAATACCTCCTCAGCTTCCAGATTAGACGTACGATATGACCAATGAAGCTCTGCGCAACTTAGACACGCCCTCCGTAACCGCCTTAACTAATTACTTTAATGAATGCTGCCAACAAGGCACTTTGCCGGCCCAGTGGAAGGAGGCAAAACTAATATTTATACCAAAACCAGGAAAACAGCTTCTCCCCACCAATCTTCGACCTATTTCTCTCACTTGTGTCGGAAAATTGTTGGAGCATGTCATTCATACACGATTAAGCAGCTTTCTGGAGGAACGGGAGGTCCTGCCCTACTACATGTTTGATTTCCGTCCGCGTTTGTCCACTCCAGATGTTTTCCTACAGCTAAAGCACCATATCCTTGATTCAAAAACTCGCGATACACGAGCCATTCTCGGAGTCGACCTCGCTAAAGCATTTGATAATGTAACACACTCTGCCATTCTTAATAATCGACAAACACTGCAAGTAGGCAGCCTAATGTACAACTACATAATGGCCTTCCTCAGCAACCGAACAGCGACTGTCACACTGGGCCCTCATACGCTTCCAAACATCAAGCTCGCGGTGCTCGGGAAACACCTCAAGAAGCGGTCCTTTCACCGACACTCTTTAAGATTGCCCTTATTCATCTCCCAAAACAATTTTATGAGATTCTAGACATACATTTCGCCCTCTATGAGGATGACATCACTGTCTGGGCATGCCGAGGCAGTGACGCCACCATAGAGACTCACATCCAAACAGCCCTCCATACTATTGACACCTATGTGAAGGAGAGAGGCTTGTCATGCTCACCGTCTAAATCTCAACTCTTCCTTTGCCAACCCAAATCCACTCATCTTGATAGGCCACCTATCGCTCTGACACTCGGTACACAAGCGAATCCAGTAGTAACTCAAATCAGGGTACTAGGAATGACTCTCTACCCCCATGGAGCACATGGGGATGTAATCATTATCAAAGCAGTCCAGACTCATGCTCATCAAACTACTCGGCTTATCCGTTGTGTAGCACCTCGGAAAACAGGCCTTCATGAAAGAAATACACTTCACCTCACACAAGCATACGTTACTGGCAGAGTCGCATACGCTCTTGCATACTTATCCCTCACTAGCAAGGAACGCGATAGAGTCAGCGCTTTGCACATCACGTCAGCTGGGGTTATCCCGGGAACAGTAGGAAAGGTCTCGCGCTGTGGACATTCATCCAGAACGAACAGTTATCCGTCCTTAATGATTTTTCTGACCCAACCCGCATCGGCTCCAGCGTCCAACGCAACACTAATCCGGACCTTTCCATCTGCAAAAACGTCGTGGATGCAGCGTGGACGAACACCTGGGTCTTTCTCGGCAGCGACCACTATATCCTGTCCATCTCTTTCTCTCTTCCTAGCCTATCCTCCCGCCAGCGTCTGAGCCAGGTAGTCGATTGGGATCGGTTCCGCCACTCGCGGCAACATGCCCCCACCTCCATCTCAGACCTTTCTCAATGGACTGCCACCTTGCTCAAAGATGTTTCATCCGCCACCTCTACCGTCCCTACCCCTCCTCACTCCTCCACGGCTGACAGCCGCCTCCTTCACCTATGGGAGGCGCATCATTCCCTGCACCGCCGCTGGCTTTCACAAAAACACAATCGCTCACTACGCCTCCGCCTTGCCCGCCTGGGTATGGAAATTGAGGAGCACTGCTCATACCTCACCAGGCAGCAGTGGGGCCAGACATGCGACCGCATGGCCGGTAATCTCGGGCTGAGGGATACGTGGGCGCTCCTACGTGCCCTCCTTGACCCGTCGCATGTCAAGGCCACGCAACGCAGGGATGTGACGCGCCTCCTGCAATCCTCACCGCTATCCGATTCCGATTTCCTTCTTGCACTCCGAGATCGCTATCTTTGCACTTCCCCTCCGTCCCCCCTCCCTTCTTACTTCGGCACCATTAATTCTGCGCTTGACGCAGATATCACTTTGGGGGAGGTTTGTGCGGCGCTACATAAGCTCCGCACCACTTCCGCACCAGGAGCAGACCAAATTTCTAATAAGGCCCTCCGTAACCTGGACACATCATCCCTAGAGGCCATTACGGACCTCTTTAACAAACATTGGCACGAAGGCACCCTGCCTTCTGAGTGGACCCACGCTAAGGTGACCTTCATCCCCAAGCCCGGCAAACCCATAGACATTCAAAATCTCCGTCCTGTTTCCCTCACCTCTTGTCTCGGTAAGCTCTTTGAGCACGTCGTTCTAGACCGCTTACAGAGCTTCCTCGAGGACAACCATCTCTTCCCCGATTCGATGTTCGGCTTTCGCCCATCCCTCTCTACACAGGATGTCATGCTCCAGCTCTCCGAAGAGGTCCTTCACCCTCTTCACGCCAAGCGCACTCGCGCGATCATGGCACTGGACTTGACAAAAGCATTTGATAATGTCTTCCATACCGCCATCCTAGACGCCCTTTCTACCCTTAACGTGGGCTCCCGAATCCATAGTTACATCAAGGCTTTTCTTGCCCATCGCACGGCTGAGATCTCATTCGGCACCCTCTCCTCTCCTACTTTCCCTCTTGGAAATCGAGGTACCCCCCAGGGTTCTGTTCTCTCTCCCCTTCTCTTCAACATCACCCTTTTTCCGATGGCACGTGCTCTAGCTAGCATTCCTAACCTCTCCCATGCTTTCTACGCTGATGATATCACCCTCTGGGTGACTACCGGCAATCTTGGTGAGATGGAAGCAGCTCTCCAGGCAGGCGCTAAAACGGTCGCCGATTATGCTCGCACGGTCGGGCTAGCTTGTTCCCCGTCCAAGTCGGAGGTCCTGCTCCTCCTGGCTCGAGGCATAGCTCCAACCTCATCTCCTAACCTTAACGTCACTATCGACGGACATCCCATCCCTTCTGTCTCTTGCATCCGTATTCTCGGTCTCTTTCTCCAATCCAATGGCAAACACACTACTGTCCTTTCCCGCCTTACTACCACCGTCCAGCAGACGGTACGGCTGATCCGACGGGTCGCTAACCGACACTACGGCATGCGCGAGCACGACCTCCGTCGTCTTGTTCAGGCCTTTGTGCTAAGCCGCCTTGTATACTCCCTCCCCTACCTCTTTCTGTCTCGTACCGAGGAAGACAAGGTCAACTGTCTCATCCGCCAAACTTATAAGTCGGCTCTCGGGCTTCCCACTTCCACCCCCACTTCTCGTCTACTAGCGATGGGCGTCCACAATACTCTTTCAGAACTTGTGGATGCCCATCGCGTGGCACAACTCGATCGTTTATCTCGCACCACCCCTGGTAGAGCCCTTCTTACTTCCCTTCGCTTGACCCCTGTCTCCCCTATCTCTGTCACCCATCCCTTGCCCAGCTCCCTCTTCTCCATGCTCACTGTCAAGCCCCTTCCCAAGAACATGCACCCTGAGCATCATGCCGCTCGCCGATCTGCCCGCGCCTCCACCCTCTGGTGCCAGTACGGTACACGGTCTGACGCCGTGTATGTTGATGCGGCACCCTACCTCTCGCATCCCGCCTATGCCCTGGCCACTGTCTCTAATACACGAGCCCCCCTCTCCGTCGCCACTATCCATGCTCTCACTTCCACTGCCGCAGAGGAAGCAGCCATCGCCCTCGCCATTGCCAGCACACCAGCCCTTTTCATATTTAGCGACTCTAAGACCGCAGTCCGCAACTTTGCAAAGGGTAGAATCTCTTCCTCTGCGCTCAATATCCTTAAGCACTCCTCCCCCCCTTCCCGATCTATCCAACTAATTTGGGTTCCGGCTCACGCGGGGCACCCTGGAAATGAGGCGGCAAATTCTATCGCTCGCGAAATGACCGACCGAGCTGGCCCCCTCCACCCCGGGATGGACACGCGTGACTCCCTCCTCACCTTCCATGACATCACCCTCCACTACCGCAACTCCCGATTATCCCTCCCTCCCCCTCACAAGTCCCTATCTAAAATCGAACAGAATACGTGGCGCCATTTACAGGCCCACACTTTCCTCTCCCCTGCACGCCTTGCCCTTATTCACCCCGGTGCCTTCTCGCCCCAATGCACGCTTTGCAGCTCTCCCCGAGCAGACTATGCTCACATTCTTTACTCTTGTCCGGCGCACTTTCCCCCCGTCTCCTGGCAAATAAACAGCCCGCAGCTGTGGGAGGCTGCTTTGGCCAGCTCGGAGCCGCATATTCAACAGCGGCTTACGACCTGGGCAGCGGAAGTCGCCGCCAGGCGTGACCTGGAGGCCACGACCAGCAGCCGGAAGGCCACCCACGGAACGGCGGCAACATAATTTTACTTTTTTTAATTTTTTGGCCTTCAATGAATAAAGTTTGTACCACCACCATGATTGATTGATTTTATGGAAGGGAAAGGCACGGTAACTGTCTCACTTGTTTCCTGTGGACACCTCAACCGCGCCGTAAGGGAAGGGAGGAAGGTGGGAGTGAAAGTGGAAAGAGAGAAAGAGGAGCCGTAGTGGAGGGCTACGGAGTAATTTCGACCACCTGGGGATCTTTAACGTGCGCTGACATCGCACAGCACACGACACCTCCGCAGTTGTTGTTGTGGCTGTAGGAAGAAGGAAAAGAAAATGCACGGACCTGCTACTGGCTCTGTAGCTGAGCCACCTCCGCTGCTTCGTGCAGACAGAAGAGAAAATAATGAAGAAAGGAAAAAAGAGGGAGAGAACGACGCGCGCCGCAACAACAGCCCTCGTCCACCACCGAAGCAGTGGCAGTGCTGATTCTGGCCCTGATGGGGCTGGAAAAGGTAAGTCACCGCCGCTTGCGGCGGGGGCTAGCCTGCCATTGAATTTTTATCTGTTGTAGGCCGTCATTGCACCCGCCATCGCTTTGATGGTGGTGGACGACGGCTGTTGTTGCGGCGCGCCTTTCTCTCCCTCTTCTTTTTTTCTTTCTTGTCTATTTTCTCTTCTGTCCGCACGAGGCAGCGGAGGTGGCTCAGCTACAGAGCCAGTAGCAGGCCCGTGCATTTTCTTTTCTTTCTTCCTACAGCCACAACAACAACAACAAGCAGTGGCGGGTGCAGTGACGGCCTACAGCAGATAAAATTCGGTGGCTGGCTAGCCCCCGCCGCAAGCGGCGTTGACCTACCGTCCCAGCCCTGTAGGGCCAGGAACTGCCTCTTCACCACCTCCCCTCCGCAGTTGTACAAAAAACATTGAGGGTGTCTTAAATGTCTCTTAAAAGGAGAATAACGAAAATATACCCTTCCTATCCTAAATTTGCCTCCCATCGTTAGCATCTTGTCGGCATTCGTTGCAGTGCTACATATAACTATAATTGGGGAAAGGTGCAATATCTGCCACACTTTTTCCGGCAAGTGTGAGTTTGGAGTGTACAACATCGCTCCTGTCGCGTAGCGTTCCTTGGTGCGCGTTCAAGTGTGGCATTGCAGATGGCAGGGACGCATTCCGCCTCGGCCAATCAGAACGCCGCAAAAGCGGGACCCACTTTGTCCACGACAGCATGAGCCATTAAAGGCTTTCGCCTTAAAACAGCCCTGCGCCTTCCTCCCAGCACCTCGGCACTCCGTTTACTCAAGCTTGGGGCCCATATTACGTATGATGAACTCCGTGAAGCCACGCCGACAGCCCAGACGCCTTTCGCGTAAACCAGCAGTTAGCGCACTGCTCCCTTCTCTACACACATCCCCAATAGGACTCCCATCTGGAGGCACCCTATTACCTCTTGCAATTCGCTCTAAACTTTTAGTACCCGCCCTTGCCGAAAAACATGAGCCCAGAATGGGACGGGAAACGCATAACAGCCAGAGCACAAGGCTACACAGATAATATGGAGAAGACCCCAATGTAGCATATGTAGATGCAGCCACTTGTGCAAACACCCATCATAAGGTAGCAGTTACAAACGATCATGCAAAACCTCTCTGCTCGCTGATTTAAACTGATTTATTTATAGGAAAGGAAAGGCGCGGTAACTGTATCACTTGTTTTCTGTGGACACGGACACCGCAACCACGCCGTAAGGGAAGGGAGGAAGATGGGAGTGAAAGTGGAAAGAGAGAAAGAGGAGCCGTAGTGGAGGCTACGGAGTAATTTCGACCACCTGGGGATCTTTAACGTGCGCTGACATCGCACAGCACACGGACGCCTCTTCGTTTCGCCTCCATCGAAACACAGCCGCCGAGGTCGGGTTCGTCTCTGCTCGCTCAATTCTCACCGATTCTACAACAGAGGCAGAGGAGGCAGCCATTGCGCTAGCCATGACATCCACATCCGCCACGAAAATAATCCGTAACTTTGCAATGGTTTAGTGTCCCCCAGCAACCACCTTTTGCGTTTTTGGCAACCCCGACAATCTGTCACCTTTATTTGGAGACCCACGCATGCGGGCCTTCCCGGTAATGAGGAGGCTCAGTCTCTGGCCCGAGATCTCACTTTCCAGGCTGGGAGGAACGGTCTTCCTCATACGCTGGGGAGTGTCCGCTTTCCTTTCGTGACATCCTTACCCACTACCGCGAGAATAGTAGGACTTACGTTAAAGATGCCCAGGTGGTCGAAATTACTCCGTAGTCCTTCCCTACGGCTCCTCTTTCTCTCTTCCCCCTTTCACTCCTCCCTTCCTCCATTACCTTATGGCGCGGTTGAGGTGTCCACAGAAAACAAGTGAGACAGTTACCGCGTCTTACCCTTCCTATAAATCAATCAATCAATCACCCCATGCCCCGAATAATAACATAAGCTTCCCATTGGCGCAGGCTAGAAACGCGCACGGCCCTAGATTACTGGAAGAAACTACTCTACGTCTAATAAAGGTTCTCTCTCTCTCCCTCTCTCTCTCTCCAGTACCTCCTATAATCTACTCACCAGTACCCCCTATAAGGACCAGCGCAAGATCATTACTAGCGCTCTCGCTCGGATAGCCCTCTTAGGGCTTTCCTTTGCTTTGTAAGAGGGCCCTCCGTACATGGGGCAGGCTCTCGAATGCCATGTAGAGGGCTACGCCCCCATCCTCTGTAATTGGTATACAGATAGTCAGCAGGCCCGTACATTTTCTTTTCCTTCCTCCTGCCACAACAACCTCCACGTAGGAGCACGGTTGGTTGGTTGGTTCACAGGAAGGGAAAGGCGCAGTATCTGTCACACTTGCTCTGTGGACACCTGAACCGCGCCGTAAGGGAAGGGAGGAAGGTGGGAGTGAAAGTGGAAAGAGAGAAAGGGGAGCCGTAGTGGAGGGCTACGAAGTAATTTCGACCACCTGGGGATCTTTAACGTGCGCTGACATCGCACAGCACACGGACGCCACTTCGTTTCGCCTCCATCGAAATGCAGCCGCCGACGTAGGAGCACGGGAAATGCACTCTGCTGATTTTCCTTACGGCGGAGTTCAGGTGTCCACGGAAAAAGTGCGGTAGAGACTGCGCCTTTCTTTTCCCGAGAACGAATTATTTTGTGAGGCGAAACGGAGGGGCGTCCGTGCGCTTTGCGATTTCAGTGCACGTTAAAGATCCCCGGTGGTCGTAATTACTCCGTATACCCCTCCACTACGGCCCCTCTTTCTCTCTCTCCGCATTCTCTCCCACCTTCCTCCCTTCCCTTACGGTGCGGTTCAGGTGTCCACAGAAACAAGGGTGACAAATACAGCGCCTTTCCTTTCCTGTGTACCAATTAATAAATAATTATATTATTACCAGACGCATATTCTGTGACGTCGGTGAATGTCTGCATGCCCTAACGACACTGCGGTGGTGCCAGCGTCGTCCCCCAGCGCAGCAGGCTTGCATGACGCCTGCACCCCAGCCGAGAAGAGCAGTGCATACGCCAAGAAGAACGTTCTTGCGAGCTAGTTTGGTTCATGTTCGAATTGAAAAGAAGAAAACTGCGCTACACTGAGACGAGTCCCTTATTACATATTAATACAAATTCTACTCCACCATGGGGGATTCCCGTAAGCTTTGGACCAAATGCGCCATAAGTGAACAGTTGGCAAGAGCGCTCATAAATGAGTGAATTAATAAAGCCTTTAAGGTCAAAAGCTGAATGTCGTTCCACCAATAAATGCACACACACACACACACACACACACACACACACACACACACACACACACACACACACACACACACACACACACACACACACACACACACACACACACACACACACACACACACACACACACACACACACACACACACACACACACACACACTATGTATGTATGTATGTATGTATGTATGTATGTATGTATGTATGTATGTATGTATGTATGTATGTATGTATGTATGTATGTATGTATGTATGTATGTATGTATGTATGTATGTATGTATGTATGTATGTACGTATGTATGTATGTATGTATGTATGTACGTATGTATGGTTTGTGGGGTTTAACGTCCCAAAGCGACTCAGGCTATGAGAGACGCCGTAGTGGAGGGCTTCGGAAATTTCGACCACCTGGGGTTCTTTAACGTGCACTGACACAGCACACGGGCGCCTTGCTTTTTCGCCTCTATCGAAAAGCGGCCGCCGAGGCCGGGATTCGATCCCGCGTCCTTGGGAACAGCAGTCGAGCGCCGTAACCACTGCTCCACCCCGGCGGGGTGTATGTATGTATGTATGTATGTATGTATGTATGTATGTATGTATGTATGTATGTATGTATGTATGTATGTATGTATGTATGTATGTATGTATGTATGTATGTATGTATGTATGTATGTATGTATGTATGTATGTATGTATGTATGTATGTATGTATGTATTATGTATGTATGTACGTATGTATGTATGTATGTATGTATGTATGTATTATTTTTCTTTTCAGACAAACATTTTGCTCTGCATGAGAGATTTCACCACGGACTTGACAGGCAGGGCCTAAATGTTTAGGTGGTCACAAGGTAGGAATTTCGTACTGTTTATAATGATAACTAGGTTTAAGTCGCGTGGACACGGTGGTTTGGGATATGTCGACACGGGGCGGGGCCTAAATGAATTATGTATTTCATCTACTGTTGTAGCTATATAGTCGGCGGTGTAATTAAGTACCCTGCAGGTGCTCTCTGTTGCTGTTCTTGACTGCTGTCCTTTTTTTTTTTTTTTTTGTAAGGGGTATCCTACCGCCGAATTCGGCTCACTATCCTCCGGGTAAAGCCAGCAGAGGCTTCCGCTCCACTACAGCGGTGCGCTTTCACATCCAGGCAGACCGGCCGAGGCCACAAGCAACGCTCTTCGTAGTGGGCGAAGGAACAGGACCGCGCGAGTTGCTCGGTCGACGCCGGCGTGGGCGGACGGGACCCGGCAAGGTGCCCCACCGTGATCCTGATGCGACGGAAACCGCGGAAGATGCGGTGCATTTGACCCCGCACCACCCTCTCTGTTCCGCGTGTCAGCTGTTGCTCTCTGGCTGCTTGGCGCTTTCCGTCCGATGGTGCTGCCCTGGTTAAGGGGGAGGGTATAAGAAGCAGAAAGGAGTTGTGCCTCACTGCTTACTGTGCCCGGCGGCATCGAGTTGCGCTGCCATAAAATATGCGTTGAAAAAGGAAAAGTTTCCAGACATATCCCCCATCTTCAGTTTGTTTTATTATTCTACACTGCAATCCCAACTCCCGAGCGCCTTCACCTCTAAAAAATGTTCGCCCGCCCCTGTCATGATCTTCGCTTTCATCACGGTTAACGTTTGTTCAAGTTGCATTTCAATGCAGCCGACACTGATGAGTAAAAAAATAATAAAACGAGTATCCATTGCGAATTTTCAACTCATAGCATGAAAGGTTTCAAAGAGTATTGAAAAATAATTACATAATTTTCGAGTAATACCTACAAAAGGATGGCCCGAAACTGGAACTGTCAGGAGAACCTCCTGTAGTACCTATATACAGGGCGTTGGAAGTTACCTTCAGGATTTTTTTTTTTTTCCAAGTGCAGCCGTCCTAATGTTTAATAACATAGCGCGAGCATCGACCAAACCAAACTGCTGGTAAGCGCCGTATAACGGCGATAAGTGTGCAACACGGCGATAATTCGCGCAGGTGCACGAAGGTTGACCGTCGTCCGCTATGCAGTTCCGATCACGAGGACACACCCCCTTCCAAAATATTTGTTCACAAAAAATGACAATACTAAACCGATGGGCAGTAGAGCACACGTGCTTTGGTTGGTGCTTTTATCGTGTTCCCGCCTCGCAAGGCGAAGGACTGCTCAAATCAGAAGGTTCGAATTCCGGGCAATGCGTTACGCCGCCCCACCATGCCCCGTCCCGCTCGCCTAACAAGGAAGCGTCAAATGAGCGGGCGCGTCCAGCAGCCCCACTGACATCTGTAGGGATGGCTTGAGCGCGGCGATGTGTCGCCCAACTCGGCTGCGAGCAGTAACCAGGAGAACTTTTTAAAGATTATTTGCAAATTATCGGTTCCACATAAAGCTTTCAAATCTGATTCGAATACTCACAAAGACCACCTCTGAATTTCTTGCATTCGAATTTTACCCCGCGGCCTGCCGTAATAGGAAAGTAGAGAGGGAAATCACGTCTAAATCTTACTCCTGCGCTTGCGCTTTACTGCCCATCGGGTTTTTGCGAACAGATATTGTGGTATCAGGTGTGTCTCCTCGTGATCGGAACAGCGTAGCAGACGATGCTCTCTCTCCGTGAGCGTGCGCAAACTCTAGTTGCACACTTACCGCCGGTTAGCACATGCATATGACAAGCATATGCATCTGCTAACCCATCCGCCCAAACTATCATCACTTTACGCGTCTTTAACATCTGTACTGATCTTTAGCACATTGGTTGTGACATGACAAATACTAGCTCAACAGTTGACGATCGAGTTTTGTACCAGCTATAGAAAAGGGTCAATCTTCAAATGCCGGCAGGATTTAACGAAACCTTGACACCATGTGCATACCAAAATTGAATCAAGAACGTCCTGTGCCCTCCGTCCATTTGTCCTAGCTTTGTCCGTTTTTTGCGCTGGGTAATTCGCATCAAGAGTTTTGCAACTATTTCGGCTTTCTCGATTTTTGTGACTAAAATTAGTTACTGAGACGCCAGAAAATGAACCAAGTGCCACGCTATAATTTTTGTTCAATGCAATCAAAAACACAAGTGACGACTTGTGAAGCTTGACACCAATGAAATAGGAGGAGAAGGAGGAGGAGGAAGATGAGGAGGAAAGTCAGGGAGGTTAACCGGCAAAGGAACTTTATATGATCAACCTACTGAAACCTATACGTCAGTAGAAAATTTTATTACTATACACCAGCTGCCTCTTTAATGTATTAACTGCGCGTTTTCACTGCATTTTATTCATTTCTAAACAATCCCTATGTGGTGCCATTAATTGGTCCAAGGAAAATATCATCAATTAATAAAGAAAACCATGCAATACTTTGCATTTTTTTCACGAATGCACACTTACATGCTTTTAACGATCAGCAAACTCGCAATGGTTACCCATTAAGGACTACCAAGACCAGCATGACTTCATTAACAATTCTTTTTTTTTTTCACATGTATTTCACAGGGTCAACTTTAAAGAGCGCGCAGGCATGCATGGAGCTGAAAGTGCATATTATTATTCTTTTGCTCTTCCTAATTCCCAGGGCTACATAATTTTGAGAAACCTATATAGAACACTTTAGCATCTCATAAATAGATTTATATTTTCTTTCCTCTCATCTATCAAAGTAGTTTTGTGTGTGTGTGTGTGTGTGTGTGGTGTGTGTGTGCGTGCGTGCGTGCGTGTGTGTGTGTGTGTGTGTGTGTGTGTGTGTGTGTGTGTGTGTGTGTGTGTGTGTGTGTGTGTGTGTGTGTGTGTGTGTGTGTGTGTGTGTGTGTGTGTGTGTGTGTGTGTGTGTGTGTGTGTGTGTGTGTGTGTGTGTGTGTGTGTGTGTGTGTGTGTGTGTGTGTGTGTGTGTGTGTGTGCGTGCGTGCGTGCGTGCGTGCGTGTGTGCGTGTGCGTGTGCGTGCGTGCTCCGCCATTCCGCTGATCCATTAAATACAAGTACTTTTGCCGTCGATGTAGAGGCCCTTTGGCTCCCCCAGTAAGATCGCCTCCAAGGGAGTCGCCCCGCACAGGGACGTCTTTCGCAAAGCGTTCCGTGCCAGATGGATATTGCTCGAGCATGCTGCTCCGGAGCCCGGCTCCTAAGGAGGACATCACATGTTTCTTTCTCTGTGATTCCATCAAAATACCCGAGAGAATCGGTGCATTCCCATATAAGATGATCCTGGTAAACTGTTATCCCGCATTTGGTACAGAACTCGGCCCCGGGTGACCGTAGAATCCCCTTTACCCGGGTCGAAAGATCCGCTCAAGGGGGGGGGGGGGGGGGGGGAGTGGTGGCTGCTCCTGGCCCTACGGGGCTAGCACTGGTAGGTCACCGCCGCTTGCGGTGAGGGCTAGGTGTCAGGTGGCTACAAGAAATTTCACAGCATCCTGCATCGGGCAATGTCTATGTAAATCGGGGGCGGTCCCTCGTTGCTGCTACGTGCCTCTACGTCACATGACGTCAACGCTAGACTGAGCGCGCGTCGGTCGCGGGGGTGGCTGCTCCAGCGTCTCCAGCGGAGTGCGGGTGCCTGCCTGTACGCTGCCTTTCGTAACAGTCTCTAACCTTTCACCGCCGGGTACTCCAACTAACGGTTCCAATCTCCTTTGTTCTTATTCTTTTCTTTTTGCGTGCATTTGTGATGGGGCATGAGGACGTGTCGACCAATTTGATACCTCGTGGTTCAACTTACGGAGATGAAGCCGACCTTGCATGTACCGTCTTTGCCAAAAGTAACCAGGCTGCACGTTTTGCTTCTCTCTTTTATTATAAATCTAATAAGAATTTCCAGATGATGACAACTAGCCAAAAGTGAGAACTGGTACTCGTATTTACACTGCAAAGATTTAGAGCTTCAGAAATGGTGTGAATACCTTGCGGTGATGGTTTAGCGCCCGTTGTTATATATATATATATATATATATATATATATATATATATATATATATATATATATATATATATATATATATATATATATATATATATATATATATATCGTTACGACGTTTATTTACACAGATGGTAGGATACGCTGGAGATTAGCACACTACAGCGGACAGACCCAGCTTCCTCGTCCTCTTCTCCTTATTCCGCCAAACCTCATCTTCCTTCAATAAGGACCGCGGGAAGTGCGTGACACTGCCCCCTTCGCAGACGATGACAGCCGGGCAAGTCAAGGTTCGTCACGTTGATAGAAGGGCTTCATGCGGGCCACGTGGACTACTTGAGTCTTCCGAGAACGACGTCCTTGGGTGGTCACGCGAGAGACTACAAAGTTTACTGCGCTGAGGCGTTCCAATACAACGAAAGGGCCAGTATAGTGGTGCAACAGTTTCTGGCACAAGCCACGCTTACGCAACGGCGTCCAAAGCCACACCAAGTCACCAGGGACATAATTAACATCTTGATGCCGCTTGTCGTAGCGTTGCTTGTAGCGTTCCTGGGAGGCTAGAGTGCGAAGTCTAACGAGTCGACGAGCTTCTTCAGCCAAAGAGAGAGTTTGCGCTAGTGAAGTTTCAGCAGGGAGTGAGAAAGGCAGAAACGTGTCCAAAGTGCTTCGTGGAGGTCGTGCATAGAGAAGAAAAAACGGACTGTAGCCTGTCGTTTCGTGCTTAGCAGTGTTAAATGCATATGTTATAAACGGAAGGACTTCATCCCAGTTTTTGTGGCGGGAGTCGACATACATTGCGAGCATGTTGCTAAGGGTCCGATTGGTGCGTTCGGTAAGACCGTTTGTTTGTGGGTGGTAAGGAGTTGAATGGCGAAAATGGGATGAGCAGAGGCGAAGAAGTTCTTCTACAACTTCTGCCGTAAACTGTCGGCCACGATCGCTTATTAACACACGAGGAGGCCCATGTCGAAGAATGATGGACCGTAGGAGGAACGCCGAGACATCAGAAGCAGTGGCTGACGGTATAGCAGCAGTTTCACAGTACCGCGTAAGATAGTCTACGCACACTATGACCCAGCGGTTTCCGTTGGAGGAACGGGGAAACGGTCCTAGAAGATCAATTCCCGCCTGTTCGAATGGGGTTCGTGGTGGCGTTATAGGCTGAAGATGACCCGGCGGTGAGCAGGTTGGGTGCTTGAAACGCTGGCACTGGAGGCAGCTGGCCACATAACGTTGAGTAGTTTGACGCATCTTCGGCAGATAAAAACGTTCCTTAGTCCTGTGCAATGTTCTTGCGAAACCCAAGTGTCCAGCTGTGGCATCGTCGTGCATTACCCGAAGAACCTGACACCTAAGACTTGTAGGAACTACCAGAAGAAGCCGCGCACCTACTGACGAGTAGTTCTTCCTGTATAGTACACCGTCACGAATGCAGAATGAGGTCGTAGGGTTCTGGGAACTTGCTGCCTCAAAAAGCGGTGCCACGGTTGTCGTGCCGCTGCGCAATCTTGAATTCACCAACATCAGGGAAACTTGTAGAGATAGCAGCTATATATTCATCCAAGACCTCATTGTCGCAATCAGTAGTTTCAAGTGGCAACCGTGACAAGCAGTCAGCATCACCGTGCTTACGACCACTCTTAAAAGACACAGTAAAATTGAATTCTTGAAGGCGCAAAGCCCACCGCGCAAGGCGTCCACAGGGGTCACGAAGGTTTACAAGCCAACATAAGGAATGATGGTCCGTCACAATTTTAAATGCACATCCATAAAGATATGACCTAAACCGTTGCACACCGAATACAACAGCTAAGCATTCCTGTTCAGTTACAGTGTAATTACGCTCAGCCTTGCTCAAAGAACGGCTTGCATACGCAACGACATGTTCATTGCCATTGTGGCGCTGTATGAGCACAGCACCAATTCCAACTGCGCTGGCGTCAGTGTGAAGTTCTGTTGGAGCTGATGGACAGAAGTGGCGTAGTACTGGTCCTGATGTCAAAATAAACTTTAACTGACGAAAGGCGGAGTCACGATCGGCAGTCCACTTGAAAGGCACATCTTTTTGCAGAAGACAAGTAAGGGGATATGCTAGATCAGCAAACTTCGGAACAAAACGCCGAAAATAGGAGCAAAGCCCCAAAAAACTCCTGAGCTGTTTTAACGATTTCGGCGGTTTAAAACAAGTGACAGCTTCGATCTTTTTCGGATCAGGCCTGATTCCATCCTTGTCTATAAGATGTCCAAGTACTACAGTCTGGCGTTCTCCAAAACGACATTTCTTGGAATTGAGTACCAGACCAGCTTTCTCGATACACTCCAAGACAATCTCTAATCGACTGTTGTGTTCATGAAAAGTTGTCCCGAATATCACTACATCGTCCAAATAACATATACAAATGTGCCACTTCAGTCCGCGCAAAACTGTATCCATGAATCTTTCGAACGTGGCTGGAGCGTTACATAATCCAAACGGCATCACATTAAATTCATACAGCCCGTCTGGGGTGATGAATGCCGTCTTTTCTTTATCTTCCGGGTACATAGGGATCTGCCAATAGCCTGATCGCAGGTCGACTGAGGAAAAATAGGAGGCGGAATGTAAGCAATCAATGGCGTCATCAATACGTGGCAGGGGATACACGTCCTTCTTGGTAACAGTATTCAGACGTCGATAATCAACACAAAATCGCCATGTGCCATCTTTCTTTTTGACTAGAATCACAGGGGCAGCCCACGGACTAGACGATTCCTGAATGATGCCCTTATGCAGCATGTCACGAACTTGTTCTTCGATTGTTTGGCGCTCTGATGGGGATACACGATAAGGCTTCTGGCGGATTGGATCAGCAGTTCCTGTATTGATTCGGTGCTGAGTACGGGACATGGGAATCCGTGGTGGCGAGTCCCGAGAGAAATCGAAAGCCGCAGTATGTTTCGCCAGAACTTCCACTAAACTGTGACGGTCACTTGTTGGCAGGGATTTGTTAATCATGGCAAGAAATTTTGTCTCATCTTTTTCTGAGCATGCGGTAGGCTGGGAATTGTCTGTGCTGATCACGGCCACTGATTTAAAAGTGCCTTCGTCAAAGTTGGCAAGTTTTAGACCACGTGGTAATACAACAGGTTCGTTAGAGCAGTTAGTCGTCCGCAAAGAAGAATGGCCATTCATGACTGAGATGATGCAGCGGGGAATCAGAATACTTTTCTTCGCGCTGTTGAGGGTGAGTGGTTCAACCACAGCATCGAACGCATCACTGGCACAGCTGGAACTAACAACTCGTATAAACTGTGCTGACATTGCGGGAATGACTATGTCTTCCGAAACCGAAAGCGTACTAGGATGGGTCCGCGAATTTTCACGCAAAGCAGATTCAATTCGAGTGCTCACAGAAATGTCTCCATTGCGAAAGTCGAGAGTGGCCCCACATTGCTCCAGGAAATCGAGTCCAAGAATTACGTCATGCGTTGATCGAGTAAGTACTGCGAATTCAGTTCGGAATGTGTGGCCGGCGATAACAAGATTCACGGAACAGACTCCAAGTGGGTTAAGCGGTTCGCCACCAACACCACATAATGTTGTCGTACTATCCCAAGCAAACATAATTTTACGACCAAGGCAGTTTTTAAAAGCGAGACTTATAATAGAAATAGTTGCACCTGTGTCCAACAACGCCATAGCACGTACACCGTCCACAAACACTTCAATTCGGTTCTTTAACATCGAAACGGGCAGAGGTATGGGTAAGCTAGAATCATTTGCGACCTCACCTCCATCGGCCGCACTCACTAGTTTCCCGGAGGTGGCGAACGTCGTCGGGGAGAAGGGGATTGTCGTAGGCGCCGAGATGGTGGTGTCAGGCTACGGTCAGAGGCCGGTGATTCGTTTCGGTACAGCACCATTCTGCGTTCTTGTCGGCTAGCTGTTGATCTGTACTCATTCCGGCCAGGTGTTCTTCTATACGAATCATCATTTTCAGCAGGAAGCCTTGTACGAGAGTTCACCCACTGTCGGCGATACTGCTGGTACGGACGACGGTTGCGGCAAAAGCGAGAAATGTGGCCGATCATCCCACAGGCATAACACACTGGCGGCTCACGTTCATTCGATGAATAAGGTTCGTCGTCGCTTGTATTAAACGTTTCATGCTCTGGATGTGGTCGACGAGGAGGACGAGAGTGCTCGCTGTTGTAGGCGTTGATGTTGAGAGGCTGGGTGTTCGGGCGATGAGCAGCAGAGCATCGGGTGTCCGAAGGAGACGTAGCAGAGGGATCATAACAGGTAGAAGATGGGCTGTCAGATGAAGAGGTGCTCCTGTAGACGGGTGTGACGTGGCCCCCAATACCTTGATGCCTCCGAAGCTCTTCGCGGACGATCTGGCGAATTGTATATGCAGGCTTGTCGTTTCAGACACATCCACACTAGCGACAGTTGTCACATTAGGCAGCCGACCAAACTTCGGAATGATACGGCGTCGCTTCAAAGATTCAAACGTGCGGCAGTGTCGTCTTACATCAGCGGTGGTATTCAAATTGTCCTTGCAGATAAGAAAGTTGTACACGTCTTGCGCTATTCCTTTCAGGAGATGACCCACTCTGTCTTCCTCAGTCATCCGAACATCAACTATTCTGCACAGCTTGAGTACTTCTTCTATGTAAGTTGTGCAGGTCTCCCCCGGTACTTGCGCTCGTTGAGCCAGAGTATGTTCGGCGCTTTTTTTTCGAGCATCGGCATCACCAAATCCCGCTCTCATTTCTTCCATGAAGCAATCCCAGGTGGTAAGAGATGCTTCATGATTGTCAAACCATGTTAGCGCAGTTTCTTCAAGAAAAAAAACCGCATTCGCCAACTTGGTAGTCGCATCCCAGCGGTTGTATTTGCTCACCCGATTGTAGTGGGTGAGCCAGTCATCCACGTCTTCCCCGGGCTTGCCATAGAAGTGCCGGGGTTCCCGATAAGGCTGTGCGGTGGTCGGATGAGCTGCTGGCGTGTGCTGCGTTAAACCATCTGCTTGCGCCATCTCCGTCCGAAGGGGGGTAGCCCAGCAATTCTTCTGCTCCGGCGAAGTAGGAGAGGTTCCGTGGTGATCTGTACCCAGCACCTCCACCACACTTGTTACGACGTTTATTTACACAGATGGTAGGATACGCTGGAGATTAGCACACTACAGCGGACAGACCCAGCTTCCTCGTCCTCTTCTCCTTATTCCGCCAATCATCTTCCTTCAATAAGGACCGCGGGAAGTGTGTGACAATATATATATATATATATATATATATATATATATATATATATATATATATATATACTCCAGTCGTCACAGAACTTATGTAAAACGACATTTTTACGTATAACGGAAACAGCCTGCACGGGGGGGAGTTGGAGGACTACCCCAAGGTCAATGTACAACTGGTCGCGCAACTCGGAAGAAAACGCGTGCAGCTGCCTACTGCCAGCGGCATCAACTCGATGATGAGGGCTCCTGCGAACTGTGAGGCAAATTACTAACACACAGAAAATAAGATCTGCCAGAACTCCAAAGAACTAGAAAGTAAACATAATATTCGCGCTCAGGAATGAATGCAGTTTTTGTTTCTTGCGTAAGAAAAAACGTGCCACGTTTTTAATAATATTTTAACTTGTTTCTAACAGCCTCTCTCGGCCACTTATTATCCGCTGCGTAGTTGCCCAAAGCTCAGATATGGTTCAGACTGTTCAGACGAAAGCTTTTTTCATCCGCGGAATGGGTACGTCGTCGGCCCCGGTTCAACGTTCATCGTTGCGTGCTGCGTACAGAGTGGGTTATCTGTAACAAACAGTCAGTATTTCATTCTGCTGGTTTTGGTAGAGCTTTACTGCAAGCTTTACTGCTTTACGACTGTCTGCGCTCGAAGAGAAACTGATTGCCGCTGCATGTGCGCATTTCCGGACGATGGGACAATGCTGCGTCACAGCTCGGCGGCTCGGCTCGGCCTCCCAGGCACGTCGCAAAAGTGGTGGCTTGTTTTACGGATACACGTCTGCATGAGCGGCGTATCGCTGCATGTTTTAATTGAGCGGTGAAGGTGAGATTTTATTGCCCCCAAGAAGCGTGTCGCATTGCTCAAAGCCTTCCGTTCCGCTCCCCTTGCTGCGTGTTTTGCTTACTGCGTCGTATTACCGCACCAACGTTCGCTGAATGTGCTTTAGCTGTTATTACAGTGATGTTCCTATTGTCAATGGGATCTTTCTCATGAACATGTTAAATGCTTAAGTTGTAAATTTGTAACCTCACATTGACTCCTTTCAGTGGCAAATGAAGCGCGAGTAAAATATGGGAATCATGAACAGGGCAAGATTTATTGGAGCGAAGCTATATCGTAGATATTTTCACTTCTCAGACGCATTAACTTCTAAATACTAGCAATCCCAATTTGAATTGCTTACCTAAGCTCTTACAGGTTGGCGTTCTAGCGCTAGCGTTAGTTATTCCGTTCGTTTGTTTTTGTTGTTCTTTGACGCTGATATGTATACTTTGTTTGTTAGCAAGATCTTTTGCCCTTTTATAATCTCACCGCGTCTCGTTTGGAGACCTACGCTCAGGTCATTTTGTTATCACGAGGATTTCATGAAGACCGTGACGAATGAGCGGTGGTCGCTCTCCTACATTTAGATTTCATTGTCGTGAAGCGTCTATGTAAGTAATCGTGAAATAATAAAGCCTGGCTTTCTGTGCAGCGCAGCTTCACTCATTTATGCCCTTAGTGAAATGCCTCAAGCCATGTGGTTCTATCCATGTGCTTGCCGAATTCACTTGAAGGCCCTTGTTCACAAACGTGCCCGAAGAAATAAGCCCCAGAATGTGTTTACATGACGCGCGACGAAAGACTAGGCTAACGACGACGGAGGCAGAACGATGCTATCTATGATAAGGTGGTTAAAGATGCCGTAACATTTCAGTTAACGTAAAACTTGACAGTAGTAATCCATGTTAAGTAAAGTTGGCTGAACAGTTACGGTGTCCATTTTTCTGCCTTATCCGAGCATCGTTCTGCCTCCGTCGTTGTTGGCCTTGTTTTTCGTTCATAAGTAAAAAGGCAATCAAATTCCCCGCCAAAAGTACGTCACAGTGACGTCATAAGCAACGTCACGTGTTTGTTGTGCCTCACAGTTCGCAGGGGGCGCTGGGAAACTAAAGCCTCGCTCAGAGTCAACACGCAGGCTTCTATGGGAGTTACGCTACCATTTGTTCTTCTACCATGACTACCCTGGTTAATTCCAACGTCCTCAGTTCTTTATGAAAGCGTGCGTTCACCGACACTCTCCGACTTTCTCGCGTCGTATCTTGTTCGTCGTGGAGTGCGTGGCCACGGCGGCCTCGGCAACCTATCGAACGATGAGTGACTCGCCTGATCAACAGCAACTAATTTTCCAAAAGTACCTTCAAGACTCGCATCTCGAAAGCGGCTTAGGAGAGGGTACAATAAAAACCGCGACGACAATCTAAAGCTTTTTGAAAGATCACTGGCCGCTGCGATTGTGAAGTGCGCTATACATATATCCTCTGCTTAAGTTCCGGCCAGTAAAAGGGCTATTATGCGTACTTTACAAGCAAATCGCACTCCGCGTATCTTTACGTAAATGCTGCTAAAATTTACAACAAAGCTTGTCCTGAGCCATCGTGATAGCTCGTGTTTCGGAAACCCTAAGGAAACAAAAAAAAAAAATACAGTATTATCGTGTTTGTTATGGAACTAGTTGTATGTATGGTTATTTTGATATTTGCCTTGGTTCAGTCTAAATGTAACGAAGTTCCTCGCCCTTGTACTCTGTCAAAGCTGGGAAAAAAAAGAAAAAAAAACGAATGAAAAGCAGAAAGGCAGATCGGTAGCGCAGAAGCAGACGACACTCGCACTAAGCTGAGTATTTTCCTGTGACTCTAGCTCTAAGCTTGGCACAGCTGCCGCCGCCGACCGATCGCTCGGGGATAGGGTGCTGCTACCACCCTGTTTCAAAATAGACGCTCCTATTCATACATCTATTTATGACGTAAAGGCACGTGACAGCAGTGAGAGACCGCCCCCAGTGCAGGATGCTGTGAAATTTGTGTCGCCCGGTTACAATACAAGCGGCCTGTTTGTTTTTGTCTTTCCCTCCATGCATATGCATGTATTGGCGGCCTTTGCCTCTTGGCATCTTGGTTTGACAGCGTCGCAAATGCGGTTCTTGTTTTTGATGGGACGTCAAATTTAAGTTTCCTGTTCGCCGTGTTTTTTGGAACGGCTGCTGTTTGATCTATATTGTCAAGCCTGGATACCAGCCTTTCAGCGCCCCATCCGCACGTGCATTTGTTATGGCGACCACGTGCTCAGAGATGTTGCACGACTATTGTGACCGTGACGGGCACAGTCACGCTGAAGTGACAACGGACACTTGGAAGGACCAGTTGGACTTCGAAAGAGATTGCACTGGACCGGGGCAGCGATGTTGGCTGAGCGAAGAGCTAACTGCGTGGAACAAAGTGATGCATGGTCTCGCATTCGAAATCGTCAAACCCGAACCAGGCAAGCTTCGTCTGCAGTCCATGCGTGATGCTGACGGCGACATTGCGAAGTCCTCTGAGGCGATTGCCCGCGAAGCGTCCTTTTTACTGTCGTGGCTTCTTGAACATCACACTTGCATCGACGAGTTCAGCCTGTTTTCTCTCCATACTTGGGGCGAGGAATCATTTCCGATCCACTTGCACCGTCCGATAAAATGCAAGCCCATGCGCTACATGCGTTGCCTTAAAGTCTCGCTATCACGTTTCCCATTTTCTTCGCTAGGCGGTTACGCCAAACAACATAACTACGCACTAGAAGGGTCTGACGCACTCATTGGCCTCGAGGAGCTCAAGATCAGCTCCCCAAAAATCAAGTTCAAGTTTGCAACTGAGTTGGAAGCGCTGTTGCGGCGGAATTGGAGCACCCTTAAGACTGTCAAGATCAGTAATATGAAGCTGCCGAAAAACGTCAGCTACGCATTGCAGTGTCTTACCAAATGCGAGTCGCTGAAGCTGTCCCTAAATTATGACTGGGGCACGCGCTTTCCTAACCTGGTCTCAGTGGCACAGCTTTTGCGGTCTTCTGCTGCTCTGAAAGAGCTCAGCGTCTACCCCGTTGGAGAAAGGAGGCAGGTTTCAGTCATTGCTGAAGCCGTCAAGGCCAACACATCGCTGACAGCGCTGAACGTGTTCATCGCGGAAAGGAGGTGTACACCTGAACCTTTGTTCGCTGCCATGGAGGTTAGTACTACATTGAAGGAACTGCAGGTGTCAAGCTGCATTATTGGTACAATCTGTGGACAAGTTTTGGCATCGGCACTGCGTAAAAACTGCAGTCTTCGTGATATGTATCTGCTTGATGTTGCCATTTCTTCAAGCAGCATGAAGCAGTTGGCAGGAGCTCTTCTGGAAAACTCGATGTTGCAGAACCTTCATATTTCAGGCGAACGGCTTCCCACGAGTGGAATTTCAGCGCTCTGCATGGTTCTCGAAGCAAACAAGGCTTTAAAGAAGATGACATTTGCAAACTTCAAAGCTTCAAGACAGGAAAGGTAATAGAAGTTTTACAGCTCTGCTTATTTTTTTTTTTTTTTCCCTAATTGATGCATGACTTGAGGTGGCAGTTTCCGGAGTCCTAGACATGCAGATTGAATTAAAGGTAGACAGCACAACAAAGGTCAGACAAATAGTTCAGCACGGGTTTAGCATCAACGGACTAGCAATATGGATTTTCAGATATGTAGATTTTTTAAATTTTAGTTGATGAAGACAAATTCAGCAGGGCTATAGCTGACATCCTTAAGTTGTTTCGCGAATGTGCCACTGAGCTGTCTTTCACGGTTGAAGTTTTTTCAGAAAACACTCTTGTTTTTAAGTTTGAAGATGTTTTTTAAGAGTAGTCACGTACGTTGGTTGTATTCGCCAAGTCCCAAAAACTATTCATCTGGCCACTCTAAGATTGTAAAAAATAGAATCGCTCATTCTTGCATCCGCTGAGGCCTACAGAATTTGTGTCATCATGACATCTCAGATAGTGTGCGGTCGCAGATACGCCAGCTGAAAAATTCAAGTTTTCCAGTATCTGTCATCTCGGCAACCTGCGAAAAGCTTTTGCTACAGGTAAGGGAGGGGCTTGTATATCCTAAAAAGAGTTATGAATAAGGCAGACAAAAGTGGCGGTCATTTCCTATGTGCACAAAGTAGCCCACAATTTGAAAACGTAGCAGGATCTTTCGATGTTGGCATTGTTTTTTCTGCGCCGTATGAATTGAGTGGGCTTTGCTGTGCGATCAGTGACCGTCATGAGAGGAAAAATTTAACCGCTTTAAATGCCAGGTGTCGCACAGGTCAATTATTATAGAATGCACGTGCGTCATAATATACAAAATTCCACGGTCATGCAACAAAGTATATATAGGACAAACTGGAAGATGCATAAATATTCGTCTGCGAGAACATCTGAAATCCCTCTCTGTGATACTTACTACTCCCATTTGAAAGATCACTGTCGCAATTGTGAAAAAGATAAAAAGAAAAAGAACTGCCACCCTTTGCGAACACTAGCATTTTATTTCGACACTGGGATAAAACAACGAGAAAGCTGATGGAGGCCTACTTGAGCTGAAAAAGACAGTCACAAAGTGTAAGCCAGCCCTCTGTTATACTAGTCGATAAAGAAGGGTCGTTCCTTGATAATTCAAATTCTTGTCCTTAATTTTCAAAGGAGAGGGGAGGAAAGCATTTTTAGAAACTTGTCATCCAGTGAGTGTGACTTATGATATGTTTTGACTTCTTGCATTGTGCTTCGTGCAAGTGCTCTAGGCTTGTTATTACTTGAAAGACTTCTATAGAGATGTGTTTCTTTGCAATAAAATTTGAGTCATTGCACGTCTGTCTGTCTTCTTCCTTTCGTGTCGTGTCTTTTTGCACTGTACCTTTCCAGTATGAACCAATGCTAACTTTCCCAAATTTTCTGTCCTTCTAAGATAAGCAATTTCAGCTCTGAAAATTTTATCACTACTTGGTAATCATGGGCAAGCCTAAAATTTCCTCATGCTGTTTGTTTCAGGGAGGCCTTGGCAAAGCAACTGGTCGAGAGTGAATGCTATGACCGTGTGCAGCTACCCTGGGTTGCAGCTGACATGCCTGGCTTGTTGGCTGTGCTGAACTCCCCCTCAGCGTGTCCTGAAGAACTGCGTCTGCCTGATGTTCAGCACCTTCCGGAGGAAGATGTCAAGCTGCTTTTTAATGCAATCGGCTGCAGCAAGCATCTTCGCACGTTCAGAGCACGTTTTGAAGGGGCCCTTGGCAAAAGAGGCACATATCTATGTGAAATGCTGGAGGTCAATCAGTCTATTAAATGCTTGGACATAGATATTGAAAATGATAGTGGAAATTTAGTTCACAATGTTTTGCACACCCTTGCAGGTAACGAGAACATAAGTGAGCTTATGATAGGCATTGGGGCCATCAGAGAGTACAAAACAGCTGAAGATCTCAGCTACTTGCTTACTCACAACAAGACAGCCACCAGATTTTTTTTATCCTCCTTGACTTGTTTGTATGATGAATTTGTGGAGGAGTTTGCCAAAGGTCTGTGGCAGAACAAGCTGATTGTAGAGTTTGAACTTGCCCGCAATTTGCTGTGTGATGACAGTAGCTTCACTCTTTTTGAAGCATTGCGAAGGAACAGAGGCATTTTGAACCGAGCAGTTGAGTTTGCTATTCTGCCCCGTGTGGATAGGCGGTATGCAGAAGCCTTCGAGCTCTTCTCGGGCAAGCCATGCCTGCTTGCTCATTTGATTAAAGTGACTGGGAAAACAGAAGCTGAAGCATTACTGGCCCTAACTTCAGCTGAGCATTATCTCCAGGACAACTATCTGATTATTGCAGGAGTCATTCAGAATTCGTTGAAATGCCATTCTGGAAATGGCACGCAGGCAGATAAACTCAACAGGGAATGCTGGCGTGCGGTCGTGCAGCACCTGAAGGTCACAGATGTGTTGCTGCATTAAGTTCTTTGGATTCCTTGCTGTGGCACGACACTGCCTATGATATACTGTGTGCACCCTTACAGTTTTCAGTCATTTGGAAAGAGAATTGTTTGCTTTATGAATCAATTTTATGTACTTTTGAAGCAGTGTAATGTTTGTTTTATGAGCTTCATTCTGCAGCCTTGGAGAACTGTTGCTTGCACGTTTGAGTGAGTTCATTCCTTAATCCTTTGCTGAATTTTTTGTACCATTTATCATTTGAAACTCAAGGTGGCTGTGATCACTTTAAATGTGACAGCACGTTATGTCACTTTTTATTTCCTTCCTGTTGCAGTCACGATGCTGACGGCAATGTTCAGAGCTCATGTATCATAATGATGTGAATTCTGTACTGATGGTTGTGTTTGGTCTTATAGTTTCTTTTTGTTTTATTATTTTCATCAGTTTAAATGCTAACAATGTCCTTGTGCCCTTCCAATCATTCAAAGCAAAAGTTTCTCTTTTTATGAATGTGATTAACAATGGTTGCTTTGTAAAAATATTCTCATTGAAATAGTTCCAATTTCCTGGAAATTACAGATTGAATGTTTTTTTTTTTTTCAATCCATTCTGTGGCTTCTTTTTAGCTATTGACCGACAGGTTGGTTTTCCACAAGCACAATTCAGTTTGATTTTAGTCTTTTTTACTCTAGCGGAGGCGGTGCGTGCCGCCGCTGCTTGAGATGGGCTATGGTTTAGGCTTAAGTGTTATTTTTGTCTTGAAAGCACAAAATAGCTGTCATTTTGACGTGATTGGTGTTCATTTTCTTGGAGCGCCGTTGCGTGAATAGTTAATTTTTTTTTGTTGCAGTATTTATGCTGTTGCTGCTGCTTTTTTATTGTGATTCTGATGCAAGCAAATGGTATCAAGGGTTGCAGTTAGTTTAAAATCCAGTAGCTACATTAATTTCAGTGTGGGACTTTTCAAGTTTTTATTTCATTCTATCTGTTCGTGTCCAGGGTTGGCTTTTTTCATTGCTTAGAAGTACTTCGAGTGAAGCTAAATATTTCAGAAAACTGTATGATTTTGTGCCTTTGTAGCTGTGGAGCTAGCCCCTTTGTTTGTAACTGCACTGATGAAATGTTTGGTTTGGTTTGGTTTGTGGGGTTTAACGTCCCAAAGCGACTCAGGCTATGGGAGACGCCGTAGTGGAGGCCTCCGGAAATTTCGACCACCTGGGGTTCTTTAGCGTGCACTGACATCGCACAGCACACGGGCGCCTTGATTTTCGCCTCCATCAAAAAGCGGCCGCCGAGGCCGGGATTCGATCCCGCATCCCGGCCTCGGCGGCCGCATTTCGATGGAGGCGAAAAGCAAGGCGCCTGTGTGCTGTGCGATGTCAGTGCATGCTAAAGAACCCCAGGTTGTAACTCCTCTGAAACCAATAAATTTCATATGTTTACCTTGTGGTGCTTTCTGAGTTTTTTCTGTTGCAGGTCCTGCTGTACACAGACAATTGCATAGTTATCTGCTGGGAATTCAAACACACCTTGCCCTTGACATGCTCTTTCAACAATAATTTATTTGTTGTAGTTCACTCTGCTTGTAGTAATTGTGATGATACAGGTGATAGTTTATTTTTTGAGAAAGAAAAGTTACCAGCTGCATAAATTGCTGGAATATTAATTGGGAACCTTAATTATGGCTGGCAGAATAAACGGTGTAGTGTATAGGGACAGGTGAGGGAAAAATACTCTAGTAGTAGGAGAGACGCAGAAGTTATTTGTATGCCATATGTGGAAAAAAATGCTGCATTAACCACCTATGTGCACATGGAAGTCCTATCATAGGCCTAGGATGTTTTCTACATGTAGTTGATGGCGCTTTCTTTCGCAGGTGACGAAGCTAAGAACTTCAATATCTGTATATGTACTCTGTGGGTAATGTGGAAGGTAGGTGAAAGGCTCAAGAAGGTAAACAGGGAAATAAACTGAGGGCTTGTTCATGCTCCTCATATAGAGCATAGGTGCTAGCTGGTGTCTAAGTGGCAGCCTTAAATTGCCATTCTCATTCTACCCTAGTGCACTCTAGTCGGATGCCATGAAATTGCACAATGAAGCTACTCGACCAAACTTTAATGCTTTGAAGCTTTCTGCGAAATCTGTTTCTTGTTTAGGGGAGTATAGTGACTGACCTTTTTAGTGAGCTCAGCCTCGCATCTTGCGAGTCATTTTCTGCTGATGAAACTGCATTTTTTCCTTCTCTCGTTAAAAGAATTCCGTTTTCATGAGCCTTCATGCTGCTCTTTTACCTTAATTCTGACTAATATAGTTCCATGAAATGCATTTCACAATCCTTGTGATTTATAGTACAGTAATCAGCTTTCTACTGTCTTCAAAGCACCTCTGTACTGATAGTTGCAAAAGCTATGGCGCTCATTAGGGATTGCAGACCTTTTTCATATGCGGCTTAGCTATGCAGTGGCCTTTCTCAACCACCCTATCTGCATGTTACAAAAGGTTTAAAGCAGCTGAATTATTAGCAGTGGGGTATGCTATGAACAAATGCATAGCACTTGTGGGATATAAACGGATCCACTGCTCCGGCGGCGCGTCATTATCACGCGAGATTGACCGCGAGGAGAGGACACTATGGTCACCCATCCCTGCCTCCCAGTCTCCCACAGCGGCGCCGCCGCGGTACTGAGGGTTTTCCTCTCTCCTCCTGGCCTTCAGCTATCAATGAATAATTCGGTGGGCGGCGACATGTGTTTTGAGTTCTGCTCGAGCATACTTATGTTCATGTGGAAATCGAATTTATTCCCTGCACTTCCGTATTGCAGACTCGTCATCAATTACAGATATGAACGTGCGCCATAAGGTCGGAATGTGCAGCGATTGTTGATTGTAATTACCGCATGCGCTCACAGGAGCGCAGGCAGAGATCGAGATGCAAAATAAACTTTCATGTTCATTTCATTCAAATTTAAAAAAAAAGCTTTCTTGTTTTTAATTCTTGATTCAATTTAGCTGGGACACCGCATGCGTATATCAAACTTTGCCTTTTCAACCTTGCATAAACAAATCCTGATTAATGAGCCCATCCAACTCCTGTATCATGGTACACAGGACCTTTTCACAACTCCGATAACTCCTAATATATATCCCACATGTGATATACAGGAGTTAAAGGAGTCTGCAAATGAGAAGCAGGACCTATATGCATATCCTGAGCATCCTTCTACTAGTCCTGAATGCTTCTTTATGGGTTCTTTAAGCCCCATTTCGGCTCCTGCATACTCCTATATTATTTATACAGGACCTATTAAAACCGCAAATAGGTTTTTTCAATAGGGAAGATACTGTACACATCCTCCAGGCTCTCATCATTAGGTACACAGCATATAACAACATATTTGGATCTAAACAAAAGCAGAAGTTGAAAAACTCAACACTCATTTGCAAATTTAGGCCATTAAAATCGCCACTGGTATATCTGAATGAGCCTCCTCCACCTTAACCTTCACAACATATGGGAGGAATTTGCTAAGGCTCACAAATTTGTCAACCAATTGGGACGCTTAAAACTATACCAAAACAGGACGCGCAACCCTCAAGAAACTCAGATACCAAGAAGGCGCTGAATCAAACTGCACCAAGCAGCGAATCCCTGCAGAGACCAGCTCATATGTAACCTTAGCCCCCATCTTACGAAACATGCATCGTACATGCTCAAAGACCGGTGCTAGGCAAAAGTTCGGGCCCTTAGAAAAGTGCACGAAACAAACCTGGTAACCAGATGTACTGACGCGCAGTAAAATACATGGGAAGGCACGCTCACTCCATTAGCATCATGGATTCAACATTTGCAGAAAAGATATCTGCAACTATTCATGACAGCAACACAGCAGAAGAGGCTGCGAATGATTGCCTTAGTCTTCTCGGCGTGCTATGAACATGCTCAGTTATTCGCAGTTTGAATGCAGGAATTACCAAAAGGGAAGAATCGAAATCCATTGCACCACATGCACGCCGCCTCCCAGACAAATCATATAGACAATCTAGACCCCGAGGCACACTTTAGAAAGAAATGAGGCCGCCAATGCCTAAGCGCGAGGATATATGCTAAGCGAGCACCACTTCCAAAGGGATTTAGGAGAACCCAGGATGTACCAAGTATACTGACATCCATACACTTGAAAGAAGAAAATATATATTCCCCATCTCACGCGAAACTAACCAGGGAAAAAGATCCTTCGAAAAATGCAAACCAACTGTCCACAGGCAACAGCCAGGATATCGCCCACCACCCACATATATAAATGCACATTCTGTAATGTGCCAAACACCCTGAAACATATGTGGGGTGAGAATGGACTACAGCTAGGGTACCATAACCACCAGCAACCTAACAGAGGAGCAGTGGGAGACCCATGCAGCTGTCAAGCCCCAGCATAGTCTCATCGATAGGACTAGGGTCCATAACAGCAGCGCGACAGACGGGACGTGGAAGAAAGGACGACAACACAGAGCGCTGACTCACAACGTCCCGTCTGTCGCGCTGTTGTTACGGATCACCGTGCACGTCAACTCGCCCAACAACTGGTATTGAGGACTAGGGAGTTTGCTCGTGTTCATGGCTTCCTGGACTGATCAGGCTGCCCATCTGGGGCGAATATTTCACGCCTGCTCTCAATAAAAGTTTCTCTGTCTCGCGTGCGCGCTCCTGAACTTGAACGCAGGCAGCAGCACTTTAGTGCGAAAGCACTATACGATTGTCAGAACGAAGTCGTCGTCGTAATGAGATTCTTGATCGAACGTGTGATCCGGGCCGTGCAACCCTGATTGGCCCGTAAGGTCGTGACGTGACACATCCATAGAGAAAGAGATTGGTAAAGAGCGGTCACTCGGCGAAAACTGGCCCCAGGAAATGACGCGCGACTTTTTGCGCTGCCGCCGATTGATGGATGGCGGCACCAACGTGCGCATGCGCGGACGCGCGCGCGACGGCACTCGCTGCAGCGGTAGCCCGCCGGGGCAGACGACAAGTTGTCAAAGGGCGCGGTTGTGTGCTCGTGCCTCGCCGCGCTTGTGCGGCACAGACCTCTCGTGGACTGCTGCGCAGAACGACAGCGGTTGGAAACGACGGCAAGGTGAGCAACGTTTTTTGCTTAACTACGCTGCATTTCGAACAGTTTACGCTCACCATGTTGGCCGGTGCCAATAAGTTTCGCAGCTCGTGAACAGGCGCGCCGGCTGTTAAGGCGCAGTTCATTACGCCGTAACTCTGGCGGTTCCCAACCACGGCGAGGTGTAATATGTTGTGTTCCCGGGAAGCAGCTTCATTTCGAACAGTTTAGCTCGTCACGCTTGACAAAGTGGCATGTGGAGGCACCAAGGCACGCCGTTGCGCCAAAATGGCGTGTTCGCCGGCCGGTGCGGCCATGCTGACGCAGTTTGCCGAACGGCTATAGTTTTGCTAAGTGTCGCGTTTAGCAGAGCAACGGTAAAGTGAGAAACGTTTCATTCTTGACTTTCTTGTTAAACTACGCAGTATTTCAGGCAGTGTAGCTCAGTGCGGCGGTCTGCGCTTCACAAAGACGCACGTGAAGGGCAGACAACAGGCATGACAAGGCGCTCGCCAATATGGCTCGCCGGCCGCGATGAGGTTTTGCGAACGGCTAGTTTTGCGTGGTGTCGCGTTTAACAGGGAAACCGCAAGGTGAAAAATGTTTCATTCTTGTAAAACTGCGAGGCATTTCGGGCAGTTTAGCTCAGCGCGGTGGTCTGCGCTTCAGTCTCGTATGAAAGGCAAGCCAACATGACGTGCTCGCCGGCCGCGGTGAGGCCAGACCGCGGTTTTGCGAACGGCTACTTTTGCGTGGTGTCGCGTTACATTTAACGGGACAACGTTAAAGTGAAAAATGTTTTATGCGGCAAGCTTCATTGCTTCAGCTGTTCAGTGCTCTTGAGGAATATTGTTAGATTAGTGGCTGATATTTCACGCTCTGTAGAAATGCATTTTCAGATAGGTTAGGTTAGCCTGCATTTCCTGACATCTACGTTGCAAGAGTAGCTTTTGTATCAATTTTACGAATGACAGCGTTTCTGTTCTGGACCATAACTGCTGCTCACTAAGTTTTCAGTACCCACCCACATGCACAGATGTGTGCGCGGTGCAGTGGCCTTACATTTCATTGCAGTCTTCTGCATCATGTTCATTCCTTTTCCAACAGCACTGCATGGACCCACGGACTGCAGCCGAAGCACGGCAGATGCGACGAGTGAATGGTGTGGCCTTCCCTCAAGCGTCAGTACTCCTCTCTGCCCTGGACAATACAAGTTACCCTTGCTAAGGTAGCCACTACTGGGACTGTGTAGTTTATGTATAATGCCCGTTTTGTTAAGTATCATTTGCAATAATTCGGAAATCAACGTTATGCTATTTTTTTACTCTACCCAAGTGCTGTTTTTCACCTTGTGTATTTTTATTTTTCCTTATTGTGCACATCGCCTAATGTGTGTCAAGTATTTTCAATGCATCCGTCTACATCTGTTGCATCTCGTGTTTTATATGCAGCAAAATAAATTCATTTCACAAAGCACTTAGCGTCTTTTCTGCTGCGTTGATGGCCAGTTTAGAGAACTGGGAATCTATTTTTCCTGATGTTATGCATGCTGAAAATAAATAGAAACACTAGCAGATTATTTAAAACCAAAATAATGCGCCAAAAGGGCAGGGAAGGGCGCAGCGCATGGCTAGCATTCAAATCGCGCGCCTTTCAGCAAGACCGGAAGTAGTTGCCGCCGGCCGCTTGGTGCACTACAGTCAAATGGGCCGCTGGGCCCTATGGGAGTGTCCGCTCTTTACCAATCTCTTTCTCTATGACACATCTACCTATGGTCAGACCAAACTACGATGAACCAAACCGAGAATGTTGTGTCTTGCATATGCCGAGCTGACACGAAAACCAACCGCCGTGCGCAGACTGCAACTGTGATGCTCTACAAGCACGCCCTAAACCACGTTGAAACTGAACTTTTTTCGTTGTTTTCGTGCTGATTTTAACCGTTGGAAACCAGCAGTAGCAGAGCCGGCCGCCATCGGCGCCGTCTGCTGCGACCCGGTTGCAGCAGCGAAATGCTTCCTACAACCGGGTTGCAGGAGCAAAATGCTTGCTGCAACCCTTGACGTCTTATCCGGTTTAAGAAAAACGTCACATCCGGCTATTGTTTTGTGGGTTTTGTGTTGCTTTTAGTAGCAAAATGGCTGGTCGTCGTCGTCCATGGTGGGAGCCGTGAGAGCTGGGTGCTCTCGTGTTGTACGGTACGTAAGCAATTTTTTCTATTCTTTAGATACTTCAGTATGCATGTATTGAGTCATTGCCCGCTGTCTGGAGTTCTACATTTAGTTTTCAACTTCCGTGCGTCCGAATGTTCTGTTGACGACCACTGAGCCTGCTTGGCCGGCAGTGGGCCCGAACGGCCCAAAGGTGTATTATAGAAAGTTTCAATCGAAAGCTCAACGTAGTTCGACACCAAGGAACATGCGGTTAAATACCGTTTATTAGGCGAACCGCACGAAAGTCTCAGTCATGTAAAACACGCCTGACTACCAGTCTTGCGTGCGCCTGAAAACGGCGGGAAACTTGGGTAAGCTTTCCTCAGCGGTCTGGATGAATAATTAATGATTGTAACGTCTTTGAGCTGATGGAGGGACTTAAGGAGATACTAGGACATGACAAAACAACGCGTAGAAGCAGGAAAGGTGAGGATCACACAGGCCTGTGTGGGAAGCTTTTGTTTCGGTGCACCACGACGTACTAACCATTTGTGCGACGTGACCCTTTGTGTGACCCTCATTGCTGTGACGCGGTGTAGAATAATGATTTAATACCTCATTTTATGACTGCGCACTGTCAAGTGTATGCAGGGCCACTTTCCAATTGCGGTGAGGTAAGCGATTTCGCCTTGTGTTTAAAATGCATCAACATGTACTTGTCTTAATTTCTTTTGTGTGTGTAAACATCGCTTATAAGCTGACGTCTAATATTTGGTACGCAGGGATCATCCTGATATGTGTTTTGGAGTCTAGCATGGGCTTGCTGGTTGCTGAGGCTGAACAAATGGGACTATGAAAGGCGAGGCAGCCTATGCTCCAACGCCACAACGTGAGCCCTGTACTTAATTTCAAAACAATTGCTGTGCCACCGGGACTGGTCATTTGTTTTAACTTTTACATGGGGAACATGGCACAGGTCACCAGTTTGCATAGAGTGCATGAATGAATCAAGCAAGCAAGCATTCCTGCAGCTGCAGTGTCCAGCTTGTAGTTTGCAGCCTTTTTTTCTCAGTTGCAATCAATGCGTTGCAAACAGTGTGCAATGTAACAGTTGATTCAGACTAAGAAAACCAGACTAGCTCCAAAAACAAACAAATGTTTGCACGAGATGGAAGATCAAACCACGCTTTATTGTCTTCTCAATTTGCTGTGAAAAACTGGCAAAGCTGCCTTCTTTAACGAATGATATTCCTGCACAGATTGGTTGTGTCGCTTTTTTGTGCGTGTAACAAAGTTGCTGCAATAACTTTATAGCTTTGGAAACCACTGTGAAAGATAAAATGAGGTCTGCAAGATTGGCATCAATGGCTTGCAAGACAAGCAGCACAGAATATACACCCTGCCAATTCTTTAACAGTATCGCTTGAGCGTCGACTGTCCGAGCAGAAGCAAAGTGGAAATCAGGAGAGGGAACAAGCAGGGAGATGTAATCATGCTGCTTCAGCGAGTGTTGTCTGCTTGGCTGTTCTGCTCCATTGGCAGCAACCCCTTGAATCAAGTTTCATATCGGAGTTCTGGGAGCGCTCTGCTATGTGCTTGTGGCTTCAATCTGTGCAAACTTGTAACGTTCCAAATATTACACTTGTCCCTGGTTGTCTCAAGGGTTTCTTTTTTCTTTTTTTTTTTCTTTTTTAATGCAATGAAAGTACCGATACAACAATTTTTCAAAAGTATCGATGGCAAGAGTTATGGGGCATGTTGGATTTTTTATCGGAAATGTGTGTACTTTGGAGATATTCGCATGATATGCAGATACTATTGCGGCTAAAAACAAACAATGACAGCTTCTCCGGGCACCGGCATGCCTGCCAGCCAATTGTGGCAGGGTTGCTTCACATTGATCAAAGCAGCGTAGCAAACGAGGTTCACTGCAGCAGCAAGAATTGTGAGCACGCCCTCGCACTCTATTGCTTTGTCATCTCCTGCATCTTCCGGCGCAGCAGTGCAGGGCAGTCGACGGTCGCGTGGTACTGTTAAAACATTGTCCAGGTGTACACTGCCTACGGTGGTGTCCATTTCGTAGCAGAGGCAATGCCTGCCTAATGTATATCCTCTTCACTTGACGAGCAAAGAAGCATTCTAGTTTCCCTTGCTGAGAATGGGGAATGCAGCCCAATGTCGAACACTTTCTTTCCGCTCATCAGAGATCATCAGAGATTATCCTTTTATGCCAGGGGCCTTGGCGCACAGCCCGCGGAGCTGCGTGCTGCAGTCCGCCAGCTCAAAATTTTCAGCTGACGTTTTGAAAGCATTGCCACCAGCCCTAATTTCCAACTAAAATAAACTCAGATTTTGTACCAGTTAGTACGCATTCATTTTTGAAAAGGCGTTGACCACTTAATCTGCGTGAACTTTCATTTGACATCACTATGCCTTCAAAAGCAAGGAGCCAGACATCCTGCCTTCTCTTTTATTTCTAAGTGTTCTTTTTGTTTTCTTTTTTTTTATTTTCTTGTTGAAGATTATAAGTGTGATATTTATTAACAGGTGTACCATTTCAGTACCTCTCTCTGAGCGATCCTGAAGCTGCTTTTGTCCGGCATTGAAGTGGAAACAGCACACATTGCTTTTCTTTTGCAATAATAGGAGCGCTTGGTCTGACAAAACGAAATTTTGCTTATTTTTGTTCATTTTATTGTTATTTACTGTACTTTGTTTCCTGTTGTTTTATTACTTTCTGGCTCCTGGGTCATGAGAGAAAAAGCTTTCTCAATGCAGCCCACGTAGCAATATGAGTTTGAGACCCCCTGCTCTATGCCCATAATGGCGTGGGGATCAATGGATAATTCATAATTAGTTTGTCTGAAAGGTAATTGTTTAGCAAAAAGCGACTATATGCCACTGGTCGGCCCAGACCCACAACCTCCGCATCATGGTGTTAGAAGTGTGTGAACGGGTCGCTCCGCACCGAACAGTAAGTGGCAATACCGATGCTCTGATTTCCGTAGGCTGCCGAGAGACTGCGTTGACTGTTGGTGGCCGCGGGTTCGCTGGGTGCCGCAAGGATTGCCAGTCAGTTCTCAACTTGCATCGGTGCACATTTTGTTTTTCTCGCTGACGCCCCCGCTCCACGCCTTTCTTCGATCACGGTATATTCTAAGTTGTAATGTAATGTAATGTGGAAAAAAAAGTGCATTGTTCACCACTGCAATACAGGCTACGTATTCTGCAATGAAAAATGTCAGCTTTCTTCGGTGCGAAAAGATGTCAAACGACTTCAGCTATGGTGGCCGGCATACCAAGAAAGGACCGAGCTATACAGCCACTGTTTGTGAGGGGCGCTTGGAGCCCAGGTTTGTGTCCAAAACATGGACGACAGAGTTAAATGGGCATGTGCTGCAAAGCGTTGCGCGTTGGTAGCAAAGGAAGCGGTCCCCACGATATTCTCTGCCTGCCTTGCCTACCTTTCAGGCATCGAAAAGTAGAAAGCGACCCACTGAAAGGCAGCCCCAGGAACCGAAAAAAATAGAAGATCGTCAAACCTTCTGTAGAAGCGTCAAGTGAAGGTAGCATGCGCTTCACACGACACTGTGTGGGCATGGACAGGCCCAAAAGCTGGGTGTGGCCCAACCCACGGCCCGTCTGGGCCGACACATGAACATTTTTGCTGGACTCTGAGTGGGCTTAAAGGTACGGGTCTGAGCCGGATTCGGGCTTGTACACATAGGGCCGATGTCCTTTATAGTCACTTTGTCAGAGTAAAATACACATTCGCAGCGTAGCTGCAGCGAAATGGATAAAATAACCATGGTACGCTCCGAGAAAGAAGTTTAGTCTTCTTGGCTTATTTATTTACTTATTACGGCACCGCGGTGGCTTGGTCATTAAAGCTCTCGAGTACTGAGCTGGGATACCCTAGTCTGATCCTAATTGGGAAACAGCATTTTGGTCGAAGCTGAAAGCATTGCAGGCATATACTTAACGATGGCAGTTTCACTGAAGAATCCCAGGTGGCCGAAGTGATCCGGAAGCCTCTGCTACGGCGTCCTCACACTTTGAGCCGATTTGGGACCATTGCTCCAGAGACATAGCCCTTTTGTTGTTTTTTTGGCGTCATGTACACTTTTTTTTTTTTTTTCTCCACGTGAAAAAATTCAAAACCAAATGTGGGTATGGTTTTCATTTTAATCTGTTGATTGGAACGTCTCATAACTGAAATAGCCGCAAAGGCTTGATAGAGTTTAGAAATCTCCTTGATGATGGAATAAGATAAATCTTGAATGAGCAATTTTTAAATCGAGTCAGAGTCGTAAACAATTAGGCGTGCGCCGGCCACATTGAACGATACGAATGAATATATGAAATTACTCCCCTCGGTTACTAAGGAGCAGCAGTCAAACACCGCTCTTGCATGTTTTAAAGCGTAAAATGCCATGTGCGGGTTACGCTGGTGTGGTGCAGCGTGAAGTTCGCCTAATAAATTAGAGTAGTGCCAGGTGAGGCTGTTTCAGCTATCAGCGAGCACAGACAGTCTGGTCTGCAATAAGGCACTTCTACATATGGTCAGTTTTATACAGTCGTGCCTCGCTAATATGGACACTTTGGTTTCCGACCAAAACTGTCCATAAAGCGAGTCATCCATAATAACGAGTCATGAATAAAATGAAAAGAATTTTATTGAGAAAAAAAGAATTGTAATTAATGACTTCTTTTGTAGATAACGGTGTGCACTTGACACAAAATTTGACAGAACACCGGCAATTTTGAGTGCATTATCCTTATCATTGTTGTCTTCGAAAACTGTAGTGGAGACTGAAGCGACTCGCGTACAATGACACACGTGATGGTGGGCTTTGTGTTGGTTTAACTTTCGAGCATGAATCGGCGTCCGATTTTCTACTCACCATCACTTTCAAAATGGGCTCGGCATTGAGCAAAGTAGCCGCTAAGTAGCTGCTTGAGATTCTTCTGAGGCGAGGAAACAGTCGAGCTGTCGATACTAGTCCCTCACGGCTTAGATTGACTGAGATGGCTTTTGCTGCTTGTGTTCACAGATTGCTTGCTTCGCACCGACGTTCAGCTCTGTTCTTTTGCGTTTAATTCCCACCATGCCAAAATCCAGACTCCAGTTGAGGGTTACAGGCTCCTGATACTTTGCACTTTCTTGCTTAGTTAACCTTTCTGCCTTTCCGTTCTTCTGATTCTTTCTTTTTTGCCTTGTACTGTTTCCGTAAGGAAGCGAGAGAGTCAAATTGGCAAGCTGCTATGCGGAGGCTATAGAACATCCCATCTTCTTGGCGCCGTTTCTATGTGTTCGTGTAAGACAAACACTGCAAGCTGAAGTACAGTTTAGAACGACGATTAGCCGACTACGAAGAGCTCAGACCTTGTCAAGGCCGCATCGTTGACTTATAGCGAAGCCGACATGCGGACCCGCCTCAGGTGCAAAATGTGGCAGTTCGGCAGCAACAGGAACGAAAACCAGGAGCCTGAGAGGGAACCGCGCCCAGGACGGGACGCCCGGTCTCGGTTGCATGCTCGTACATCGCCTTTCTTTTGTCGCCCTACTTTGTGAGTGTGTCTTAACTCTCACCGAAAAGAGTTTACGGCTTCATGGAACACATACTGTGCTTTGGGAAAGAAAACTTCAGTTCCCACCACCACTGTATGCACTTTTCTTTCTTCCTGTCATTTCTTTCTTACGCTTTTACCGGCCTCTCTGTTCACGTCCAGCAGAATTTATTGCAACCACATGTTGCTGTTTTCCCGACTGCGGCGGCACTGCCGCTGCACCCAGAAATCTCCTGGTTCTCCCCTTTCAGGGTCTTTCTTACGCCAACCCTCGGTTTGCTGTGCAAGTTCCTCTCCGCTCTTGCGCCCCACGCTCGCTTTTATTCTTTCCAACCCCACAGGACTCGTTCAGGCATCCGGTTGTATCGGCTGTTGCGTAGGTTCGCGGGCGGCGTGCCCTTATTTAACTTGCGTTCGGACTCCTCTGCTTTTTTTTCAAGCACTGTCCATATTACCGAGACAAAAATACATGGGCCCAAGTGGGCCGTGTACATTCTTCCCCTGTCCATTGTCCAGACAGCGAGTTTCCATATTAATGAGGAATAACTACACTGAAAAAGTTTCGTCCCCAGAAAAACTGTTCATAATTCGGGTCGTCCATATTAAAGGGGGAACGACTGTATACCACTGGAGGCTAGGAACTGGAAACCTTATACAAACCACTGGGAAGGGCCAACATTCGAACGCTTGATGAGGTGCAATCTTTTTCAAGGTTGGTGTTCAACACTCGTGACGCCTCAGCCACAGATACAGTCTTGCTGCCGCAGCGGCGCCATCTTCTACATGCAGAATCAGCGAAGAGCATTGCAGCCAGAACACGTGCCGGCCCTGGCGGCGGTGCTGTTGTGAGCTATGATATAACGGCACCGCTCGCACACCACAGGACGGGCACGCCACCTGAGCTTCTTGTCTTTCTTCTACCGCCGTCACCTCCAGTTCAAGATACATTAATTCGAGAAGAATATTGGCTTCCTCTTTCTTTGATGGAGGTGGTACCTACGCTTGACGAATGGCAGTTTTGGCATGGCGTGAAGGCTACATACGCACGCTATTGGCTACTTTGCGTTTCCTCCTAACCTTTCTACGACGGCGCAAGAAGTCGCAGGGCGCTGATGCTCCGGACCAGGATGGGGGGGGTGATGATGAAGTACCAGCACCTCCAACCAAATGTTACGATACGGCAAGCCGATGAAAACAGGAGAACACAGGACAGAGAGATGGTCGATGACAGTGAGATGGCGTTTAATGAAAAATGTTGCCGGGCCTAGCGCGAGCGCTCCTGTCCGCGCCACTGCCCGCTTTTTCTTCTTTGATGTCGTCCGTAACAATATCATTTGACTTTAGAAACGTGCTCTAAAACAATTTGAATGCTTCAAAACTTCCGTTTTATAGCTTCAAAGTGCTCGAGCCTGCTTCCACCTCTCCAAGTTGGTTTGTGGTTCAGGTCATTATTGACAGTTCTGCATGACTGAATTGATGTCTTCAGTTTGGAGTTTTGGGGAGGGTTGCATCCATTGGGAAGAGGGAAAAATGCTGGCTGAAGATAAGGAACGCAGCATTATGAAAATTCCGATTGCTATTGGGCAACCATCTCGTGGATGATGGCACTTGAAAGCGTTTTGACTGGAGGTACCCGCACTGCTTGGGCTAGGCCAGTGCAGCACTTCATCTTACAGGAGCATATGCACCTAATCTTGGTCGCATTTTGCTTGTTAACGACATGCAAGACATTGCTCTGTACAGATCATCACCTGATTTTTATCTTCAACAGCTAAATAATCTATTATTGATTTTTTGTCTTATCTGTTTCAGGGTGTGTATACTCCATTAACACACTGAATGTTGGTAGTGCTGCTACTGCACTTAAAGTCAAGTGTTGGTCTCTGTTTGCAATATTTTTTAGCTGCTATGAGAAGTAAGATGCTCGTGGACAGCCTCCTTAACAACATGAACTGGTGTATTTGTGATGGAGACCGTATATCAAAGACAGCCAGAGGTTTTATGATGCTGGCATTGTAGCAACTGTTGTGGTGCTGCAGTTCGATGAGGGATTTGGCCATCTTGTGGTTGTTGCCTGTTTGCTGTGGCCACCCTCAAAGTAAATAGCTGTGGTCCTGTCACATAGTTTGAGAACTTGTTACTTGTATGGAAACTACTGTTTGGCACAAAATGACTTGTGGCTGCCATCATGTGCGTTATAGACATTTGGGTGGAACAGTTCCTCATTCTTTTTCACGGCCCATAGGAAGGATTTCGCAAGTTTAGAAAATGAAAAGTCCACAGCTGAATTAGTCGCGATTCTGGAATCATGCTGTGTAGTCGACAAACGCTACAATCCGAGAGCAATGCATGTCATCTAATGAACAGTGCAAGCGAAACTTCTTGGATGCAGCAGCAAATGAAAATGTGCACACGTGGTTTTCAAGATGTCTCAACGTTTATTTATATGCTTCACAACCTACTAAAGCCTGCACGCTTGCGTTATACCAAAGCACAATCAGCTGTCTGTTCTGATGTCTGTGGCCAGTATTGATAACTTCATATCAGTTCTTTACTACCCATGGTGTCCATTTCTGCTGTGCATGTGCACTGCAGTGATACATTGTCACATGCATGCAGAGAGCACTAGTACTGGCCTTACTTAGGGTAACCTTTTCGCTGTTTTGGCTTTTCTCGTTCTTGAGCTATGCTACAGGGTGCACACTTTTCTTTTTGTCTGGTTCCTTTGACGAGTCATGAATTCAGCATTCGTGCTTCTTTCCTTTTTGAGGGTGTAGTGACCATATGCAAATCCACTATTAGAATATATGAGCTGCTGCATAGTCTGCAGTCCTGTTATCTTTTTATTTAAATTTGGTACGTCTCTGAGTTTCTCTGGGTGTTTTGTTATTGTTCTGAGCTTGCATTCTTTTGTTTTTTCTCCCCATGACAGTCGATCCTGCACGTGACTGATACTAGTCGAGAGATCACAGCAGCTGCCCACCTTTCAAAGCATGGCATTCCTTGGCCCAAGTTGACTGCTCTCTGTGCTACTGGCTCAACAGTGTACTCTCAAGTCTGCACTTCACTTATGAGCGTAATGGCAACACACACATGTTGGCCATAGCTTCCCATAGCTTCTGTGTCAAAATAAAGTATTCCTACTTATGTGCCTTTTCATTCATTATTAACGCACATGATTGGAGTAATAAACACTCCAGTGCCAAAACACCATGTTGACACACTCATTTATGTTTAGACTGCCAACCTTCTGCATTACTTCCCTTTTGTAACCTACCTAGAAAGGTAAGTCTTTACTGTATGTGTCATAGAACCACATGTATTTGTTATTCCTTTTGAGACTGGAAATAATCCGCAAAACCAGTGAAGTAAGAAAAGTTCACAGATATGTTTCGTAGACAATTTTTAGAGGTAAGCCCAATGAAGATGTTTCGAACTGCAGGCAGGGACTGATGATAAAATGGCAAAGTGGGCGGTGTTTGTTGAATTGCATAAGATTGGTTTAATTCAGTATTTTGCAGATGAGCAGCAACTTTCTTAATTGCAATGCTTGCTTACACCCATACTGTCACCTCATGTAATGCTCAAACATTTGGCAGTGCTAATCACTTTACTAAAATATTGAACTCTTTGCCCTTCAAAGTGAATTGTGTTCAGTAGCGAGGTGACATGCTTGTAGCAATGAGATCAGATCTAACCTTGGATACCCGCTTAATACACTATTGCTGTGCCTCTTATGCTACTGGGATGGTGAAGCAGCATACTAAAAGGGCATAAAAAATAAGCGTGTGCAGTAATTCTTTACATGTAACAATAGTTCAAGCCCTCGCCTAATTTAATTTGACTGCATTAAAAGGCCATATTTACCAAAAAAGGCAATTTGAGCGACAAGGATGAGTGGCAGATAGTATGACCGGATGGACTGGTCTGTGTGATGTGAGGGCCATGGTATGGTCCAGCTGCCTACCCAAGCAGCTCCTTTGACATGAGAAAAACTCATTGCCTTTCAGAATCCCGTCAGATGTGTGAGTTGGGAGTTCATTTACATAATGTGGTAATTAGTAATTTTACAAATTGGTATGTGTGATAAAAGTGCAAACAAAGATCGGTGAGTCAACAAGTAGCCAACTAAATGTACAGGGATGAGGATACAGGAGTCGTAAATGCTGTGGCATGTTTTCCTTAACAGCGGTGCTGAAGTGCCCCCGAAATATTTGTTGCATTTGCTCAATTTATGTGTATTTCAGTTTCTGGTATAACCTTTCCCACACCTTTAGGCACAGTAATTGTAAGTAAAATTGGCAGTTAAAAAAATAGCATTGTCAAGATGACAGCGTTCCAAAAAATGGAGAAATAATAATTAAGGTACGTATAGCAGCAAAAGTTGCTACACTGTACCATCAGCATACACGTGTGATCCCAGCCATTTTTGGAACCATAAATGCAGTATTAACATCAGTAGTTTATCAATTCAGTTTCGGACTATCCTCATGTTTGACAAGATTTTAATGATGAAACCTTCAGCTTAATGCCTCCAGTAGCCTGAGTATTCTGAAGCATAGCATTGTTGCCTTACTTAATTGCTTGGCACACTTTCCAATTTTGCGGTGAGAAATTTTCTTAAAGCCTAAAAAAGTGAAAACTTTGGTAGTACTCTGTGAGGGGCAAAGCAAGGTTTTGAAAAAGGAAAATAGAGTAGATGTTTCTGAGTGGACACCCCATGTGCACTGTGAATGAAACTAATGAGCAAAAAAAAAAAGAAACATGCTTTCAAGAAAAGTATTGCAATGCTTAATATTACATAGAATTCCTCCTGGCACACATAGATTTCATATTTCAAGCTGCCAGTTTCCATCATGCAAGGACGACATCTGCTAGTTTCTATACAGCACCTTCGTGCTTTTGCACTGGCAAGCCATGTTTTGCGAGAGGGTACCTTTCTAAGTGGACTCAGCTAGGCTTAACCTGATTTCCATGAAATATATATGGAAGGGTGCTTAAATCAGATGCTATCAGGCTTTAAGTATACCTGCAGGTAAGGGCCCTGCCAACTACTATATTTAATAAAGAAAATTTGATATATCTAGTCGTCACATAGTGTTTGTCATATATACTTCCTCAAGCACAATTAATAGTGGTCTAATCGAGCTGCTTAGTTGATACTAAAAATGAAAACACAGCACTGACACCAAACATGGACGGGCTACTGCTCAATTAAAACGCCTGGAGAGAGTGCAACGTAAGTCAACTTAATCGCTTTCACTTCTTTCTTGTCGACTGCGACATAAAGTATCGGCAGCACTTGTGCAGTGGTCACCTTTACAAACCAAGCATGCTATGCGTCTGGTCATCGACTGGCAGCTGTCGGCCGGCGCATCGTCGCCGTCAATTCTCCTAGCGACGCCACGCCCTCCGCGGCACGGATTCAACCCTCTTTCCAGTTTGGTTGCTAATGGCCATCAATTTTCGCTGATTATTGCACTATAAGCAGGTAAGCCATCTCTACTAATTGAGCACATAAATAAAATATTTTATCGAATTTAGTTTACAGCGCAGCCCTATGGCAGTCGCGTAACCGGCGAAGCGAATAAAGAGCACATCAGAGGATGAAAGTTCGGCGATTCACTCTGATGCATGTCTTACGCACTGGATTTGTTAGAGACCAACATGGAATAATTTGAACAAATTGTTCGATATAAACGGCCATTTGGCTGCTGGATATACCATTGCTTGTAAATCCGGCCGCGCAAAATATATAGTAAAAAATAATTTACTTCTTTTTCTATATTTTATGTTCACAACAAACATATGCATAACCACGCACTGAGATCAAGTGCCACATGAAAATTCGCGCTTCCACTTCAGTTCGAATAATAGCTCTCGAGGTCAAATGTTCGAATGAGTCGCGTTACATATGCTGTGTATGCGAGGTGGGTACGTGGGGGACGAATTAAACTGCACTGCAAAAGATGGCTTGGTTTGGTTTATGAGGTCCCGAAGCAACTCGATCAGGCTATGAGATACGCCGTATATAGTGGAAGGCTCCGAGAATTTCGACCATCTAGCTGGGTTTTTACCGTACCGCGCAGTACACGCGGGCGCCTTGTTAGTATTCGCTCCCATTGAAAAGCAGTCACCCCAGTCAGGATTGAATCCCACACCCTTGGACACAGAAGTCGAGTACGCCAACTGCACCAGCACAGCGGGGGAGGGGGAGGGGGGGGGGGGGGCTGCAGAAGACACTGTTGTGTTGTTGGGTGCTTGGTTTTGCCCGCGGCTGCTACGTTTTTGTGACATGGCCATGCAGTTCCGTTCCACCTAGCTTCCACTGGGCCATCGCAATTCAATCTCGACTTCCTATAAAATCGCAACCATGCAATTCCTGGCACGAAGTCGCCTCCTGGTCGAATTAGCGTGGCTTACCCTGCTCGAGTCGCCAGACAGTTCGTTTATACACGCTGGCCAACAAAGACGTACGGGATCTGTTGGCTCTTAAATGATCACAACGGTGCACTGCAATGCCGATCGACGCCACGTACACGCTTACGGGCGGCATGCAATTCGTTGCAGCCTCCGCTGCTGCGGGTGCGGGCCGTGAAAAAAGAAACTATGCCGGGACTGCGGGCATTGCAGAATTAACATGTAGTTTCACGGGTTGGTTCGGCTGGAGGCTTTTAATTGTGCCCGTGTATGTGGTGCGATAACAATTAATTAAGCAGGCGCTGGTATATAACTGATAATACTTTTTAACTAGTCATGCGCACTAGCGCCTCATTTACTAACAGCTATAGGTTTGCTGAGGTCGCAATTATAATATCTATATCAGTTTTTTTAAATTTTGGAAACACCATTATCGTCCCCGCTTTTAGCACATGAATTTAGGCCGCGCATGGCAGAAAACGAAACCTCTCGGTCGAGGATAATTTCGTGCGCGCGGCATATATATGTACGGGTGTACGTTGTACGATCGCTTCGCTAGCCATTCCTTCCGGGCGCTCCCGAACATTTTGAAAGGAGTGACACCCGCGGCGGTGCGTGGCGCGTATTCAGCATGCATGACTAGCGTGGCGATTTTCGCTCACCCGCTGTATAGTTTCGGTTTCGCCTGTGTACGGCCGAAACTACCCGAGCAGGTAGCGTAGATGGCAGCGTACTGCTCCAAAGTTGTCACTTGCTCCTTCGTAGCGCACAGGAGGGACGGCAAGCTTCGAGAGCAAGGTATACCCGCACATATGAAACGGGCTCATAAGAGAGCCAGGTCATAGCCTCCTCTATTTTTTCGAAAAAATAGAGGAGGTTATGGCCAGGTACACGCTCGATCATCACAGTGGTTTCAATTTAGCCCGCGCATAAAAATTTCTTGCGCTAAATACGCCAACAGAATTATGTTTTGGGAAAGTTTACACTGATATAGGTAGAGATACTGACATGGGCGTCGGCATGACCTCCTGCATGGTGCCAACAGATTCTTATTCACTGAAACTGCATTGTCAGAACACTTAGTGACATAATTTGTTCATTCTAGAAGGACAAACTCGTGGAAGTTTAAATTTTGGGGCTTGTGTTATTAAATTAAGGAAAAAAGTATGGGAGATGGAATAAACCCTACCCTTTACAACCCCCTTTACTGATACATTATCAGAAGGTTTGATTTGGTTGTTTAATCTGATGCAAAAATTCATAAGAATAGCAATAAATGGACAGCAGAAGACAATTAAGTAGTTCAGTTTGGTAGTTAAAATCTTATGGTTCACTGTATCAAATGCTTTTTGAAGATTAAGAAAAGGCAGCTAATTTTATTTGAGTTGAACATGCCCATGCTTCTCATTTAGTGAATCAGTATATACAAAGCATTCCTCATCACCTGATGGGCCAGCTCATCAAGACACTTACAGTAATTGCTTAACTGTGGCTGCTTCCTCTTTGCATGAAATAAAAAACTAACTTGAATTTGAGGCAAAAATTTCTAAGAAAGGAAAAGGCGCAAGTACTGAGTCATCAAAAGTGCCTTAAAATTGAGATACTCGCTTAAAATCAAGAGAATTAGCTGCAGTATATGCAGCCAGAGAAGAAACAGAAAAAGGCTTTTGAAATGTCAAAACAAGTGATTTTAATAGCACCCCCAAAATTCAGCAAGAGTACTGGGCAAAGCAGAATTCATTTTACCAAAATTTAATACTCAACTTGGCTGTTCTGCCAATGCCAAATTTTTCTAAAAAATTGCAACACTTAGAAGCACAAAAAAAGCCTAGCCCTGACGGCTTTTGCTTTCTTTTCTAGAATGCATTCATACCTTCAGTTAGAAATTTTAAGGTATAGAAGCACGATCAAAAGAGACCATTCAGAGCTTCATTGGAACTATCCAAAATATAAGTTATAAACTGCAAAATAAAACGACCCACGTTTAAGGTCTTATTGTGTTTTTTAAGTTTCGCTCTCAGCTATGCTGGTCCCTGTAGACCTTTCCTCAACTCTTAAAACTGTACTTCAAGACCTAGTAGAAGTAGTAGTAATAAACTTTATTTGGCTACAAAAATGAGTGCCAAAGAGGCTTGCAACTTGTAGAACCAGGGCCATCTGTCACTTCGACATGGAGGACTCCAGCCAGGTACACCAATTAAAAGGAAGAGAGTCAAGATAAATGGGGGACTGAATGGCAGTGGTGCAAAGGAAAAGCAATGTTCCAGGTTAATGCAAACGGGAGATATAGTTGGTACAAGATGCTTTAGGTGGAAACGGTACAGAAAAAAATGCACTGGGAGAAGGAGGAAGAAACTTAAATGACACGGAGTATTAGGCACCGAGAATGTCCTGAGTACGGGTCACCAAAGCCAACCAGTCCGTCAGCTGGTGCAAGACTAGCCAAACCCACCAAGTCGGGGAAGAAAAGTGCGGAAAATGAAATGTGCCGGGATGGAGAGAAAATTTGTACCCATTTTACGTTTGACATGAGATTCATGTGACAGAGGAAAGGAAGAGGTATCAAAAGAAGAATGAGATAATCTCGAAAATTCCTGGAAAGCAGCTTCATTCATCAAACTGACAGGTTGAAAGAAGCTGGCTATCCGGAACATGGTGTCATCTCAGTTGCTGAAGGAACCTATAAAAAAATGAAAACAAACAGCAAGGAAGCTATGCCTAACACAGCGTACAGAATACAACAAAATCTGGTTGCAATAACCTATCTGCACAGCATATCGCATGATTTGAAACAAATAGGCAAAAAAGTAAATATCGAAGTAGTTTTTACAGCTTCGGAAAAGTTATCGAAGCTTTGTAGGATCACTCAAACTTGTGGTGTGCAGCGACGCGCATGTAGCATAAAACACCAGACTTTATTTGTACCCTGCAGCACAGGTGTGGTGTATGAGATCCCATTAAGCTGTGGGAAACGTTACATTGGACAAACGGGTAGATGTCTCAATGAACGGTTCTGAGAACACAATTATACCTATGAAAAACTTGCAAAAAAGAAACATCTGCGAAGGAAACGTTGCTTTGCACTGCAGCAGGTGCACAGGTTGTATGCCCTGGCTTCTACTGGGCTTAAAGCCTGGGGGTGTGTTAGAGACCCCCCCCCCCCCCCCCCCCGTAATATTTAAGAGGGGTCCGAGATCCCCACAAGCTTGAATTCAAGCATGAGGACTGTAAGAATACAAACCAGGTAACCATTGTTTTGTTCTTGTCAGTGGTGTAATTGGAAGATTTCTTCTCTATCGTTTTAGCAGTTTAACAGTTTCACATTGAGTATTAATAAAAACCAGAGATGGAGAAAAATAATGATTTCTCCCCTTTGTATAAAATTATTTGCAAAACAAGCAACCAGCCACTTTCTTTATTTCCCTTTCCACCAATGCTCGAACACTACAGACCCCCTCCGATTGAGCCAGACTTTAAGCACTGGGCTTCACAAAACAAGGATTATTGGTAGAAGCAACAAGCAGATTACAACAGAGATTCTGGAGGCAAGAGTCATCAAACAGAAAAAGGGCTTGTGCGTCTGTGCACCTTCGATAATGCTCAGTGAAAAAGAACTTGAGATCCTGTAAGTAGCGTAGGTTTACTCAAAATGCTTAGTATGTTATATCTTTTCTTGTATGGCAGTTTTCGGTTCTATATCTGGTGGTTTTTAAGGCTAATGACACGACTTAATCCTGCTCATTCATACTTTACATTTTGACAACAGAAGCCCATGTACAGCTCAACCTGGCTTTTTCATTTGTCTTCATCGAATGTTTAGCGGTGAGGCATGTGCTTGCTCATGGTGTATACTACTTCACTTGCGTTTTGGATTTTTGTGATTTCTTGTTTACTGTTACTTTTTTTTTTGTCAATGCTTTGTTAGGAGAGAAAACTGGTACACGTGTATATGACATTTTGACTTCGGCTGAGTCACATGTTATGAAAATGTGCATAAATTCCTCCGTTTTCCAATAAACCTCAGTTGACAGTCAGTGCTGTGTTCATCTCCCTACCTCTGACCACATCTATCTCAATCTCAAAGACCTCATTCCAATATAGTAACATGCACAAGTATTGATACAGTCATAAATTTATTACAATGAATAAGACTTTGCTGTCAACCATGATGAACTTGACTTTCTGCAACATCTAACGTCGAAGTGAAAGTGATCGCTCCTTCTGCTTATATGCTTCGCTTATTATTAAGGAGATTATTAAGTTGGTTAAGACCTCAAGGCAGAATATTAGTTTAAATAGTTTAGTCACACAAACAAAAAAACACGGGAAAGAAATTATAACCGAGTTTTTTCTTGGTTGAAGTGCCGTACAGGGGAAGAAAGTAATCATATTTACACAGGTGGAAACAGGCTCAAGCATTTTAGAGCAGCTCAGGGAGCAGTAATAAAGTAACTTCGGAGCAGCTTTGAAGCAATAAAGCGAGAGTTTTGGAGCAATCACATTATGTCTTGGAGCAAGATTCTTTACTCGCTTTTAATAATAGAATTCTAGCTTCCTCACTTAACTCTTTGACTGTCGAATATTCCGAAAAAAAAAAAAAAAAAAAAATCCCCTCCAGTGTCGAGCTATTTCAAACACCATGAGTTTAGCGCAATACCTGTACTGCAGATGCTGCGGGACGGCATGCGGCCGCAGCACTTGTACAGCAAAACCAGTCAAAGGGTTAAATAGCAGCAAATGGAATGCTGTCTTCTACACTTCATTGAAGATCGTTTAACTAAGAGATTTATACTGTTTTGTAAGATTCAAAGGTGGACTTCACCACTTCGATGCACTCAAGTATTGCCAATAAGTTTGAAGTCACATCAATGAACAGTACATTTCTGCTTTCTATCTTGTGCATATTCTTTTTGATCCTGCACCTGTGCAGATAAATTTCTGGGTACTGGCCAGTAAGGCCTTCAGGGAAGATAGGTGGCACTTTAAGTATAGCCTTTTTCCCCTTCAAATTCATTACTTTATGGCCCTCTGTGGCTGCTGAAATTATTGCTTGAGCTATCTTAGTTTCAACACACTGGCAATAGGCCCTGTATATGACTTTCCAACACTTTTGAAAACACATTTAGTGACTGGCACCTAAGTGGCATCACCTCCATAAGAGTTCCAAGTGTGCTTTTGTCTGTTGTAGGCATGACAGGCTAGATGGTGAAGCACCTGCTTGTATTCACAGCAGAATCGCTAGAAACAAACCGTGTAGTTCATTGCAGCTGGACAAGTTTCCAATGGCTCGTAGTCATCATCATTGGCCAGGCTATATCAACTGCAAGGTGAAGGCCTCTCCCATACTCCTCTACCTGTGCTAGCTGCATCCACTTTACTCCTGCCAACTTTTTAACCTCATCCGCTCACCTAACTTTCTGCTGTCCCCTGCGACGATTTGCTTCCCTTGGAATCGTTTATTACCCTAAGCGAACATCAGTTGTCCTCTCTACGCATTACATGCCCTGCCCATGCCCATTTCATCTCCTTGATTTCCACTAGAATGTAATTAACTCATTATTTCTCTAACTCACTCTATGTGCTTCCTATTTTTTAACGTTACACCTACCATTTTTCATTCCATAGTCATCTGCGTTGTCTTCAACTTAAATAGAACCCTTTTCATTAGCCTCCATGATTCAGCTCCATAGGTGAGTAAGTGTAAGATGCAACTGCTGTATACTTTCCTCTTGAGCAATACCGGTAAGATACTAGAATACTTACCAAATCCACTCCATCCCAATCTTATTCTTCTAGTTATTTCCCTTTCATGATCTAGATCTGCGGTTACTACCTGTCCTAAGTAAACATATTCGTCTACCACTTACAGTGCTTCGCTACCTCGTAGTAGTTTGGTGCGCCTGCTTCACTTGCTGATCTCATTTCCCTCACCACAGGCGATTCAAAAGGCCGGGAGTAGGTGCTATATCAAGTGCACAGAACATTTTCCGTAACGAATTCCTCAAATTTGCTTATAAGCAAACATTATGCTGCATACTAAAAGTAATATTAAAATTTTATATGTATTAGGCTCCGGTGACATGCATTACACCTCTGCTACCGGTGTGCTGCCATCGTTTTGACTACACCAGCCACATACCCTGTATACAGAACTCATAACAGACCATTGCCCAGCTGCGCTTCTCATAGTCGCTTAACTTGTCTCGGATTGCGATTCTTGCTGTCAATACCAGTAATGGCCCACTGTGCGGCAAAACCGTGCTCCACTAAATTTAATGTCAGAACATTGATGCAGTCAAGTTGGAGCAATTTTGGAGCAGGGAAAGCAGGCTGGAGCAGAATGAAGCAGCACTTCCACCCCTGCATTGAGGATGAATGCAAATAAAGGAATACTGCAATCAAATTCTAAATTCTAAGTTCATTCTAAGTTCAAAAGACAAGCCACCATGCCAGTGTTATCACTCAGTATCCTAATTTCTAAGTTCAATATCACAGGAAAGACAGCTTAACACCGTTCAACATGATCCAGTTACATATATATATATTCCTGCCGAACATAATCACAGTTCCCATATTGTAAGGAATCTTTATCAACCATGCTTTTATTTATGTGTTTATTGATACCTCAGAGGTCCTAATGCAAGACTTTACAGAAGGATTGGGCTTGTGCACAGTGATAAATGGCGACAGGCTAGTGGTATACATGGCTATGATTAGACAGGTTCTTCGATGGCAGTATTGAAGCTCACAGGATCACTGATGAGGGATGATTCCAGTTGTGAACAGTGCTTGCGAAGAATGACTCATGAAATGTAGTTGGGCGGGCATGCGGTGAAACGCCACTTTTACGATGACCTGTGCGAGGTGTTCTATACACAGGTTAGCCGAGACGACTGCCATGAGGTCTTGTATGAAAAGCTTGTGATAAAGGCAGGGGCATGAAGTACAGTGATGAGAACAGAGACTGTAACAGAGATTTCATGGCAGAGATGCTGAAGGAGTATTTGAGGGAATGAAGCTGGTGGCATGGTTTTGAACAGGCTCATAAGGTTCAGTAAAATTACAGTAGTGTGGATCAACTATATCATTGGCATATTAAAGTTGTGATCACACAAGGATTTTGTAATCTAGTAATTTTACACAAGAAGGTGCCAGCCATGGGTAGGTTACGATAGAGGTATCCAACAGTTTTATTAGAGTAATTAGTTACATGGCTTACAAGGTAAGACAATGTTAAGCCATTAGTGAGGTGAACACCAAGGTACTTAAACGAATTCTTTGAAAAAGTAATACTAGTGTTAATTTTGTAAGTAGGATGTGTTGTTTTGGCAGTGGTGAGAAGAAATCAACAGTTTAAAGATTCTCAGGGACGGAGGCCACATAGCACATCACTATTGTATGCAAATTAGATATAGATATAAGGCAGAGGCGTCGGATGAGTTGGTTACAGAGCAGCGAAGTACACAGTCATCAACTAAAATGTGGATGGTAGAAGTTACTGAAGGGAGATTGTTGAGTAAGGGACAGTGCTTTGTGGAACACATAGCTGAAAGAAAACTTTGAAAAAAAGGACTGAGTATTAGCAGTATAAAAACCGCGAGCGGTCGGTCAGAAAGCCTTGGATCAAACTAGTGGATAGAGGTTTGTTCAATTCAGGCAGCTTCAGCAGAATGCGGGCAACGTGAAAAATGCGTGCAGACAGGCGACGCAACTTGAGAAAAGCGGTAAAAGAAAATCCAGTACCGAACCTGCTGGATATTTTTTTCGAAGTTAATATTGGGATATATTGAGGGCGAAAGGCACCATTTCGGCTCCATCTTAGTGTCTATACCCTGTGTGATTCAGGGAACGTAGGAACGGGTGAATGCTAAATATTTTTTACACACTCTTGTACACTACGCGAACGCGCACACCTCGTGAATAACGCGAAATAGAAGTGTCCTTTCGCTAAGGCAGTTTTGGGAAAACTGCTCGCAGCTTCGAAAAGACCCGTTTTATCTGGAGTGCCCGGCATTGCAAAAGAAAGAGCACATAAACACCCTTCCAGAATCAGCCAAGCGATCACATACGGTGATTACATAAAAATCGCAACCTTCAAAACGAAAGCCAAGACCACCTACACGTTGAGAATATTTTTCTTCTATGGCAGCACAAACCAAATCACGATCCCCATACACAGGCGTTTTGCATACGCTCTTGGTTTCTAGTATGCCACACTGTGCACCACTCATGCTTCAAAAATAAATCCAAGATGCCCTGTTCGTGAAGCAACACGCAAATATGATTTGTTGCAGAATGAACGGAGAGACCGACGGGGTCCGCAGGTCGGAGCACTCTTTCAACTTCCGTGGATGCACGAAGCCTCTACTCTCTACTGCGTCTATCGCCTCTGTCGTTACTAACGTAATCCATGAAGAAACTGCAAGATGAGCACTGAGGCACGAAATGTGCACGGCGCAAAAATCGCGATTCACACGACCACACATTCCAAACGTCGTTTACAAACACACGACACGTGATCTGCCTTTGGCTTTCCTGCAAAAACCCCAATCCGAAAATAATAAACAAAGCCAAGCCAATCCATGGGTTGCAATAACGATTTGCTTATTTTCACCCGGTTGCACCAAGCTTCTAGCTTATTCCAACTGGGTCGCAGCAACGCCGGCCGCAGCCATCCAACAGCTAGCCAGTAAGTAGCACTGTAAGTAGCCAATAGTAGCAAGGATAGTAGTCGCGTCGTCGCATCGTTTCGGTGCGGACTCAGAAGGCGGGCTGGCTAGGCGTGCTGCTGCGACCATGGATCACGTTTACTCAGTTCTGAAGCGATTTCCGAGCTCCGTGTCGCCAAGCACAGAATGGTAAGGTTATGTCACTGTCTTCCACTGTAGTACTTAGTATTGCCATGTCGGCCGACACGGCGATTGGGGCCTGAACCCATGGAAAGGCTGACGGTCTCTTGACAATGTTCTCTACACTAGGCTCACGGAAAGCAAGACTGTCTGCTCCGTTTCGAGCCACAATACACTGGCATTCACGTCGTCGTCAGACGTCCACGAACCTGTCGGAAAAATCACATGCTTTCATGTTTTCGTCGTCGACCTCAACATGCCTTGGGATGCGTACAAGTAAGTTTGCAACAGCGTGCTTGTCATTTTCGGCGCCTCGCTGTCCGCGTGCCCCGTTTCGGTATTCAGCACTTGAACATCGTGCATTTTGATTATGGCACATGCTTGTTGTTGTTGCGACTGTAGGAAGAAGGAAAAGAAAATGAACGGGCCTGCTACTGGCTCTGTTGTTCTTGTGGCTGTAGGAAGATGGAAAAGAAAATGCACGGGCCTGCTACTGACTCTGTAGCTGAGCCGCCACCGCTGCCTTGTACGGACAGAAGAGAGAACAACAGTAGCCGTCGTCCACCACCGTAGCGGTGGCGGGTGCAGTGACGGCCTACAACAGATAAAAATTCGGTAGCAGGCTAGCCTCCGCTGCAAGCGGCGGTGACCCACCTGTCCCAGCCCCATCAGGGGTAGGATCTCTTTACTGGCTCTGTAGCTGAGCCACCTCCGCTGCCTCGTGCGGACACGTTAAAGAATCTCAGGTGGTTGAAATTTCCGGAGTCCTCCACTACGGCGTCTCTCATAGCCTGAGTCGCCCGGCGTCTCTCATAGCCTGAGTCGCTTTGAGACGTTAAACACCACAAACCAACCAACCAGAAGAGAAAATAGAGAAGAAAGGAAAAGAAAAGGGAGAGAAAGACGCGCGCCGCAACAGCCGTCGTTCACTACAGAAGTAGGTACAGTGACGACCTACAACAGATAAAAATTCTGTGGCAGGCTAGCCCCCGCCGCAAGCGGCAGTGATCTACCAGTCCCAGTCCTGTAGGGCCAGGAGCAGCCACCCTCCCTCAACCCAGTTCCATCTTTATCCACCAAAGTAGTTAGTTGCACTCGCGTCTGGCATCCCGTTAATTGTATTATAATAATAATTGGTTCACGGAAAAGGAAAGGAGCAGTATCTGTTACACTTGTTATGTAGACACCTGAACCGCACCCTAAAGGAAGGGAGAAAGCTGGGAGTGAAAGTGGAAATAGAGAAAAAGGAGCCGTAGTGGAGGGCTGTGGTGTAATATCGACCACCTGGGAATCTTTAATGTGCACTGACATCGCACAGCACACGGACGCTTCTCCGTATCACCTCCATCGAAACGCAGTCGGCGACGGTCGGTATCGAACTAGGAAACTCCGGCACAGTAGTTGGGCATCTTAACCACTGTACCACCACGGCAGGCTGTTAATTGTACTCGTGTTTTAATTTACAGAGTCATGACGCATTCCGAAGAGATCACCTGCATTGAGTGGGATGTCGGTGCATCGAAATTACTCATTACAGATGCCGTTGGCCAAATACAATTATGGACAATGAAGGTGTGTTTTTGATACTTTAGCTGGGAAATGTTTTGCTTGGATATGTATCTCGCTCATCACTTTACTCGCTCTTTTGTAGAATTACTTGTTAAATGACTGGACTATGATCGCTTCCACTTCGTTCCCTGGTGAATACATTCTAACAGGTGCCTGGTTCCACAATGGAAAAAAGGTTTGTAGCAAAGTTCTTTCTTGGTTAAAAGTTTTGTTTAGTGCATGTTTGAAACGAGGTGCCCAAATAAATTTTTGTGGAGCCCCTTACTACAGTGTGCCACAGCAACCTCGCTTGCAGTATGGTTGCGCAGTGAGAGACGTGAAAGCAGTCTAATATTTGTGTTATCAAAGGTTTCAGTTATCAAAGTTGCCCACATATTTGGCTGCAGCATTGTATGCAGAAACGGTGACAAATGTTTTTCTTTATTTGCGCATTGCTTCAGTGCCTTTAAATGCATGCCCGTTCTCGTTATTTCAGATTGGATTGAACATGGAGAAGAAAGACAGTGCTTTGTACCTGGAAAAGTATGTGCACGTACGATTTGGCCCTTCAGTTCGGCAGGTTGGCGGGAAACCAAGTGAAGGCTGCATTGCGGTGACTAGCTCTGGGCTGGTATGGCTTACTCAATAGTTGCCAATATTTTTGCATTCTTTTAGTTCCTGTATCTCTGATTTGGCTTTGTCACTTGCTTTATTTGGTTATGTTCATATTGGTGAGTGCTTGTTAAGTGCTAATATTTAGCCTTAAGTTTGGGGTGCATTAGCTGCTCTCATCTTTTAGGATTTCCACACATCATAATTTGTTATGCTCACTGTGCTCAAGATGAATTTGGAGTGCTGTGTACATGAGCAGTGTTCCCTGTCTTTCAGGTGTGTGTCGTGATATTGCAGTCTGATGAGACTGTGATAACTGGCACAGAAATTTTGGGCCAGTACAGAAGCCGGCTTAAAGTTGTCGATCTTTGCTATGGAAAAAGTGAGTTTATTGCCAACCTGATTGTCTTCTACACATACAATGTGGCATGTGGTGCAGTTACTTAAAATTATTTGTAATGTTTTGGCTTCTGAATTGGTAATATTTCAAGTATTTTTTTAAAAAGGGCTAAGTGAACTAAGAATGGTGAACTCTTCTGACCCTTAGACACCACATTTTGTGGTAATTAAGGCCAGTGGTGTGAAGTACGGGTACAAAAGAGGTTCATGGGAGTTACGGTCTCTGGTTTCGGCCTTATCAGAGTCAAGAAGAGGATAGAGGTATCGAAGTTAGCGTAAGCAGGTACTTTGGAAGCATGGGGCAAATGGCCCATTTATTTTTGACACATTTAATTATTACTTTTCTTCGTGAAGCAAGAAGTCTTTAGGAAGAGACACGACTCTCTCCCGTGACCAGAAAAAGTCACAGGCACTGCCTGTTTCCTATGGCTGCTGTCAGATGCCTCCCTAGTCGCATTCCCCACGGATGGTGTGCACTTAATTCGGCATGCATTTTCGTGCTTTCCTGGCAGAGTATTCCACATGTGTGGCCAACGTTTCCTCCACAGTAATGTCACATTGCTGTCTCCTACCATACGTTCAAATGCGGGTTCATAATATGCGAGGAAACTACTTCCAAATTCTATCCCTTGATGGGCCATTGCAGTACAGGATGCCTACCCTGTTTTTTTGGAATGCTTACTATATATGACTTTCATCATGTGAGAAATTGCCTGAGCCTTCTTCAAATGACCTCTGTTGAAGAAAATTTGCTGCAAGCACTTAAAGTGTGAAATATTTTTGCTCTGTGCACTTACCTTTAGTTATATAGGGACATGAGAGACACATATTCAATGCTTTGCTGAAAACGATGTGGCTGTCGTATATAGCATATATAATGTAAAGCAAAAAATAGGAGTTTGGTTCTCAGAGGACTGCGGCCTGGTGCTTAGCATGTCGAATAAAGTGGTTCCAGTGCTAGAGCCTGTGCCCAAATTCTGCTGCAAGCACCATGGAATCGACCATTACATTTTACGATTTCTGATTTCTTTTCTGATAGGGAGATGAAAAGAGGCTAAAACAACCTCCTTTGCTGCTGCTAGCCGCAAGCAAGGGTGCAGCAAGAGAGAGTGAAAGCAGTGATCGAGTCATGCGTCGACCTATTGGAGAGGCAACGGCACAAGTCCCTGAACATGACGCTCCGTAGCAGAAACGTCGACATAATAAAAATAAAAACCTGCAAGCCTGCGGCAGAAAGTAGAACAATCCTTGAGCCCGTAACCGCATACACGCGCTGCTAAACGCGCACGTCGCATGATCACTTAGCGAGATTGAGTAGTGTTCTAGGACACCACGCAGTAGTGCCATGTGCTAAGAGCATAGAAAACCTGCGTGTTTTCCCTGTCCACCATGACATTCGCTGGTCACCTGCGTCAGGCACGTGCGCCTGAAGTTGGGCCTCTTAAAATCTTCTACCTTCATGCTTTTTCTAGGCCTTATAAATAATATGTATAGTATAGCTGGGACGGTTATACAGATTGGTTTTGTTTGGTTTGCGGGGTTTACCTTCCCAAAGCAACTCAGGCTGTGAGAGACGCCGTAGTGGAGAACTCCGGAAATTTCTATCACCAGGAGATCTTTAACGTGCACTGACATTGCACATCACATGGGTGCCTTGCTTTTTGCCTCCATCGAAAAGTGGGCGCCGAGGCCATGATTTGATCCCACATCCTTGGGAACTGTAGTCGAGCGCCGGAACCACTGCGCTGCCCCGGCGGGTTGTTATACAGATTGACACATTGTTGTGTCTTATGCAGTGAGTGTCTGTTGATCACGTTTCTTTACAATTTTAACGGGTGCTGCATTGTTTCAGATGGTGACTTCCTTGTCGTTACGAGTGATGGACTGGTGCAGTCATCCGTGCACTGCTATCGCATAGCATTGAAACTGAACCAAGGTATGATTTTATCATAATGCTTGCTTTTGGCATTTAAGATACTGAACATCACTAATGTTAAATATCTGCAGATAAATGTGTCATCACTTGCCACCCCTTCTCAAGTTTCTACCTCAATTGTCACATTTCTGCTCAGTCCCGTGAAAAGCCACGTAAGTAGTCCTAGCGAAAGGTGAAGCTCGTGTACAGCAATACTGAGCCTAAAAAGCAGCAATAATTTTTGGCACAAAATCTTTGTTTCAGCTCACACTCGTGTAACACACCTGAATTTTGTCCTGCGAGAAGCAGCAGATGCAGTGGCAGTGTCGGTTTCAGGTCAGTTCTGCCTTTTTGCAGGCCATGGTCTTTTCACCAGCGGCTGCCCTCTCCGCCTTTTTCTTTCATTAAATACCTTTCACTCTCCCTTTTCGCACCTGCAGAAAGTGAGGCAAAAAAACTGTATAGTGGCAACACTTGGGTTTTTCATCTGGTTGCGGTTGTTCACTGGACGTATGCGCATTGAATATAATACTTGAGGGTACATTTTTCCAGTTTAATGGGCCTAGTTTTCATACTTGCAGTGATGGACTGCAAAAGTTGTTTCTTTTGCTACAGCCTGTTTCTTGGCATTGTGCAGTGTAGCTTCTGGGCCTTGGCAAGTTAGTATTTAAAGCCGGGCTTCTATCTCGGTGAGTTAAGGTATTTTGCTGAGCGCATCCTCTCTCCTGAATCCCTTTTGGCATGAGCTAGGGTTTGACTTGCTGTTGTGTTGATGCCCTTGTCTGCAGGCTCGTTCCTTGTAGTTGTTTGTTTTAGCTTCTGGCTCCTAACTGGAGTAACTGGCCTGTTGCTGAGGAAATATGTGTCGGATTTGCCTTCTCGGGTCTATTGTGGTAGTATGTCATCCATAGTGTGGTTCAAAAAGCTGTGGCTTTTTAACCAACTCATGCTCTCGCGTTACTGCTAGCCATGCTGATCTTTGTTTTTAAGACTAGTGGAATGTATTTGCATTGGTCAGTGATAAAATTTCTTACAGGTTCTGCTGGCAGCACAATTGAGCTGTGGGAGCTGAGAGAGAAGCCAGTGCGGTTCCATAAGATGTTCCACACACCCTCAGTTGACACTTCGACCAAGACTGTTGTAAGGACATTTGAATTGTTCTGTTTTCACTATGTATCCATTATGCAGGGACTTGCGTTTTGAGGGGCAGAAGGGAGGGTGGGAGGGGAGGGGACTTTTAGTTTTTGTGCAAACTACTTGCCTATCAGAGTGCAAATGCCACTCACCATGTAGCATGTTATGGCCTACGTTTTTTGAGCAGTGATATACCTTTCGCGTTCACTAGGATTATCTGTAATGAATAAAAAACTGGTGACACCTGCCAGTGCAGTTTCTGAAAAGGCAGGCTGAGTAGTTGAAAAAACGGGCGGCGCTTCCTGTCAGTTGGTGATGCTACCGGCTGCGGGCTCGGCAGGTTTGCAGTTTGTTGAGGAGGCCATTTCCTCTGCTTTACAAACCCAAATGACCCATGAAAAGCTATTTACTAAAACTGGAAAACGCACTGGAGTAACAGGTATCCCATCAGTCTGCTCCACAACGCGAGAATTTTTAAACTAGCTTCATTAGCACCGAACATATGTGCAATCGAAAATGATGCTCCTCCTCTCCCCCCCCTCAACTCAGGTCATGCCAGTGCTCAAGAAAAAAAGAAAAGTCGTGATGGCGCCCCACCACGCTCTGTACCAAAAGTGAAACTTGAGAGTGTCCAACGAACGGGCACGCCCAGTAGCCCCACTGATGTCAGTGGGGAGGTTTACACACATAAATACGTTTCTCAAATTGAATGGGAGCGGTTGCAGGAACACTTCCAAAAAATTATTTGACTTATCGGCTCCATGCAAGGCTACCGAATTCGACTCGAATACTCACCAACACAACTTTCATGGGCTTTTTCCATTAGAATTTTAATGCAGGTAGCATTTCAGGAACCTTTACAAGAGAAAGAGCTTTCGCTCATCTGACTAAAACGTCGACAAAATGTAACAGTAACCTTCAGCACAAGTTCCCAACTTGCTCGCCCATTGAGTGCTTTAGTCGCTTCGTCTGTGAGTGAGAGCAGCTTGTCAGATGAACTGCTTGGCTCGCATCTGTGACAACTGTACTCGTAGTGTACAGCTGTTATCTTCAATTGCAGACTATGCAGGCAAGTACTGATGTTAAATATGATGTTAAATAACATCTTAAATAACATAGACCATAATGTGGTATCTCGAGAGCGATGTGTACCCTCCACTAAGTTAGTAGTTTGCGCGCAAGAATCTTTGAAAGTCCGGCCTCCAAATATAGAAGTCCCTGTAACTTTGTACACTCCTTAGTCTGGTGCGATGAAGATATTTGTAGATGGCAACTCATGAGCGAGTGAAATTGGTTACATTCTACACTATTCGTCAAAGTTCTTGGGGCAATAAAAATAAGAAGCTTGGAAAAGTACTGGTTGTGAGCATTGAAGTTTGCATATTACCCCTTTGATGCCCGAATCTCTTCAAAAAATACTTTCTCTTGTGATCAAATTACTTTGATTTTGAACAAATAACATCAGTAACGACAGGAAAGAAAGGAAAAATATTACAGACAGCATTTGGTTACAGTAATATTTAAAAAGGCAAAAATGTTAAGTATTTCTGAAGGCTTGCCTGAAGATGAGTTATTATCCGATTCAGACTCTGAGCATGGAGCTGGTAGAAGCTTTACTGCTAGTGTCAAGCGAAAAGATATTGCATGTGGCCGTGATGGCATGCAACTAGGCATCTGAACAACTTGAGGAAAACTCAGTAGACCTGGAGAGTAATGATGCCCTATGAGCTTCTGTAACAAAGTAAAAAGCAATAATAATCATAGAATTCGGCATTCATGGGCGTTTGCAGTAGAGTGCTAGTAAAGATAAAAATCAATTTTCGCGTGCCTTCTTTGCAATCACCTGGAGATAAATCGTGCAGAGAAACAAGCTACTAAAGCAGTGTCCCTGTAAACCGGGTGTTGCACTGAAGATCAAAATCAGTTGTCTTTCTCTCCGTAAGACGGTGTCAGACACATCTTTTCAAATGCCTCTTGTAAATCCTACTTAGTGGCAGCACCTCCCTGTGAGCACACACCTTTGGTAGGGCACAAAATTTCAAACCGCACTGTTTTTGTACAGCAAAAAACCATGCTGGGTGGAAATCTGCCTCCGTGGATGAAACCATTAAAGGGTTTTAAAATATGTTTCCGAAGTTTTTGTGAGTGACCTGCTATTGTAACTTGACAGCCAACTCTTCCTTTTCTTCTTGTGTGCAATTTTAGTTATGCATCTACCTATATCTAAACTAGACATATACAGGGTCATCTACTTCTAACAATAACACGGTCACTGCCTTCAAAGCGCCATTGCGTCCGACCTGGCCACACAATAAAGCATAGTGGCAGGCCATGTGAAGCACCATGCCCAGGTCCTTCTATGCTTGCATCACTTTGCACCGATACGCACCTGTGTTGGGTGCAGAGTTGCTCTAAAAGCACTGACCGTGTTATACAGTTGAACCCCGTTATAAGAGGCATGGATGTAAGAGACAATCGGGTATAGGAGACACTCTTCACCCACTTGGTTGGTTGCCCTATCTCTCCCATTAATTTGACCTCTTTTGTAACGGACATCGGACATCGAAGACATTTGGTTATAAAGGACAAGTTATCCTTGCATTCTGGTCAACACTCTCGCTTGTAGCAGCCATTTTAACCTTCGATGCAGTGCCATCGGTCGCTAATCGCAGTTGCGCCCATTGTGGAAGCAAAGGGGGACGATAGAAGTGCGCAGTCACTATTTATTATAACTTCAGCAAAGCCAGAGTGGGTAGGTCAGCTATAAAATACCGACGAGAAGCCCCTGCAATGGGAATGTAACATAGGAAAGCACTTCAAACTTACCGCCAAGGGTACGAGTGCGACCGCACGTGCGGGAGTCTGCCCGAGGCAGCAATACCGGGAGCGTGAGGTGGGCACTCTCGTTCGCACAGCTCCCAATCAAGAATCGCAGGTGTCCTGTCCCTACTAAAAGTATTTACTTTGAAATAAGGGCTGATCAGAGAATAAAAACATGGTACCCTGCTTATAAGAGACCTCTCATATAAGAGACAAAAACTGCTCTCCCGTACGTGTCTCTTATAAAGGGGTTCAACCCCTCTACATACATAAGTCAAGCTTTTGATTGTGATAGGAGTATAGGTAATGAGACATTTTAATAGTCTATTATTACAGGTAGTTTAAATGAATAGAGGAGCTCCTTTTCTAGAATAGAGCATTGAAAATAAACATGTACCTAATTTTTTATTACTTGTCATTTATTAGGTATGTTTCCTTGGGGCCTATTGAGCCTTATGTAGGGGAGGGAGAAGGGGGATTTTGTGCATAACAGTGACTAATTAATAAAGTAATTATGTTTAGGGAAAAGTGCTTGATGCAACAGACTGTGTTTAGATGACAAAAGAGTGTACTGAATAGTTGTGAAGCTTTCTAAGCTTCTGTTGTCATCTACGTACTATTCGTGTAAAGCATGGTAAGGTGAATGCATGCAGTGGCAGCTGTGAAATCTGTGTGAAAATAATAAAAAACTGCACTGAGTGCCTGAACATACTGTGCTGGTAATTTTTTGAACTGACTGCATGAAATTAACAGACGACCTGTGCATTGAGTAAGCATGGAATTGAGGCTAAATCATTGTCACCACTATCCTTGTCAGTCCACGTGCTTTCATCACATCTGTTGCTCACACAGGTTGTTGTCACATTGTTCAAGCAGTTGTTTTTAGGTTAACTCTATCAAAGCAAGGTAACATAACAAGCCTAGTTAGTGCAGTGTTCCATGAGATGGTGTATGCTGCCCATCATTTGTTTAGCGAAATTGCAACAACAGGTATCTTGTAGGCAATAAAAAAAGAAAGTAGTGAGCATATATATCTGTTGTGTGAAAGGTAGATGCATTTTTGAATGCAGCTCATTTTGAACAGATAAAATGTGCAACTTTGTGTCGCATAATGCACTAATTGACCATTTGCGAAAAAGCGAGTGCTAAATGGGAAGCTTCGCCAGCGCTTTTGGTTGGAGAGAGATTCTGGAGCTAACATGTGTATGGCAGCATTCAGCTATAGTTCAGCGGTTCACATAGGATTGAATCGTTGCTCTAGTGTTGTTGTTTTGTACAAAATATGTATGCTGGCAAAAGAGGATGATATAGAAGAATAATATCTCATCTTCGTGTTTAGAAACGATGTGGAGCATAGACTTTTCGCATTGTAGCCTGAAGAATGACCACGTATGGGTAATATATACGTGTACTTTGTTACCTTAACTGTTCGCCAGCTGCGTCGCGGCTGATGCTTAAAGAAGGAAGGTCATGTCAAAAAATTGGAGATGAATCTTCATATCGCTGCCTAAGAAGTAAGTTTCTGTGAGAGTGGCGTGCGCACCTGTCTCTCTTCTGCAGAATGCTGAATGACCAAATGAACATGTATTCTATGGGCATTTATGCACTGACTATTGTAACAGACTAATGAGATGTACTTTTGTGATATGCGCAGATGTTTATGTCTACGCTATCTTGATAGGGCAGGAGTTCCTGCTAACATCGTAAAGGACCGTCTAACGTTAGCCACACTTTACTGATCAGTTAATGACCCATTGTAGAGTGGCTTGTTGAGCGAGTTGGTTGAACATTATTTTAAAACAGCGCTAGAACACGGACAGATAGAAAAAGATAATCACACATTGTATCAGTGTAATCTGTGGTTGTCTATTTCTATCTGTGTTTTAGCACTGTTTTAAAATAAAGATCCGGTGTACTATCTCAACCATGCTCGCGCTGATTCGGGAGAGCTTCACATAGTGATGGGCGGTTTGCTGCAGCTTTCTGGGGCTGCAGTCTGCCGTGCTCCAACTGTTCAGATTGCACACCTTAATTGCTATTGTCGCATTTGCATTAAAAGTTCGTACTACTATATAAAATTCAGTTTTCTCAGAATTCGTATGTTTGTTGATGGTAGAACTCTCATAGAGCCGTGATGTGTGCATTTGGTAGCAAGCACGAAATACAGCAAGGACGGCCATTTTGTAATGGGCTGGACGTGCAGAGCTGGCCCCATCAAGGGCCTCATCTTTTTTGCATTGTGTATTTCGTGGCCTTCATTATCTATGCACAACACAACACACATTATATATACGTCAAGTGTCGCCATTGCAAGGCGTTTGTGTAGCTTGTATAGAGACGCATTGTAGTTAAATGGCTCTCCTGAGGCTTTGTATACAATAGTGAAGAATACTGAATTTCCTTGCTCTTTATTCAAGGATTAGCAAAATGTGCCAGCATGTGGCAGTGCTGCTGTTCACATTACCGCTGCACTACAGTGCAAGAATGCGTGGCTAGGCAGCGCTGGGCTGGGTCATGTTTTCCAACCAAAACCAAATGGCCTACAGAGGGTGCTAGTTGTGCCTTTGTCGCGCATGCGCAGAAGCTTTTCTGCAAATGGTCCATTACTTTAAGCAAGCTGTTCCTACATTTGGCATCATTATATAAGTAGATTACAGTGCACCAACTATGTGTAGCTGTACCCAGTGTGGCCTGTCATGCACTATACTACTGCAGTGCAGTTTGCTCTTTGTAACAACTCAGTGTGCATGTTTCAGTTGACGGCTAGGTTCGGGACCTTTCACACCAGCTCTGGATTTCTACTGCTTCCTTGGAGGAAACTTTATCCATGTAATACTGCCCAGGGATTTTGCCTCTAAGCCCCGTAACTAAGCTCATTGCGCATCTATAGCATTCAAAATCTCGTAGATCACACATCTCGTCCTCATTCTTCTCTAGCTTACCTATATATTTCGGTATCTCTTCCAGGGGCTTCGTCACAGGGCTTAGAAGTGAACCCGTTGGACCATATATTTTTGACAAAGGCTGTACATGTGTACAGTATGTGATGCTGTGAAAACGTTGCAGTATTGTGCGGTTGACAAATTTACATAATTTTTTTTTCATTTCCTTGGAATTTTATTGTGTACGATGCCTTCTCGCAGGGCTGGCAGCACCATGCGTCCACCTCATACAGCTCTCCTGTGATGGCTCTGTGCACCCCTCGTCTATCCATCTACGACATGAGCCCTCCTCCTTCATACATCATAGCTGCTTACAAGGACAATGTCATCAAATGCTTTTCAAGGTGAGCGGTTTATTTACGCATTGAATAAGAGATCATTCAATTGTTCGTGCATGTCTCTATTGCCTGTGCTATGATTAGCCTGCTATCTGGCAGTTGTCTCAGCCAAGACGTTGTGAGGTGGTGAGATATTTAGGGTAGCACTTTTATCAATGAGGGTTTATAAAACTTGATACGGTGTGACCGAAGTGCACTCTTAGTCTAATGATGAAAATGTATTAAGTAAGTATATTGTTGTGAAGAAGAATATCGGCGGTGGCGCGAGAGGAGCCCTCACGCTAGGCCAGACATTAAATCATCGTTCATCCTGTCGCCATGTTGTGCCATCTCTTTGCTTGTCACCACGTAACATTTTGGTTGGAGGTACGGCATACGTCATCCCCATCCTTTCCTTGGAGCATCGACGCCATCTGTAAGCCGAGACCATCGACTGAGAGCCCTGGGACATCGCCGAGCAGCTTCGCCCCAGCCCTTCCTGCCCAAACCCGATCAACTACCACCGCTCAGCCCCCAGCTCAGATCTGAAGATAAGGAGAATAGACACACCAACCAGACCCGAGACGAAGGACTCAAAAGACCCAAAGGACCCAAAGGAACCGGACATGTAAACGCAACCCCCGCCCAACCGCTCGTCGTGACCTCGAGCCCTCGGTCCCATGGACTCTGGTGATGGATGGTTGAACAGCTTCAGGGGAGGCGGATCACCCAAGCATCATCGTGTTCGTCATTGGAGTGGCAAGCGCATCATTCTTTTCTATCTTTTCTTGAACATCTGCACCATCACGTCACCATCAACATCAACGAAACGATCGGGACGATCGCTTGGTGGCCCCGGGAAGTGTTGCGAAGAAGATCGGCAGTGGCGCGAGAGGAGCCCTCGCGCTAGGCCAGATATTAAATCGTTCATCCTGTCGCCATGTTGTGCCATCTCTTTGCTTGTCACCACTTAACAATATTCACTGCCATCTTTCAGTATCCAGCTTACTGCTTATAAATAAAGAAGTAAAGCCAACTTGTTTGTGAATTCGTACTCCTGTTTTCAATGCTTTTCACTAAATTTTGTTGTCTTCTTGGTTGAGATAATTAGTCAGTTTTTGTACACTGTGATGCTGTTTATGAAGACAACTGGGCTTTCTATGGTGTCTGCTTTCTATCGAGTGGGTAGCTCTGATGAAATGATTTCAGTCGTGATTTCTTGCACTAATAATGGCTTGCTAGATGCGAAAGGAGAGGCGAAAGGAGGTAATTTTGACTGGCATATAGCACTGTTTCACAGTGGGTTTAAAAATCTAAGCTGCAAACCTAGCGCACATTTTTTTCAGATGTTAGAAATGGGCTACGAGTTATTTATATTATGTGGCTTTCTTTGTATAAGTGCTGCCAATGTCCAGGATGTTGCATGGCAGAGGGGTTCTGCAGCATAATTTAAGTGCATTGTTTCGCTCGTTTGTTGCAATTGGGTTACGGGAATGCTGTTTCCACCAGTCGTAACATGCATATTTCGGTATCTGATATCTTAATTTGCTCGAGAACCAAAATCATGATACTGACGGTGTTTCGGCTCACAGTGGTGGTTCTTTGCAGTGGATATGACTTCAACTGGTGGGCATTCGATGATTGGATACATAGCCAACGCACTGCAGATTGTGTCCATTCGGAAAAATATATTATGTTGCGTTGTTTTATTTCATATTAAGTGAATGAATCCAACATGTTTGGTTTATATAAGGGCGCTGCAAAGCAAGTGACATAAAAAGCGCTAACAGAGGTGCTCGTTATTACTTTTGCATTAAAGAATTTCACAACCTATACATATGGACAGCTAGCTACCTGTGGCTATGCAGCCAGAGATGGGCAAGAAAGAATTGAACAACCTCGCCAGTCGCTTCTCACTGTTGTGTGATGCCTGCGGATGAAGAGAAAGGGGCGGTCAAGGAGCGGTCTCATGAGAAAAGCACAATTTTTGGGGGCGCATGGTGATCAAGGAATTTCTCCTTCCACTGCCTGCTTCCAGTCTTCCTGTTCCTCATTCTATTTCTGCGAGGCACCCATGCGGTCTTAGCCATGAAAGAAAGGTCATCTTTAGCAAAAACATGTTATAGCGACTGCGAAACCATGGAAACTTCCACAACATTGTAGTGACGTGCTCATGTGGGCTGTTTCGATTGATTAGGTCCCACCAAATGTCGTCATTAAGCGAGTGAAATGGGAAAGAGAAAGACAGGGAAAATAGAGCCAAGTGCAATTTTCAGTTTGCTTGTATTTTGAAATTTATTTCCATAACTCACGTTTCAATGTACCGATTCCTGTAATTATTTTTGAGCCAGTATCTGCATGACGTAAAGGATTAATATAAAGCATAGCAGACTATGTTGTGAAAGGGGGGGGGGGAGGGGGGGTATGGGGGCTTTAAGGAAAAACCTTGGCACTACATATCTTTGTTGTCTGCACCTGGTTGGTGTTGCTGAATAGCATTATTTGCAGTAATTGTGGCAGAAATAAAAAGTACATACAAATATTTGTTGCAGAACTCTTGCAGCAATATTTGGAAGATAAATAGTATTTCATTTGCATAGGCTTTTCAGGTATTTGGAAAAGGAACATAGATTACATTGAGGCTTCATAGTTTTAGTGTTTTTTTTATATCTTTATTTAACACCTTATGTCTGAGGTTTAATAGCAAATTGCGGGGAAAATGAGGGGCTTTGTTATGACATACTTAAGAAAGGAGCTGACAGCCACTGACACAAAGCAAAGCACAGGAGGCATTTTTTTTTTTGGTGGTGATGGGTGTAATTATTATTATGCATTCAACACACAGTCTCTTTGAGGTTTAGTTTCTTACGCTTTCATGTTCTTATTGTACAGGGAGTACCTGAACTACCTGTGCTGCATCAACATCAATGCTGCTTCTCATCGACGAGATGACCACGGTGGGTTTCAGTCTCTGCATTTGTAACCACAGAAAGCTACAACAGTTTAATTTGTTCAGCCACACACATAGGACATGGCATCTGGGTGTCGGTTATCTTCCTTTGTGGAGTTACATTTTATGAAAGCATACGAGATCTGAGCGTCTACAAGGCGGACACACGTGGCTCAGGACAGGGCTGATCGAGGATCGGTGGGAGAAGTCACTCCTGTGGTGAATGTTGCCTGGCTGTTGATGATCACAATAGCAAGAGCAATGATTTGAGACATCTTGCTGATATTGTATTTACCGTATTTACTCGCATAATGCTCGCACTCGTGTAATGCTCAGACCCCTCACATTGGGCGTCAAAAATTTCAATTTTTTTTCTCTTGCATAATCATAGCATCACCATTATTACCATGACGAGAGTTGTCTGCTATTAGTAGTAAGCACCATCCTTGGAGCGCTACTGAATCTAGCTGGCCTTGTTGTGTGCGCGCGCTACCAGGCGGCGAGAGTGTGCTCGAGTAGATCATTATCATCATCGTAGGTTATACTCGTCATTTCTTTTTACCTCCATGACGCTTGTAGTCATCGTCGTCATTTTGAGAGGTGCCTCCATGTCTCATTGGCATTGTTCCTTTATTCCGTCAGTGTTACTCGCTTTGTTCCACCGTTTGCAGTGTTCTTGGTGACACATCGCGATGGGGCGGTACGCAAGCTATACAGCTGCTTTTAAGCTGAAAGCTTTCGAGTACGCGCTACGGCATAGCAACCGCACTGCCAGCAGGCACTTCAGCGTCGAGTTCTGCACAGTACGTTACTGGAGACAGCGATTGCAGTGTCGACACTGACTCGAATCAAGTTTCTGATCAAGAGTAGAACTGTATGGTCTGCTGTGAATATTATACAGTAAAACCTCGCTTATCCGGATTTCATTAACTCAAAAATTCAATTAACTCGGACTCGCTGCGCGGGCCCGGCAAGACTGTGCATAGTTCAATGGCGGCAGACTCTCATTAATTCGGAGAACTTCGAGGATGAGGGCTACAGACTTTCCTGTGTTACCGTGCGATACAGCATGGATGTGCATCCACAGTGGGCGCGCAGCGGGAAACCTACGCCAGGCGAGTCGGTCTGCACGCTGCTCGGTAAAAACGAAAACCAGCGGCAGAAAAAAAAAAAAAAAGCTGAAGGGCACGAAATGTGGTGATGATAGCGGATCACATGTGCAGTGGCTAGGTGGCGCCAGTGACCGCGCGCTTCAAAGGGAGAGGCTGTATCATCATCATCGTCAGAGTGGCGAGACTATTTTGCGGTCTAATGAATATCTATGAAATGACTGCCACCGCTGTTCCATGGCTGCGATGACTGCACTGACTGCACACATCATTTCTTCTTCATGGCAAGTTCTGCTTGAAAGTAATGTTTTGGTTATGTTTACAATAGCTGGCCTAAGAATCTTGATTCACACCTATTTAAATTTGCTTTTAGTGCTCCAAAACATTTCCTAGAAAATTCTCCCCACATAATTATCGCACCCCCAACTTCGCATCAATTTTCCGCAAAAAAAAGTGTGAGCATTATGCATGTAAATACGGTAATGTTTAAAGGTGCAATGCTTGACTGGGTAGCTTAGGAGTTAAAGGCATGTTAAAGGGGCAGAGATTTGAAAAGAGTGCACATGAGATTGACTAAAATCAGATTTTAAAAGTGCATTATTTTGCTATGAAAGTAGTGCCAGCCAGAGTTGCTTACTCAAACATAGAAAACTTGCAACAGGAAGCCCCAAAACCTGCTAGAAACGGCTGAATTTAATATTTGCGTCAAAAAGCTGGCTTTCACGAATGTTATTCTGCTATTCAGTGCGTAAACAACCTAAATATTGATAAGAAGCAGATATTTGCCCTTTAGCTTGAAACTTCGGACTACAAATAGATTATTCTCAAGCATATGCTACCTGCCTTCTGTAGGCTTAAATTAAAGTTGCAAAAGAGCTTATATTTTTATTCTGGCTATAAACTGCTGACTGTAGGCACTTTCACTCGCTAAAGGCATCGCTTCCTTCATATTGGTTTGCCGAGCACACTGCAGGCGATTGTGCGCTACGTTGGTTCTAGGCAGGATTCCAGCGCCTCTGCAAATGTTTACCTCCATACTGAGCCAAGCTCTTGGATTGCATTTTCGAGCAGTTGGTATCCTGAGCTGCACTTAGTCTTCCTTAAGTGTTTGGCTCAAATAGTCATGAAGGGATTTGTCACCTGTGTTCACATTAGATTTACCTTTAGTTTATTAGCTCTGCTGCTCCCTTGTGTTACTGTCGCATTATTCTGCGAATAGTAAATAAATAGCTGCCATTGTAGCAATGAAATGAATTTACCACTTAGAAACAGCGTGCACCATGTGAAGGAAAGGTGCAGTATCTGTTACAGTACCTGTTACAGTATCCGTTACAGTATCTGTTGCGGTATCCGTTACAGTATCTGTTGCGGTATCCGTTACAGTATCTGTCACAGTATCTGTCACACTTCTGAGTGGACACCTGAACTATGCTTTAAGGGAAGGGAGGAAGGCAGGAGTGTAATAAGGGAAAGAGATGCCCTAGGGGGGCCTGTGGAATAATATAAACTATCTGGGGATCTTTAATGTGTGCTGACTGCACAGCACGCAGACACCTTTGCGTTTGGGGGCTGATGGTGTGATTTCATTGCTGGTTAAAGATCCCCATGTGATATAAACTATTCTGGAGCCCTCCACTACAGCAGCCCTTTCTCTCTCCTTTCATTCCCTCCTTCCTCCCATTACTTAGGTTCTCTCTGATGAGGTGTGCTCTGTGATATCAGTGCACGTTCAAGGAACCCCTGGTGGTCGAAATTTCTGGAGCCCTGCACTACGGCGTCTCTAATAGCTCGAGTCGCTTTGGTGTGTTAAACCAGTTAAACCACATACCAGACCACACTATCTGGTTTTCTTTTTATGTTTGGTAATGTTCAGTTGACTGAATATGCGCCCATCCGTTGTGCCCCAGAAGTGCCCCTGTAGTTGTTCACTTGATCCCACTACATCGCAGGAAAAAAACGTATATGATCCAAACTGCCTAATATTAAACAAATTAACTGTTGAATGAAGTACAAAGGCATTTAAAATTGAGACACCGCATTAGCGGTATCTTACGGGAAGAGGTTTATCAACATACGGGAAGAGGTTTATCAACAGATTTGATTCGCAAAAGGAATGACCAGCCGGGATCTCTTCCTTAATTGTGTCAGGATGCTTTGCCCCCTTATACAGTGACATGTGGAGAAGCCTTCACGATGGCTTTTACAGTTGCCGCGCTTTGGCTCTTGCTGCATGGGACCCGGCCGGCTCGTATGCAAGCAAGTGCAGTAAAGCTTGTTAATTTGAACTTCACCGGACCAGGGAAAAAAGTTAGAATTATTGAATGCCCCCCCCCCCCCCCCCCAAAAAAAAAAAATAAAAAAAAATGGGCAACCACTTGTATTATGGTAAATTTATCTCATTTACTTGCGTAACGACCTCCTCGCATAATGAACCCCCCACTTTTGGCATTGTGAATTTGAATAAAAAAAACGTTCGTTAGTGTGTACCTTCGTTTTCTGCTGTAATCGTCACATTCCAGTGTGCATATCTTGGCAGTGTGCCAAGATGCTGCGCAGCGATAACGCTACAGTGTGTTTCCCTTATCACGCTAGCTCTATCAGGAAAAAGGGACAAGAGGAAGGGTGGGGAGGGGCAACATGGCAGAGTGCCAGCACTCATCCGGTTGTGCAGGCCTCATTCTCACTTTATCATGTCGCGTTTGGGGCGGGCACCGTCCACTGCCACACCGGAACGCAGGATAACAAAAAAAAAAAAGTCGTTTGAAGCGAACAGGTGCTGAAAGCCGGCATCATGATCGCGGCTGATCGCGGGCTTTCGTTGATGACTTATGGGTGAAAGGATGAACGACTGCCACAAAAAAAAAAAAAAAAAAAAAAAAAGTTTTTCTCTTGTAAAGATTTGTTCTTTTGGGGGGAGGCGCTGCAGTCGCTTTGCAATCAACTCACGCCGGACCGGCGATTGTTTGGGCGCAATTCGCAGCGCGGCACGCTAGCACAGTTTTCCAACTGTCTTTAAGAACGTTGCCTCTGGTGCCGCCGGCCGCCGCGACGGTCATGGCGCATTTTCAAATTAACGAGCTTTTATTGCAGTTGTAATTATCAAATTGTGTTATGCTCATAAGGCACTGCAAAAGAAGCCACCGCGTTTGTCCTCATGAAGCCCTGTTTCCGCTTGAACGGGCACCTCGTATGTTGGCTCGTTGGCTTTCTTTGATGCTTCGCCCCGTAGCACCTCTGCACTGCAGGAAAGCAACTGTGGCGGGTGATCGCCGCTGATCAGTTTTTCACTTCGTGAGTGCTCGTTATCACATGCCCAGTTGATCGCAAAGCATATTATACGATCACAGTTTTTCAAAATATTGAACATAGTAACCGGGAGATCGTGTTATCCGGGAACATATTAACCGGGAGAAAAATAGTGCAACTCTATGGAGATGTTTTACTGCTTGGGATTTTGAACGTATGAAGCGGGAAATTGTATGAACCGGGAACGTATCAACGAGGTTCTATTAACGAGGTACATATGAACATAAGAGGTACTAACGAGGTACATAAGAAGCACTAACTGCCATAAAACAACCATTTGCATTTTGAACTTTCAGTACCTGGTCTCAAAACATAGGGCTCCCCAGCCACTCTTTTCTAAACCTTTGCATGCCCTTCACAAGTCCCAGCCCAGCGGAGTAGATGCCTGGCAATAGCAAAGTCGACAGTTACGTTAAAGAATGCCGCATAAATCTATTCAGGGTGTATTGGTCGTGTTCCGATATTCGCCACCTTGACATCTCAATGATATAATGCATTGCTTGAAGAAATGGGTGTAATTTTAAAGAACATCGACTATCCGAAGTATCCCAAACCACCAAAGAAAAAGTTACCAGGACCCAAAAACCACTAAAAATTCCGTTTCCCTTAATACAAATTTTTTTCACGTTAACGGTGTAAAAGCCCGTTAATTTTAGCGGCAAAACCGCTGACGCGTGAAAATTGGTGCCAATGTCACTGCCTGCCTAGAAATTAAGCACCCTTTAAAGTGCAGCCTCCAGCTTAAGCGAAGGGCTTCCACCATCATTCTAAGTTAGATGAAGAAATGCAGAACTGTGTTGGCTGTAAACGCCAACGAAGCTCTGTGTCGGGGCCCATATGTCCAGATTCTTGTCAGTGTGGGGCTCGGCTTAAGGGGTAATCCTGGCTGCTGATGTACGGCTTGTGTGCTGCCTGAAGTTTGCACCCAAGGGGTCAAGAAATGATAGATCGTCGCTTCTGTAGCGGTGCGGGTCAGAACATGAGTCTGTGATGCCCAGGAGGCCTTGACTGCTGGTGTCAGCACCGCACCCACCTGGATTCTCTGCAACACGCTACCTCCTCACGTTGATTTAGACTGCCGGGAAGCTTGCATTCACGCAGTGAAATTAAAGTACCGTAAAAACCCGCGTATAATACGAACCCGAATATAATACGAGGTGAAATTCTGGAGACGCGAAATGGAAAAAAAAAGTTTTTACCGCATATAATACGAGAGAGAAAAAACAAGACATTTATTGAAATAGGACCTCACACTTCAATCACTTTCATCTTCAGCAGCGCTTTCCTCGGAAATTTCTTTGTCGGACAAATCATCCCACAGGTACTCATCTTCTGTGCCATCGAGGGCGTTTGAGATGCCGCACTTCTTAAACGAACGGCGCACAAGCTCCTCTGGGATGCTTGCCCACGCGTCCACAATCCATTTGCACAGCGTGGCTGGCGATGCTCGCTTCAGCCGCCCGGCCGGCGTCACTGCAGGCTCACCTGACCGCATCCATTCCGCGTAGCATCGCTTGACTGCGTCCTTGAAGGGTTTGTTAACACAAACGTCGAGAGGCTGAAGTTGTGAGGTCATCCCACCCGGAATCACAACAAGTTCTGTGCGGCAGTCGCTTAGCAGCCTCTTCACCAAGTCGGCCAAATGGCAACGAAACGCGTCCAGCACGAGGATGGATGGGAAGGACAACAGCGCACCGGGCCGTTTGCACCACACTGACTTCACCCAGTCGAGGACGAGATCCTCGTTCATCCAACCTTTTTCGTGGCATCTCACGATGACATTCTTCGGCAGCTCCTCACCTTTCGGCATTGTCTTGCGCTTGAAGATGACATAGGGCGGGAGCTTGCGGCCGTCTGCCGTGCACGATAGCATGACTGTAACCCGCGTCTTCTCGTTTCCAGTAGACCGGATACAAACTTGTTTAGAGCCCTTCTCATGGACGGTGAGGGGCGATGGCATGTCCAGGTAAACCGGAGTCTGGTCAGCATTGCCTATTTGCCCCAGCTGAAAGTTTTTGGTCTTTCGCAAAGAAATCACGTGGCGCTGAAAAGCCACCAGCAACTCTTCGAAGGATTCGGGCAGCTTTTGTGAAATCGAGGTTCGCCGGCGTAGCGAGAATCCAGCACGGCACATATAGCGATGTATCTTGCTTTGAAGGCGGAGCTCGGAATTCCCTTTTCCCTTGCAAGCTCCCTAGCTTTTGCCTGCATAAGCTCTACGCTCACAGCTAGATGCGATGCTCGCTGTTCTCGTACGAACTCCGTCAGAGCGAGTTCAATTTCCGGGAATGCGCCATTCTTTGGCCCGCGAAAGCTTCTTCGCATTCCCTTGCACGCGAAAAGGGCTTCTTTCTGTCGTCGCCATCCGCGAATGCTTCCCTCGGTGACGCCAAACTGCCTCCCGGCCGCACTGTTGCCGATGTTTTCAGCAACTAAAATCACCTTTCTCTTAAAAGCAGCCGAGTACTGTTTCCGAGACCCTGGCATCTTGCTCGTTCACTTAAAGAAAAAAGCGTGCACTTTTTCGCGAACCGTGGTTTGCACGAGAGCACATGCGCTGATGCTGTGCGCACTCGACGACTCAACAACGAAGAGACGACACCTCGACGTCGTGGCCACTGCGGGGTGCGGCCACGTTAGGGCAACGAAGCCAAGCCGTAGCCGCACATCGATAACAAAGCCAAGCCGTAGCCACGCGGCAACAACGAAACCAGAACTTCTCGCAAAACTTTGACATTTTGGTTGGGATCCGCAAATAATACGAGGCGGAAATTTGGAACGCTGAAAGTTGGAAAAAAACCTCGTATTATACGCGGGTGTACGGTACATGCCATGCGACGGAGAAATTCTTTTTTGGGCAGTATGAGCATCTCCTGCTTCTGAATATAAGCATCAAACTGTCATCAAGGTTGCATCCATGTACTTTCACAGAGTTATTGCAACAGGTCTCTAATTGTCGTGTAATTACGTACTAAACCAGAGTGTGCAGATAAGTGCAATAGCTTAGTCACATGCTTTACCCTGTCTAAATGCTGTGTAGTGTTGTGACATGGAGGCTTAGGGATGTAAGCACTTCATGTAGTGTGTCTTGGTGGAAATCTATGTGTCTGTCCTTTTATTTCTAACCTGTTGAGCTTCCTCAGTTTATAACAGCTGAGCGGCAGTGTTGTTTTCACACTCTCTTTTTCGGTCCCTCTGAGCAGGCATCAAGTACCAGCATCTGAGCGCCACAGTGTCTCACATGCAGCTGAGCTGGACCAGCGGTGTCTTGGTGGCCGTTGACTCCCTCTCGCAGCTGTTCCTCTTCAGGCTGGCACCAGTCACAGAGCCCAGTGAGATTTATACCTGCATCATCATGTTCAGGAAAGAAGAGTAAAGAAAGTGGGAGAGAAGTCGGCAACAGCAGTTCTAACCCAGCAGGGTTAAGGATAAACTGGGAGTGTCTAAGGGTGGCAGAGAGAATTTCAAGGGAAGGCAGGCGTAGCAAGTGGTGACAGAAAGCTCGGTGGAGGGATGAGATTAAAGGGCCCGCGAAAGTCTATTTATGAAAACTAGAACACGATCAATTGATGTCCCATCAGTCATCACCACAATGCAGAAATTTTTAAGCTACCTTTACCAGCACTGAAGATATGGGTGATGTGACTGAAAATGATGCTCTTCTCCCTCTTAACACAGCCAATGCTGGCGCTCAAGAAAAAAAATAAGTACTATACAAGTTGTGATGGCACCCCAGCGTGCCCCTCCCGCCCGCATAACTTTGGAGCGCCCAATGAACGGACGTGCCCAGCAAGCCCATGTGACATCGCATGGGAGGTTTGTGCACGGTACACGCGGGAATGTATAGCCCCAATCGTTCACAAGCAATCGCCAGTAGCACATACTCGAAATAATTTTTAAATTATACGCTCTATGCAAAGCTCTCAAATTTGACTTGAATACTCATATGAGTTACCTCTATAGACTTCTTGTGTTAGAATATTACTGCAAGTAGCATTTCAGGGGCCCTTCAAGAAGTCTACGGGGATGAAATAGGTGCAGCTGGCTGAGGCCAGGGTTAAATGGAGGGATATGGGAGAGGTCTTTGCTCTGCATTGGTTGCAGTAAGTCTGGTTGTGTTGGCGATAATGTTTAGAAAATTTGACGTCTGCATTGTCATTGTTGGTGTTGTGGGCAAAACGTCATGGGCATGCCATAGCAGATGGCTTTGGGTAGGTGACATCATTGAAAACTGATAGGTCACTGGGATGGTAACGCCATGGGACCACATGACGTGGGTGCCAACTCGGGTAGCTCCTTTTGAATGGGAGGGCGAGGTGGGAATCAAACCCGAGACACGCTACTCCCAGTCCACGCAGGCATGTTTGTACGGCCTAGTTAAAGTGGGGAACTATATCTTTGATGGGTGGTCTTTCACATAGTATAGTAGCTTAGGACAGCATGCTAATGAATTTGCATGATTATTGAGGCACCAGTTAAGGGATTAGTGGTTAAGCAAGTAGCAGAGTGCATGTACAGGGCATAACATGTGTACAGCCTCATCCACTTCTAACAATAACACGGTCACTACTTTCAAAGCGACATTATGTCCGACCCGCCCACGTGATAAATTTATATGGCAAGCCATGTGAAGCAGCACATTTCAGTACCTCTGTGCTTGGATCGCTTTGCATCAATATGTGCATGCATTGGACGCAATGTTGCATTGAAGACAGTGACGATGTTATAGCTAGAAGTGGATGAGGCTGTACACGTTATGCCACGCCCTTAAGGGCAGATTTTGAGTGCTCTCCCAGTTTTATTTTTTAGTGATGGAAGAGTGTAGGCCTAAGTGCTGTAGGCAGTAACAGGGGAACCATTCATTCAACACAACACATGCTTGCACTGCACGTTCTTGCAGTGCCCTAGCAAATTTTCATACTAATGCTCTATGCATTCATCTTAAAGAGCATGAACTTGTGTGAATAAAAATTTCTGGAGTAGTAGTCTTTCAAGTTTCTTTTGAGCTAAGAACGTATTGTGATGGGAAACTGACAGTTTGTTTTTCGCTCTCACAATTTGCCTATTTACTGGGGTTGGACCGGATTTGGCTTTTATTGCAAAATTTGAACAAGAAAAAATAACTCCACTTTGTATCAAAGTTATCGTAGCTGGTTTTTTCTATACACTGTGACTAGAGTGTAAGGTTTACTGGATTTACAAAATGGTTGAATTTGCTTCAGTGTAAATGGGCATGCCTTTCTTTATATATCTTGTTGGGCCGGAGGCAGAATTAAATCAGCACTATTGATTGCTTCCCAACTTTCCACACGTCCTTGTGAACAGAGCTGGAAGCTTGAAACTAGCTCAGGGAAGTCTGCTGATCATGCAGTTGTGTTCTTGCGTGTGGTTACTATTCACATCAACATGGCTAGTAAGTGGAGAATGTGGATGTCTTTCATCTCTGTGTGCGAAAGGGTTTGTAGCCAGCTGGCATTCTTGTACAGGCACCCCTGTCAGTCCCAGCTACACCCTGACCCTACTCGAGCACTGTCTCATGACTGGCACAGACTGGTGGGATGTTCTCCTCAGTCTGCGGCCAGGTAAGTAAGCTTTGCATATATGGCCATTGACTTTTGTTTGCTGGTGGGCATCTGCATATTGCTAATATCAGACAAACACTATGAACACTTAGTAGTGGCTAACTACACGTTTTTGCCATATTTAGTGTTAACCAATTCTCGATAATGGGGGGAAAAACGTAAAAGAAAGCAGCAGGAGTTCAGGTGTTTTTGTTGTCAACCTGAGCAGTTACACTATGCCAGCGAAGTGGACAGTCTGCAGCGGAGGTCTGTTTTCAAGTCGAATTAAGACTGAATTGTTTAGTCTATAATTACTGTGGATGAAGGTGATATTGCATCGTTTTTTGTTTCAACGTTAGTTCATGGGGTGCTTTTGTAAATGACAATGTGAATAAAAGCTGTGTGGTGTTTATTGCACTTTTTTTTTTTGCAGGTGTGATAGAGACTATATGTGACAAGTTTACTGAAATTTTCAACAAGCAGCCACCTGGAATCCAGCAGTGCTTTTTCAGTCGATTTCTTTCCATTAAAGGATCTTTGTACAGGTCAGAGTAACATCACTCATTACTTGTCAGACATTATGTGGAAGCTGTGTTCAGCACAACTGAGTACAATCCCCTACTAATATTCCCGACTAGTGAGGCTCTGAAATTGTTCTGAATACTAAAAAAAAAATCATGAGCATCCAAGAAATCACTTTGTTGTGCAGAATTGGCTGGAACATTTTTTTAAAATACCTTTTTGCTGCCCCCTGTATTTTTGTCTTTGCATGCTGCTAGTAATAGATGTATGCAGCCTAATTCTTAGTCTGGGAATTTTACATCACACCTTTGAATCTTAAAAATTGGGCCCTTTGTGCTAAGAAATTATATTTATTTGCTAAAGTTACGCTCCGTAAACTTAAAACAGCAGCTTTCTATGCCTGTCCATTTATTCTGTTTGGTCAGGATTTCTTGCTAAGAGGTTATATTAGCGTGTTTTGTTCTTATCAGGCCAGATGTAAGAGCATAACTGAGTGCTTAAAACGACACAGTCTTGTTTACTGCTCACTGTAGATAGCAATAAATTGTTGTAAGTTTTATTCAGCATCACGCTCTTGATGAGTATGAATCAAAATATATAAATTCTTGTTTTCTGAGAAAATCTGTTGGTGCCACGGAGTGAAAAAGTTTCTTTCTAAGTCATTCACACTTTCGCCGCATTCCCTTGCAATGCGTTTGAAGTGCGCATGCGCGGGCTGCCTTGGTGCTTGATGTTTCCGTCATATACCTTCTTTCTTGTGCTGTGTGATCCGACATTCACAGTTTTTAGTTTATAACGGGCAAGAGTATTTCGCGCCTTTTTTGCTACCCTGTCCAAGCTGGATCACTTCGGTGCCTTATGGTCTCAAATGAGAGGGTTGATAGCAGTCTGGTTCACAGCTAGTAGTTGACTGCTTCGTGCTACAGCACAGTGATGTACGGTGTACCATGATGACTGGTGTACGTCTCTTGTCCTTGATGATATACTGTGTTATGGTGCACTTATTTCTGACCTGCGAGTGCCACTTGATAGACGTCAGCGCATTGTATGAGTCTAGCATTACCATTACTGCATGCAGAATTTTGTGCATGCTGGAACTTAGTTCTGTGAGGCACGAGGAAGTCAACTTTTGTTACAGGTGTTAGCTACTGGCATTTGGAAACGTTTCAGTGTACAGAAAGTTTGTAATTTCTTATCTTTTAGGAGGTTGACAGTTGAGACTTTGGAAGGGCTGTGCATACATATTTCATAGTGAATACTATTTGTAACCTGTTTGAAATATCGAACGTTCACACTCCCATAGTATCCCGCTATTAATGATAAAGCAATGTATGCCCCCATTAGCACACAAAAATCACTAAGCATACCTCTGGCAGGTTGTAGTGGGCAGGTGGCAGTGGGCTGGGTACATACACATGCACAATAATACACACATAGTGGGTACATAGAAATAATGCTATGTAGTACAACCAAATGGCTGCAGAGCTCAGCGTCTATGTTGCACTTTTTCAAGTGTCATTCTTGTCCATGCTTTGATGAACATGTCTTTTACTGTTGGCTGATAATGCTGCTGTCGCTGCTGCCTATGTTCGTGCAGGTGCCTCAGCAATGGTCAACCCAAAGCTGGTGACTGCCATGCCCAGATAATGCTGAATGCCGTTTCTGCTGTTATGAAGGGATTATTGAGACCTAGGGATCTGTCCAGTCATGAGAAAGGTCCTGCTGAAACGCTGTCTGGTACAGTCCAGCCACCTTTATTATTATAATACAATTATTGCTATTAGTAATCTGATGAGTGGAGTGGTGCTGGCTGATGCTGCTTCAGTGATGTTATTTTCAAAGAATTTTACCTTTGCTGGGGCATATGAGGGGTATAATTTGGTGAAAAGAATTTGTTACAGATTTTCGAGAGAATTTTAAGAAGCAGAATTGTCAGACTTCTTTTCACATTTGTGGAGTGTTTGAGATACTGCAGGATAAAAAAAATGACCTAAAATAGGAATTTTCAGTAACGGCATGGAACATGACCACAAAGTAAGATGAGGGGAGCACCGAATCCGGTGCGCTGTGCTGCATTCGACATCGGTCGATTTTGCTACTTGAACGCTGAGCCAGTGTCCTGCGCTCAACTTCGCACTCTAAACTCTCCCTCCGCTCCTGTTTGCTCGCTGACGCGGCTTTGGGCACACTTTCCTCCTCACCCTATCCTCCTTGCAGAAAGTCTAATTGACGCGCCACCTCTTGATACTGCCACGAAACGAAATGCCCTGATCGTATGACCGTCATGACCAACAAGCGAAGAGTAGACGGATTGTGCACAATACTCACAGGACAATGCTCTATAGATTACGAGAGAAAACACAGACGTGAAACACATTGTTTCCATGGGCACCTGCGCATACAGGGAGGAGTCAGTGTAGCATGGCAGGCGAGCTGTTAGAAGCAAACGACAAATGTTACTGTGAGGGATATATGCGAGCGGTGCCGCAAGCGACATGATGTAGACGACAGACTCAGCGGCACCATGCAATCGCCGGAGTGGTGGCTGCATGCTTCCCCAGCGTTGATGTTAAATCCGAATGCTATATTTCAGAACCACCACAAAGCTTTCTCTGATGCAGTAGCATAACTTGAACTTCCCAACAGTGAAGTCAGTGCTCCTGTCGGTCTTACTCCTTGAACGTTACTGAACTGTTCTATTCCAAGGCACCTAAACGAATGGATAATTTCACAGCTATCAGTTATCCTGCATTTCAGACTCACTCCTATCATGTGTCTTCATTGCAATTTGTCGTCTCTCTTTTGTATAATAGCAAGCTTAAGGGGCAAATCTCATTGCTTTTGCCTCCTCCTCTCTTGACCTTGCTTCTGGCCCCGCAGCGGTAATGGGCAGCAGGGAGGTGATCACCAACCTGGACAAGGTGCTGCTTCATCTGGAAACCAAGGAGTTTTCAGTGGAGCCCTTAATCCTGCAGTCTCTGCAGCAGCTCACCCAGTGGGTGGCTGACCTGACACTCCATCTCATGGCGTCTCTGCCCCAGCAGGTCTACAACCACATGCGCTTCCCAGGGGTGTGTGACTTGCTTCCTTTTGCGCGTTCTTCCTCCTGGTGGTTGTCATCACCATGATGCAGACCTTGTTTCGCTGCGTCGATGGACTTGTAATGTGCATGTTTAGGGTCATTTCAATAGCATCGAAGTATGGGGACTGATATCAGGCGTGATAGTGTGATAGTGTGCTGTATTTTTTGGCGCATCAGGCGTGATGCGCCAAAAAAACACAACACACTCACGCACGCACACGCATGAACACAAAGTATGGGTGCTGACGATTGCAGTTGAATAAAGTATAACCGTGCAAGCAATGTATAAGAAAAGTGACAAGCGAACAAATGCTAATTGTTGCATATTATAAGTTAATTACTGAGCACAAATGCATGGACTGATATAACCGTGCAAGCTATGGATAAGAAAAGTGACAAGGGAACAAATGCTAATTGTTGCATATTATAAGTTAATTTTGAGCACAAATGCATGTACTGGCAGTAAAAAAAAGATACAAATGATGCAAAAAAGCAACACACATACAGAAATAAAGTTGTATGTGTCATGCATGGTTCTAAGAAATTCTTGAAAGATGAGTAATTATTGATGAGGAATTGGAAGAGGGGAACAGAAATATGGGTGCATCGCATATTTCACTGTCACTGTTACATTCTTTAAGGGACTTCAGTGGAAAATGAATTTAACAAGCAGCTGTAACAGCAGATTGTGAGCAAGTTCTTTTCTACAGATCGTACATCGATGTCTCTTTCTTTTTACCATTTTCTGCAATGGCAAAATGCTTACTTAAAGGGACAGAACACTGGTGAAAATATGTCATGAAATTATGATGAATATGAAAAGGTCTTGCTTCATATAGTACAGATCTAGCACTAAAATATCAAAGAAAAGAGGCTTTATAATTTTAATTTGCCATTGAGAACTGCATAAAAACAACTGAAGCACTATCTTGCAGAGAAACCCTATTACTTTCACAGTAGTGCCCCACGTGACTCAGTTCAGTTCAGTTCAGTCGTTCAGTCGTGTCCGACTCTTCGTGACCCTATGGACCATGTCATGCCACGCTTTCCGGTCTCTCACTATCTTCCTAACATCACATAACTTCATCTGCAGTGCCTCGAGGATGCTATCTAACCATCGCGTTCGCTGCCTACCCCTTCTCCGGCGACCCTCAACCTTTCCCAACATCAAATCTTTCTCCAGCGACTCCTCTCTTCTCATCAGATGACCAAAGTAGCTGAGCTTTAACTTTAGAATTTGACCCTCCAATGAGCAGTCAGGGTTTATGGTCGACAATATCGACTGATTTGATCTTCTTGTACTCCAAGGAACTCTCAAGAGTCTTCGCCAGCACCACAATTCAAACGCGTCAATTCTTCGGCGGTCAACCTTTTTCACAGTCCAACTCTCGCATCCATACATCACAACTGGAAAGACCATAGCACGAGTTATACGGATCTTGGTTGGCAGACTAATGTCTCTGCTCTTTACTAGGCGGTCAAGGCTAACCATTGCTTTCTTTCCCAGAAGCAGGCGTCTCTTAATTTCACGGCTGCAGTCTCCTTCCGAGGTAATCTTGGAGCCCAAGAAGAGAAAATCTGTCACAGCTTCCACTTCTTGTCCATTGATGCTCCAGGACTTGATAGGGCAAGACGCCATGATCTTTGTCTTTTTAATGTTCAGTTTAAGCCAAAACTCCTCACTCTCTTCTTGTACGCGCATCAGAAGTCTCATGAGTTCCACTTCACTTTCTGCCATTAAAGTGGTATCATCCGCATATCCTTGTGACTACATGTCAGTAAAATATCGCAGATTTTTCTAACTGCACTATGATCTTTGTCTTTTTAATGTTCAGTTTAAGCCAAAACTCCTCACTCTCTTCTTGTACGCGCATCAGAAGTCTCATGAGTTCCACTTCACTTTCTGCCATTAAAGTGGTATCATCCGCATATCCACGTGACTACATGTCAGTAAAATATCGCAGATTTTTCTAACTGCACTTTGTTCTTTTTTCTTCTAGAAGTGCTTGTCATATTTTATTATATATGTATTATTTTACAAGGGGTGCATGCCCCCTCCAGTGCGTCTTTAAATAAAAACCACCACTTCTTTCACATCGCGAGAGGCATGCTTTCAGCTTTGGTCACTAGATAGCACCACAGTGTTTTGAATTGCGTGGATGTAGCGATGATAGGGCTCACTAAAACTTTCGTCGACGAGCCATACTTTAATGTGCCATAACATCGTTGTGTGGAAACTGAAAAGGACGCTACCCTACGCAAGAAATGCCTAATTACTGGGTGGCAAGTGAAATTATATTTGTTTTCGGTACGTCTTCATTGTCGACCGCCAGTCGTCATCGTGGTTGCTGCTCAGGGTTTGCAGCATCGGACTACATAAAAAAACGGGAGCGTGCACTCATGCCCTGATAAAAAAATTCTCTGTAAAAATTTTCTACAGCATTTCTACCAGAATCGCTATGGACTTGAACATTTTAGAGAGCAGTCTTTCCATTGCGCTAAAAAGAATTCGATGCCTAAATTCCAGTGTTCTGTCCCTTCAAATTTACTGAAAGTTTGTGGGCCTAGTGATTGTCACTTGCAGCAGTCCTGCATGTGTGAAATGTCCTGATTGTCTCGTAGGGGCCTTCTCCATTTTCTGAAGCAGCTGGCTGTGGAAAGGGGAAGCTGGAGAAGAGGCATTGTGCATGGAGCAAGTGTACCTGTGGCACGTGTCTGTGTGTGCTGTTTTCTTGGTGACTGCTTTAATCCAGCACAGTTTATGCCTTTGGGAGACTTCTGGTCAACAGGGAACAAAAAAAAGAGCATGTGAAACATGCATGCACCTTTTGATGTATAATTGAGTGCTTTCCTGCATTCACCGCTGCCAGTACCTGGCTGATGAAGTTGTTGCGACTTCTACTAACAGTAGATTAGTCTTCTGAATGTTCTGCATGTCATGAATTGTCGAGCTTTTTCTGACCATGATCTCATCAAGTGATGGGCAGGTTATTGCAGGCACAGGAGCCGGACTTGTCAGTAGGCGGCAGAACAACTACTGCATGAGAACTGTGTCATTGTGGCTCTCTGAAATGCACTTCACAAGTTAATGACATCCTACCTGAAATCAAGATATGAAAGGGACGTATTGCGTACGTCAGATAACTGATGGCCTCATAGAGTCGGCAGTGGAGTGGATCCGAAAAGAGAAAATTAAGTATACAGTCGTGCCCCGTTAATATGACCCCCGTTAATATGGACGACCCGAATTATGGGCAGTTTTTCTGGGGACGAAACCTTTTCAATGTATTTATGCCTCGTTAATATGGAAGCTCGCTGTCCGGACAATGGACAGGGGAAGAATGCATGCGCCCCACTTGGGCCCATGTATTTTTGTCTCGTAATATGGAGAGTGTTTGAAAAAAAAGCAGAGGAGTTCAAACGCAAGTTAAAGAAGGGCATGCTGCCCGCGAACCTACGCGACAGCTGATACGGCGGGTTGCCTGAAAGAGTCCTGTGGGGTTGCAAAGATCCAAAGCAGGCGTGTCGTCGTTCTAAGGGAGGGGGAGTGCAACAGCGGAGAAGAACGTACACAGCAAACCGAGGGTCAACGTAAGAAAGACCCCGAAAGGGGGGAACCAGGAGATTTCTGGCTGCAGCGGAAGTGCCGCCGCAGTCGGGAAAACAGCAACATGTAGTTGCAATAAATTCTGCTGAACGTGAACAGAGAGGCCGATAAAAGTGTAAGAAAGAAATGACAGGAAGAAAGAGAAGTGCCTACAGTGGCGGTGAGAACTGAAGTTTTCTTTCCCAAAGTGCAATGTGTGTTCCATGAAGCCGTTAACGCTTTTCGGTGAGAGTTAAGACACACTCGCAAAGTAGAGCGACAAAAGAAAGGCGACGTACGAACACGCAACCGGGACCGGGCGTCCCGTCCTGGACGCGCTTCCCTCTCATGCTCCTGGTTTTAGTCCCTGTTGCGCTGCCTAACTGCCAAACTATGCACACTAGGCGGTCCGTATGTCGGCTTCACTTTGAGTCAACGATGCAGCCTTGACAAGGTCTGAGCTCTTCGTAGTCGGCTAGCCGTCGTTCTAAACTATACTTCAGCTTGCAGTGTTTGTTTTATGGGCACACATAAAAACGGCGCCAAGAAGATGGGATGCTCGATAACCCTCTGCATAGCAGCTTGCCAACTTGACTTCCTTGCTTCCTTACAGAGCAGTACAAGGCAAAAAAAAAGAAAGAATCAGAAGAACGAAAAGGCAGAAAGGTTAACTGGGCAAAAAAGTGCACAGCATCAGGAGCCTGTAACCCTCAACTTGAGTCTGGCTTTTGGCATGGCGGGAGTTAAACACAAAAGAATAGTTGAACGCAGGCGCGAAGAAATCTGTGAATATAAGCGGCAAAAGCCATCTCAGTCAATCCAAGCTGCGAGGGACTAGTATCGACAGCTCAGCTGTTTCCTCGCCTCAGGAGAATCTCAAGCAGCTTCTTTTAGCGGCTACTTTGCTCAGTGAAGAGGCCATTTTGGAAGTGGCGGTGAGTAGAGAATCAGACGCTGATTCATCGGCCAGTGAGGAGTTCGTGCTCGAAAGTTTGACCAACACAAAGCCCAACATCACGGGTGTCATGGTGATTGAGTCGCTTCAGACTGCACTACAATTTTTCGAAGACAACAATGGCAAGGATAATGCACTCACATTTGCCGGTGTTTGTGAAATTTTGAGTCCAGTGCGCACCATTCTGTACAAAAGCAGTCGTTAATTACAATTCTCTTTTCTCAATAAAATCCTTTTTGCTTTTATTCATGACTCGTTATTATGGATGACTCGCTTTATGGACAGTTTTGGTCGGAAACCAAAGTGTACATATTAACGAGGCATGACTATAGCTGCAACAGCAGCGACTTATGAGGAGAGATAAGATTAGGCAGATCCCGCAAGCTCTCCCTGGGTTCTGTGAGGCAAAAAAGTGGGAGAACTCCGGTTTTACCCGCCGGGGTGGTGCAGTGGTTACGGTGCTCGACTACTGTTCCCAAGGACGCGGGATCAAATCCCGGCCTCGGCGGCCGCTTTTCGATGGAGGCGAAACGGAGTGGCGTCCGTGTGGTGTGCGATGTCAGTGCACGTTAAAGAACTCCAGGTGGTCGAAATTTCCGGAGTCCTCCACTACGGCGTCTCTCGTAGCCTGAGTCGCTTTGGGACGTTAAACCCCACAAACCAACCAACCAACCAACTTCTGTTTTAGGATAAGGTGCAAGCTACATCGATAAACTTCTTTTTGCAATGGGGGTGTGTGTTCTAATGAGCCTTTCTCTAATTTTGCAGGGTGGTTTAATCTCAGATGCAAAGTCCCTGAACATGCTGCGTGAGCTGCTCGTTATCTTTCGTATGTGGGGCTTCATCAGTGAGAGCTGCTTGCCAGCCTACACCAAGATGACAGGTATTTACCTGCTGTGAGGTCCATCAGATTTAAATTACAACATTTGCAGAAGTACTTAACCCATATTGAGCCAAATCTGGAGGCCAATTCATAGGATTCATAGGTGACAGTTGCAGGAGGTGATCATTTGTGAAATACACAAACACCTGCCCAGTATTTGTTCACTCCTGCCTTCAAAGTAACTTAGTATCCAGTGCAATGGCTTATTGGCTTTTCATTCCACTGCTAAGGTCAAGATTGTACGATTGAATCCTGGCTGTGATGGTATTTTCATGCAAAAATACTCGTGCTATGTGATGTGAGCGCATAGGAAATACCTCATGCAGTTGAAATTAATCATGTGCCCTTCATTACAACATCCCTCATGCCCACATGCAGCTTTGGCACGTTAAACCAGAGCTGTCATTCCAGAATAACTTTGCTGTCGTTAAACACAGATGGCCAATAATGCTTTGAGTGCTTTCTCTATAACCTTCCTTTTCCATTCACCGGTACACTGGATTTTGCCTACCTGTGTTTAAAAAATTTAATTTCGTGATGCAATCAGTAGTACTGTGAGCATATATTTGGTACTGTTTCTCTAGGCTGTTTATAATGTCTTGATTTCCTTCTGTTTAGACAATCTGGATGTGCTCTCTCTTCTGTTCAAACTTCTGACCAAGACTTTGCTCAATCATGGTTCTGAACCTGATGAAACGCTGCTCGGTAAGTGTTGATAGATGGAACCTTTAAAGACTGACGCGTTTTTGTCTTGACTGATGTGCTTCTCTTGTATTGTCATGATGTGGACCTTGTTTAGTTGCATTTGCTGCCGCGCATCAACACGACGTGATGCATTTCAGATGAGTGCTGCCTTCTTCCCAGCCAGATACTCATACCATCCATTGACCTTGGCAATCATACAGAGGGCAAGTATGGCTTTCATTTCAAAAGAAAAATTCAAAGCAAAGCAAAGCAAAGCAAGCAAAGCAAAGCAAGCAAAGCAAAGCAAGCAAAGCAAAGGAAAGGAAGCAAAGCAAGCAAAGCCAGGCAAAGGCATGTGTAAAGAGGGAACTTACAGTTTGAAATGAATAATTGTTTTGTTTGAATACTGGAAAAACCTGCGCATAATACGAGGTTTTTCCCCCGATTTTGTCATGTCTGATTTCTGCCTTGTATTATATGTGGATCCGAACAAATTTCAGCCTAAATTCATAAATGACAAGAGTAAATACTGTATAGCGCATGTGTTTTCATAGCACGTTAGAATTTTCATTTTTTTCAGTTTATGATTAGTATTCTCAATGCCAGTTTCTGTCGTAACATAATTCATGTTTTCAGTTTGCTAAACTATAGGAATATAACACCGAATACAGCACAAAACAGTTTTCGTTTCTTCCCTTTCATTGCACGAAGAAAGTTAGGTCACTTTCCAGTGGCCGTCATCTTACATTCCATTTTTTAAATGGGCAGCACTAGTTTGATGAAAAATTTGTTACCAAGAAGCTGTAGTTTTGCATCTAAGTGGTTCCACCCCTTGTTATATAAAATCACATATACAGTGTGTACAGTTGTGTTGACTTGTTTCCAGAATTAAGTCTAGCCCTCATTGTTGATTCTTTGAACAATGCAGGTGTGGCTAGTCCCGCTCTCTTCCTCAACTCGTTGCCCATGCAGTTTGAGTTTGGCATCCCTCCTGATTTCCTGCACGTGCCTTCCAAGCTGCACCCTGTTGAAGGATCGGTGTCCATGCCGAGCAAGATGGACATTGTGCGTCACATTAGCCTTGGAACCAATCCTGCCTCGGCCAGGCACTGTACCAGGTACGTTGTCCGAGTTCGGAGTTTAGCGATCTTGGAAGAGGTGCTGAGAACAAATTGAAGTTGGCCTAAATCGACTACGTATACTAGCTTCCCCCTGCTCATGCGACGTCCTTTATTTTACGATGCATTAGCACAGACTCAGTGAAATGCTTAAGGGTGAAGCATTAAATGTCTTGATTATGCAATGCAGAGTTATGATATTTGCCTTAATCGATGGCCAGACCATTTGGAATGAACGAGGCTGTTGGAGCACTTACTTGGCTGGCATCATGTCATCCCAAAGCATTCCAAATTGTGACTAAGGGATGTGTGTGCATTTTCATATCTTCGCCAAAATGAGCAGACTACCAACTAGGCCAAGGAACAAACTTGCTGACTTTCTAAAATTTCGGGGTTGACTTCTAGGTGCTATGCTCTGGAGCCCAACCGCGCCACTGCAGCATGGTGCTGCTGGCAGCCATGCTTGCGGTGCTCGTAGCAGACAGTCTCTGTTAGCATGCTTCGGTAATGATGTGCATGGCAACAGCTGCAAAAAGCTATGTTGCTAATGAACACGACTCTGGATGGGCAGTGCACTGCTTAGCGCTGCTCGAGCCGAGGTCGAGAAACGGGTCCGTTGATGTCGTGGGCTGTCCCGAAGCGTGGCAGCAGCGCTTCAGTGAAATCGGAGAGCTGGATTTTGGAAGTCTTAATGTTACCATACTGGAAAAATATTTTAATGTGATAACGTTAAAGGCCCTGTTTACCGAAAATCCGTCATCGGTGGCTGTCTGCCGGTGTTGGCATTGTGAGGGAAAAATCATGAGCATGGTGCTGGTAGGTGGTAGCTGGCAGCTGACATGGCTAAGCACTGACTGGCCATAGGATTGCCTGACATCACGTTTTGCAAGAGCTGCCAACTCTGGCCTCTACTTTCATGAGGGAGGGTGATATAACAGGGCGTGCTCGGAGTCAAAGGCAAAGTGGATCAGCTCCGCACTCGCAGGACATATTTTAAACTGACCTCGGATTACTAGCTGTACTGGCTCTATTCAGCTAGCCCGAGTCGCCAACACCGTGACAAATCTGGTGGAGGTGAGGTCTGATGTCCCATACTCCTCTGCTAAGCCGGAATGCTAGTCCTATATTCGTGGAAATGCCTGTTCACCGCACCAGCCGCAGACAACGAGGCCTATCACCCGAGTTTTTCCTATTTGGCTTGTCTACCGGTAGACACGACGTCGCAATGCCTGGCGCGACCCCCACCTACGTGACGCTTCAGAACCCCCACGTCCCAAAAACCTTTCTCTGGGCACCTTTGAAATCGTTGACGACCGGTTGTAGTACTACGAAAGGTTTGCTATATTCAACCTCTGAGACGGCGCCGCCCGGCTTTGAAACATGTACTTCAGTTCGAGGATCGGGGTTCGAGAATCGTGAAGAGCAGCTGTCTTCTTGGAACGAGTTCAAGCATCATCTTGCGGAAACTTATGGTAGCTCAGATCGCCGCGAACAGGCCGAACGCACTCTCCAGTCTCGGGTCCAGATGCCTAACAAAAATGTTGCGGCATATGTCGATGACATGACGCACCTCTTCAAGAGTGCGGGCCCTACGATGTCCGAAAACAAAAAGTTGTGCTGCCTCATGCGTGGCGTCAAAGAGCAGCTGTTTGCAGGCCTGGTCCACAGCCCTCCAAAAACTGTCGCGGAATTCCTTGCGGAAACATCCACAATTGAGAAAATGCTTCAGCTGTGAGCTTTGGCAAACGACTGTATTGTGCACGCCGCCTCTGTTTCTGCTGAGTTCCTATCGCATGGCATTGACACATCTGTGCCACGGGAGCTCGTGCGTTCGATTGTGCGCGACGAACTCCAACTGCTGTATGGCATACCTCAACCGGCCCCACCTCCATTGCGAGCGTTATCTGCGATGAGGTGTAGCCTGGGAAAGAAGCAGCAGCTTAAAATAGGTAGCGAAGTGCTGAAAGGGTTAGGTGAATACGTCTGCTTAGAGCAGGTAGTAACTGTGGATCTGGACCACGAAAGGGAAATAACTAGGAGGATAAGATTGGGATTGAGCACGTTTGGAAGGTACTCACACACTGTGATTAGCAGCTTACCGGTATCTTTAAAGAGGAAAGTGTATAAACAGTTGAATCCTACCAGCACTTGCCTATGGGGCTAAAGCATGGAGGTTAAGGTGAGGACAATGCAGAGGGCTGTGGAACGGAAAATGGTAGGTTTTTTTGTTAAGAGATAGGAAGCTTGCAGAGTGGGTCAGAGAAATAACTCAAGTTACTGACATTCTAGTTGAAATTAAGAAGAAACGGTCATGGGCACGACATGTAGTGTGAGGAGATAACCGATGGTCTCTAAGAGTAACCAATTGGATCCTAATAGAAGGAAAGCGTAGCAGGGATTGGCAGAAAATTAGGTGGGTGGATGAAATTAAAGGTCCCCAGAAAGGGGTCACCAAGAAGGGTAAACAACGCCATAACACTGATAGTTATTGAACCACCCATCATTCTCCCGCAAAAATTTTCGATCTAGCTCCTGCAACACCAGAGATATCGGTGATTAAAAATGACCCTTCCAATTTTCCCCCTCAACTCGTACGCCGAAGGGAGCCATAAAAAAACAAAGAATACAAGCAAGTTCAAAGCTCCGCCCAGACATACGTCACTTCGACGAACTTCCGGTTGCCGCGCGCTCGCTCGCTGGCGTACTCGCGCCCAACGCTCGCGCCAACCCATCCTCGCTCGCACACGCCTGAGGAGTTCGCCAGTTCGCGCAGCGACGGTTAGTGTAACCGCGAACCCGTGGTTATCCTATGTTACACGGCGGACCAAACCATGGTTGCACCACTAACCGCGGTTACCGCAAACCGAGCTTGACGACCTCGGTTTGCGTCGTTAACCGAGGTTATGACGGCGTCTGTTGACGGAAGCTACTCGTCGGCGCCCGAGTGCGCGAAACGTACGAGCGGGTCTGCTTCACAAAGTTATTCATTTGCCCACTGTATCACGTTTAAAGATCGATGTATAGATTATGGTGCCGCCCGACGTCTTCGATTATTGCCGACAGCGCAGCGACTGCGTACTGAAGCCTTGTCGTGCCTACAGTATCGTTTGAACGGCTTGTTGCTGAGCAGAACGCCAAAAAATACGCGGCCTTAGCTATGAAAGTACACGAGTTTGCAACGCTTGCAGCACGGGATGCCGCGAGCAGGCTGAGGTACGTTACACAATTACCGCGGGGGTGGAACGTGCGAGCGCGGCGAACGCCGGCGCCGTGCGTGACCGTCCCTAGTCGTCGCTAGGCCTATTGTTTCGCTTCGAAGCCGCGGCGGTCGACGCTTTGGAACATGATCAACGCTGTCGTAAATCGTCTACTTATGAAACTGCCTTATAGTGATTCCTATCCTGCCATAGTAAAATAATTATATGATTAACTCTGCCAACGCATTAATCGCAGAGCTAGTACGAGCAGATCGGATCAGCCGAAATGCACCAGCGGCAGCTGGCTTGAGCAGAAACTAGCTTGTATCGCGGCTATCGCTCTTACCAGCAATTTGCTGCTGGTCAGCGATCCTCACGAGGGCTTCATACTTGATGTTCGGCTCAGTATTCCAGACGCCAACAAATTTTAGCACGCTTTATTTCGGACATCGGTGCTAACAATCCGCCGTGTGGTTCGCGAACGGTATGCGGGAGGAGGGGCCACAGCGGCGATGTTTGCGGCGGTCAAGGAGGTGCTGCCATCGTGCGGTGCTAGACCGTGCTGTTGACGCCTCGTCGGACGACACTCCGATACTCCTGAAATCACGTTATATAAATAAGATATTTGTAAATGCAGCTTCGTTCTGTCGATCCCTGCGTCGGTTCGGTTGTTGCACTTAATGGGCAATGGCCACCTAACTGATAAGGGCGGCGAGCTGTAACAGCCCGCACAGAGTTCGAGCAGCGCACGAGCAGACGACTTTCGCAGCTACCGGAAGTGTGTTCATGACGTCATGGTTGCAGTGACCGCAGCGAATGGCAGCTTCTAGCAAGCCTTGCCAGTCAACCGACCCGTGACGTCACGGGATTAGGAAATAGTTCCATGCGACACCGCCAAGCGACATTTCCTCTGCCCGCGAATTTCAAAAAACGCTGTTTTTAAAAATTAATAATAAATCGCTGGCTTTGTTCCAAGGAGTTATACTTTGCGTTAATGCTCAAAAGGATGTGTTCTACACACTGAACACGTTTATCAGTGGTTTCTTGGGGGCCGTTTCTGTGGACCTTTAAGAATTTCGCAGGGGTCAAGTGGAAACAGCTAGCACAGGACCGGGTTAATTGTGGAAAATGAGAGAGGCCTTCGCCCTGCAGTGGGTTAGTCCGGCTGCTGCTGCTGCTGCTGCTGCTGATAATAATAATAATAATAATAATAATAATAATAATAATAATAATAATAATAATAATAATAATAATAATAAAGTGCTCCTGGCAACAACATGTAAGTGATTTGGGCAACACATCCTCGCGGGCAAACCTCCCCACTGACGTCAGTGGGTCAGCTGGGCATGCCTGCTTGTTGGACACTCCCACGTTAAGCATGGGCTGAGTTGAGAGGGAAGAGGAACATTATTTTTGATCGCCCATATTTTCGGCCTTAATGAAGCTAGCTTAAAAATTCTTGCATTGTGGAGAGGATGTATGGGTTACCTATTATTTGTGCGTGTTTTATAATTTAATTAAATAGCTTTTCGTGATCCCTTTAACTCTTTCACTACCGCGCCCATTCAAATCGATCAATCTTATTGACGGTTCAAATTTTCGCGTTCTCACACGCTCGCGCGGTTTACGGGCACCTAGTGCCATCTAGGTTATAAAGTGGGAAACAAACAACGTGCTCCGCCCTGTTTTGTTGGTTTTTCGCTTTGCGGCGCTTCTCCACGTGCCGCGAAAGTTTCGGGTTGCCGAGCGCGCGCTTCGATCATGCCGTCGTCATCGCGCGAGGGCGCTCTTAGAAGACGTCGTGTTTCTCGCCAATTGAGTGCTTCGGGAGCTGATTTTACGGATTCAGTCAGCAGTAGTGAGCCAGAAGAAGATGTGGACACGTCTGATTTCAGCACTGATGAGGAGGATGTGTCAAGCCAAGCTGGAACACCCAGCGGGGTGAGTGTCGGCTCTATGCGCGGCACATATTTCGGTTACTAATAAATAGTTATGAGCGGCGGAGCATGTGCTCACAGCTGTGGTATTTATTTTCAGGGTCTCAACGTCATACAGACGTGATTCCTTGCCAGCAGCTGTGAAGCGCGTGCAGTTTTTACCGAAGCGAAACCCGGGAGTCGAAGTTGGCGGTGCAGTCCGGAGTGATGCACGGCGCTTCGTGCGGGCCCTTGATGTCTTCAAACTATTCTTCACCGCTGAGCTGATCAACACGATCTGCGACAACACAAACAAAATATGCGTGGACGCATATTTCAGAGAGGCAGTCGTACGCAGAAAAGGACAGCTCATGGAAAAATTTTGGTCCCGATGAAGTGATGCAGTGCATAGGAATCCTGATCTACATGGGAATTGTGGAACTTCCTCGCCTCCATCTATACTGGAATACCTAAAAGTTATTTTCGGGCCTCATTCCTTCTAAGATTATGCCCAGGAGCCTATTTTTTGCGTTCCTTGCCTTTCTCAGTGTCATGGACCCGGAGAAGACCGACCCCGTCCGCGATGGCAAGCTGCACAGGATCGCACATCTACTGCAGCATATGAATGATGTGTCGCGTCAGCATTTCAGCCATACTGAAATTTGTGCGTGGACGAGCGAATGGCTAAATCAAAAGGACAATCGGGAATTCGGCAGTATATGCATGACAAGGGGGTCAAATGGGGGTACAAGCTGTGGGTCCTTGCAGACTCAGGCACAGGCTACACTGTGCAATTCAGTGTTTACACCGGGAAGCGAGAAACACCCAGCTCAAATGGTCTAGCTTATGACGTTGTAACCCGCCTGTGTGATGCATATTTAGATCAAGGCTACATTATCTACCTTAACAACTTCTACACGTCCACCTCCCTCTTTGAACATCTCCTTGAGAGGAAAACCCTCTCTTGTGGAACAACACGCAAAGATCGTCAGGGATTTCCCTCCCAGTTGAAAGACACCACTTGGGAGAAAAGAGCAACTCGAGGGGACATTCGCTGGCTGCGGTGCCATGATGTGCTGTATTTGCAGTGAAAAGACAAGCGCGTTGTAAATATGATGAGCACAGCACACACTGCCAATAGTCACGTTACTGCAATGCGAAAAGTAAAGCAAGGAGCCCGATGGACAAAGATCCCCATCAGGAAGCCGCTCTTGATAGAGGACTACAATAATGGCATGCTTGGTGTCGATAAGTCCGATCAGCTTATTGCTTCTTATATTGTGTTGATGAAGTGTGTCAGGTGGTGGAAGACACTGTTTTTTCACTGTATAGACATTGCTGCTGTCAACAGCTTTATCATATTTCAAGGACATAGGCAACATCACCCTGAGAGAGGAGCTCACCAGAAAGAGTGGCTTTGACCACCTTGCATTCCGAGTTGAGCTGGTCAACCAGATTTTTGGAATGGATAACAGATATGTTCACCCTCCCCCTCCTCCAAAGAAGTCGGAGCACAAGCCCCAGGTGCATGAAAAGCACCGTAACTGCAAGCTTTGCTATGAAAGAAGCAAAGTTGAAAGGAAAACTGGAGTTTTCTGTCAGCCCTGTGGTGTGTATTTGTGTTTCATCCCTACGAGGGACTGCTTTGGACAATGGCACGCAACACACCCCCGCTAACTTTTTTTTTTGCTGAAAGAACACTTTTGCGCAATACCCTCCGACAATTGTACCATCTTTTTGTCACATAATTAGCTACAAAATGTATATCTTCAAAACTTTTTACGCTTGATATTTTTTTATGTTTTGCGGTTTTTTCAAGAAGAATGATACCTTCACTGTATAAAATTTTGAATTTTAAACGTTTTTTCACTAATTTGTGTAATAAATATATATGCAACGCTTATGTTATTGAGTAGAAGATTCTCTTAGCTACATTTTGATACTAAACAATGTAAATAAGGCATTAGTGTCTAGTCGCCAAAAAATATTTCCTTGCACCCAGTAAAAACTGCCCTTTTTCCCGTGGCAGCGAAAGAGTTAAGCTGGCAGGTTGCCAAGCTATGTGGCGAGCTTGCATTGTCGCCCTGATACCAAGCATAGATTTCCAGTTGTGCATGAATAAAGAAAAGGAATCATCTGCAAGGTGCACACGGCATTCCCGAGAAACAAAGCGCATGCCCCAAGGACTCATTTCAAGGTCCAAAACAGGATGAGGTCGTATATAATTTCGTACAGCTTCTGGGCAAGTTTAATTGGTGCCCTTCCTGCGCTTATACTGGGTGCACCTCATCCAAATGTTCGCAGGTAACCCCGAAGTTAAAATATGAATACTATGTCTAGGTCATACATGTAGTAGAGTGGGAAGTCAAGTGTTTTGCGCAAATATATTGTCCAGAATAATGCAAGAGCATTGCAGACCCGCTGAAGCTATCTGGTGACGTCTTCTTCCCCTTTAATGTGCTTGAACTACATGCAGCATCCTGGGTTCGTTCTGAGCTATCATTCCGGAATAGAGTGAAACCCAATTCACAAACAGCGTTCGTCGCTGCGCCCTTTTTGCATACCTCGGCTTGAGCAGCACTAACCGGCGCATGTGCCCACCTTAAGTGGTGTTTGTTTGCGACGTGCAATAACTACAGGCATGATTTATGATGCATGCGGATTCTAAGAGAAAACATGAATGGGGCATGCGAACCACCGTAACACGATGAAAGCACACTTTCGGAGCAGGACTGGCAGGAGTTTGTCTGCTACATGCACTGTAAGCATGCGTCCGGTGGAGCAGTGGGCACCATGTGGGTGCCAATGCTTATCCTCTATAGTTAGTCTACCTATGCACGGACTAAAGTACTTTTGCCAAGCTGTGGGTAATCCGATGTGCATTCAAGCATAATTCCACACTGGTTGTTGGACATGAAAGAAAAAGTGGGTTGCCTAAACACTGGAGTTTATCTAAAAATATGCCCCAAACTATTGTTTTCAGAAAGGCTTTATAGACAAACCTCAGGCATTCCATGTAAAAGCTGACTACTCTGTGCCTCAGATCCAATCCAATGTAATGTCAAACCACAAGACCACTCATGTGCTCTCAGAAGCATGTTGGACATGAAAGAAAAAGTGGGCTGCTTAAAAACTGGAGTTAATCTAAAAATATGCCCCAAACTATTGTTTTCAGAAATGCTTTACAGACAAACCTCAGGCATTCCATGTAAAAGCTGACTGCACTGTGCCTCAGATCCAATCCAATATAATGTCAAACCACAAAGACCACTCGTGCTCTCAGAAGCATCTTGACGCATTTTTAAATCCCTTGTCACCACTTCTGCATTGCACTTGATTGGGGCCGGATTGCTGACCGTAAAAAATGCCACTGCATCCTCGGCAACAATACAGCGCAGCAAGCAGTGTGTCAAGCCGATCCCGAATTTTTTTTCTCCATCTTGGAACTGATCCCTAACTGCAACAAATCGGGGAAACAGTTACGAATTGGTTCGCAGTACTGTTCCAGTCAAAATAAGCAAAGACTCGAGTGCTTTGAAATTTTGGGAGGAGGAGAAGTTGCGGCACCCAGAACTGTATTCATTAGCTACAGTAGTGCTTGCTGTGCCATCTACACAAGTCGTCGTCGAGAGAGCATTTTCTGTACAAAATTATATCCTCTCGTAATTATCGAACCCAGATGACTTCAACAACCCTCAATAATTTCCTCTTCCTTCGGTCTTTCTATGCTGACAAATAAAGTTGGCAGCATTTACTGAGCACATAATAAAATATTTGCGAGCTGCCTTGGTGTCATGTCATGTTTGTTGTAAATTATGCGACAAAACGTACCTGCGTAGCCTCAAAGTGGTTCTAGAAGAAGGTAATATAGTGTGCCTATGAAGGCAACCAGGACACGCAGTAAGACTATGGCCGCACCACGTCACGGGAGCGAGACAATTAATCCGGTTCTCCGGCAAATAGATAGTGACTCCAACCTAAATACGTGGCCAAAACAGTGGCCCTTTCGCCTTGCAGAAGCATTTACTGATGCCGATGCCGCGTCCCCGTGTGTCACCTGCACCGAAAGGCATTAATTTTTGTCGTTTTTTTGCGTTCCTTCCTCAGAAGTGCCGAGCAGATGCTTGAGTACAACTTCGCTCGGGGTAATGGGGAGGTGAAGTTGCCCATGAAAGCTCACCTTTACTTGTTATGTTAGCATGTGCAAAGTGTTCATTTTGAACACTGACTCTATGGGAAACAAAGAGACGGCCTCACTGCGTTCATTATATTTGAGAATTTATCTTATTCTGGGATGTGAAACTTTTGTTAGTTTGTAGGAATTGATCACTTCAGTTAATTCAGACCCTGTGTGAGTTCAATTAGCACAGGACGTGATATCATGAAAATTTTCATTACCAAGAGGGCCATTGGTAAAGTTCTGAAATGCAAGGGTGCCATACTCATTGCTGTCGTCATCGGTCAAGAAAGTACGACAGAATATGTTTTAGTTTTATGCTGCACTGTGCAATTTTCTTCAGCAGCATGGCTTGTTCATGCATGGTTGATAGTGACGCATCTATGTCTTCTGTTGTGCTACAATTTGTTTATCAGCCATTTTCTTTGGTTTCACTCTCAGCATTCTTTGGGTCATTGCGGAGTCAGTAATCGTAATTTGACTCATGTGTATGTAAGCATGCTCTACTTTTTATTATTTTATGTGTGTTTGATAGAAGAGGCTGTCGATGATGTCAGTATCCTAGAGGATAATTTAATATGTTCGTTCATCCGTTAGTGCTTGTGCATTTCACTATTTTGCAAAAGATGAAAAATAGTGTTCCTGCTGATTTCTCACGTGAAGGAGCCTGTGATTACAGATTTTTCAAGAAATAAAAGTATGTTGATGTGGGACACTTTATGGTTTCTTCTTTTGGAACATCCTTTAATATAACAATAATTCAACATGGAATTTTCTCTGCTCCTGTGAAATCTGAAGGGGTTTTTGTTGTATATGTTAGAGGCATAGTAATACGATGATTTTGTGGCGGGTTCATTATGGGAAGGGATTTTGAATGAGATTTCTGATTGTATTGCCATGAACCATTTTAATTTTTATTTGTTGCTTTCAAGAGCTGGCAGCACGCGGCCTTATTTGATCACTGCTTGTACCACATAGAACACACTTGTGCTCTTGGTTTGTTTGCACACAGTGTCGCTGAGAGCGGGTTTTACCATTTTTTTTTGTTACGCACCATGCGCCAAGATGTATGTGGAATGATTGCCACTGCATGCATCTGTTTCCACATTGTTCCAGGCTCTTCTCGTCACCTTTGGCCGGGTTACCTAGATGTTTCTTCGCAGAGTTTAAATTGGGAGCTGCCGGACTTTTTGCTGCCATCACCACTGCCGAGTTTCTTATTTATCTGAGGGTGCACGCCAGCCCGATAAAGCGTTTTTTTCAGTGCCATGCCAATGTCTTTGTTGGTTGTGGACAGCTTTGTCACTACCACATGACAGTGGGCTGATTATTTGCTTACATATGCATATGCTGCACATAGTTTTTGCATGCAAACTGCAATATTCTGGAAGATATATATTTGTGAATCTTGTTCATAGTCTCTGCAGCTGTGGCTGCTGCTATAACAGAATAGCCAGCATAACATGTTGGGCCATGGCTGGTTGATCTGCAGGTGCTTCTCCATGTCGATGGTGCGACCTGGAGTGAAAGCAGGCACGATTCGAGCTTGGGAGCAGCGGTGGGTGCGATTCTGTCCGTGTGGGGGCCAATGGAGACTTGTCGCCTAGCTCTGAATTGCTGCTCACTTTCCCTGGATATCACCAGTCATTTACTGTTCATTCCTTGTACATACTGTCACTCATTGTGCATTAAAATGCATAGCACTGTATGCTTTTCCTTGGCGTTGATGGCTGTGGCTTCTTTTATATGCATCTCATAACAGCCCCTCATTTCCATATATTTGGTGATGTATACAACTTGCCATTTATGCAGACGACCTCCCATTCCTTCAAGAAACACTACTAACAGTTCTTGACTGTCATGAAGGAACTCTGCGGTCGTCCGAAGCCTTCCACTACGGCATCTCTCTCTTTTTTTCACTGCCACCTTTCTCCTTTTCTTTACAGCTCGATTAATGTGTACGCGCAGATTTGTGACAGATACTGCGCTGTTTCTTTGCTGTCAACCAGTTGTAAACGCCACTGATGCCTGCTGCTGTTTGTTGCGACTGTAGCGCCTTTCTGTATGCTCTGTGGTGCGGTGTTCGAGGAAGAGCCAAATGAAAGGCGTTGCACGGACGCCTGAATCGAACGCCCTGCATTATCGCTTCCAGTTATTAGACATGGCCGGATGTGACATCATAACGTCATATCCGGTCGTGATGTCACAGCCCAATGACGTCACCATGTGATGGCGTCATATATAGTCAAGTCATCTGTCATTACTCATGACTATTTACTCATGACTAATGACTAATCAGAAGTAGTTAATGACTAGTTAATCATTATTACTGGTTAATCATTAGTACTCATTAGTGCCACGAAAGAAGAGGGGTGGCGGAGCTGGTTTCAAGGCCGACGCCGACGGTTCGACGACGCGAAACTCGGGAACGGGCGTCACAGCTGCGCCCTAAAAGCAATGGAAATCATGGGAAACTCCTCTCACCGAGAGCGAGCGCCATTTCGATATGTGACGTCACAAGTGAATAGACGGCGAACCGTCGATGGCCTCGACGGCTAAACGGAAGCAGAGAACTCTGGTTAGCTCGTGAGCCGCCTCGTTACCAGGGTCGGCAGTGCAAGTGGGTGTCCAAATTGACTGAATTTTCCTGTTCAGTGTGATTTGGGTGAGGATTTTGGCTGCCATTATAAATTGGGACGTAGACTGGTACCCCCGCCAGATGTTAGCCTAAATAATAGAGGGGCTGTCGCGTGTAGGCGGCTACAAAGAATACCTTCATGAATCCGGTCTGGGCGTTTCACGCGCTACCAGGCTTAGGGACAATGACCAGTGCAAACACTGGGGCAAGAAGGACCCTCGACCACAATTTGGGAGTGCCCACAATCCCCAGGGATAGGACAAAATGTAACAAGTAGAGAAACCTGGAAAACCTTGCTGCGAAGGATCGGAAGTGAAGAGGAGAAGAAAGAAGTTGAAAAAAAAAACGGAAGCTAGTGGGCCTTGGGACTCGGTTTCTACAACTGGAAATAAATGCCTTGTTACGTACTCAGTACGTAACAATATATTGTCATGTCTGCATAGAACGCCAAGGAGGGCCTAAAGATAAGAGGGTTTGAATGATCGACCAGAACGAGTCGCGTTCAAACTTCCTTTTCTTCCATGCTCTCGCTTGTGGTCCCAGTCGCCATCTTTGGCATCGTCTTCTAAGCGGAATTTACCCCCTCCAGGAAGCATCGTCTGAAAATCAAAAGTAGGAGGTCAAGGTTGTGGGGATACACATGAATCCCCCGCCCCTTTATAAAGGCCGCGCGTAATTAACGCGTGATTACGCACGCTGCTAAGGAGGATTGCTAGGAGAGGGCACACTGGCCACCCCTCAGCCTCTCAGTCTCCCGCGGCGACACCGCGCGGGTTTCCCTCTCTCCAAGCCTTCTCGGGAAACCTTTCCCCAGTCCGAGTCAAGGAGCGGTCTGTCGCAACTCGCTCGGGGCTTTTCGGCGGATGAGCGCGCACGCGCGCGGCTCATGATTTCCGCCGAGGAGACCACCGCCATCACCGAGACGCACCTACCGCAACGGGCTGTGAACGCGAAGCCGCGCCAGGTGAGCAGACTCTTCCTCTCACCTTCTTGTTTGTGCTTTTCGTGGTTTTTACTTCGCCCCGTACGCGAGCGGGACGTTCGCTCGCTACGGCGGTTTTATTTGAGCGCTGTGCCTTGCCGTGTACTCCAGCATAATAAACTGTTCGAGTACGTAACTCGGTGTTTGTCCCCTCTGGCCCGAACCCGCCACAGTAGCGACTTCTCGCACCGCGGGTTGGGGGTCACAGCTCTCTGCTAGGGCTGGCATGGCGAGGCTAGAAGGCGACTGTAGCGTCTAGCCCGTGTGGCGCATTCTTGCGAGAATAACCCCCATATGCTTGGCGCCCAACGTGGGGCCAAAGGTGTGACAAATCGAGTGTCTGTGTGTATCCGACTATCGTGACATAGACTAGCCATGGAAGTGAGCAGGACTGACTTTTCAGTAGCTTCTAATACTGCAGTGGTGAGTGCACAACGGCAGAAGTGCAAAACCACCTTAACTTATTATTGCGAGAACTCAGGAGCTGACGTTAGTGACTGTGATCTTGCAATTTTCTGCGAGAGCTGGAGGTCACACGACTCCACCGTTCTGCAGCAGTGGGACACGCGGACGCTGGCGTGATGGGCATTCTCTGGTAGTGTTTTGACCTTACCATGCTCTATGGGAGGACGGACAATGCTGTAGCGTATGCAATTTTGTGCGTGCACGTTGATGGTCGTTCTGTCGAGCCCGTTAGCTACTTTGTCGCGATAGCTCGCAGCCTCAGAGAAGGGACGGACTACCCGGCTTCCCTAGGTGTAAGTTTGGTTTGGTTTGCAGAATTTAACGTCCCAAAGCGACTCAGGCTATGAGAGACGTCATAGTGGAGGACTCCGGAATTTCGACCACCTGGGGTTCTTTAACGTGCACAGACATGGTGACCATTTTAATTGCATCGATGCAGTGGGAAGCCTAGTCAGCCTTAAAGGCCCACTGTCCAGGGAAGGACCTTTTAAGCAAAGGAGCCCAGTGTTTCGGTCGGGTTCCGGAGATAGGCTGTGCAAAATGCTAGTGACACGTGTGCCGCAAATTAACGAAAATACAAATCAAAGCTCTCTCATGCTCTCCTTCGGGGAGCCAGCTTCCACGTTTCTTGCGCTGGCCCGTCGATCCACAGTTATGACGTACTTGCCGAGAACGACGTCCGTTGGTCCGTCTCGCTGACTGACGGGAGAAGCTAGGATGGGCGTACACCACTAATTGTGTCCACCACTCGCTGCAGTTACGCGAAACCATGGTTAGCCCATTTACACGGCAGAATAAACCACAGTTACACCCCTAACCGTGATTATCGCAAACCGAGTTTGGCGACCTCGGTTTGCGTCGTTTACCGAGGTTATGGCGGCGTCTGTTGACGGAGGCTGCTCGTCGGCACTCGAGTGCGTGAAGTGTACGAGCGTGTCTGCTTCAGCAGTCTACTCGTTTGCCCGTATTGAATAGCCGGTGTCTACTGTGCCGTCCGGCGTCTTCGGTTACGGCCTACAGCCAAGCGTCTGCGTACTGAAGCCCCGTCCTGTGTTTGCAGTATCGTTTGTGCGGCTTGGTGCTGAGCGCGGAACGTCAAAAATGCGCGGTCTTAGCTTTATAATGAAAGTGCACAAGTTCGCAACGCTTGCAGTGCGGGATGCTGCGAGCAGGCTGAGGTAGTACGTTACACTTACCGCGGCGGTGAAGCGAGTGAGCGCGGCGAACTACGGCGGGGTGCGTAACCCCCTAGTCGTCCATAGGCCTAAATTATTTCTCTTCGAAGCGCGGCGCTCGACGCTTTGGAACTGATCAACGCTGTCGAAATGGTGTACTCATGAAACATCCTTATTGTGAATCCTATTCTGCCGCCGTAAAATAACGATATGATAAACTGTGGCGATATATTAATCGCAGAGCTAGTACAAGCAGAACGGTGAGCCGCAATGTACCGGCGGCAGCTGTCCTGGACAGACACTTGATAGTATCGCGGTTATCGGTCTTGCCAGCAATTTGCCGCTGGTCAGTGATCAGGAGTGATTCAATTCTGATATTCGGCTCAGTATTCCAGATGCCAATAAATATAGCACGCTTTGTTTCTGACGTCGGCGCTAGCGAACCGCCATGTCGTTCGCGTACGGTCTGCGGGAGGAGGGGCCAACGCGGCGGTGTTTACGATGGTCGATGAGGTGCTGCCATCGTGCAGGGCTTAACCGCATTGTTGACGCCTTGCCGGACGGCACTACCGAAACTACATTATAAATGAAATATCTGTAAATGCTGCTTCGTTCCGCGTCGCTTCGGTTTTACTTTATGGGCAATGGCGGCCGTAACCGAGTACGGCGGCGGGCTGTGTAAGCACAGCTAACCGCGATTGGCGGTTAACCGTGGTCAAGTTCGTTAACCTCGGTTAATCGTAACCGTGGTTAAGCCGGCCGTGTAAAGAGACTGTGTGCTGCGCAGTTTCTACAGCCTTCCCTTCTTTCGCGCAACCTGAAGCTTTCACTCCGACGTGACCTCTCGTTTTCTCTCCCTTTTAGGAGAGAGGTTCGGCGACTCGGCCCAACGTCAGCGAGACAGCAAAAGCGAAGAAAAAGTCTCAAAGGCGGGGCCATGACATACGCGAGTGACGTTCTCTGTAAGACGCCCCACCTCCCGCCAAACGCGGAGGAGGAAGGGAAATTTGGCTTACAGAGGCTAAATGACCGAACAGGAGAGTGAAAAACCTCTGAGTGGGGACGAAGGAGAGGGAAGCGACAAATCGGTTGATAGCGGTGGCTGTAACACCGTTATTAATTACTCTTTTCAAAAACTTCTTGCGGCTTTGCGTTGTGGGACGAAGCCTCACAGCCACCGCGAAAAAAAAAAAAAAAATAACATTGGACTGGAGGGTGGACAGTGGGCCTTTAAAGGGCCACTGTCCAGGGAAGGCCATTTTAAGAAAAGGAGCCCAGTGTTTCGATCAGGTACCGGAGATAGTCTGTGCAAAATTCTACAGCGACACGCGCGCCGCAAAGCATCGAAAATACAATTCAAAGCTCCCTCATGCTCTCCTTTGAGAAGCCAGCTTCACCGCTTCCTGCGCTGGCCCGACGGGCCCCGATAATGACGTACGTACCGGGAACGACGTCCATTGGTCCGTCTCGCTGACTGACGGAAGAAGGATGGGTGTCTACCGCTCGCAGCGCGCTTTTCCTTCGCCACGGCCAGACTGAATCCAGCGGCGCGCGCTCCCTCGACCGTTCTTTTTTTCGCGCTCGCGGAGAGCCACGCCCCACCTCCCGCCAAACGCGGAGGAGGAAGGGGAATTTGTATTGCGGAGGCTAGACGACCTCGGGCAGGAGAGTGAAAAACCTTTGCGAGGGAACGGAAGGAGAGAGGCATGACAGAATCGGGTGATTGCGGTGGCTGTAACTGCGTTATTAGTTACTCTTTTCAAAAACATTTTGCGGCCTTGCGTTCCAGGGGCGAAGTCTCACAGTCACCGGGGAAGAAAATATTTTCGACCGGAGGGTGGACAGTGGGCCTTTAAGGGAGCTTTAGGAAGAAAGCGGTAAGATCCGTTTTATTTTTGCCGACTAGTGTTCGACGGGCTCTGGGAGCCGAGCTGCGCGGCCGCGGCGCACATAAGGGCAAGCTGGTATTGCTGCCTGTGCGGGCGCTAGACAGCTTGTATTACTGTACGTGCGTTGGATCCTTCCCGGCTGTACTCTGATAGCACCTTGCGCAATAGTTTTTTATTGCGAAAGCAATACTACGCCAGGTTTCGAGTCTTCAGCGTAGCGTGGTCCGGTAGTTACGCTTTCACCACGTGACTACTGACGTCATACCAGCGCGAGAGCTGTGCTACAGTGGCTATTCTAGCCACTAGCTGGGCTACCAAGTCGGCTCTTCAGCGTAGCGTGGCTCGTAGCCACGCCGGGCGTTTCGCGCTTCTCCCACTTGGTACACTGTAGTCTAACAGGTGGTGTGACGTCATAAGCGAGGAGATGGGCTACCATAAAGGATTCCAGGTCAGGCAGCAGTAAAATCCCTTGATAATTTGAAAGTAGCGACACTCCTCCGCGCCGCGCTTTCCTCCTCGATTCTCCTCGCGCGGCGGCGGCGAGCGCTGCGCACGACACGCTTTTTCTCCTTGTCGCCCGCCGGCCGGCCGCACCAGTGAGTGAAGCGCGAGCTTTTGGGCCAGGTCTGCGCTCCAGGAGTGCACAAAATTTTTGAAAAATTGCGAGAAAAGCATTGAGAATGCCGAAAGTAAAGTTCATGAATTGATTAGTTTCTTCTTTGAACTGTTTGAATGGGGAACACTGATAAACAAAGCTTTCGGGCGAGTTCTGTGCTGCAGACACTTTTTAAGTCACATGATAAGGTTTTACTTTGTGCACCTAATGTGTGTTTTTTTAGAGCGTGAAATCTTTCACCACGGTAAAACTTCGGAAAATGATCCAGGCTGGTGCTTTGAACTTCAAGATCAGAGAAGGTCAAAGCAGGACTTAGTCTATTTCGCTACTGTCAAGCTATCTCTCTAAGCATAGTATATGTCACGTGATCAACCATGAGATTTGATTATTGGTTAATTGTACCTGTATTTTGATCAATTACTTAGCCAAATTAATTGATATTTAGTAAATTGCAATTACAATCTAAATTTTAGCTGCAACATCGAACCGTATACTGTTGGCAAGCTTGGGCCAAGTGTAATGGCACTGTGCTAGTTAGCGATCCGCGATAATCTGCGTTAATTAGTTCATTTTGTATAAAACCAAATTTTGAGCTGTTCTTTGCCGCTTCGAGGTAAGGAACAGGTTTGCCACGGCAGTCTTGATATGATGCTGATGTAGGAATTACATAATTTTATGAGTACGTGGCCACTCACTGACTTCGCGTGTGGTTAAAGGACAGCAGGGTACACTGGGAGAAGTGGTGGGCCCTATTGCTGACACACTGAAGTTCTGGGGCAAGCATGCTGCGGCCTCATGCGCTATGTAAAAGAGCGTGATTTCATTGAACGCAACAATCAAATAAAAAAATTACAGGGTGCACATAGGTCTTCAACGTGCGGAAATGAGAAAGCATATAACTGCCAATTCATTAACTATCGCTATCCTATCTATCACTATATCTACTAATGCCAGTGACCTATCGTAACATCACCTCACTATCCGGGCCTATTATTATCATTTACTATTATCCGTAACAGCCACCATCATTACCTATCACTATTCATAACCATCACTATTTAATCTGATGCCGTCCCATGACCCATTGATATACTTCAATTTTTATTGACTTAGTTGTCAGTCATATCTCTATTATCTCATAATATCTGACGAGACAACTATACATTGACTTTTAATTCTTATACTTTCTTGTTTGCTCATAAATGAAGGTGGGAAAAGAGCAAGCCACAGAAATAACTGACTACTATCAGCGCGAGGTTCATGTCTCTGTCGAGGAGGCTTCCTTTACATCAGGACAGGTCGGTGAGAGAAAATTGATGGAACTGCGTTGGGCCTCAGTTTTTGTTTTTCCGAGTTCGTGCAATATTGGCGACTCAAACTGGTCTTTAGTGAAATGTAGCTAGAACATATAAAGCGATGAGTTAATCACTCAGGCAAGGTGAAAAAAATCTTCTTGCATACAATTGAAATGAGTAATATGTTACAGTGCTAAGAATAGTTGCTCGAAAAATGTTCCCCTATTTTTTACATCATAACTATAATCATTATTGATTGTTTAAATTTCGTAAATACAGAAAATTGATGCAATGATTCCGGCTGATTTGACATCGATGGGAAAACATTTCTCGCAGTAAATGAATACGCGGAATCGCGGTTTTAGAGCTCCAGCTTTCAAAGCGAAGGTAACCTGCCAACGCCTAGTAGTCATGGTTAAAGAAGCGTGTGTGATCATGTGAACACCTCCCGCACATTGGCCTTATCCCTGATAAAACGAACGCATACTTTTTAACCCACGCGTGCGTCGAAGCATGGCAAGACACATTCAAGAATTGAAAAAAAAAAAATGCCGTACGACCTAACTAGTGCAGATTACCCGCAATACCTCGGGTTTACTTGCCAAAGAGTTTTTCAGGGCCAGCATTCATTGCTCCCGAGTAACCGACGCACACTACAAGTACAAGCTGGAAAGACTAGGTCCTCTACAAGCCCGAATTTTGATTTTTAGTGAAGGAGGCCAGGGATCCTAGCATAATCGCGACAAATGCAATCGTGAGACTGTAATTTTCCAGTTATCTCTGACAGCAAAAAACAGATTATAGTGCCATATTTCTGACCTTAAAGAAGTCGACAGCGTGTTAAAGGATGGAGCCTCGGAGCCTCGCAGAATATTCAGCATGCTGCAGAGGACAACCTTATTTTTATACAATGAACATGTTGCCGCCGCAAAAATATTGAGGAGCAAGCAGGAATAAAAAACGCAGCGTCAGGTGACGCGTTATTACGGGGAGTGAGAAAGGCACCTTACGTCGCAAACAACTCTGTTATTTCTAGGAATAAACTTCTTTCGACTAATCTTTTGAATTCATTGACTCGTGCGCAAGCCGTCACGCTTGCCTTGGGGTATCATGAGTACCGCATAACCATCTTCAGGCCGCTTGCTGCAGTTGTACGCGCAACAGCACGGCATAGAGCTTGCACGCTGCAATAAATGTACAGCGCGCAATATTCGCTCGCCGAGACAAGGAGAAAAATGGCGCGAAGGAAAAAAAAACACAAGGAAAACGCCGGACGCGCGTTGGTTTCCAAGGGCAACGGCAGGGAGACCAATCGTCGCTCAGGAAATCGGGCGTAGAGCCGGCCTTCAGCGAAGGGGCGCGCAAGGGGCGAGGAGGAGGCGAGGAGGTAGCGCGGCGGCGGCGGCAAAGTTCAATCGTTGGCGTAACTTTCAAAGTATCAAGGGGTTTTAGGCAGCAGGAGTGAGCGGCCGCGCGTTCGATGAGCTCCGTCGAACGCAGCCGTTCAAGTCCAAGTTTCGACCTACGGCGTGCATTATACCGCTGGATTCGACTACACACGTGAAGTGGAGTCCGAGGAGACCGCAAGTTCGGAGGTAGGCACACTAATTTGCCTATTTTTCGGCGGCCCACGCGGGACCGCTAGGCCTACCCGTAGGCCTAGCAGAAGAAAGACGCTCTCGGCGGCGGGAGCCACAGAAGAGTATGAGCAACGCAATGGAGCTGGTGGAGGGAGAGACTATCGACCCCGCGGAGCTAACTAAGGGTACGTGGTTTATTACGAAAAAGAAAGGCCGCGTAGTGCCCCTCAAAGAGGAAACGCGAACCGTGACCAAAAATGAGGAAGAGCGGCGGACTACAGGTCACAAGGCCGCCATCAGAAGAAAGCTAGAGGCAAAATCGGTAGAGAAGCAGTCCGTGCAGATACCGAAGGACGCCGAAAAAATAATACGCCCCCGGGGCGGAGTCAGCTGCCTAATAGAACGTGGAATGATTGAACTGGCTGAATCGATCGCCTGCGCCACCGGCATCGAGCTCAAGGACGCCGAGAACGACATCTTCTCGGCAAATATAAAGCAACAGTCCATACTAATCGCCACTACTAGCGAAGAGCGTGGAAGAAGGTACGCGGCTTTGCGCGTAGTTCTTTGCGGCAGCGAAAATATAGAAGTAGAGGCCTATCCCGCTATGCCTGAAGATTGCGGCAAGGGAGTCGTGCACGACGTCCCCCTACGCTATTCCAACGAAGAGCTATTGGAGCGAATACGCAGGAGAAAGGAGAACCCTTCAGTGCTCAGTGTTCGCAGACTGGGAGCAACCTCCAAGACAATACTAATCCTCTTCGAAGATCAGAAGGTACCGCGCTGGGTGTACCTATATCCTTTCGTGCAAAGATGCGTCTTGTACAAGAAGAAATATGAAGTTTGCCACGCGTGCGGGCGCATGGGACACCGAGACGACGTCTGTCCGGATCCGACGAATAAAAAGTGCCGCGGATGCGGCATGGAAAACCCGAAAGAAGGTCATCTGTGCGAACCGAGGTGCCAGCTATGCGGAAATAATCACCTCCTCGGCGACAAGCGATGCCGGGAGATATATAGAACCCCATACATCACCAAAAAAAGACGTTGGGAGAAAAAACTGGGTCAGCAGGAACAACTGAAAATGGCTGATGCAACGGAAAACTGCGAGCGCGAGGGACGCTCAAGAACCAGAAATGGTGAAGAGGACTCCCGGCTACTAAGGAGGAGATCGAGATCAAACAGCAAGGACTGCCACCACTTCACAGCCAAAGAGGGAGACTTCCCAAGGCTGGAGGAAGGAGCCACAGTCAACTCTACGCAACGCCGCTCGAGCTCCGGTACCAGGGACCGATCCAGCTCTGGACGAAGGCGCTCCAGTTCCGAGGACCTTGGCCGATTCGTCCACTGCCAGCAGCTCCGAGTGCTTTACATGGGACCCCAAGACGTCGTGGGGACCACCTGCACGCAGACGCAGTCCGAGCGGAGATCGAAAAACGGTAAGCTTCACGGTTAGCAGTTCCCAGATAAATACGGAGGCAGACGAGAGAACTAAAAAACTAGAAAAAGAGAATCGAGAGCTCAAGAGCATGCTCAGCACGCTCACTAGAGATTCAAAATTTAAGAATGGAAAAGAGTACCCCCCCCCCCCCCCCTCCTCCACCGAGGAACCAACTGGTACCCCAAAAACAGGTACAGAAACAGATGCCCTCTCCCCCGCCTACATGAGTCGTAGTCGCGCGCCCTGAGCCGAGGGATAATGAAGAGGAGAAAATGATTACTGAAACAATCAGGCCACCCCCGCAAAAAACGTAAAGGGGACGAGACGGATCCGCTGGTGGCATTAGAAAGGAGACTGGACGCTAAATACGAAGCAAGATTTGAAAGAATCGAGACCCTCCTCACCCAATCAATGGGTGCGGTAAATCAAATGCAGACGCAATTCACCGCGATGCTGAACGCCTTCACCAAGAGGCTAACTACATTAGAAAAGACTGACCCAAATGCAACAAAATGGACAGGTGCAGTAAAAATGAAGACTCTCTGGTGTGGCAGCGGAACTGCCGCGGCTTCCAACGAAAGCGAGCGCTCTTGCAACAGCACTTAGAGCAGAGCGAAGAAAAACCTTTAGCTATAGCCCTTCAGGAAACACGAAAAGGTCTACCAAAATTATCGGGATTTCAGGCGTTCCACGTTGACCGGGGAGAAAAATCCCGCGTATCCACGCTAGTTAAAAGACACATAGCGGTAGTCGATCATGAGGTCAACTCGCGAGACATCGAAGCTGTATTAATAGAAATTATCACTGGTCTCAAGGAAGAGGCTAGTCTCTTCATCTTAAACGTGTACAGCACCCCCCAGCAGAGAAAGGTACGTTTCCGCGCCCTCTTCCGCAAAGCGATCAAAACAGCAGGAAACAATACTCTTATAATTCTAGGAGACTTCAATGCCGCCCACCAAGAATGGGGCTACAACAGACACTACCCCAAGGGTAGGAAACTGTGGGAGGACATACACGAGCTCGGCCTCACCCTCCTGACGGACCCTAGCTGTCCGTCCAGGATGGGAAACAGCGTCTCTGCAGACACCACCCCGTACCTTACCCTAGGAAAAAACACGAGAGACGCAGTCTGGAAAAACACAGCTCAAAATTTTGGCAGTGACAACTTTGTTCTGGCTCTCACCCTCAGCAGGAGCGTCAAAACGCGTCGCCTCAAAAAACCCAAAATCACCGATTGGGACAGGTTTAGGCAAATCAGAGAAAACTGCGAATCGGGAGATGAAATCCAAAACATAGAGCAATGGGCAGAGACGCTTAAGAAACAAGTAGAGAAAGCAACCACGACCCTACGGGAGGACGATGCGCCGGTGACGGTTGACAGCAAACTCCTTCATATGTGGGAAGCAAAATGCGGCATGGAGAGGCGTCTCCGGTCTCAAAGATGGAACAGGAACCTTAGGCGAAGGAGAGCAAGATATAACAAAGAGATTGAAGATTACGCAGTAAAACTTTGCGAACAAAACTGGTGTAGTAGGTGTGACGAGATGGAAGGGAACATGAGCCTTGCTAATAAATACTTTGAGCCTACTCAGACACCTACTTGATCCTGACAATTCGAAAACTTAATCGGGCATAAGACTGACGAAAGCCAGACACGCGTTCGAGGGCATGGACGGGGAACTCATGGCGAAACGCAAACCTTACCCCTGCCGGATTACGAAGGACCCTTAAACGAGGCCCTAGACGCGCCGATCACGGAGGCGGAGGTTCTCGCCGAAATATTAGGCCTAAAAACAAAATCTGCTCCCGGACCAGACGGAATCACAAACAAGTGGACGATAATTCCATCCGCACGCTCACCAAATACATGTGAATCGTATGGGACAGAGACCGCCTCCCACAACAGTGGAAGACGGCAAACGTGATTTTGATACCGAAGCCAGGCAAACCCCCTAAACTAGAGAACTTACGGCCAATCTCTCTAACATCCTGTATAGGGAAATTGATGGAGCGGGTAGTCCAAACGCGACTAACGCGTTTCATGGAGCTTAACGACTTGTGGCCGCACGAAATGGTTGGGTTCCGGCCCGGTCTATGCACACAGGACGTAATGCTCCGCTTGAGACACGACATCATAGAAAGCGAAACCAGGGACGCGAGGGTACTACTAGGTCTAGACCTGACAAAGGCGTTCGATAACGTAAAAGACGCGGCAATTCTTTCTGGCCTCCAAGAATTGGGGGTCGGAAAGAAAACGTACGACTACGTAAAAGACTTCCTGTCGGGTAGAACGATAAAGATAAAGTTTCAGGACATTGAATCCTCCACCGTCAAACTAGGAAGCAGGGGTACGCCACAGGGTTCGGTGCCGTCCCCGTTCTTCTTTAATGTTGCCATGCGAAACCTCCCGGCAGAACTGAGGAAAGTGGAAAACTTGAAATTCAGCATGTACGCAGACGACGTCAACCTGTGGGTCACCCAGGGGAGTGACGCGAGCATCGAGGAGCGCTTGCAAGCGGCGGCGGACACCGTGGTGTCCTACGCGGCCGAAAGGGGCCTCTCGTGCTCCACAAAAATCGGAACTGTTCATCTACAACCCGAAGGCGCTCAGGTGTAAACGCCAGATAAACATCAGCGTAACAGTAGACAGCCAAATAGTACCAAAAGTCGAACAAATTAGGATCCTTGGCCTGTTTCTACAAGCAGATGGGTACAACGATACAACGGTAAAAAAACTGAACGCGTACGCCACGCAAGTCACGGGTATGTTCAGGAGAATCGCACTCAACGGTCGGGGCCTTAAGGAATGAAGCCTCCTGAAACTAATGCAGGCTTACATCACTAGCCGCATATGTTACGCCACACCATTCCTAAACATTAGATCAGACGAAAAGCAGAGAATAGACGCACTCATCAGACGATGCGCGAAGAGGGCTCTGGGACTACCCATCTCGACCTCGACTGAACGCCTCCTCTCCTCGAAATGGGGGTGCACAACAACTGGACGGAACTAGCGGAGGCTGTGCGCATGGCGCAACTAGAAAGATTGAGCAGAACCCACGGCCAGAACCATCCTCGGCTGGGTGGGACTGCAGTCAGATAGAGCAGCAAGCCATAAAGTAGACATTCCACGAGAGTGTCGCGAATATATAATAGTGCCCCCCCCCCCCCCCCCCCACCTAAAAACATGCACCCTACGTACAACAAGGAGAGGAGACAAAAGAGGGCCGAGACTCTCGCAAAGAAAGCGGGGAAAATGAAGCCGGGGGAGGTCGCCTACGTGGACGCGGCTAGCGGGAAGTCGGGGGCGGCGGTGGCTGTGGTCGTCAACGGCCGCGGTGTGCCCGCCGCCGCCGCGTTCGTTAGAAGCCGAAACGTAGACACGGCTGAAGAAGTTGCAATAGCGCTCGCTTGCGTTGGAACCGAAGCCAGCATAGTTATTAGTGACAGCAAAACAGCTGTCTGGAACTTCGGAAAAGAGAGGGTCTCGACGGAGGCAGCCAAAAATTTAGAGAAAAGAAAACTTGAAAGAAAGATTCGAATTATTTGGACCCCCGCGCACGAGTTCGTCCCCGGCAACGAGGCGGCGCACGAGCTAGTCCGAGCTCTCTACTTCCGGGCAGCCGTAGAGCCGCCTGATTGCGATGGGATGGACGAGAGGCTGCAAACTTATAAGGAAATTTTAGAACACTGCAGACTTAGCAGAAGGTTCCTGCCACCACCGGACCGAACGCTAACAAGGAGGCCGTCGCTTGGCGGCGCCTGCAAGCTGGGAATTTCTCAAGTCCCGTCTGGCTTTTTCACACGCAAGTGGAGGAAAAGGCGGACGATAAATGCGAAACCTGCGGAGAAAGGGGTACTCTGGATCACATAATCTGGCAATGCCTTGATTCCCCTGGCGCCAAGGAAAACATAAATAGTAGAGAAGCCTGGGAACTGCTACTGCGGAGCGAGTCCCCCGCCAACCAGCAGCAAGCTGTCCGCCTGGCGGCTGAAGCCGCGAAGAAACACTGTCGCTTCGCCTGTCTTTAGTCGCGGAGGCCCCGGCCTCCGTCCCATAGGCCTGCGTGCCGGGGGCGGGGAGTAGGGGGCCTCCTACATCGGTGGAAGAATAAAGTTCATAACAACAACAATGGGCTACCATGGAGGAAGGAAGCTTTCCTTCCTCCATGTGGGCTACCAAGTCAGCTCTTCAGCGTAGCGTGGCTCGCAGCCACGCCGAGTGTTTCGCGCTTCTCCCACTAGGTGCACTGTTGTCTAACAGGTGGCACGGCTATGTAGCCACCATAGCACGGCCGGTCTCGAGGGAGAGCGCGCTTCTCTTCTCTTCCTCGAGACCGGCCATGCAGGTGGTAAGGTCGGGTCGGGTTCGAACCCGACCTCGGCGGCTGCGCTTCGATGGAGGCGAAGCGAAGAGGCGTCCGTGTGCTGTGCGATATCAGCGCACGTTAAAGATCCCCAGGTGGTCGAAATTACTCCGTAGCCCTCCACTACGGCTCCTCTTTCTCTCTTTCCACTTTCACTCCCACCTTCCTCCCTTCCCTCACGGCGCGGTTGAGGTGTCCGCAGAAAACAAGTGAGATAGTTACCGCGCTTTCCCCATCGGATGCTTCGAGGCGCGCGCCCCCCTCCGCCGCTCCGCCACTCCGGAGGGTGGGGACATTCTTTGAAAGGGTGTGTCGCCTCTACGCCTCCATATTTGAGCCCACGCAAGTGTATCCTGCTTTTGCGGCGGCTGTCGCGTGACGTTTCTTGGCGCGCGTTCAAGTTTGCGATTTAGATGGCAGGAATGCTAGAAAAGATGAGACTTCTGGAGGAAAAGCGCAGTATCTCACACTTTCTCAGAGACGTGTGCGTTTGGATGGTACGCCATCGCTCCTGTCGCGTGGGTTCCTTGGCGCGCGTTCAAGATTGGGATTACAGATAATAGGAACGCTCAGGGCCCGTATTCCGAGTTTGCGTCGTTACCGTAAGTGTCGCTATCTCCCCGACTTCGAGTCACATGATTGGTGGAAACGCCGGAACATAATGTCGCCACCTTTTCCGGTTCGGCAATGGCAACACCCAGTTCCGGCGTTTCGACCAATCAGATGACTCGAGGTCACGTGAGATAGCGACACATCGATAACGACGCAAACTCGGAATACGGGCCCTGAAGCGCTATGAGAAGGGTGGGCCAAAATATGGCGGGGTTGTCAACACCCTTCGAGGGCACGCGCATCGAGTCACCCTAACAGGTGGTGTCGTCTTCCATTGGAGACACTTCGCCTCTTTTGCTTTCGCAATCTCCTAGGCTTAACTACAGCTGAGCCACTGTGATTTTTTTCCCTACGAGAAGGATACACGTGAGTCCTTCGAAGTCTGCCACGTCGCGCTGAGACGAGCTATATCGCACTACGTGTGCATCGCTGAGCACGCGAGCGGCCCTAAGACTTGCTTCAAGTTGTGTCATTTCGCTGCTTGTTAATGTGCACGGTGACGTTGTTGAACGGGTAGAACTTACTCTATAAGTTCGCAACAACGCCACGGTTGCTGCGTCGGGCACACGCCGACACGCGACAGAGCTGCAAGCGGAGATGGTGGAGCTAAGCTTTACACAAAGCGCACAGCAATCCGAGCCCGGCTGCGTGGCCTGGGGAGGAAAGCGCAGGGAGTAATTTCTTGATCAAAATAGCTCTTTGGGCCAGTTAGTTCATAATAGGTCATAAAAAGACCAGCGCAAAACACGGGGACAAAGGAACAGAGAACGACAGGTTCTTTTGTTCCCGTGTTTTGCGCTGGTCTTTTTATGAGCTAGTAATCTCTTGTACTTAATATGGATGGGACGTCCAAGGAGTGGCCGCGTTCCTGCACCCAGAGCCTGTTGTCACCGTCAACCAGACCACTAAGAAAAATGGTTTCCTGTCTGCCACGGAGCGAGCGAGCCGGAGTTCACGGAACTGGCCCCTGCGTATACCACAACGAAAGCCGTAGTAAAGAGGCCGCCTTGGCGCCACTCGAGAAGCGCGGCCTGCTTCACCAGCGGTAGCAGCTTTTTGGCATTCCTCGGCGCATACTCTGGGCTGCTCCGGCGACAGAAGGGGAAAAGAGGCAAGCCGAGAGCGAGCGGGCGACCCGAAGGGGGGGGGGGGGGGGGCATTGATACTTTTACCCCTGACCAACTGACAGTGAAGAATCGGGACTTGCGGTTGCTGCGGTCGTCAACACTTCTACCCCTGGCTCCAAGGTCGCCTCCGGTTGTCGTCGGCCCTGCCTTCCTGCCCGGCACCCCTGGCTCTCTGTAGCGGCACCGATGGCTGTTGGTTGGTTGTACGACTTTTAATTCCATCGGAAACGGGGAGTCGTGCGCCCGCGGATTAGAGGCTGGCAGGTAGCCCTTGGCTTGTTGCGGCCTCTTCCGCCAGATGGACGGTGCGGTGCTGGATCGCAGGGTATCCCAGGCTTCTCTACTTGTAATATTTTGCCCTATCCCTGGAGATTGTGGGCACTCCCAAATTATGTGGTCGAGGGTCCCTCTCGCCCCACAGTGTTTGCAGAGATCATTGTCCCTAAAGTCTGGTAGCGCGTGAAACGCCCAGACCGGGTTCATGAACGTATTAGCTTGTAGCCGCCTCCACGCGACAGCTTCTCTATTTAGTCTAACATCTGGCGGGAGTACCGGTGGCTGTGAGCTGTCTGCAACTTTTTACATATTGGCACTTTTCTTTATGTTTAAAAGTTAAACGGCGTCTAGCCGGCCCCACTCGGTATATCCCTCGGTGAACGCGGCTACATTTAGTCGTATGGCTGTTTTAAGGGTAGGAGGATGGGGGGATAGACACGAATCACTTGCCCCCTTAAAAGGCCGCGCGTAATTAACACGCGTGATTACGCGTGCTGCTAGAGAGGACCGCGAGGAAAGGACACACTGGCCACCCCTCACAGCCTCCCAGTATCCCACAGCGACACCGCGCAGGGACCCTCTCTCCTCCCAGCCTACTCGGGAAACCTACTTTCTCTGGTCCGAGTCGAGGAGCGCGTCTGTCGCAACTCGCTCGGGGCCTTTCGGCGGTTGAGAGCGCACGCGTGCGGTTCATGATTTCCGCCGAGGAGACCACCGCCATCACCCAGAATCGCCCAGTAACCGTACGCACCTACCGCAACGGTGCATAGTGCTTCACTGTCGCCGGCAGTTTTGGCCAGTAGTATCCATGCTGTACTCTAGCCAAAGTGCGGGTGTAGCCTAGGTGACCGGCGGTTGGCTCGTCGTGGCACGCTTGCAAAACTTCACTGCGGAGAGCCGATGGGACGACGAGTAGATGACTGTTTCCCCCAGGACGGAAGTTCTTGTAAAGTACCTTCTTGGTTAACGACGTGACCTAAGAATTGCATCTTCTCGTAATCGAAGTGGCACTTCTCGGGTTTTAGTGTGAGGCCCGCAGATCGTGTGGCCTGAAACACAGGTAGCAAACGGCGTAGATGCTCTTCGAATGTGGCCGAAAACACGATAATGTCGTCAAGATACACCAGGCATGTTTGCCGCTTAAGTCCCGAGAGCACAGTGTCCATCAGCCTCTGAAATGCTGCTGTTGCCTAGCATAAACCGAACGGAAGGACCTTAAACTCATACAATCTGTCGGGAATGACGAATGCTCTCTTCTCCCGATCCCTCTTATCTACTCAAATTTGCCAATATCCACTTTTCAAGTCCATTGATGAGAAGTAACGTGCATTTTGTAGGTGATCAAGGGAATCGTCGATACGAGGAAGAGAGCGAACGTCTTTTTTGGCCACTTGGTTGAGCTTGCAATAGTCTACGCAAAATCGTAAGCTGCCGTCACTTTTAACAAGTACTACGGGGAAAGTCCAGGAACTCTGTGATGGCTGGATAACGTCGTTTCTAAGCATTTCGGCCACTTGGCGCTGAATGGCTTCACGTTCTTTCGGAGTCACACGGTAAGGATTTTGTCGAATTGGGCGAATCGAGTCATCCATGATAATTCGATGTTTTGTGAAAGGCGTTTGGCCGATCCGCGATTTTGAAGCAAAACAGTCTCGAAATTAATCTATGGGATCCAAAAGGCGGTCCCGTTCTGAAGAAGACAAATTTGGGCTCACATCGACGATGGTTGCGGGCGTCTTGCGCACTGATCCTTCATGTTGCAGGAAGCAGTCCTGCGCATTTGTGCCTTTGAGATTTTGCTGACGCTTGTCGCTGAAGTTTGTCAGCAGTACTTTGGTCTGCCCATTGGTCAAGTAGACTAGCACTCGAGCTATAGAAACATGACTGCCCGTTCGGCGACGCCATCGCCGTATGCGCCACGTCGCACTTCACTTCAACAAGAGAGCAAGATCGCGGAGGTAATATCACCGTCTCATTGGCGACGCGTAAAGGTACCAGTGATACTTCCGCATAACCAATGTCTTCGTGATTTTGGTGAAGGCAACGGCGTTGTCCCGAATACTGATTACAGCGCCATGAACACGCAGAAAGTCCATGCCCAGGATGAGGTTTTTGAAACAGTTAGGGAGATAACGAAGCTGCCAACAAACACCGCGTTTCTTGTTTCTATCCAGCCAATGCCGGTCGGTGCCTGTAGTTGACCCCTAGCACTTCTTGTTACTGGTCCAGTCCATTCGGTTTTACTTTGCGCAGCATGTCAGCCAGTTTCTGGCTAATAATTGAAACATCCGTCCCGGTGTCCACCAGAGCATGTACCCCCAGCCCTTAATGGAAACGGCGAGGTCAGCGCTAACACCGTTATCTGGGTTGCTTGTCTCTTTCGGCATTTGCGGCGGAAGTGCGGCAAGGTCGGTGCTGTCAGCTTCGTCGTCGGGGCTGCTCATCTGGTGCGGCATTTTCGGCCGTAATGTAGGCGGAATTTTCGGCGGCAGTGCGGCAATGTCAGTGTGAACAGCGGCGTCAGAAGCGCGGGTTGTTGTCGGCAATTGCGGCGGTGGTGGTGAGGGTTTTGACACTTTTCAAATGGTTGCAACCTCCCCTCGCGAGGTTGCGGCTGTTTCCCCTGCGAGGGTTCGGAGTCCGCCGTCCGCTAATGTCAGCAATTCTACGACGCAGCGGCGAAGAATAACGTGGCCATGGGAAGGAGCGGCGGCGGAAGCCTGTGGATTCGGTTCCCCTGCTAACCGGAGGGTCATCCTCGATTTGGGCAGAGTCAGCGTTGAAGTGGTGGCGAGAGAAAGCAGGCTGAAAGGTCTGCCTCTCTTCGCGATAGCAGCAGTACCGATACACATGGTCATGTTATCCGCAGTGGAGACAGAGTGATCGGCTAGCTGTCTTAAAGGGACACTAAAGACAGCCAAAGATAGTATGAAAATCTAATAAACTACATTTGGTGACACTGTCGCCGGATATCCGGCAGCAAAAAATCGAATAATTGCTGAGATATTGCGATAAGAAGTTGAGGTTTTTTCTTGTTCCCGCCGGTCGAATTCAAACTGTGGCCTCCAACTACGTAGTTGGAGTTGAGTGACGCACACTATGACGTAAGCGGAGACTCCGTGATAGCTAGCGAGCCGGCGCGGCCCGCGGCGTCGCATCCCTCAAGGGCCAACTTGGCAACAGCGTACTCGCAATGACGGCCTCAGCCGAAATAAATAAAACGATGAAGAGAGTAATTTACCGAGCGATGGGCCCATAAAGGAAGAAAAAAAAAAAACATAGAGCGCTTGTAATGCACAATACTTTACATGTTTCTCAAGCTTTTGCGCTCCTTCTTGCACTGTGTATAAACAAACCGAGCCCTCGGTCATCGCAACGCTTCCTGACATGTTTACATACAAATAATATTTAGTTACCAGAAAAATAGTGTCCTCGCTGCTGCGCTTGTCAGTTTTGAAGCTTCGTCGCACTTTTTTCCTTCAAGGTTTGTGCTACAGCTCCGTGTTCAGCGAAAATTACGTCCACGGTAGCAGAACATGACCGAAGTGCCGGCGCCACTACATTTGCCAGCGCTGTGAAATTCCACATGTTAAAATGGATACAGTGCACAATATAGTGAGCATAGGCATCCAGAACATTAGTTGCAAGACGTGAGAGCAGGCAGCATGCGCCGATGATCAAGAAGTTGTAATTTTAAGACACTTTATTGTAAATGGGGCCATGACATAAAAACTAGAAATATTTCCAAAGTTCTTGCGGCGGCGTAGCCGCGCGATTAGCGCCGAACGTTACGGAGCAAGCAGTAGCGAGTTCGAGTCTTACCGCTTCTGGCATTTTTTTTTTTACACATAGATTTTTTTTAACCTTTTGTAATGTATTTCGAAGGGTGCAGCGGTGGCGTAGCGGTAGAACATCCGCCTCGCATGCAAGAGGACCGGGGTTCAAATCCCGGTGCCGCGCAATTCTCCACCGGATGACAAAAAAAAAAAAAAGAATCCGCGTGTCGATGGAATTGCATATACAGGTTTGGGGTGCGACCTGATGCCGGTGAACACCTCCGGCAACGCACTCCCTCACCAGAACAGGAGTTGGCCACCCTGGTGCAGTAATTGGCCACAACCTCCTATGATAAGCTCCATAAAACCTCGGCCCTCAGTCACCAGCGGCTGCGGAACAACTGACCACGGCGGCGGTCAGACCTGTGACGCAGCAGGGGGTGCTAAGAAAGCCTGGCTCCGCTGGACAGGCCGCCATTGGAAACTGACCCTGGCAACGTTTAATGCTAGAACCCTAGCTAGTGAAGCTAGTTTAGCAGTGCTGTTAGAGGAACTAGAGGGCATGAAATGGGATGTCATAGGGCTTAGTGAGGTTAGGAGGCCGAATGAGGCATATACTGTACTGAAGGATGGGCATGTACTGTGTTATCGAGGTTTACCAGAGAGGCGACAACTAGGAGTAGGTTTCCTTGTCAATAAGTATATAGCGGGTAATATAGATGAATTCTATAGTATTAATGAGAGGGTTGCAGGCATCGTAATTAGGCTTAATAAGCGGTATAAACTGAAGGTTGTACAGGCCTATGCACCTACATGTAGTTATGATGACCAGGCAGTTGAAAGCTTCTATGAAGATGTAGAATCGACAATGCGAAAAGTAAAGACGCAGTATACTGTACTAATGGGCGACTTCAATGCCAAGGTAGGGAAAAAACAGGCAGGAGGCAAGGCAGTAGGTGACTATGGCATTGGTTCTAGGAATAGCAGGGGGGAGTTACTAGTTGAGTTTGCAGAGCGCAACAACTTACGAATCATGAATACCTTCTTTAGCAAACGGAAGAACCGAAAATGGACATGGAAAAGTCCTAACGGAGAGACTAAAAATGAAATCGACTTCATAATGTGTTCAACCCCCGCCATTGTGCAGGATGTAGAGGTAATCGGGAAAGTTCGATGTAGTGACCACAGGATGGTGAGGTCCCGAATTAGCCTAAATCTGAAGAAGGAACGCAATAGATTAGTAAGAAAGAAACCCATCAACGAATTAGCGGTGAGGGGGAGGGCAGAAGAGTTCAGGATCTCGCTACAGAATAGGTATTCAGCTCTAACTGAGGATGGCGACATTACCCTAGAGGCAAGGAACAATAATTTCAGAGATATCATTACTGAGTGCGCGGTAGAAGTAGGCGGTAGGATAGTTAGGGTACCGGTAAGCTGTCTAAGGAGACGAAAGATTTGATTAAGAAACGCCAGAGTATGAAAGCTTCCAATCCAACAAACCAGATTGAATTGGCCGAAATATAAAAGCTAATCAATATGCGCAAGGTGGCCGATATAAGGAAGTATAACATGGAGAAAATTGAGCATGCTGTAAAGAACGGGGGAAGCCTTAAAGCGGTAAAGAAGAAATTGGGCATAGGCAAAAACCAGATGTATGCGATAAGGGACAAGGCGGGCAACGTCATCACTAATATGGACAAGATAGTCAAAGTAGCCGAGGAGTTCTATACAGATCTCTACAGCAGCCAAAGTAGTCAGGACCGTAATGAGATTGGCGGTAGGGAAAGACAGTCAGACGTTCCACCAGTGACGAAGGACGAGGTCAAGAAAGCACTAGAAACTATGAAAAGGGGGAAATCAGCTGGAGAGGATCAGATAACTACTGATTTGCTGAAGGACGGGGGGGATATCGTGCTAGAAAAACTTGCCACCTTGTATACGCAGTGCCTGGTGTCATCGACGGTACCGGAAGCATGGAAGAATGCAAACATTATCCTCATTCACAAGAAAGGGGACTCTAAGGACCTTAAAAATTACAGACCAATCAGCTTACTGTCTGTTACGTATAAGGTATTTACTAAGGTAATCGCTAATAGAATCAGGACAACCTTAGACTGCAATCAAGCAAAGGATCAAGCAGGGTTTCGGAAACGGTACTCTACTATCGATCATATCCATACCATCAATCAGGTGATAGAAAAATGCACGGAATATAACCAGCCCTTATACATAGCATTCATTGATTACGAAAAAGCATTTGACTCAGTTGAAACCTCGGCGGTGATGCAGGCATTGCGAAATCAGGGGGTAGACGAGCCGTACGTGAAAGTGCTGGAAGATATATATAGTGGCTGCACAGCAACCATAGTTCTGCATAAAGAAAGTAACAAAATTCCCATAAAGAAAGGTGTTAGGCAAGGAGACACAATCTCCCCAGTACTATTCACAGCTTGTTTAGAGGAAGTATTCAGAGACTTGGAATGGGAGAAGTTAGGGATAAGGCTAGATGGAGAATACCTCAGTAATCTGCGATTTGCTGATGACATTGCCTTGCTAAGCAACTCGGGAGATGAACTGCAAATAATGATTGATGACCTAGACAGGAAAAGTAGAAAGGTAGGCTTGAAAATCAATATGCAGAAGACTAAGGTAATGTTCAACAGCCTCGGGAAGGAACAGGAGTTTACATTAGGTAGCCAAATACTGGAAGTAGTAGGCGAATATATCTACTTAGGACAGGTAGTAACAGCAGATCCGGACCATGAAAAGGAAATAACAAGAAGAATAAGATTGGGATGGAGCGCATTTGGCAAGCACTCGCAGATTATGACTAGCAGCTTACCGGTATCGCTCAAGAGGAAAGTATACAACAGTTGCATCTTGCCTGTACTCACCTATGGGGCTGAAACGTGGAGGCTAACCAAGAGAGTTCTACTTAAGTTGAGGACAACCCAGAGGGCTACGGAACGAAAAATGGTAGGGGTAACATTAAGAGATAGAAAGCGTGCAGAGTGGGTCAGAGAAATAACTCAAGTTAACGACATTCTAGTGGAAATTAAGAAGAAGAAATGGACATGGGCAGGACATGTAGTGCGAAGAGAGGATAACCGATGGTCGCTGAGGGTAACAAACTGGATTCCAAGGGAAGGAAAGCGTAGCAGGGGGCGGCAGAAAGTTAGGTGGGCGGATGAGATTAAGAAGTTCGCAGGGGTCAAGTGGATGCAGCTAGCACAGAACCGGGTTAAGTGGAGAGATATGGGAGAGGCCTTCGCCCTGCAGTGGGTATAATCAGGCTGATGATGATGATGATGATGATGATGAATGTATTTCTGGTGCTTCGTTATTTTTAGTTTTTACTTTTTACCCGAGGCCCTTTTTTTTTTCGCCTGGCGACGAGCGCAATATATCGACGCTCTCCTTGGTATGAGCGGCAAGTATGCCCCTTTTGTTTACGACGCCTGCAAATAGCACGTTGAAGGTTTTGTTGACGCAGTATAAGTTGGTCAGATGTGCCATGATTTAGTGAACAATTGAATGATAATGCGTTTTTCCTTCGGTACTTAGCATATGTATGCTTTTCGTGGCGTACGTAGCTGCAGTCAAGCGGTCAGGTCGCAGTCGAAGCGGCAACGGCGGCGATATGTTGGCGCAGAAGTGTGAACGAAGAAACGTGTCGGTGGTAGCGGATTTCGCTCGCTCGTGCCTCCGAATTCTCAAATGGGAACCATCAAGGCGCATCTGCTGCTCCAAGCTCGTAATTCAGGCGCTGCAGGTTCAAACAAACTATCCGAGTGCGCACGAAATGCCTGAGCCGAAACATAACCAAAACTGAAGTGGGCGCCTGTGGCGCCTCCAATTATATTTTTGTATTTGCCTTGCAACGTTTACGTTGTCTTTTCGCCGTCGTTTACGTATGATAAAAGCGTGCTATCATGTTTGAGAAAAAACGTACTACCGCATTCAAACATACAACGTAATTCGCATTTGTAAGCCTCCGGGATCCCTAGCGCGTCACGTGATTTGTAGTTGCGAGCCTCGGCCGTTTGGCTGTGGTGGCGATACCTGCATTTCTTTTATTCTTCTTTACTACCTTATAAAAGCTTTCTTTTCAGTAAGAGTGGCCTTTTTGTAATCAGGAACTGGCATTCTATCAATGCAAACCCACTTCCTTTCTCTCTTTAGTGTCCCTTTAAGAGCGCACATCTGTCAGTTTGGCGCGGTTGAGAGCGCCTGGAAGGCACCCACTGATGCCCTCGGAAGAATGCTGACGGCTCAGTGAGCTCGTAGGCGCGTGGTCTGGAGGCGGGCGACGAAGGATTGCGGCATAGCTCGCGGGTTACGGCTCGTGGTAAGGGGCAGGAATGTCGGCCGTGTAACTGATCGGTTGTGGAGCGTGGTATGGTTCGGAAATGGCTTCCGAATTGTTGACGGGGTGAGACATGTGGCATGGTGCAGACGGTGACAGGGCGTACCGAAGTTCATTTCTCACAGCTTCTGTGGATTATGAGCCTTCGTAGCCGTAATTTGCTGCAGCTCCTAAAGGACAATTCCTCGAACGAGGTCTCGAAGAGTGGTCCTATCGGTTGCAGTCAGCGCCGCCGCAGTCGTCGGAGCACAGTTGACGGGTCGGTTTTACTGGATTCGGTTTTACTGGCGGTACCAGTCTTGGTGGGCTCGCTCTATAGACGCGTAGCACCCTTAACGAACTCACTCACCGTTTTAGGTAGGTTGCGTACCAAGTACCGCCGCTATAGCTTCCTTGGCTCACTCATATCAGGCGCAGCGCATTGTCTCATCGATAAGTTCTCGTAAATGTGTCTGTACCAGCTGGCGGCGGAAGTCATCCCATGTGGATAAGCTGGCCTCGTGGTTTTCAAACCACGTTCTAGCATTATCATGAAAGGCAAAATAAACATTGCAAAGCTTCTAGTTTGCGCTGCACTGATTGAGCTTGGCTACTCGCTCAAACTTGTGGAGCCAGTCCTCCATATCTTCAAACGCGATCCGCGAAAGCATTCTGGCACCTTGGTGTTCTAAGAGGCACCGGCGTAGGGGTGGAATGTGCCATGGCTTGGGAGACCTGGCGAACTTGGACGTTTGAAGAGTCATCCGGCAGATGGCTGTATACTCCGGGGCTATGCCTATAGGTGGCGGCGGCTAGCGCGAATGCCAGACGTGTCGATGGCTGGGATCCGCCGTGGACTGCTGGAAGGAGTCTTGTGCATTTTTTTTTCGAAAGCTTGCTATGTGGCATAGAATGAGGCTGTCGACCTACTGAAAAAATTGTATGAGGCAATCACCTCACATTTTCTCACATACTCTCACTCAATTCACACAAGAAATCACATACACGTCGCATATAATTGCATAAGGTCTCATAGCATCTTGTACATTATCATCAATTATGTACGATATTTTATGATAATGATGTGAACCGTATGAGAGTCTATGCGATTAGATGAGATTTTATGAGGTTATTGCAACGTAGAACTTTTGGTTTTTCAGCATTAAGCATGCTCCACCAGTGTCACGTCTCGTTAGAACGCCAAGGAGGGCCTAAATATAAGACGGCTTGAATGGTTGACCAGAACGAGTCTTGCATTCAAGCTTCATTCTCTTCCAGGTTCGCGCTTGTGGTCCCAGTCGTTATCTTTGGCGTCGTCTTCTATGCGGCAATGTATAGTGCGAGCATTTTTCGTGAACTTAATCCGCATTTGGGATTACTAATCATCACCCTTCTATTCACGTGAATTTCATCCTCATTTGGGAATAATCATCATCAACGTTTGGTGTGCGTTCTTCGACGTTATTGTTGGCAGTGCCAATTAAGCTCGGTCGCTCACTCTTTTTAGTTTTCTGCATATATTCGTTCTTTGACTAGACTTCTGCTAAAGTCTGCCAATAAGGCCGAAAACGCCCTCGTCGCTGTTCCGCCGCTGTGCGGCGCATTTGCTTCCGCGACACCTTCCACGTGACCCGTGGGAATACCCATCGTTTATAAAGGATCTATAAACGTATATCCCTTAAAATTCCTGAACCCTGAGCTGAAGCTCCGGCTTCCACCTAGCCTACCGCGATGTGAAGAAACTTTGCTGTACCGCCTGTGGGTTGGTGTAGCACTTACAAACCCTTATTCTTTTGTGATAGGTATGGCAAATAGCCCTGCATGCACAAACTGCGGGTGCGACGAGACTATAGGCCACATTCTTTGTGAATGCCCCATATACAGCGAGAAAAGACAGTGCCTATGCCATGCGCTGGAGCGTCTAGATGGACGCCCACTAAATGAAATTAAGATCCTAGGTCCCTGGCCACGGCGATTGTCTGCGGTGAAGGCCTCCCAGGCACTGCTCCGCTTTATGAAAAGCACAGGACTGATCGAAAGGCTATGATTTTTTATGTTACGTGATATGACTGTGATGTGATGTGATGTGACATGTCTGTGATGTAACTGTACTGTCATCACCCATCCCTCTCTCACCCCCAACATTTATACCCACCTACCCCTCTCCCCCAGTGCAGGGTAGCAAACCAGTTCCTTTAACGGTTAACCTCCCTGCCTTTCCTCCTCATCTTCCTCCTCCTCCTCCTATAAACGTTGGGAATACCCTCCGGTTGCGCATTCATCCGCTCCTGCCTTACCTTCCTCCTTCAACGGCAACCCTTTTCTTTTTCTGTATGGTTTATATCCTCCAGTTACTCGCACTACTTCGACAACTCTAAAACCTGAGAGCTAACCTTAAAGAGCTGCCGCTGTAAAACCAAATACGTTTGTGGTAATTCATTAGTTCCACAGGTAAAACAGCTTGACATTAAAATCAAAATTTTTGTCAAATTCAATGATAAACAATTGTCAATTTGAATGTTACTTTATCAAATGCCTTCGATAACGCCTGGAATTGACAGGCGCCAGCCAATTTATTGCGTGAAGCTATCTTCTGGCAGTCACGCAGTAGACAAACAAGGAATTATTTTGATGAAAAGGTGTTACGAATGTTGTATTTTGCATTTACTCCGCCCCGCCGAGGTGGAGCAGCGGTAAGACGCTCGACTACTGTGCCGGAGTCCCCGGGTTCGAACCCGACCGTGGCGGCTGCGTTTCGATGGAGGCGAAACGAAGTGGCGTCCGTGTGCTGTGCGATGTCAGCGCACGTTAAAGATCCCCAGGTGGTCGAAATATTTCGTAGCCTTCCACTACGGCTCCTCCTCTCTTTCCTCTTTCACTCCCACCTTCTTCCCTTCCCTTACGGCGCGGTTCAGGTGTCCACAGAGAAAAGTGTGACGATACTGAACCAATTATTATTATTATTATTTACTCCCCCAACATCGGCTGTTATGTTCAATAGGTACTTTTGAAGGGTTTTAGGTCACATATCTTGAGCCAGTAAGGAGGTTACAAAAACTAGCCTTTATAAATGCTTACGTAATACAATTATGATCACTTAAGCAAGGTATCGTTTCATAAATTACGGGTATTTGCCCCTTTTATAGACTACGTGAATTAAAGATCGCCTTCACTGTGAAAACTGGCCTGGTAAACAATCATCATTATTTTGCTGTTCATTCCGCACCACCTTAAATGCTATGGCCGGTAACTTTATTTGCCTTCAACAACATGTGCAGGGATCGGCGACTTCAATTTATACTCGTAAGCATTTAAAAATAGCTTGCCATTGTGACTGAAAACCTCACACAGTTTTTCCAGTGTGTTATTGAAGAGTCTTGATATAACCTTTTTTCACAACCCCAACAATGTTTTCTACAGAGATAACATCTTTCAGTTATAACAAAGTTGAGTCGTCCATTTATATATATGTAGTGCTGTTTTTGTACTGGTCCCATATAAGATATTATCGACGACTTGTGTTTTGAGTTTGTTTACTTGCATTCAGTACAAATGCCTGTTTACCTTCACGTCTGTATTGGACTCATCTGCTTGCCATCGGCCACAGGTCCATTTTTGTATGAAAAAGCAAATCAGCTTCGAATTGAATCGATTTGGAAGGGATACGAGTTTCTGCGTGAGCTTATATTACTGTATATGACAATGCGGTATGGTCATGCGTGCATACTGGAATAAAGTTTAGTGAACGTCCCAGTTTTGCTGCTTTGAATACAAACATTACGGTAAGCATTACGATGGTAAACACTACTTGTGTCGTGGATTCTCGCTGTGAAATGCGACTCAAGCGTACGGTCTTTATGTGACGTCACACAGCCGCTTCCGCTGGATGTCTGCCACTGACAAGTACTGATTCGAGACTGCGGTGCTGCTAGTACCACAGTGGGCTAGCTATGGGCTGTAGCGGCCATGCTCGTTCGTTAACTACACTTGGGCCCCGCCGCGGTGCTGCAGTGGTTAGACGCCCGACTACTATGCCGGAGTACCTGGGTTCGAACCCGACCTCGGCGGCTGCGTTTCGATGGAGGTGAAACGAAGAGGCGTCCGTGTGCTGTGCGATGTCAGCGCTCGTTAAAGGTTCCCAGGTGGTCGAAATTACTCCGTAGCCCTCCACTACGGCTTCTTCTTCTCTTTCCACTTTCACTCCCACCTTCCTTCCACCCTTCCCTTACGGCGCGATTGAGGTGTCCACAGAAAACAAGTGAGACAGTTACCTCGCCTTTCCCTTCCTCTAAATCAATAAATCAAATCAATCAATCAACTACACTTGGCAAAACGCTCTGCCTCGATGGCGAATGCCTGTTGGTGCGTCTTTTGCCGATCGCAATTCGGCGAGGTTGGCTTGTGGGGTATACAAATCCAAGGTGAATGCAAAATTTTAACCAGAGAACAGCATGATTTCATGCTGATGCTACTCTGTAAGTATAGCAGTGCACTCAGTAACAGGAATATTTAACCGCGCTTTAAACTCAAATCAGATTACTATAGGCATATTCCTTGACATTAGAAAGCATCCGACCCAGTTAACCACAACATTTTATTGCATAAACATGAGAATTATGAATTTCAAGGATCAGCCATCAATTATTTCTGTAGCTATTTAAATAGCCTTATACAATTCGTATAGATCTCCGACGAGATCACTAACAGGTGAGATGAAGACAGGTGTTCTACGAGAGTCAGTACTTGGCCTAGCAATTTTTTTTTTCATTTACGATTTCACCGGTTCCTGGGAATAGACAAGCAGTTCTGTATGCGGATGACTTGGTCCTACTAATATCACACCAGGCTGCTGTGCACTAAAGAAATCACTAAATCACTACGACAGGCACACGTTACGAATGTTACATTTTAGCGTTTTTTATAATCATTTAACATTTCGAAATGAATCCTTGGGTTTCACCTTTGCATCATACCTAACAAAAGACAGCATCCTTCAGAAAAGGGCTATCAAAATAATATTATCTGCTTCCAAAGCAACACCCTCCGTACCGCTATTTAAAGAATTAAATGTGATGCCCTCCAATATTGTCCGCGATTGTAAAACAGTCATTTTAGTTAACCGAATAATTCGAACGAACATCCCGGATCATTCGTCTATATTTGTAGTATATACATATTACAGTAGTCGGTATAAATAGATACTACCTCAGCAATAAATTTCAATTACCATACTAAACACATGATGGTTGCCCCTGAAGTGATTGCTTTATATTAACAATGTTTGTAATTGATCCATCACTAGCCATAGCGAAAAACCCAGATTACTTTCCAGCACCTTTGTTAATATTTTGTTTTGTGGAAATAAACATTCTCATTTTGAAAGAACTGAGCTCAAGAGACGCGGGCGGAGAAGAGGCGTATGTGTGCGTTTCTTGCCTCTTCGCCGTTCGTGACTTGTTCGTGCAACTATTTCTTTGCATCTATAATGAACCAACCAGCCCGACAGCTCTACTGAGCCAAAGTGCACGTGTGGCGGCGTGGACCAAAGTACAGAGGCTGCTAGATTCCGAGGAGTCTTGGCCGACCCCTAGATCTGGGCCTTCGGCCCCTTGACAGTTTTAATAAATGTTTACCAAAAAACCGAAGTACAGAGTCGATCACACTTCGCTCGCGCGGTGTTACGCAGAGAATATATTTAAAGCGCACTTCTAAAGCAGATACTGGCTTTCGCTTATAATGGTTGCGCTCGAGCGCAGCCGAATAGAGCTGTGAACAGCGCACGTGCAAGCTTCTTGCTTACTGGAAATAATACTCGGTAAGTTTTTACGTCATTTGCTTCGTAGCAGAAGGGTCGAGCGCTCGAGATCTATAGTGTGATTATCATACGTTATGCGCCGGGATGCATACGACTGCCGATGCCGATTTGCTACCAGAATCCACGCGCTATGACGTCACGAAATTGTTTCGCTTAATCAACTATCTGCGACTGCCTCACGGTTATGATGGTTTCTGAGTTTCTCAAGGACCTTACCTGTTTCATCTATACACACTGAAGAGCGTAACTGTGCGGGTATATCGTCGGACTGTGTCGTCATTCGATTTGTTTCTAATTGGGCAGATTCGAACTCGTGTATGTGTAATACTTGCAAATTAAAAAAAGAAATGCAGCAGAGAAGATCCTCATGCATGTAGGGAGCAAGGGTAGAAGGCTTCCAAATTCAAAAAAAAAAAAAAAATATGCAGCAGAGAAGATCCTCATGCATGTAGGGAGCAAGGGTAGAAGGCTTCCAAATTCAAAGAAATTAAGGGAGCTAACGGAATCGGCGCAGATTGATGGATCCTCCTGGAACATTTTTTTATAAGCTTGCACTTTTAGCACAAAGCACGAGTACTAACGCGCACAAAATTTACTGGATACCGCTTTCTTCGTGTGCCGTGTCTTCTTCCGTTCAAAAGGAGGTGCCAGCGGATAGCCGGTCTATTTCTAACATTACACGTACTGTAGGTGCTGCTTCGATGCCCAGACTGGATTCGCACCATCCACAAGACTTCAAGGTTTCGCAGAAAATTTATAAGTGTAATCGTGCGCGCAGCGTTACTCAGATAACACAGCCTCGCACGTTTAATTACGAACACCGTCGCCACAAACACGTAGACGACTGCGAAGCGTGTATCAGCTGCCGCTGCTGAGGGAGACATCTCGAAAAACGATCGAAGGTTTATATCACCCAATTGCTAACATATTTTTTGTCTTGCTTCGAAGTGCCGATCGCACGCAAGGTCGCTGTCAAGATTTTTAAGCTCCGTCGATCGGTTTTCTCTCTAAGCAACTTCGTGCGCTTGCAGTGCGAGACGATTGCATTCGGCGAACGCTGGAGGGCTCGATGTTTTCGTATTTAGTAAAACGAGCTTTTGAGCAAGTCGGCAGCTTAGCTTCGAAATAACTGCAGCTTAAAGAAAAACACTGACACAGGAAGAAAACACTCGTGTTGTGTGCAAGGCCTGTCCATCTTGCGCAGCCGCACTTTGGCATGATGACGTCATGCGGAGGGAGATACGAATGGTATATCTTAGCCCCCACTGGTCCGTTTCGTATCTGGAAATGGCAGCACATATACCTGAAGTCCTTGTCAGTGATGCCTGTAAAAACTATGGGTGGAGATCATGACACGCTTGATGGCTTCGCGAAGACGGGTCTCCGGGCAGCACCATTGACCTTTCACGCGGCCGGGCCTCCACGACCGCGCCCTCACGTAAAAAATCACGCGTGCAGGCCCAGTTTTCAATAAAACCGCGTTTAACACGTTGTAAACACGTGCTCGTTGAACACTTTGCCAGTGCCCGTTTCATGCTTGCGCCGGCCGTCGCATGAGCTGTCAGGTTGGCATTGTGTCGCATTGGCAGAATGGTGAAGCGGCCCGCGCCGCAGCGAGCACTGGCGGTTGGTCAGTGTTTTAGAGTGCGTAAAGTGCACTGTGGACATATCGCTTAGCGGTTTGCGGTTTGACGCTTTCTGTTCAAGAAGGACTGCGATGCGTTTTAGGCGCTTGCAGACCCGCGAATTTGGTTTCATGTGCCAGTAAGCTCACATAACCACGGAAAATATGCTTGACCATACAAGTGGTGTCATTGAATGTTCAACGCTATCACGTTAAGCCGTCGGTGTCTGTATACGTGTGTGTGTCGTTTCTAAGACTGCGAAAACCTCATCGGTGCCGTGGTAGAAAGCCACTTTGAATAAACTCCAATAGCGAAAGCGAGTCTAGTCTTAAAAAAGAAGAAGAAAAAAAAAAAAAGAGACTAAGGTGGGATAATGGAGAGAAACGAGAAAGGTACGGTAACAAAATCTTATATAACGGCACAGTTATGAATCTGTTTGGTGCCGGAATGCTGGCGCAGTAACCAGTAGTCCAAACTGACGCTTCCGACAGCGCCAAGTGACGACCACGTCGCGAGCCAACAGTCCGTCCCTCGCTATTGTCCGGCTGCCTCGTTTCACGCACGACAGCACTAGGGTTGAGCTGAGATGAGAACTTTATTTTCCACAGATGTACGAGGCCCCCTCCCCGCCTCCAGCACGCAGTCCTAAGGGACGGGGACCGGGACATCCACGACTAAAGACAGGCGAAGTTATACAGTGTTTCTTCGCGGCTTCAGCCGCCAGGCAGATACTTGCTGCTAGCGGGCAGGGCACTCACTTCGCAGCAGCAGCTTCTAGGATTCTCCACTGTCTATGCTTTCCTTGACACCCGGGGAATCAAGGCATAGCAGATTATGTGAATATCGACAAGGTGCGTTTTACAGCGTATAGATCGAGGTGAGCGCTGTAAACATGCCTGCAATCTAAACATTAGATCGGAAGGAAAGCAGGGCCATAACTGGCAAACAGCACGTCGGCGCGGTGGCCGCTGCGACGTAGTGGCTTGTTTTGGGGGAGAGAGATTCTCTATGTTGTAAACACGAAGAAAGCTCGATCCCAGCGACCAACATCAGATAGCGCCGTCTTGCTGTGCTGCGCTTCAGCGGGGCTCTAAACAAGATTGCACACCTGCATACACTGTAAAACCGGCCGCGTCTATGTTCGTAGGAATAATGAAGGCCGTCGTTTTTGCCGCGTGCGTCACACAAACACAACGGGCCGAGTGGGGACCGCAGTCCTCCCTCCCTCCTTCCTCCTCCTTTCACACGCACAACCACCACCGACGATCGCAGGAAATTCTAATCGATGGCGAACGCTCGCAAGCAAGGTAGGTGACCGTAGTATAAGCTTGCGTCGGCCAAGGCCATCGCATGGCAGTCCGTCAGTGCTTTTCTTGTGCACAGAGCGAAGGAACGGCTGGCTTGTTTTTAACGCGTAACCGCGAAGGGAGAATTGCCGGTGCGGGAGGTGCGCTGTGATCCAGAATTGCGCTAGTTGGTCTCCTCTTGCAGTCCCCCGTATGTCAGGAGTTTACGTCAAAAAATGTTTCGACGTTATGATCGACACTTCACTGGGCGCACTGCCCGCTCACCTGCAGCGAGTAGCACATGACGAACTGGGAGAGACACCCGAGAAGAAATCAAAATCCCTGGCACAAATGAGGCGCCTCTTGGAAGGTGAGTAGCCGTGAGGGTGAAGTATGCTTCCTTAACTAACGTGATTTCAACTAACAATAAGTTAAGATAGTCGAATTTAAGAAATCGCACGCCGAACTGCCATTTATTTGTTGTCGTTTTGATGGATTTTATGGCGCGTAAGCGACTATGGTTGTCATTAATTCTCTACAAAGACACAATACGCCTTGTGTGTGCCGCGAGGGAGAAGTATGCTTCCTGAACTAACGTAACTTCAACTAAGATAGTCGAATTTAAGAAATCGCACGCCGTACTGCCTTTTATTTGTTGTTGTTTTGATGGATTTTATGGCGCGTAAGCGACTATGGTGGTCATTAATTCTCTACAAATACACAATACACCTTATGTGTGGCGCATAATGACCTTTTATTTTGGTTCGTTCTGGCTTGTTGGGTTAAACGTCCCAAAGCGACTCAGGCAATTGGAGGGATATCGTATTCGATGAAAACCAACTCGCCCAGTTTTCTGTTGCAGTCAGATAGACTTCGGATATCGAACAACAAGAAAAAAAAACACAACTACAGTGGTTCAGCGCTGCTGAACCGAATGTTGAGTGGTAGCTGTGTTGATATGACACAAGGCTTGAGTCAATGTTAAATTTATAGATTTCTTTCATGCTGTAACGATTACGAGCATAGCCTTGAGATCACTGTAGTAAAATGCCGCGCTTTATATATTTATTAGTAAAATTGCAAACTGCAGAAGAAAGGAAACGCGTAGTATCTTCCAGGCTTCTAGATGGACACCTAACCGTGTCTTAACGGAAGGGATGAAGGAGGGATTCAAAGAAAGGAAGAAAGAGGTGGCAAAGTGAATGGCTTGGAAGTTCCGAATAAGTTCTACCGCCTCTTTAACGTGCACAGACATCGCATCATCGGCAGCCATGGTCTAACGCGACCGCGGCTGTCGCGTTTCGATTGACTAAACACAAATGCATCCTCGCAACGCCGACCAGGGCACACCTTGAACGCTATCGCGTTAGAAATTTAGCAGACAGTTAAGCTCCGCTTTAAATGTGGAACGCGATAGCTCTAATCTTTCTTTCTTTCTTTCTTTCTTTCTTTCTTTCTTTCTTTCTTTCTTTCTTTCTTTCTTTCTTTCTTTCTTTCTTTCTTTCTTTCTTTCTTTCTTTCTTTCTGTCGTTCTTTCTACTTTCTACCCCTTCCATAACACACACACACACACACACACACACACACACACACACACACACACACACACACACACACACACACACACACACACACACACACACACACACACACACACACACACACACACACACACACACACACACACACACACACACACACACACACACACACACACACACACACACACACACACACACACACACACACACACACACACACACACACACACACACACACACACACACACACACACACACACACACACACACACACACACACACACACACACACACACACACACACACACACACACACACACACACACACACACACACACACACACACACACACACACACACACACACACACACACACACACACACACACACACACACACACACACACACACACACACACACACACACACACACACACACACACACACACACACACACACACACACACACACACACACACACACACACACACACACACACACACACACACACACACACACACACACACACACACACACACACACACACACACACACACACACACACACACACACACACACACACACACACACACACACACACACACACACACACACACACACACACACACACACACACACACACACACACACACACACACACACACACACACACACACACACACACACACACACACACACACACACACACACACACACACACACACACACACACACACACACACACACACACACACACACACACACACACACACACACACACACACACACACACACACACACACACACACACACACACACACACACACACACACACACACACACACACACACACACACACACACACACACACACACACACACACACACACACACACACACACACACACACACACACACACACAAATTAAGGCACGCGACACAAATAGGAGGGTAATTATTAAGCGACTAGACAAATTCATGCAATTGAACGCGGATTCGCAAAAGAACCCGCATAATTCTATTCAATAGCGCAATTTTGGCTGACATGTAAGAGTTCCTTCCCTGAAACTGCGGACATTTAAAAGCGTACTTGTGAAATTTTGCAGTGACATGCTATCACATTTATTACATCTGTTGGATGCCCATGGCCATGACATCCTCCAAGGCGGGGCGAATAATTTCTGAGTAACCGGTGCGTGAATCAGTGATTGACTGGTTTGACACCAGCGTGTAGGAAGACACGGTAATGGCTCCCCAGTCTGCGACGCACTCATCGTGCAGAGTGGTACTGGAAGGAAGGTGTCACCTTCTGGCTCCCGATTAGACAGAAGCTTGCCTACGAGCCTTGCTACTTGCCGTAAATCACGCTCCTTATACACAGTTTTCGCTCTGAACGTTCTGCTTATATTCCCTACCACTACGCCAGCGTGGAGCATTTATTCTCACATGCTCCACAGCCATCCGTTCTCCACACTAAGTGGCGGCCGTGGCTGGCCGTTGTAGCTCACGTCGACCAGCTGATGGTAGCCCGCTTAGCGAAATAACGTCTTGACCATCAATAACATCCTTATCTCCTCTTTCCCCTTCCCCCCTCCATAGTCGCGACGCAACAGTAGTGAGGAGGGGGGGAGTAAACGCGGTGACGCGTTTATATTTCCAGGTATTTGTAACGGGGGATTTTTTCTGCGGCATGGAATCGCAAACTGTGCCGTACCAATATACGGGAGGTTGCGAATAATTATAAATATAACTTCTCAGAAATGAGCACAGAAAATAACCAGCCCACATTTGATTCGAATTCAGTGATGGAACACTCGGTGCTCTGGTGTTTACCGATAGAGGCACTAGGAGGGTATCAATCAAATTCTAGGGGGCACTGCTTTGGACCACTAAAGTGCGATGGGACTAAAGCTTTTGTTTGGAACGCCGCTGATTCCAGCTAATTACTGCGTCATTATGCTGTGTGGTGCGGCGTTTGAGGAAGTGCCAAATGAAAGGCGCAGCACGGACGCCTGGATCGGACAACCGGCGCGGTCAGCTTCGTATATGCGTGAATCGCCTGATGATATCATTGGTCATGACTGGATATGACGTCATGACGACGTTAGTTCCGGTTATTTCAAGTGACCTGACGTGAAGTCAATCACGTCACGTCCGGTCATGGTAGATAACGTCACCAGGTGATGACATAAATATCTCGTATCTCGCGAAAAACTGACACTTCTCGCCTACACACGCACGCATGGACGGACCGTCATGAGCATATATGAAGTCCAGTACGTGAAATTCAGTACTTAGAGAATCCACACCTGAAGTTGTGGATTAATAATGGAAGATAATATGTAGGACTCCACGATGAACATTGAAGGCAAAAGAGAAGAGGAACACTGCCTTAATGAAGCATAGAACACCACTGGGATATCTGTGCTCTAACATGAGCACAATGGAAGGATTCAGTGGTTATGGCGTTGACATTTACGAGCACAACACACTGTTCTCGAAATAAGATATGCTACAAATATTAGAGGTTAACCGGATAAAGTTTGCGGATTGTATCTAGGTGGCCATGAAGAGACAATAAACGGCTCTAGAGGGGATCATGTGTTGATCGCTCTTTGAAGCTTGAGAAGCTCAGTGGGATATGTTATTCGAGTACAGACTAAACAAAATGAATGAGACATGTCGAGAAGCTGAAGTCTCCAGGTTCTTGCACAGTAAAAACGTGTGGCACGCAGGAGGAAAACGACTAGAAAGCTCACAGCAAGGTAAACAGGCGAAACCAAGAAAACTGAAATTACCATGTTTATAAATGACAGGTTCGCGAAATCAAGACTGCTAGATGGAGGCAAAATTGTAAATAAATTAATTGTTGTGTAAACGCAGGCTCGGAAAGTGCGAAATATGGAAGGAAGCTATGTATTATAATTCAAGGGGCAGTGTCTTGCTCTTTGAGGACAGAGCAGGTAGCCTTAGGACGAGAAAATGTAGAAGTTATAAATACTATGTTTGTATAGCACGCGAGAGCAGTGTATAAAGCATCTAGTAATATCTGGTAGGCTGTACGGCTGTACATTTAGATATATGAGCGGACACGTTCAGTTCTTCTCTGACTTTTAAGAACAGCGATGACAAACAACGTACCAGCAGTGGAGACTTACAAGAGAAGGCTACAGTATTTCTAGCTTGAAAGCAGAATGAAGAAAGAACTGTGGGGGTTTAGGCATGGCTTGAACTTAGTGATAGAGCGAAAGCTGTGAGTGTTGCAGCGAATTTTTCTGCGGACACCTGGATTTAATTTGCCGCCGTCACAACGTTCGACCGAACCTTACCTTCTGTCCTAGTAACTTGCTGTTGTCGTTCGCCTCTACAAACTATCGAGTTATCGGTCTTCTTCTTCTTCTTGTAGTTGTTGTTGTTCTTTCCTGCTCCAACTCCTGGCCCAGCTCTCGGTCTATACCAGCTGATAGTTGCTAGGCAACGGCGCGACGCGCCGCGGAGCTTACGGTATGCGGCACACGGGGCCACGGTGCCACGCCGACGGCTTGAAAACCTAGCTCAGTGTAGCTTTCGCTACAAAACAACACTGTACATTCACTTAAGACGCACTTAAGTTTACCTTAAGAGTATGAGGCGACTGCATTAAAATGTCCCTATACGGTGGCGTAGAGATTTAATGGCGCATTTTCAGAGCCACCGCTACGCTTGCTTATATAGCAACATACTGCTTTTTGACCCCGTCGAACGAGCGTGGTTTAGGGATAGCGTTACCGGCTCGCGACCCATGGGTTAGAGGTTCAGTTCCACCGCTTGAAGACCCGTTTTCTTTTCGTTAGTGACTTCTGGTGCAGCATCTCGACCAATCAGGATTTTTCGGTCACGCCGAAGCCGGGTTTTCCGCCGAACGGCACCTCTAAAACCGTCGCATTAATATTGATACGTGGTAAGGTAAGGCCGAGAGATTAGTCCAAGATGACACCGCACACAGCACACATAAACACAGTAGCGTCAACCGGGCACCAACCGACACTGCTCGAACGTCGTCTTCACCAAAACTCACGAGATTCTTCTTCTTCCGTCCTTATGCAGTTATCAGTGCATGCACCGCTTAATGTAACACACTGTACAACATGCTAAACAGAACAAAATAGGCAAGAACCTCAACAACGTTAATACTCAGAAAAACAAAAAAAAATTCTAGAGAGTGGGGAGGGGGTACTTGAGCTTCCTTACGTCCCTCATTGCGAAAGCTTTTCTTTCCTGTTGCTGGTCTGTTTGTGCGCCTGTACCTACACTTCTAATGCATTGTGCTGTATATGGAGTTCTGCCAACGCCTAGTGTGTTCAGACATGTCTCGGCATGCAGTGGCGCCGTCTAAATTGCGCTGTTATGACGTTAGACAGCATAACAATGACTATATGACTAACCATGACTAACTATGATTATGATTTGCCATGATTTTGACTATCCATGACTGTGACTATGATTAACCATGACTGCGGGCACTCGCCACCACCCCGATCCTAAGGGGATGCCAGTGAGATCTATCTATGGTGCTACCATGCCACCTTACTCATCGTGTCCCCCAGCGGCAACGGATCTCAACAGCAGGGAGGACGATGAGTTCCTGCTGCGCTTTCTACGGGTCCGGAAGTACGACGTGGACTCCGCTGTTCAAAGTGTCCGAAACTACTACAGAAATCGAGCCTCCAGCGGTTCGGTGTACGTCGAGTTCCTGCCCAGTAAAGTGCTGCCTACTGCTCGGAAACTTTATGTGGTGATGCCCCAGAAAGACGTCCATGGTCGCCCCATCTTCCTCTATCGGCCAGGCAAGTACAGTGGCTTAGATGATCGAGTAATAAGTGCTTCTACATCACCTTACCGTTGAACAGCATACAAAATCTGGCGAGAATTTTACTTTGGGGTAACAGAACTTTAGTACATGAACGTTAGACCACGTAGATCTACGGTTGGCATGCATATTCAACTGAACAGCCGTGAGAGTTTGACCTCCTTCTGGTAATCAGATTTGTAGCCTGTGTTAGCGGGTTTCAATCAGCGTTGTGCACGGATGGGCCAGTCGCGATGAAGCAAGATTTCAAGAGCGTTAGCGGACCCCACTCAGGTACCAGACAGTTACCTCTCACACGTGCTCAGTGCATATTGAAGACGCCCTTCGCATAGGTGAAACCGCATGTACAATAACATGTTAACCCGGAGTAAATATTTGCGCACAACGTCATTGGCTGGTTTTATTGAGCCTCTTCCTGAATAGTCTATTTCCTCACACATCACAGATGGTCAGCAGAATTCTCGCTAGAAGAGTTTGTGGAGGCTGCAGAGTGCTATGGGCTTGGGCAGGAAGTATGAAATATATTTTGCGCGGATCAGCTGAACTGCAGTGACTTGAATTTGTGGTTGGCCTTCTAATTTACATCGGCCGAGGTTTTTGCTAGATTTAGTTTATTCAGCGCCTTTAATCGCGCACCAGCTTTCGCTGCTGCTCCGCGGCGTCAATCAGAAGCCTGTTTCGACCACCGCGCCACCTACTCCAAGAGGCGGCCCGGCGCCGCCCGCAATGTACAGCGGATGAGGAGAGTTTTTAAACTGAAGCTGGTTCTAGTAAAGTTGTCAGAGCAGGGGTTCTCAATCGGTTCCGCGGAATCCACGGTTGCCACGAGCTGCTTTTGTGAGGTCCGCGAGCTCCCCACTAAACTGACTGTATGTTTTAGTGTATGGTTTCAGCTTTATTTATGCCATAGGGGAATCACTTCATGTATGAGCACCCCATGTGCAGAAGACTTCTAGTAGTATGACATCGTATCTATGTCACATAGTATCTATGTCAAACTCCGGGGCACACCGCCGTCAAAACATTCGAACGAACCTTCTGTCCTAGCAACTCACTGTTGTCCTTCGCCTCTACCAACTAGCGAGTTATCTGTCTCCTCCTCCTCCTCCTCCTCCTCCTCCTCCTCCTCCTCCTCCTCCTCCTCCTCCTCCTCCTCCTCCTCCTCCTCCTCCTCCTCCTCCTCCTCCTCCTCCTCCTCCTCCTCCTCCTCCTCCTCCTCCTCACGGACAGGCACGACGAAATGGCGAGACTCAATATTCAATATTGTTTTATAGCACACAGAGTACGTTACAGAAGGTGCTGAAAAGTCATCTGGATCCTTAGCCGCTACGGCTAGTGATGGATCTATTACAAACATTATTAATCATAAAACAATCACTGCAGGAGCAATGCTACAAACAACATGTATTTAGTTTAGTACGTGAACTTTGTTGCTAAGGTAGCACCTTTTTAGTGAGGACTCAAAGTTAGAGGTTTGTTTCAGATTACACGGAACATTATTCCATATTTTTGCTCCGATGAAAGATATTGAGCGCCGCCCGTATATATTGTGAGCTATGGGTAAATTAAAATTCTTATCCTGTGCCTGCCTAATGTCTTGTTTGGAGCGATGATAATAGAAGAAGGATGTGGAGTGTTCGTGTTAATTATTCTGTGAACTAAAATGATTGTTTTGTAATCGCGAACGGTGTTGGAAGGCATTATATTTAATTCGTTAAACAACGGTTTGGACGGTGTTGCTTTGGAAGCGGATAATATTATTCTGATAGCTTTTCTGAAGGATTCTGACTTTTTTTAGGCATGATGCAAATGTGAAACTCCAGTATTCAATACAGTATGTTAAATGACTGTGAAAACGGTGAGACATATATCATTCGTAATGTGTGCTTGTTAACTGCTGTTGTGCTTTAATTAGTGCATAACAGCCAGTAGGTAATTTTTAGCACAGGTATGTGAGGTGCCCAGTCTAGTGTTTTATTAAGAGCTACTCCTAAGTATTTATCTCTTCTAACCCTTTCAATGGGTACTTCATCGAGATGGAGGTGGCATGTTACTGGGGTGGACTTGCGACGGGAGGCAAAGGCATTAAAGTTTTTTTTAGCATTTAGTGCTAGTTTGTTACTACTGAACCACGTTACCGGTCTGTGAAGGCTAATATTGGCTAGCGACTCGGCATCGTCTTTTGACTGGTGTGATATTAGTAGCATTGTGTCATCCGCATACAGGAATGCTTTGCCATGCTCAATGTGACTGGTGAAATTCTTAATAAAAAGGAAAAAAAAAGTATAGGGCCAAGTACAGACCCTTGCGGAACACCTGTTTTTATCTCACCCATTGCAGATCTTTGGTTGGAGATCTGTACGAATTGCATGCGGTTAGTAAAATAGCTACGAAAAAAAATTGCTGGCCAATCCTTGAAATACATAATTCGCAAGTTTCTCTAATAAAATTTTACGGTTAACAGAGTCAAATGCTTTTCTAAAGTCAAGAAATATGCCTATAGTAATTTTGTTTGAATTTAAAGCGTGGTTGACTCTTTCTGTTACTGAGTGTATTGCTGTGCCTGTACCTCTGCAGAAACCATGCTGTTCTCGGGCTAAGAGTCTGTATTTCTCAATAAAGTCCAGCATTCTCTTAGCTATTAGTTTTTCAGAGATTGTGTTAATGAAACTCTGTGTAGTAATCGGGCGGTAATTTTTAATATCTTTGGGATTGATATTTTTGTAGATAGGCGAAACTCTCCCGATCTTGACAATTTCTGGATTAGCTCCCGATAAAATGTCTGATTAAATATTTTTTCTAGTGGGAGGCATAAAATGTGAATGTTATCCTTGATTATGTTCGTCAATATCTCATCATGACCCATACCTTTATTTGGGGACATCTGGCGGACTGCACTAATAATTTCAGACATTGTTACTTCAATGTAACCAAATGTATTGGTGCACGGAGTAGGTAGAACAGTGCAATAATTAATTTGCAAGGTGGCAGCTATGGTATCATCTATATTAAGGAAGAAATGACTGAACATCGAAGCAAGACCCTCTAGGTCACAGTTGAAAACGCTTAGCTCTGGCAGAATACTGAATTGCCCAGTGAGCCATCTTCCTTCCCACATTTCAATAACATATTCTATACACCATACCCCTTTTTATATTTCGCAAAATGGTTCCGATAATTAACAGTCTAGTTTTAGAGCGTTGCCATTGTCGCCTGACGTACTTGAGCGGAAGCTGGTACGTTTGCGGAAGAAATAATTCTGGCATAAGATGAAAGAAGCAGGAATTATTGATTTTTGGATGGGAACCTTTTAAAACGGAAAGTCTTGTAAAACGGAACGAGTGCCGCTCCTACTGACCTCGAATAATGTTCTTTTTCCCCTCCTCTTCTCTTCGGTAGGGCTTTGGATACCCGACGAAGTGCCCCACGTGGATCTTCACCGGGCCGGCCTCATCTGCCTCGAACACATGGCGCTCGATCCTGTGGCACAGACTCTGGGTATTGTGCTCCTCTTAGACTTCGGCGGGTTCACTGTTGAGAAGCTCTGGAACCTGGACGTCGGCCTTCTGAGGAAAGCCTTCGAATACATTCAGGTTGACAGCGATCCTTGTTCTTGATTACGAGATGTGACAGTGCGATATCTTCCTTGCATTGACTCGAGTGCCGAGTGATGGTTTGGAAACTGACTTCTGGTGTAACTCATTGAAACGGGAGCGAGGTAGGGTTTAAAGAAGCGAAAAAATAACAAAGGGGATTAAAGGAATGACGTGTTCTCAAGCATAGAGTGTATTTTACACCTTGAGGAAATTAAACACACCTCCATATTCCTAATTTTTATGTATGATATTATTGTGGCTGTTGTGTTATTCGGCGTACACAGGCAAATGATCTGCACCTGTATTTTTGTTTATATCAGCAGGGAATAAAAGCGTACAAATGTGTAACTACTGCGGTATTACAAATCTAATCCGCATCAGAGGATTCTCCTAAAACGTTGCACCAATACCGTTCTCACTTCAAATTCCTGATCAATTCGATCTCGCCTTAGCATTTCCTAACTGCTCTGCGTGGTAAATTTACTTGGTAGAATCACTGCCTCATATATAGACACTGATGCTGAGTTTGATTCCTGGGTCAGGATACATTTTTCAAGTACGTCGTAAACCTTTTATCTATAGCTGTATAAACTGTTTTGGTAGATGTCACTGAGACTTTGATTGCTTCCTTATTGTAGATCCACATCATTTAGTGTATTTCCCTATAGAAGCTCATTTAGGTGACCGCGCGTCATGACATGCTTCCTCCACGCAGAGGGTTTTTTCTTCTCTTCTGTCTGTGATTAAGATAAAAAGGAAGTGGTAGTGAGTGTGGGAATTGCTGCAAAGCATACGTCCTAACGAAACAAAAGCTTTCCTCCGCGAACGTATATGAAGTGACGACATCAAGTGACAGTGCGCATTTTTTTTTCCGATTTCAGGACTGCATGCCGATGCGGATGAAGGCCGTACACATCGTAAGACAATCGTATGCGTTCGATATGCTTTTTGCACTCGTCAGGCCCTTCGTGAAAGCCAAGATAGTCAAGAGGGTAAGTAACCGCTTACAGTGTGCCGTGAAGACAAGACGTGGGCTCTGAAGGTATCACGACCCATCGAGGAAGCGCGAAACGAACCTTACACAGCCCACGTGCGCATCGCATTCAAACGCTGCATTGGAAATGCGTTGGTTTGGGAAGGACGTTTTCTACCTGCCGGTTTTGTGCGTCATATTTCGTGCTGCTTCCTCTTTCGGCTTGAGCAGCAATGCTGCGTGCAAACAACGAACGATTAATTTGCTGTTACACACGGGTGGCTAATACGCCCTTATTGGCCGCACATGGAGGAAATAGGTGCCGGATGTTTGCGCCAACGAGACTATTGGAGCAGCCTGACGCGGAGCTTGGTCACGCTGACCAAGTGCATAAGAGGAGGGGGCATTGACGCGTGTATAGCTAAAGCCCAGGGGTTCTCCACAGTAGCATTTGCGCTCTACGGTTACAACGTGGTCTCAAAGACGTTCTTTCGGGAGTTTATGTTTATTGACAGAGTGTAAAGAAGTCGACGGTTGCAAAGCGTGACCCCAGCCTTTTTACCCGCACTAAAAGAAAACACAAATAAAAAAAAAGAAGAGAGAGAGAGAGAGAGAGAGAGAGAGAGAGAGAGAGAGAGAGAGAGAGAGAGAGAGAGAGAGAGTATATGGGAGCTGATGATGCCATACCATTATATATAGCCGACGACGAACCGTTTAATGCGATGATCTGCACGAGTTTTGCTGAAAGGTGGATAACGCTGTGAATGTAATGCTGTGACGTTCAATAATAGAGGCTTTATGGCTGTAAGATAAAAACAAAGATGTGCAACATAAGCTCAGTAATAAAAATTCTTGTGCGAACACAGGTTCGCTCCGTTAGCCCTCTTCACTCGCAGAATTAATTACACGCAAATGTTCTGTCTCTATCTCGGTTACTTCTGGATGCAGCATATATAGTTGGACCTTTTTGAGACAAGAGAAGGCGCGTTGGCTTGATGTGAGCCCAGACAGCCGAAATTGATGCAGATGATTCTTTTCAAAATGAACGCATTCGATCGTATAATATACATGATCTTTTTTTTTTTTTTAATTTTTGATGGCATAAATTTCAACATTGTCAAGTCAAGTATAACTGTGCTCTTGTGAGCGACATGTGCATGCATGGGGAAGACGAAATTATGTCGGAAACTTAGGTGTGGCTTGAACCTATTTACACTAGCGAAAGGTTTGCTAAACATGGTTTGCATGATTGAGCAATGTTGTACGTGGCACAATGAAGGGCGGGGGGGGGGGGGGGGGGGGGGGGCTCAAGTTAAGAGAAGACGCGATAGCGCCTTTACCATCGCCTTTTTATTCCGCGATTTCGTGTACATTTTTGTTTAGGTTGATTTTTGGTGAAATGATGGCTCACTGCCTGTCTTTTCGGTGAACACCTACACTTAAATTTGGCCAAGGTCTTTTAACAGGGTGGAAAGTTGGGGTGGATGATGCATGATCCTGTGGATGAAAACAGCGCTAACACGAGACGAAGGAGAGAGAGAGAGAGAGAGGGGGGACATGACGCAGCGGCCAAACCATGTAGCTGAGCTGCTTTAACGGTTATGGAAGTCCTAAACATTAGGGAGGATGGACAAAAATTCTTACTTTATGAGGGTTTCAAGCGTGAGGATTGCATAACGAGCCATACAGTGTGGCTTTGAAGCAAATCTCCGGACTCTAAACATTTGACGAGGACTGTACCTCAAGTTGCATGCATTTAAACCGAGGTGTCGAACACGGCTCCCAAAGACCGCGTGATGTCTACGTGGAATACGCAACAATATGGCCCCGAATATAATACTGGCTGAGAGGACTTTAAATACATCTTGAAACCCTTACTCGAAAACATTTCATCTGCGGGACTAGAATGATTTCGCATTTGTTTCCGCAAGTAGTCTTGAATGTCACTGCCGACTTCTTTTTTTTTTGCCTAGTGTGACCAGGTTCTTTGCAAAAAAAAAAAAAAAAATGAATGTCATGTCGGCTTTCCCAAGTGAACGCTTCTTTACTAAGGGATATAACGCTTTCCTTTTGCGTAGGTGAGGCTCCACGGCGAAAATTTCGAGCGGTTACACGAAGAGATTTCTCCCGAGGCGCTGCCCCAAGAATACAGTGGTGATGGACCACCACTCGACAGCGAAGCATTTTGGAATGAGGTGGAAGCCAACGAACCACACTTTGCGAAAGAAAACCGCTTCGGCTGTTGCGCAAACGGCCCTGAAGAGCTGCCTGAAGACAGTGAGCAACCGCAGGAATGCACTTCGTTGTGACGAAAAGGGGACGACAGAACGCGGAAGAGTAGTGCATCCTGATATGTGCAAATTCATTATCGCGGAAATCATGCAACGAAGTTATAATACAAGACATCAGAACTCATTGTTCTCCATTTCCTACGTTGATTTGAATTCCTGGCCTTCACTTGTTTTGCTGCTGCATCAGAATGGCTGCCGTGATTGTCACCGGTAAGTGTTTCTTCACGCTAGCTTTTACAGCTAGACTAATGGGAAAGCCATAGCTACAGGCCTATTCCGGAAGCTGCTGTGGCCCACTTCAGGCCGACCTCCATGGAGCGAAAAACATTCGAATAACGCGAGAACTTCGTCCGGCGGCGCGAAAACCTGCTGTTCGCGCCCGGTCTAGCATGGTCAGATATTTTCACCCGGCGGCCGCCGCTTTACAGCGTCCGGTGGACGTAATCCAATCAGCGTGCAGAACTTCGCCTCGTAGCCCCGCCCTCTACAATGGCGCCCCCAACCGGCGGGCTTCGTTCTGTTGCGAGCACATTTTTGCAAATATTGTCAAAAGAAGCGTTTTATATGGCATGAATCGTCACGTTTCTGATGCAGCATAATGAAATCTAGGCTAGAATTTAGCACAAGTTCTTGCAGCGGCAGAGGGGTCGTTAAAAAAAAAAAAAAAAAGCTGCCGACGCCGAACGCAGACCAGTGGCTTCTCAGGTGAAGTGAATGAAAGCGTTTCCTTCCTGCAGTTATTCAGTGGCTCGCTCGTTGTAATCCAAACTATGTGCAGAATCCTTAGAATCACTGTTCTCGTGTCGGTTGGGATACGGAAGCATTTACAAGATACCAATGCGAGTGAATATGCACCGATGGTCTACACTGTCGTGGCTGGTTGCGGGGTGTCATCTCCCGTGCATAGCTGCCGCGGTAGTGTGCTCGAACAACGTTAAAACCAAGCTAAATGTACAGCTCCACTCAAATGTCTTGCAAGGCTAAAGAGAAGGAAAAGTTTACGAAGAATAAAAACAAACTTACGACAAAAGCTTTGAACGTAGTGGCCGGTGAAGCAGCGCATTGACTCATCTACTACCCAAACATACAGGCGCGCCACGGGATCACCGGTTCCGAGCTCAGAAATACATACCGAAGAAACATTTTTTCACTCCTCGCCCTACTTTTTTCTCTGCCACCATCCCTCCTCTCTAGTTCCAGTGAGTCAGTGATGACTGCGCTGCCCAAACGAAGACTAGTCCACTTGTCGAAACGTTGGCTCGGCTTGCGAACCGAGGCTCCCCCTCTACTCTTGTTCAGTGCTCTTTCGTACTGTGTAGCCATCTGCTCCGCCGGGGTGGTGCAGTGGTAAGAGGCCCGAATACTGTGCCGGAGTACGTGGGTTCGAACCCGACCTCGGCGGCTGCGTTTCGATGGAGGCGAAACGAAGAGGCGTCGTGTGCTGTGCGATGTCAGCGCACGTTAAAGATCCCCAGGTGGTCGAAATTACTCCGTAGCACTCCACTACGGCTCCTCTTTCTCTCTTTCCACTTTCACTCCCATCTTCCTCCCTTCCCTTACGGCGCGGTTGCGGCGTCCACAGAAAAACAAGCGAGACAGTTACCGTGCCTTTCCCTTCCTATAAATAAATCAGTTTAAATCAGTTTTAGCCATCTTTATTCTCTCATTCTACTCTGATTTCAAACATACGATACACGATGCCGTAGCCTGTTGCTTTCTTTTTTTCTCTTTTTGCTTTTGTGATTTTGTGTAAGTGCTATCCCGTAGTATGTTGTAGCCGTTTCTTTTACGTTCGGTAGCCAGGACGCGTCTTTGCGATGGTAGAGTGTTTCAATATGCCAGCCGTGGGAGCGGCACCCTACGGACGGGCACACACTGCGCTTCTCGGTTCACCGGATGGCGGCGCGCCAGCGATTCGCTCCTTGAGAATACTGCTAAGATTTCGCAGCAGCGGGATGCGCTCGACTTTCATCCGGGAGATTATCGCAGTGAAAGTTCGCTCTTGGAGGTCGGCCTTTCAAGGCGAGTGACACCTCACAGCCGCCTTTCACTGCAGCAAGGTGATTTAACGCATGGTTAGTGCATCATATCACTTCTAGAAGAGGCCTTACGCTTTGGATCGGTGGTTAGAGCGTTCTACTGCTGAATCCACGGCCGCTGAATTAGATCATGGCAGCGGGGCCGCTTTTCGAAGGAGAAGAAAGGCAAGGCGCCTGTGCGCTGTGCGATGTCAGTTGCACGTTGAAGAAGGCCAGTCAGTCGAAATTCCCGGAGCCTTCCTCTACGGCGTCCCGCTTAGCCCGAATCCCTTTGGGATGTTGAACTCCACACACCTAATCAAACTTTTAGAAGATTTGATGGAGCGGGTGTGCCGGTCGGTTGGGCGGCTAACAGGCAATGGACGCGAGGCGCACGGGCACTCCATGCTGCGCCGGTAACTTGCTCGGCGTACACAGTCGAGCTCTGGGAAATGCTTTTCTGTACCCTACACTTTGAAAATATTCCCGCGTGTCGTAATTTGGGACCTACAGAAAAAGCGCCTTAGTGCTGTTATCGCCCGCTAGATGCTATGTAGCTAGAACTTAGACTGTGCTCACCTGCACCCAATACAGAGGGTGCAGGATCAGATTATCAGCAGCAGCATCCTCTCCACCAATTTAATTGAGCTATCTGTCATGTTCTTTCTGGTCCTTTTACCTTAGGTGAGCTGAACTCAGTGGCATATACAAACTGCTGGTGGCTAGAACGCATATTGCGCTCACCCGCACCCAACACAGAGGGTGCAGAATCAAATCAACAGCAGCAGCATCCTCTCCACCACTTTCATTGAGCTATCTGTCACTGCGTTCTTTCTGGTCCTTGTACCTCAACTGAACTCCGTGGCATGCACACAACAGCTAGTTGCTAGAACGCAGATGGTGATCACCCTCACCCAATACAGATGATGCAGGATTAGATCATCATCAGCATCCTCTCCCACCACTTTCATTGAGCTATTTGTTATTGTGTTCTTTTAGGTCTTTGTAACTCGGCTAAACTCAGTGGCATGCACACAACTGCTAGTCGCTAGAACGCAGACTGCGCTCACCCTCAGCCAATGCAGAGGGTGCAGGATAAAATCATCATCAGCAGCAGCCTCCTCCCCACCAATTTCATTGAGCTATCTGTCATTGTGTTCTCTCTGGGAGAGAGAGAGAGAGAAAACTATTTCAAAAAGAAAAAGAAAAGAGAAAGGAAAAAAGAAAAAAAAAAGGGGGGGGGGGGCAGTGAGTGGAGTCTTCATTTCAAGACCCCAGTGGCCTGGGCTGCCGCTCTTGCCTGAGTTACCAGCCTACGCTGAATCTCTAGATCATAGCATTGCAGAGTGGCCTCCCACTGCGCCTCCGAATGGTGCATGTTTATGTGTGGAGGTTTGGGGCCTGTGCTCCCCCATGTGACGTGGTAGGCGGTGGGCTGGTCGTTGCACCAAGGACATGTGTCTGTGTAGTGTTCTAGGAACATTATGTTGTATTGATGTAGGTTGGGGTAAGTGTTGATTTGGAGCTGTCTCCATTCCCGCATTTCTTGTGCATTTAGACCCCTGTGTGGAGGGAGATAAATCCTACGTTGTTCCCGTAGGTACTTAAGTCGCGCGCCGTACGTCGCTGGGACAGGAATGCTGGTTGTGAGATCGGGATTGGTGGCCGCTCGGTTTGTGTGACCTCGAGCTAGCCTATCCGCGACCTCATTACCTTCCAATCTGGTTCTTTTACCTTAGCTGAGCTGAACTCAGTGGCATGTACACAACTGCTGGTCGCTAGAACCCAGACTGCTCACCCTCACACAATACAGAGGGTGCAGGATGAGATTACCAGTAGAAGCATCCTCTCCACCATTTTCATTGAGCTATCTGCCATTGTGTTCTTTCTGGTCTTTGTACCTCAGCTGAACTCCGTGGCATGCACACAACTGCTAGTTGCTAGAACGCAGATGGCACTCACCCTCATCCAATACAGAGAATGCAGGATACCGCAGTACCCGGGTTCGAACCCGACCTCGGCGGCTGCGCTTCGATGGAGGCGAAACGAAGAGGCGTCCGTGTGCTGTGCGATGTCAGCGCACGTTAAAGATCCCCAGGTGGTCGAAATTACTCCGTAGCCCTCCACTTCGGCTCCTCTTTCTCTCTCTTTCCACTTTCACTCCCACCTTCCTCCCTTCCCTTATGGCGTGGTTGCGGTGTCCACAGAAAACAAGTGAGACAGTTACTGCGCCTTTCCCTTCCTATAAATAAATCAGATCAGCAGCAGCATCCTCCATCACTTTCATTGAGCTATCTGTCATTGTGTTTTTTCTGGTCCTTGTACCTCAGCTGAACTCCGTGGCATGCACACAACTGCTGGTCGCTAGAACTTAGACTGCGGTCACCCTCATCCAATACAGAAGGTGCAGGATGAGATCATCATCAGCAACAGCATCCTCTTCACTAATTTCATTGAGCTATCTGTCATTGGTTCTTTCTGGTCCTTTTACCATAACTGGGCTGAACTCAGCATACAAATGACTGCTGGTTGCTAGGACGCAGACTGCGCAAACCGTCACCCAATATAGAGGGTGCAGGGTCAGATTATCAGCAACAGCATCCTCTCTACCACTTTCATTGAGCTGTCTGTCATTGTATTCTTTCTACTCCTTGTACCTATGCTGAACTCAGTTACATGCACGCAATTTATGGTCATTCAGTGCAGATAGGTTCATTTTCTGCATGTGAGTCGGTCTGTCGCGCCTTTATTTCATGTACGCAATCTATTTACCGCATCCACCTTAAAGTAGATATGAATCTGCGCCCAAGTTCATACAGGAATCTTGTAGCATAAAAAAAGGTCTGTTATAGGCCATCATATATTAGAAATCGATGAAATTCTATGATGTCACTGAAACTTCGACTATTTGAATGAAAAACAATCCCACATGTTTCATGTTTTCCTGTCCAAACACGCAACTAGTAATCAATTGGAACTGCATCTCTAAAATTCTGACTGGCCGCAAGGTACCCTACCTCTGGTTCAAAACTGTCACGACCGTCATGAAAAGTATATTAAAGAACAGAACAAGTGTGGCAAATACTGCGCCTTTACTTTCCTGTGAACCAGTTATTCAAATAATTACCTAATTAACTTATTGGCCTAATTATTTTCTCGAACACATTACATCACCCTCTATCGAATGACACCACTCATTAACCTCTACCACTTCTCAATTACAACTGCTGCGGACACGATTGTGCGAACACGTTCTGCGGACACGGTCTGCGGACAGAAATCTGTGAACATAGCGAAGTAATGCTTTTGCATTAAAAACCCCCAATCTACCCCCCCCCCCCCCCCCTCCTTCCTGCCCAACACTTCCCGGGAGGACTGGGAGGCAGTCGTGCTCGGCTGCTCTGACCTGCCGGCGCAACGAGCTTTGGTCAAGCTGGCTCGGGCCGCAACCGACGCCAATGGGCTTTCGTAAGAGGGAGACCACCCAGTAATTGTAACAGACGGCCCCTTAAGAACCGCTAAAAATAAATGGTTTCCATCATTGAGTACTATCGCTTGTCTGTGAGATAGAGTAGTCGCCTGAGCACATAATAATGACAAAATAGAGAACCGAACCTGGAAAACTAACATAAGATTCTATTTAAGATCGTCACTAACGATATTGACACACGCACCCCGAGAAACTATTCACCTCTCGACAGATATGTCTTTTTTAAATAGGTGGGAGTGAAAGAAAGGCACTTCAAGTCAAAAAGCCCTTTCAGCTATGGCGCTGACGGCCTAGCAGCCCTGTCTGCAACCTCTGAGCAGCCGTAGAAATGCAGTTTTTTGTGATTAAAGCGGGCGGTGCGAACGCAAAAGTTTCGGTTTGTGGAGTTTAACGTCCCAAAGCAACTAAGGCTATGGAGACGCCGTAGTGGAGGTCTCCAGAAATTGCTACCACCTGGGATTTCTTAACGTGCACTGACATCGCACAGCACACGGGTGCTTAACTTTTCGCCTCTATCGAAAAGCGGCCGCCGAGGCCGGGATTCGATCCCGCATCCTTGGGCACAGTAGTAGAGCGCCCTATTACCACCCTGCACCACCCCGGCGGGGTGCGAACGCAAAAGTGTGACGTTCTTCTGTCGCATGTCTGTAAGGATATTGATTGATACACATGCTTAATTCATGTGAGAGATCCGCTTTCATCACCGCAAAATATGTATGAAGCACAATGAATAGAAAGTCAATACAGTGTAAATATATTTGTAATGCAACAGTCTGACGATATAAAAAGAAAGAAGAAATTATTCAAACGTATGCAGAGAACAATTGTTGTTGAAACTCAATTAACGGGGCACATTTCACGCTGGGAAAGGGCAACGCAAGTGCGTTGCACATGTATAACAAAATTTTATAGAAAGGTAATAAAACAAGAAACATTTACATGGCTTCGTACGGCCATTAAAACATTTATTTTAGCAATTTATTTGCTTATCGGATGAATTAATTTCTCCAGTAGGATTATAGGGAGTTGTACTTTTGCGGAAACCATATTATGAAGCATTTAGTAAATCACAATTTGTGGAGGAAAAATAGATTCTCGTATGTATAATATTTCTAAACATACTTTTTACGACAAATTGAACCGGTCACTGGAAGGAATCCATATTACTTCCATGAGCTGTTATTGCTTGTACGGAGATCTAACGAAATTAGTTTTCGTGACATGAATCTTGCTAGGTTTTAGTGTTTAATTCAAGTGAAAAGCAGTATCTATTTGAGTCGGTCGCAGTTTTGCTGAAAGAATGAAAGAGGAATAGACAAGGTGGTGTCGGCATACAAGTGCTGTAGTCGAAAAAACACAAAGCTCCTGGATGACGGCAACTGCATGTGTCGTTTAACGCCAACAACCAACATGCTCTACGATGTTCCCATCTACTTTAGTTCGATCTTAGTACAGAGTTGAAAGGCTGGTGAAGGAATAAAGCTTAACGAAGAAGTATATACTACTTAATAAGTTCTCTGTGGTTGCAGGGATGAAAATAAATGCATGCCACTATTGGTAATAAGGCAATAATAACGCATTAACTATTTGTTCGCCGCGCAAAAATCGAGGCATAATTGACCAGTGGTGCGAGGTAGACAGCTAGTTATTGGCGCTGATCTCCTCGCACTTGTGGGGAAAGTCTTCGGGCTGCTGCTGGGTGGTCTGCATGCTCAGGTAGTCGGCCCAAAACTTGCACTGCTGGTCTCGGTAGTTTTCCCTCTCGTCGGTGGAGAGCTCGCCGTCCTCGCGGTTCTCCAGAAACACGTAGCGCGGGTTATCGTGCGTGTACGGAGGCCACGGGCGGCCACCTTTCAAGGACGGCAGGTCTCTGCGCAGGGAAAAGGTGGTGGAATCGGAATGCGGGTGGCATTACCTTTCCACGCGTTTATATCGACGCAGCGAAACGTCCTATTGCTAGCAATTGAAATAGCGACATAACATACAAAAAAAAGACAACAACAAAAAAATCCCAAGCGGGTGGGCAGGAGAAACGACAACTAGGGCAGGAGGATAGCGGCTTGCGCCACGCTTTTTTTTTTTTCGAAATCACTTAAAGACAGTGATTTGCCTGATGATTGAAAAATGGTGTATGTTGTGCCAATAAATAAATCAGGGCCACGCAGTCTGGTTTCAAATTAGCGCCCAGTGTCCCTCAGAAGTGCCGCTTGCAAGCTTTTTGAGCATGTACTTTTACCAATATTGCGCATCACATTAATAAGTTTCCCCTCTTCAATAATAATCAACATGGATTTCGTAGTGAATTCTCATGCGTCACACAGTTAACCGAACTTGTACACATTATTGCTTGTTCTTGTTCTTTAGATGAAGAGGTTTCTGTTGACTGCGTGTTCCTTGATTTTATGAAAGCTTTTGACGTTGTGCCGCATAATTTGCTATTACAAAAATTACCATTATAAAACATTAACAGTAAAGTGATATCATGGATGAAGGCGTACCTTCATTAAAGAAACACAAAGGGTGGTGGTCAGTGGTGAAATCTCGGTAAAAGTTGATGCCACCTCAGGTGCCCCGCAATGGTCAGTTTTAGGACCACTTTTGTTTGTAAGTTTTATAAATGTCATTTTCGCTGGTATACCTTCTACATTTAGACTATTCGCTGATGCCTGTGTTTTGTACCGAACTGTTACTAATTCTGCTGACCTTGACGCTCTAGAGTGTGACCTTGACAAAATCGCTGATTGGTGTGATAAATGGGGCATGACGATTGATATCCGGAAACGTGTCTATATGTGTTTTATTAAAAAAAGGTCGCCTTGTAATTTTGTTTATAGTATTAATTCGGTACATTTGTTGCTTGTCATAATTTCAGTGCATTTGTCGTTTGTCGCTGATTACAAATATTTTGTTGCTTATTTAACTAGTGATACTTGTTGGCATAGGTACAATAATTACATCACTGCAAAGGCAGGTCGTATTTTACGCTTCATACGCAGGAATGCCAAGTCTTTTTCTTTAAAAACTAAAGAATTGTTGTACACAACTAATGTAAGGTCTATACTAGAGTACGCGCGTACAGTATGGGACCCTAAAACTAAAAATGATATTGAAAAATTACACAAGGTTCAAAACCTAGCTCTCCGTTTTGTTTTAGATAATTAAGCTGGAATTTCAGCGTGTCAACCGCGCAGAAATGGTTAGGATGGGTTTCACTAGAGAAACGTAGATACATACTTAGGCTGAAATTCTTCCACAACATAATTCTAAAACAGGTATTGACCGTGACCGTTATTTATTGCCTCCAGATTATATATCAGCAAGAAGTGACCACACATACTAAGTAAAAGAAATAAAATGCAGAACAGACTTACAAAAAATGTCATTTTGTTTCCAAAATCAATAAATGAATGGAATAAGCTGCCCAAAGAAGTCGTTTCATCAAAATGTAATGAAATGTTTGCAGCACTACTCTAATACGAGTACTTGTGTTTGCTTGTGTGAAATTATGCTGCAATTATACTTTGTGTTATGTTTTTTCTTTTTTCCTTCCTGCCAATATGTAGCACTATTCATATTGTAATTTTTCCCCTCCACTGTAATGACAAACGGCGCTGTGGGTAATATGCTAAATAAATAAATAAATAAATAAATAAATAAATAAATAAATAAATAAATAAATAAATAAATAAATAAATAAATAAATAAATAAATAAATAAATAAATAAATAAATAAATAAATAAATAAATAAATAAATAAATAAACTCAACGATAGGATGCACTAAGGACATAGCTGCAAACTCCCCTCTCCAACCAATGGCGTCGACGTCTTAGTCAATGTCTTTGGTCGGAGGTCCCGCTTTGAGTAGAAGTGACCACTTCACTTTTGGTTTGCATCAGCCTGTTACAACAGTTAACTGAGTTGTCATGGGCAACACTATGGCTCTAGACAGCAAGTGGACGCTATCGTAAATGGAAGTCGGGGTTACGAAAATTCTTAAGCCTCGCCTTAAGAGTAAACGCGTGAGCGTGTGCACTCATTGGCTCACTTCTAATGCTCGTACCTCCGCATCTCCGCCTTCGCTTCGACCATCTAGCTGCCTCATACCGAGCGCTCTTCTCCGCCTTCTCGGCATCCATCTTACTAAGTCTGTCTCCTCGTCGAGCACCAGCATCACGAGAATACTCACTCAGACGAAAACCCCACACTATTACACGCATCTGGTATGGTGCCAGACGACGTTAACGCAGAAGTACCAGGCGCAGGTTCCACCACACATCGCAAGAAAGGATGGTGGCCATCGCTTGTGTTCACGGGGTTTCACACCGCCCGAAGAAAATTGGTAAACAATGCGATGTCAAAGTCGTCTTCAAAGCAGATAACAAGCTAGGGAAGATATGGCCAGCAGTCAGCACGCGCATGAGCAATGGACAAAACAACACGAAGAAATGCAGTGTCCGCCACGATGAGGTATTTTTGCCATGCAGGGCGGGGGTAGTTTATCAAATATTCCTGTCCTGTGGCAAGAATAACATTTGGCAGACTGGGCGATGTCTGAATACACGCTTGATAAAACACCGTGATTCCCTGAGCAAAGTACCCAGTTCCAACCTGCCTCTTCACTGGCAGAACTGCAGAGGTTGCCAAGCATGCACACTTTAAGGGCACACGCATTTTGTGCCGAAATCCTAGTAAAGTATCGCGCTAAGTGGCTGACGCTTTATTTATCCGGCAAAATAGGAAGACATGTGTGCCGAAACAGTCGATTAGCCTTCACAAGAACGAGGTTGCGTGATTGCAATCAGTGTTCACTCGGCGAAGTTGATTGTTTTTCGCTCACAAGTTGTACTTTACTGTGGTTAAGGAAACTTTTGGTAATCATAAATGGTATCTGTTTATTCTTTCCCTTCCATGAATGTTACGTTTGTTGTCTATAAAAAATAGTCCTTCCTGAATAAAAATTCAGTTGCTTGTCAACGCTGTGCTGTCTCACATCTACCCTGCCTGTCCTTGTTGATCGCGCTGTTAAACCATGCTTCACTTGTTCAGTTTACTACTTTGGTTATTGCTTGGCGAAGCTGTTTGTTTTCTGCTCGTTCGAGCGAAGTTCAGCTGAGAGGTCAGCGCATGTCCTGTTTTCATGCATAATAGCGCCACAACTCACGCTTGTGCTAGTACCGCTATAGGCGGTCCGTATATCTTTGAGAAAGTGTGCCTCACCCGGATTTTGCGAAGTCTCCCCAATTCTTCATGAGTGTCTCGGTGAAGCGCATTTCGGAGGGGTGCGCATGTGTGCCGAACACGTTGATGACGTCGTCGAGCTGCGTGGCGTGCGTACCCAGGCGGTCGGCGGACGCGGCCGGCTTGTAGTTGAACACAAAGTAGTACACTCGGTTACCGGCCTGTGAGAAGAGGTCGGCGAAGCGCTTCATAGGGCACACGTACAGCATGTCGCCAAGCACCTCCGAGGCGATGTCGAAGAATGTCAGCACCTGCTGTGCTTTGTCCGGGTTGGACAGGTAACACCTGCAGTTCGAGATGAAGACGTTGGGCGTGCTTGTATTCTTTATGTGTTTGTTTTGATACATGCTTGTAGCGCACAAAGACATCACTACAGGGGGTATGCGAATAATCCAGCAAGCCACTGTAATAACCAAACAGCATAAAGTCAAAGAAAATTCTACGCAACATTAGTAAACATAAAAGAAAACAATTGCTCACAGAACCCGGAACATCGTTACAGACTGGCACTCTACGGTTCCTTGTGCCAAACATGTTATTCGTTGACGCGAGGAGTGTAAAGAATGCGCTTTGGAATCTGCCAGTGTTGCATTTTAATTTCTTGATTTTTCCGCTCAGTACAACGCCTACTGGACATGAAATATAGAGAAGCAAACATGTTTCAGCTTTCTTTCCTGCCGTGATTATTTTTCATGCAACGTCTCTAACCAAAACTGCTTTCTATGTGTTAATAGCACCACGCATCCTTGCGATGCTTTAATGTTAGTAATACTACCGATTAAGGTGCTACCCAGAAACACATATTTGAGCAGCGCAGATTTAGATCTTTTATAGACTGAGTAGGCCTCAGCATGTAATTTGTATTTTGTCTATCGCGCCGCTCAGGCCCCTTTAGTGTGGTTTACACTTGATTCACACGGCACGGTAGGCCCATTATGTAACGTCCCTAGCGGGACCCTTAAGGCCACAATAAATGATTATTATTTCATTTCAGGGTTGTACGCGTCTACGCAGGTCATACTGTTGAACTGGTGTTGTGGTGCGAATAAGGATGCCTACCTGGCACATTGCTGCAAAACGTTACAGGGTAGCTAGTAGGATGAACGCCAGATTGTTTAGAGCAGCCGTTTCGTCCCAAAATATCTGGGGGTTTTCTGGTTGTGTCTGGTTTGTGGGGAGCAGAGGACTGGAAATGGGAACTGACCATATAGAAGTGACACGCGTGCTTCTGAATAGCAAGTAAGCCCACTCTGACTGGGCTGAAATTTTGCGATATACAGATTGTCGCACCATCTGTTGAGAGGGGAAAAAAAAAACGACACCGCTAGATTGCATTTTATGCACTGAAAACCAACGAAAAACAATGGCTGCATTTGGCAGTTTTGTAAGCGGCTTAGCTGCGGCCGCTGTATGGTCCTGTCACAAGAAACTCTCTTACGAAATTTGTGGGCTCGAATTTCTAGCTTCTTTGAAACGTTTCGTTAGCTTCTCGAGGACGTAAATTCGGAGCGACATAGAACTGCGGAAGTCATACTTTATGATCTTGTCCAGGTGCGGCACCTCGTACGGTGCGAGGAACTTGAGGAGCCTGTCGATGATGAAATCCTTGTCGGTCGAGCGCCACTCATTGAAGGTCAGGTTGCGGAAGATGTGCGCCACCATCAGGCTGCCTTCGTCGATGACGTTTCCCACCAGCACCTGACGCCGATGCAACGAAAAGGCATACCTGTGACACTGGCTGCCGTGATTTGAAGATTTTGCGCTTTGCGTATGGTCAGGCCCCTCTACAGCGTGGTCCGGGGTTGCCAGAGCAGTGAACCTAAACAAACGCTGTAACACGCAATACGATTCGGGCTTGCAATGATTACAAATCTTGCTTGCTTTCGAATATCTCTGAATAAACTGGTGCATGCGTTTTATTTCTAATTTTTTCAGTCAAATTCGGTATGGACAACTCTTCTTGAAATTGACTGTACGGCATAGCTATTTCTTTTTCATTGAGGCCTACAGGATACATAGTGCCCGGAATCGCGCTCTATGGTTTATTACATGCAAAAACAGTGGAAATTTTAACCGGTGGTCAGATAAACGGCTTGAAGTTGCGCCGTCGCCATCGAGAGATTCGATGATCTCGCAGAGAAAACTTGCGGCTCCGTAGTAACTAGCGATGGTTTTGCACGCACGAAAACAACAAGCTTGCACTACTAGTACATCAAAATTAAAAGCAAAACGATTATGCATTATGAGCGCCTTGCACTGCATTCACATGGGCACCTAACTTTGGATGCGCTCGGTCGATAACTTTTCAGGAAATCGTCGGGTGTTCATGTTTGACTGGAAAAGTGGTCGTTGTGTTATCTGAAGCTTCTTTTTTTGTAGCGGGAATAGCTTTTCTTTTCAGTTTTTTTGCGATGGAGATTAAGCTATAGATCTGTTTAGTACTTTCCAACTTTTCATGGCTTTACACCTTAGCTCTGTGAGTGGGTTGCGATAGTTCTCCGGACAGCTCTGACTCACAAAAAATGCTGCTACTTCTTGAAAAGCAGCGACATACAGGACAAGAGTTTAGCTCCTCAAACTGAAATTCCGCAACTTTTTATTGGGGAAATAAATTCTTTTGCAGTCCATTATTAAAGTAGATAATGCTACGGGGGTCGTTTTCTATAAGGAGCCATTATAAATCTGGTATTTAATTTGGTGTGACGTCACGAGGCAGCCCCATCAGACGAAAGCAGAAAGTGGCCAAACACAAAAATCACGTGTCCGCAAACGTCCGCACAATAGCCGTCGTCCCTCGACGCACGCATCGGCCCCTCGCAGCAGCCAGTGCAATATGCAGCCAATGTCGAGGTCTGGTCGCCGATGAGCCAATGCCAGAACACGAACTAGAGAATGACTAACGGATCATTATAGTGTATACGGCCCCAGGTTCAAGCTTTCTGGATAGCAGGAGTAAGCACCATCCATATCTTTATGAGCTAGCCCTTTTACGTGGACACGCATAGCAAAAAGTACATGAACGGCGGCGTGGTTATACAGGAGAGTACAGGTTACAACTATCATCTAGCTGATCTCGAATTAAAATTAAGATGAGGAAAGGAAGATACGGAGGCAGCCTCAAGAGAACGTATGAAGCATCCACGGGCAGTCACTGAGAATGCACTTCTTTAGCAGTTGAACCCAGCATCCCGAGCGTGCGTGTATATTTTCAGTTATTACTTGTAAGAGTACAGAGTTCTGCGGTTCTGCGTAATCTCGATTAAAAATTCACTCGATGCCCGTTAAAGTCGCCGTGCCATTGCGCTCTCTTAGCACTCAAGTCTAGACGCCCTTCGTTTCAAAGGCCCTGTCCAAATATTTGGCACTGTTCCTACGGTGGTTTGTCCGACGAGTCGGCTGCCTCACCTGCGCCGTCTGGTCCGCCGACTGGGCCAGCATGATCTCGAATGGCAGCGGCATGAAGGAGTCTTGCGTGATCGGGTAGTGGCCTTGAGTGAGCGCGCCGCGCAGCATGGTCGTGGGCAAGCCGTGCAGGCAGCTGACTACGGACGTCGGGTCCAGGCTTACCCCGGCCCCGTCCTTAGAGCAATGCGCTTTCTCCGCGATTTCTTCGAGCGGGTCTTCGGCCTTCACCACTGGGTACGGCATCATCGGGGAGCCGCTGCGAGCAGGGAGAAACTTAGGCCTACAGGGACAGTTAAAAGTCCCCGCACAGTTTGAGCGCTCACCGATGACAAGGAACCGATGACCGTTGACACTTTACCGACAGGGTGCAAGATGGGAAGAAATCAGCCATTCAGAACCGATGTAGATGGTACCGGTAAGTAGAATACTAGCCTAAACTATATAGAATATTATAGCACACAGACAGTGGTAATGGGATGAAGAGGATTGGTTAGGATATACAGCAGTGAGCAAAATGATATAACATTGCAGTCTTTGAAACGTCTTTTTACGTCATCAAAGCTCGGACATGAGCTCGACGGGAAGGCTGTCAGTTTTTTTAATAACAATAAATATTTATCACCTTATTAAGCCATGATTTCTTTTTACAGCAAACCAACTGAACTGCTCTTAGCACTTTCTGTTCGTATGGACCATAATATGCGTTTCTGTGACAATGAAGCGATAATAGGTGGCAGTCTAACAAAATTTCGGTATATTATAATGCCATCAGTGTACTTAACACATAAACTTTTCCTGATATTCACTTATTGACATCGCAGAAGCATGGAGGTTAGGAAGCTGTCAAGAGACCTATAGTCTGCGTTTCCCTATACCCTTAGCAGCCGGTCTAAATTCTTTTCGGCGCTTCTGTATTTTTGTGCCCCGGACGACGCACGAAATGCTTTGGGTCTTCGGTCATTTTACGCATATTCAAAGCCCTGATTCTTGCGTTTCTGATTCTTGCACCCCATGAAACCTATCAAGCTTCAAGTTAAGCAAAATAGCTGAATATGTAGTCGCTTAGCGCTCTTTTATGCAATTAAAAACTCTTTTCAGCAACAGTAAATTTGGGGTAGACTAGCTTCGCATTTAAGGCGACGATAACGGCGTTAGTGGTTTGGTTTAGTTTATAGGGATTAACGTACCAAAGCGACTCAGGTTACGAGAGACGCCGTAGTGGACGGCTCCGGAAATTTCGACCACCTGATGTTGTTTAACGTGCACTTACAGATCCCGTCTTTTGGCTGTGCTTTCGGATCATCGTTCCCATACATCCACTTCGCTACAGGCCTAACCACTATTCCCTTTATTTGTTCCCTTCCCTGTTTCACACGCATACCCACTAGCATACAGTAGTAAAGTACCCCATTATGAGAAAGAAAAACCGAACATGATTGTTTGCCCAAGGAGTGGCATGCCTGGATATGGATCCAAAGATTCAGAGTTCGATTCCCATCTCACCCCCCTCCCCTCCCCTTCCTCTTAAAATAAGCTATACCGAGTAGGCAGCTGTTGCCAACTAGGCCCTACTATTTGGTCACGTGACGTCATAAAATCCACTGACTAATCAGAAGCCGTTGATGTAACTTGCTTCAGGCACGCTCGTGATTTTTCGCTAATAACGCCGATAGTGCAGAATTCACTGAAGAACGGTGCCCTAAAGCTATCGCGCAAAATTTCACTGTCCACTTTTAAACGCCCTTGTTTCCAGGTGCGTTAATTTTAGCTCTCGAAGCACCAGTATCCAGGTTACGCACATGGCAGTCATTTCTGTCATTCCGGGACAGTCAGTCCTAAATTTGTCTATCACACTAGCTACTGGAAATGACATTAAATTGGTTTGTCCGTCGCTAAATGTGACGAACAACTCGCCTGTGTAAAGAGTATAAACTATAGTTGCGAATGTCACTCATCGAGGACGACGCACCTTCTCGCTGTCTATATATAGCATCTGTGGTTCCAGACATGCGGAGAAGCGCCGCCTCGCGACTGGAGCTTGGAAATGCCTTAAACTCACAGCACATAGTAAATTGTTTGCGCTAAAAGTCGCGTGTTTGGACTTGTGCCGACCTAACGAGTCAATAAGACAATGTTTAAACTCTATCGTTTAGGTGACGGGAAGTTGTTCTCGCTCCGCCACGACAAATTACGTTCACATAACTGATGTTAGATTGAAAATGGATCTCAAGTCTCGCCGAGTACATGGCCACCGGCATCCTTGAGTCACCGACAGATCAATTTCACACCTTTCGTTACAGGAGCCATGCTCACAAGAATGCAACAATAGCGCTTCACATTTCGTAGTGTGTCACAGTAATGCGATGCACTACAGTGTTTACATGTAGCGTATTCTGATCAGCAAGGGTGTTGACCAGAATGAGGGTGAAGGCGGCGCTCCCAGTGGAATGTTTTTTCCCCGTGCTTTCTGTCTGGCCGTCGACTGCTTTTTGGTGTTGTACTATGATGCTGTACTATATTGTGCAAACGATGTTATCGAGCATGCTTTAAACGTAATATTGCGCTTTCGCTTTCTACAGGTTTTGCAGCGTGGGAGGATTTCAGACCCTTCTCGGTGCTGCAGCTTGCATACAATGCCAGCAGCCCCGCGGCCAGATAAGATTGGCGTATTGCAAGGGGTGTTCGCACACAACCGGAGTAGCGGCGAGTTCGGCCATCAGCCAGTGGTAAACATGGCTAAGGATTCATGTAGATACGAATAGGAACTTGCCAGGAAGGTCTTAAAACGAGTGAGCCTACGTTAGTGGCCTAATAAGATGCAGCCATGCGAAATGTGTCAGCCATGGTGAACCAGCTGTGACATAGCATACAAGAAAGATTGTGTTCCCAGGTGCGACGTTTGGACACGCAGCAAGATGCAACTTCTTGACGCTTGTCATCCAGGCGGTCCAATTCGGCCACTATTCTGCTGGCTGTGGCATCATACATGATCGAGTGAGCTAACCTAGCAGAGCCTAGCGTGATACATACCTGTGCAGGATGGCACGCCTCGTGAAGCCTCTCGTCATCGGCGACAGCAGGTGGTAGCCCGCGGCAACTGCACCTCCTCCCGCACCCATGAGGATGATGTTGTGAGGGTTGCCACCGAAGCTGAAGACGTTGTCTCGCACCCAGCGCAGCATTAGGGCCTATAGGAAGAGGCAACGCACGCATATAGAAGGCATGGTTTGTATTCTTGACGCTGAAAATGTGGCGTGTAATTCATGAAGCAGCCTTTCATTTATTATATCATGCATGTGTGGCCTGTTAGATGCCGCATATTTCTTCTCCAACAACTCATTTTAAAGTACAGCCATTTTTGGTCCATAGCTGCTATGAGGAATAAGTTGAAGTATACATACAGACCGAAACGAGGAAATCAGCTATAGATAGTATTTGATGATGTGAAATGAAAAAAAAAAAGAACACAAGAAAAAGAATAAAGCAACATAATTCAGCCTTCGGCCCTTTCTACGAGGAATCGCTAATTGAGTTATATTTATTTGGCTGGTAATTAAACGTAGTTTGAGTGCCAACATTGTTATTTGTATCACCTTTAGTCACAGCTTCCGCCATCATTTCGTCGCAGAGTAGGGTTCGGAGTCTGGCGCCTTTTTTCTAGTCTGTGGTGCTTTACTTGCGACGAATAAATGTTACGTACTGCTTACTCGTACCACAGCTTTAGCACCACGCTCAGAGTTCGTTAATCTTGAGCAGCACATGTCGGCAGCCTTGTTCGTTCGTTCTTACACAAGGAGCACCATTATAGTAAAAAACAAGGGTACCGAGAAAACGAGACGGGGCAGGATAGCACCTGTCCAGTGATTTCTTTCGGAGTCATTGTCTTCGGCTAGCGAGGAAGCACTCGTTTTTTAATTGTTTGTGGGGCAAAAGTTCGTATGAAAACCTTCAATTAATATGTCGCTATTTTTTTTTTTTTTTTTTTTTAGGAAATAACGATGTCCATGTACGGGAACAAGGATCCTCAAGCAGAATTGGCCGACTGGAGCCATTGACGCTTTCACATACCGAAAGGAGGCACTTATGGGTCCTCCAAAACTTTCTTCGCCCATTAATGTTAGTGAGCATTTAGAAACATTGAAATTGGTAGCGTTATTAGTGGAGAAGGAGGCAGTTTTTGTCTTTCACGTTTTTTTTTCCTCTTAGATTTTCGTTTTATGCTTCACTTGACTTGTTTGCCAATTGATCTTGTTCTAAATATACCATCCTATGCGAAATGCGCAACAATTTGTCTGCTGTCCACAACAGTGGTCGAAAAAAGACGTGCACGGGTGAGATACAGGGCCAAATCACTCTCACGAGGAGTAAACTGCGTATGTGAACTGGCAGTTGTGTGTTTGCAGCTGTCCCCACAACCCAACTGGCTCCTGCTGCCAAAACGAATTGCTCAAGTGTGACAGAAGCTCAGGAAAGGACAGAGGAAGGGAGACAAGCATGAGTGGAGGGTCATGCGAAAAAGAATAATTCCATGCCAGGCACGTAGCTAGCCCAAGGTAATAGGGAAGTTTGGGGGGGGGGGGGGGAGGGGGCACTGCTAAGGGATCAATGGAAGACTGGGTTGTGAGCCTGATTTCCGGGTGGGCTCGCTTTGGGTGCATGCCTGTTCCACGCGAATTTTAATTTAACTCCTTCTTAACAGAGCATTTGTTCTACGTGCCGCACGGGAAGTTCATCTGACTGCCAACAGTGGCGAGTCGTTCAGCTAACCTTTAAATTTTGCCTTAGTGAGAGCGTCGGATTAATACTTTGGAGCAGGGGAAGCTGTGCAACCGATATGTTGAGGTAAAGGTCTGCCGTCCTATCGGACGTTCGCTTGTCGGTAAGTCAAATGTGTCACCCGCCTCTCGCATTCACGTACCTGGTCGAGCAGGCCCATGTTGCCAGGTGAGCGTTGCTTGCCGCTTCGCATAAAGCCGAGCGCTCCGAGCCGGTAGTTGGGCACCACGACTAGCACGCCGGTGCTGTTCACGAAGCGGCGTGGGTCGGCGAAGTAGTAAGAGTTGCCCCCGTTGACGAAGTGGAGGTCGATGAGGGCCACCAGGACAGCGCTGCGGCCGGCGCCCGGCAACTGCTCGTAGGAGCCACTGGCGCGCGGCGCGTACACATCCAAGTGCAGGCAGTCCTCGGTCGTGTTGGACGCCTCTATGAGCGTGGTGTTCCCGTAGTACACGTTTTGTTGTACGCATGGGTACCGCGGATTGCGCCCGTCTAGGTCCAGGTTGCCCTGGGGCATTGGCTCTGGCCGCCGGAACCGTAGGTAACCTACGGGAGGCCTTGCATACGGGACGCCGTAGTACGCACTCACCTGCGTGCGATCCGAACAGCGTACTGTTTCAACGTATACAACCTTTTCTCTCGGATGATAAGTCAACTTGCTTATCGATGTCTTTTGCGTCTCAGCTGCATGTCTGTTGGGCTTTTGTTGACGTGCTAACTGGGAACCACTAATTATCGTTCAATATAGAGAATGTTGTACAACATTGTATCTGCTCGGTCAAACACCTAACATGCGAACTCGTGCGCGGCAGCGCAACGCCGTGAGCCACTGAGATGCGGACGAGGTTTCACCTCAAGGTTCTTGAAGGTACGCCCGTAGATGAGGCCAATGTCGAGCTGCGCCTCGGGTTCCTTGTGTACTTCGACAAAGATGACGAAGAAGAAGTAGGCGGCGAACACGAGCACATTGGTGGCTGTCACGCCATGCCACCACCTGCGGCAGCAGCCCCACAACGGTCGAGTGAAAGTCGACTCGTGACATGTCGCGGTTCTTGAGTGGCACAGAAATGGCGTGCGAACACGAACACTTCCCCGCTATATCACCATGTTGCAGAGGAAAATTTAATTTCCTTACAAATGGAAACGGGAAAACTTTCTTTCACTTTGTCATCGTGGAGATGGTAATCAACTTTACTAAATAATTAGGGTCTTACAACTGATACTGTAGACTCCACAATACAATGCAAGGCTATATTATGACTAAACCTGGTCACCGAATGACATACGCTGTGTTGCCCTCTGGATGGATGGATGGAATATAGGAGCGTCCCCTTTGAAACGGGGGTGGTAGCAGTAGCTATCATGCTAATTTTTCTCCCTATATCTAAATTATTGATTTAGAATGGTTAACTAAACCATCATTCTATTTATTAAATTTTTTTCCTACATTACTAACATTGTCACTTCTCTGCTTTTAAGCCACCAATCTTCCAGTCGTTTTCCGCTAGTTTCCACCGCCGGTTTATTCACCCGGCCACTGTTATCTCTAAACCCCAGAGCTTCAGGAACACTGATTGCGCCTGCACCAACTTCCGGATGGATACCACTACATTCGAGCATAATATGGGCAATTGTTTCACTGGAGTTTCCACATACAGCACATGCGTCATCTCCATTGTTAAATTTCTTTTTGTAGCTGCGTGTTCTAAGGCACCCTGATCTAGCTTCAAAAAGTAGGGCACTGCCTCTTGAATGCCTCGGTCAAGCCCCCTGGTAGAGTGTAAGACCCTCGAATCGTGGCCAGAACAAGTGACGGCATTCAAGACCTGGAAGGCGCTGTTTCGTTACGATATATAGAGATTTGTGCAAAAAATGGTTAGTTACCATTTTCTTCACCCTTCTCTGCCCTTCTTTAAATCTCTTCATCCCACCTCCCGGTGAAGGCTCGGCATTCGGCACGCCCTTCTGATTAACTTTCTTGTATTCGTTCTGTCTCCCTCTGCCCCCCCCCCCCCCCCCCCCCTCTTTCCTTTTCTCTCTATAAAACTTTAGCTGCAAAAACATTTCATAGAAAAACGTCGTGCTGACCTGTATGTGAAGGCGGTTTTGGCCGCCTGGATTCGTTCGGCGTGACCTTTGCTGGCTGAGATGAACTGGCCTTGCATGCTGGCTAGCCAGAGGCACTAAGGCCGGCTATTATGCGACAACTCGAGGCTTCTGCTACGAAGACGACGCACACCTGCGGAGGCCAGTTAAGTGGCTGGCTCAGGGAACCAAGTAGATTCCCAGTTTTTGCGAGATGATTGCGGAACTAACATACGAGACCTATGGCACCGTACGAGACCTGCTAAACAAGTGCGCGATGTAGCCGGAATCAAAACTGAGAAATGCCATAAAGGGGAAATATCGATTCTAGTAATTTGTTATTACACGAATCAGCAGTGCGAATACTCGTGTAAAATAGGTGCACAAATAACTGCTCGAAGCGTGTTGGAAATGTCTCTTCAAGCGAAAAAAAAAAAAGTACTGCGACATTTCTTATGACGCGTTCTAGATTCACAGCGCCATAAAAGTATCGTAGCGATAGAAGCATGTAGTTTGCACCCGCACCTGTCATACTTATCTATTATTTAGACATCAAAATTCGGTCATAAGTTTGGACGCTTCCGAAAAATAAAGGAACAGATAACACTCATATATATCGCACATGAGAATAATTGTTGACCGCATACAGAAAAAAAAAGAGGCGCCTCTATTTATATTGAAGCACGTGCAGTGAAGGGCAGGAGGCAGACGATGCGTTGTTTTTGGGACATTCGTTTACGAATTTCTCGAGTAATCTCGAAAAAGTGATGAAGGAAACGAAAAATTAAACATATCTGGTAACGACCACAACTATTTCACCCTTTTAGTTGGCCACTGAAGACCTTCGTGCCTGGTCACCTGAATATTCGCGAGAAATCGGGTGGAGAACATTCCCTACCGTTTCGAACTCACGCTGATGTGTGCACACAACCTTTCCGCTAATACCCGTGTGCACGAAAGCGACGTAGGCAAGTTGATTGGGCAACATTCTGTGTATTCGGGGTGATAAGTTCAACAAGTGCAGTCGGCAGCGAACGTTTACGACATGCGAGAGTGCAGATAGCCATTTCATGCAAGGCAGTCGCTCCCAATGCCCACAGGTAGGCTGAGATGTGCATGTTCATCTGTTGAATATGCCAATGCTATTGTTCATTGGGCGATGCTTAAGGAGATTTGTCCCCGAGTACACTTACCCACCCGTGAACTTTCGCCGCCGACTATACAGATAGCGTATTCCCCATCACTGCAGCGTTCTAATATGCGAAGAATCAGGGATGCCGATCTTTTGAGCCGCCGAAGCCTCCTTTTCTGCGTCACAGTGATAATGTGCCAATAATAAATAAATCCAGTAACAAAAGCAACAGCTAACGGAGCGGAAGGAAGGCTCTCAGAAGCAGCTCTGTAACCTGTAACCTTGAAATGGCAGTTCTGCGTGCTAACCGCCCGAAGAGCAGAACGAAAAACAAAATCCTGGACTAGATCACTAGAGTTCACTCTTATACAATTAAAGATGGCTTTACTTCACCTGTACAAGTTCGATGTGCGGTTTCGGGTTCGACGGAAGGGGGAGTTCTCAGGGAAAAGAGACCGAGGCACCTTACGGCACAGGCTGCATGCACGAACGCCGGCGCAACGAGATCACCCGGGCTCGGATGTCGGCCCCAGACACGTGACAGAGGCTCGTGACCACGGGGCGCCTAACACGCGGCTCTATCTGCCATCTTTTGATTACCCATGCCAGCTATATGGAAGAATAAGGATTATGTAAATAATAATATCGGTAACGATTGTAACAATAAAATATGTTCATGAAGGGTAAAAAGAGGTCGGAACGAGGTGGATCGACCTAATATCGGTATGACATGAAATTTGATTCAAATGTTTACGCTTTTATTTTATGGTTTTAAAGAAAAAAGGTGCTGGTAGGGCTCCATCCAAAATTTCTATTTATGCAGATGTGGGTTCACAATGACAAACCTTAGTGACTTCTGCGGGGAAGGTGACTCAATATAACATTTTATTTTACTGCCTAGCGGTTGGTTCACATTTTAGAGAAGGGCATATATCTGGAGGTCCCTCTGTCAAGGTTAGATCTCCTTCTGTTCTTCATGTAATTCCATTTATAGTTCGGTGCGAGCGCTAAACTTTCATGTTATGTAGAATTTGTTGATTCCTTCACGACTGCATTATTGCAAATGGAAAGTTTCCTTGTTGTCTCTACTCAAAATTCTTTTACATGTTTCCTTTTTGTTCATCTAAAATGTTTTATTTTTGTTTAATTATTCATTACTAGTCTTCTATAATTTTACTATTCTACAATTACTCCTCATGCATTTCTTTTCTTTACAATGACCTGAAGTCGGATACAGCTCAAGAACGCTGTGGTAAATGTCACTCAAACGAGAATCCAGCGAATGACATCGACTGCTTATCATGACGTCACACTTAATTCCCTAGCATAACATCGGAGATGGCTGGAAGGGGGCTTCACAAAACAGAATCAACCACAGCGTCATTACACTCGCTAATGTCATTAGCCGGAGGGCTAGCGTTGAAGGGCATTTGCCTGCGAGCCCAGTTCGGAAGAACGCTTAAGTTTCTTACAAAAAAGAAGGAAAAATCCTAGGACATCATAGCCTGGAAACACTGTTCACAAAGGCGGACTGCTCGGCACGAAACCTATGGCTGACAGGTGGTGGGTTCTCATTGACTTCAATGCCTGGGAAAGCCCCAAATGCTGCTGCTGCTGATCGCGTGAGCATACCCGTCGCAGCAGTTGAGTTGTAACTTCTGTAGCTGATGCTAGACAAAGTGAGAGCAAGAAGACTTTAGCTCCACAAATCCTAGGGTTTTGATCACATAAACAAATTTACAGTGATCCAGGTGAAGGTTGTGACGGTGTTTATTGCTTTGCGACATCATTTATTTGCCCGACCCGTTCTTTTCACAGTCATATCGACGTAACTGCACCTACAGATGCGCGTAAGACTCATAGGTTGGTTATCACGAGCATATCGCGAGAGATTAACGAGGGACCGTGAAAAACTATCTTTTGAAACTAGAAATGCGCGTGAACATTCCGTAATCCATCAGTACTTTCCACAATGCAAGAATATTAGAGCTAAGCTAGGTTACAACTTAAAAAACACCAATTCCCAACTATGGGCCATGGTATGGGGCGTGTGTATTGCTCCGCTGAGCAGAAAACGAAGTCAGTTTTTAAAGGCCCCATAAAAAGCTCTTTAAGAGAGTTAAGAAGACTCTTAAGAGTTCCTTGGACTGCCAGAAGATCAAATCAGTCGATATTGTCGACCATAAACCCTGACTGCTCATTGGAGGGTCAAATTCTAAAGTTAAAGCTCAGCTACTTTGGTCATCTGATGAGAAGAGAGGAGTCGCTGGAGAAAGATTTGATGTTGGGAAAGGTTGAGGGTCGCCGGAGAAGGGGTAGGCAGCGAACGCGATGGTTAGATGGCATTCTCGAGGCATTGCAGATGAAGCTATGTGATGTTAAGAAGATAGTGAGAGACCGGAAAGCGTGGCGTGACATGGTCCATAGGGTCACGAAGAGTCGGACACGACTGAACGCCTGAACTGAACTGAAAAAGCTCTTTACTAAAACAAGCAAATGGGCACAAAGCGATAGGTATTCTATCAGTCCTTTTCACAACGCAATAATCCTCTATATCGGTGATCGAAAGCAATTCTTCCTCTCCCCGTAAACTCAAAGCACACCACCGAAAAAGAAAAATAAAGAAAACCCGTGGCTATGGTGCCTTATCGCATCCAGTTCATCAAGCTTCACTTGGGAACGTCCAACGAGTAGGAATAGGCGCACTCAGAAAGGCCATTTGACGTCATCGGGAATGGAGAGCACGGGGAGGTGTCGCCCTAATCGGTTGCGAGCGGTCGGCAGGAGCACTTTTTAAAATTTATTTGTTTATTATAGGCTCTTCGCAAAGCTTCTAAATTTGGGTGACTGGTTGGTTTATGGGATATTTAATGCCCCAAGGCGATCCAACCCATGAAAGACGCCGTAGCGGAGGGCTTCAGAAAATTTGGCCACCCGATGTTCTTTAACGTGCACGGACATCGTACATCACACGAGTGCCTTGCTTTTCGCCACCACAGAAATGCGACCAGTACGGCCAGGATCGGGTCCCGCATCCTTAGGTACAGCAGTCGAGTGCCCTAACCACTGCGCCACAGCGGTGGGGTGCTTTTAAATTTGACTTGAATACTCAAGAACACCACTATGGATTCCTCGCATTAGAACTTTACCTGAAGCAATGTTTCAGGGCTTCTTTGATATTTGACTACACCGAACAGGTCAGATGCATTGAAAATCTGGAGCTCATAATTCGGTTTCATGGCTAGCTTTCTTTAAGTAACCAGAAATGCTTTAAAAAGCGGACTAGTTTCTGTAATAACGGAATTGTGTGCGGCGGTTACTGCAGACTTCATTTCATTTCATTTATTGTACCCTCAGGGCTTTTGCATTACAGAGGGGGTGGGAGTAGTAAAACAAAACAAAATCAAGTACAAGAAGAAGCGCGACACAAAACGATTCTATTGAAAATAGCTCAAAACGAAATTCAACAAAAAGGAATATAGTATACATGAGTCAACGAAAAGCAACCAAACAAAAACATCCAAAATAAATTCGTGAAACAACTTGGGATTAATCAGATTCCAACAGTGCGATTAATGCGGCCCTGAAACGCGCAGGGTCGATGATGCAAGTAACTTCCTGTGGAAGATGGTTCCAGTCATTGCATGTTTTAGGAAGGAAGGAATTAAAGCAGGTCATTGTCCTACAGTGGGGAACAGCAACTTTTTGAATGTGGTCGATGCGAGGCGATTGAAAGATGGCTCTTTTATACAGGTAGCCTTCAACTGCGCGTTGTGGTAGTATAGCTTGTGGAAAAGACAAATGCGTGAAAGTTTACGGCGAGTAGACAGCGATTGAAGCTTGAGGTTAGATTTCATGCGCGTAACACTTGCTGTCCGATGATAATTTCCAACTATAAAATGGGCGCTTCGATTCTGCGCAGCCTCTAGTTCATTTATTAATATGATATTACCGTGGTCCCAGATGGAGGATGCATACTCGAGTTGCGGACGGATAAGAGTGGTGTACAGTAACATTTTCAATGAAGGTGGCGATGAAGAGAAATTTCTGCGAGCATACCCAAGCATGCGGTTAGCCTTCGAAGTGATGTGCTTGATGTAAAAATTCCAATAAAGATTATAAGATATGTTAATGCCAAGGTATTTGTAGGATGATACCGATTCGAGACGATTACTATTAAGAAAGTAGTCTGGATCTGTTTGTTGGTTACGAGTGACACGCATGCATTTGCATTTAGATGTGTTTAATTCCATCTTCCATGATTGGCACCAGTCATATATTTTGTTTAAATCAGTTTGTAGGCATGCAATGTCATTCGTGTTATTAATTACTCTATAAATTACGCAGTCGTCGGCAAACAAGCAGATATTAGATAAGAAGTTAAGTGGCAAGTCATTTATGTAGATCAAAAATAATAATGGCCCTAGAACCGATCCTTGTGGCACGCCTGAATGCACAGGGGCTGATTGTGAGTTGTGATTGTTTACACAGACGAACTGAGTGCGGTTACTAAGGAAGGCACGAATCCAATTGAGTATGTTAGGATCAAGGTTAAGGTGGCTCAGTTTTAAAAGCAAAAGAGAATGACTAACTTTATCAAAGGCTTTTGAGAAATCTAAGAATAGGCAATCTGTTATGAATCCAGAGTCTAGAGAGGCATGAAGGTCATTAGGGAAGGTCATTAACTGATTGAAGGGAGGTACCAGGTTCGATCCCTGGTGCCGCCGGGTACCCACCGGCTTTTAAATGGGTACAAGCTTTCCCCGGGACTGGTGCTCGGCTCTCTGGGGTGAAATGTTTGGGAAAGGGGTCATAGTTCTCAAATAGTTGCTCCGATGTGGCAGTGATCAGTTCCGCCATCGGACAACAATAAGTCCGCCTTGTGCGGCAAAAGCCCATTATGTGGCCTTTTTTTTTTTCTCGCAAAGTCAGACAGCCGGAAATCCGGACTTGCCAGGGACTGCAGTGATCTCTGAGAAGTGAACTTCATCAGTGACAGTGAACTATTACGTCTTTCAACACGCTGGCTTAGAGCGTTTCGCACTTGAAAGTTCTAGGCTTTTCTGAGTTTTCGCGTGTGCAGGACACGACTCGTTTTCAGTTTTGAACCCCGTGAAACACGGTAACTCGAACCACCTTTGCAGGCTGAATGTTCGAAACTATTTTGCCCCAGAAGGAGCGCAGTGAGGTTTGCGGAGCCTCTTCCAAGCGCGCACCCCTGTGAGAGCCGGGCGCCAGGCCGGGGGACGCTTGTACCCATTTTTACCGGTGGGTGTCTGCGGCGGGTTTCGAATGAACCACCTCCCGCAGCCGAGACGGACGCCCTAACGACTAGTCCACGACTTGAACTGTATCCGATTATAGCGCCACTAACATAGAAGATATCGGTGACAAAAAATGAGCGCTTCTTCTCCCCCCGCAAGTCAACACGCGCTGGCGGTCATAACGTTACGACTGGTCATGAACGATGACGTCACCAGGTGATGATGTCACAATCTCGCGGTACCTGCAGAATCTCACGAAGCAGTGTGACACTTCTCGCGGACTCATGCACGCACGCACGGACGGACACTCATGAACGTATAAAGGCTTTCGCCGTAAAATTGTGGAGGTTTAAGCATGGTTTGACCCTATAGTGATAGAGCGAAAGTCGTGAGCGTTGCAGTGATAGCCTTTGTAAAACTGCCTTTTTAATTCGCCACGGTTTTTAACGCGATGGGCTTAAGGGCTCCGTTTCGCAGAAAAGCCGGTGTCGGCGTTGTGGTTGCAACGCGAAAAATCGGAAGAAAGTAATGAAGCAATTAAAGTTTTGCGGAAACCCGCGGAGCGAACACGGTTCGTTCGCAGTGCGAGGTGAGCACGCAACCACTCCGCCACAGAACCACATTTCTTCTCTCCGGATAAAAGTAGACCTAATGTATGCATTAGGTCCATTATCCGGATAAAAGTGGACCTAATGTAAGACTTTCATGTGTCGCCTTAGAAATTAGAGATGTCCGTCTGTACTTGCTATACATCGCGAGATGGTATGAAAAAATGACGACCGGTGGCATTGGTGCTGTTACTATCTGTGCAGCCGGGCGCAAAGCAGAATGACACGTTTAACACTCGCTTGATGTCGTCAAGCGCACAGGTATTACCACAAGGGAGGTTTCAGAATCACGGCGAAAGACATTCACGCATAAAACAGCTTGAAAATCTGACCAGACTGGCATTATTATAGCAAACGAAACAACTACGTCATATGGTGCCACCTCTTGAGAGGAGCTGCGAAAGTGGAACTAAAAAAGCTTTTAGCTACGCTGGACACGAAGCAGTCACTCAACACATTCGGTGCGATGTACAATGGCACTTTCACTAATCACCTTCAATTTTTAAGTTATGATGGACTGTGACACGAGGGCTCACCATTTCGTTTTTTCGGCTACGGTGGACTGCGATGCAGTGACTCAGTACTTCGTAGTTTGTACAACTTTTCATCTGTTATGTTTATTTTATTTGTTCATTTAAAATTTTTAATTTTTATAACGATATAACATTTATATTAAACTGCTGATGATTCATCAATCAATTATGGCTTTAGTATTGGTTTGGTTTGGTTTGTGGGGTTTAACGTCCCAAAGCAACTCAGGCTATGAGAGACGCCGTAGTGGAGGACTCCGGAAATTTCGACCACCTGGGGTTCTTTAACGTGCACTGACATCGTACAGCACACGGGCACCTTGCTTTTCGCCTCCATCGAAAAGCAGCCGCCGAGGCCGGGATTCGATCCCGCGTCCTTGGGAACAGTAGTCGAGCGCCGTAACCACTGCGCCACCCCGGCGGGGCGCTTTAGTATTAAACTTCAATAATCCATTATCGATCAATGCCATGTTCGGAACATTTCCGACAACACCCGATTCGAAACTGGTGTAACTGGAAAGCTGCGACGGATTATCGACTAAAAGAGCTGTATACGTTTTTCGTGAACAGTTGAAAAGGACAAATCGACAAATTGCGAAGCAGAAGACAAACTAAACCGAAAAACCGTGCTGCAGGCTCATTTCGTGCACTGTCAAAGGGCCACGGCCACTTGCTTCCGGGGGCTTTATATTCGGGCACCCGATGCGGTACCCAGCCCCCCTAGGGCAGATGAGTGGCGTTAGCGGTTGCCGACTATACGCGCTTTTCCGGCCCCTCGATTGCAGCCGACTGTACGATCCTCTCGGGACCACCAGAGCTAAGTTCTTGTTGTGGGCAGAGTAGAAGGCACAGAAGGCGCCGATGAGAGCGCCGTATTCGAGGTGAATTTTTGCGCAAGGAGAACGCTGTCACTTGGTTTTCTTGAACTTCGCGGGTGTTCATTTCTTTACAGAACAAAAAGGACTGCGTTAAGGCTGACTACCACGTCGGAAACATCTGCGACGGAACGTTTTCGTGGCGCTCGACAACTTTCCTATTAATTCCCGAGTGTTTAAAGCTATCTTCATTTGGTTTGGTTTGTAGGGTTCAACGTTCCAAGACGATTCAGGCCGAGAAACGCCGTCGTGGAGGGCTCCGGAAATTTTGACCACTGGCGTTCTCTAACCCGCTCTGACTACGCACAGAACACGGGCACTTCGCTTCTCACCTCCATCAAAAAGCGGCCGCCGCGGTCAGGTTATCACGTAATTTGGTCTCTCGTCCTTGGATTCAGATATTGAGCGGCCTAACCACTGAGCAACCGCGGCGGGGCAAAACCATATTGAAAACGTTAATTCAGTAAAGCCGACTAATTGCTGAGGAAGGTGGAAAAATATTATCCAGCACTTTATATAAATCCTAACAACACTTAAGCGATTTCAGTACGGAAGAAGGCTTCGGTCTTTGACACATGCTTCTCCGTCGTAGCTGGGACACTTTGTATGTTCATGCTGTTGTTAATAATCCTTAACGTGTAATTTCTGGTGTAATTGCGTGCTTTTGGCTCTCTACGGAACAGTTACCTGTCTTATTATTCTCAGTTATTCTCAGTCTGGGAGAAAGCAGAAAGAAGAGAAAGACGGCAAGAGGACCTCGTGCTACCCTACACGTGCTGTTCCTGTCACGAGAGTCGTTGCTGCCGCTGAACGTTCCATTATGTTCACGCTCGACTAACCAGCCTTCGTTCATTCCTCAGAGGATTGTTATTTTTAAAAGGCGGTTAGATACCCGTGCAAGATGGGATCTGCCGCGTCACCGCCGCTTGCATTACTGTTCTTGCTTGCGAACATGAGTCACCTCAGCTTTAGCGCATCGCAGCAGCCTCTGGCGGTGCTCGCTCTACCAGGGGCCATGACAAGACCTGCCGATCTCGAAGGTAACGTCAGTTACCGGGCACTGGGGCTGCGGAGACAGCAACGCGCCCAGGAAGTCCATGTGTTGGAGGGCGGTAATACCAGCGGACACGTGGTTCCGGTGCTTGCGCATCGACTGAACAAGCCCAGCAGGGCGGCACTCCATGACGAAAGCCATTCTCCCGACACTGTCGCTGCCAGCGACATGGGACACGCTGCCGAGAAGCATGCTCCAGGATTTCTCCGGGAATATATTCGGGGTCACCAGGTATGTGTATATGTGCGTCACTGACGTGGTGTAGAAGCGGCTTTAATCTACGTTTCCCATATTATTGGCAATGACTCATGTAATATATGTCGCCGCCTGACCCTGACACTCAATCATTCAGAGACTAGGACTTGACCCCTTCATGTTGCGTCTTAGAATCGCATATAGTACAGGACGACACCGCTTGCAGGTGCTGGTCTACATCACGTGCTCTCTCGTTCTCGCGGGATTCATACTCGTGTTCACGTTAGTGACCGTATACGGGGACAAGCGCCGGTCAAGCTGGGTGGAAGACGAGTCGTGGAAGCAGTTCAGCGAGTCTTACCCGCTACTTGACCGGCGTCCGCTCCTGGCTGATGGCGGCTGCGGAGAGCTGCAGGGGCGCCGCAGTACTGACGGTGACATGGATGAGCAAGCCAGTTTAGTAAATGATGAGGTGGACACCACAACGCCACGGAAGGATGATGTACCTAGGCCTTGTTCGGCTCGTGGCGCTCCGTCCGAGGTCAGCGACGGCACGTGGTCGACCAGCTGGTCGCTTCCGGACGGTACGTTTAAACTGAGTTTAGTGTTCCAAAGCGATGCTTATTATATGAACAAGGGTGCCCTTAAAGCCTCCTTCCTTTGATCAGATTTGCTTCCATGTTTGTAACCAAAATCGCGGACGCTAAAGGAAACATCTTTCGCAGAAGCCGTGAAACTTTCCGGGCCGAGTTTTTTTAAAACGAATTTCATCTTTGTTACCTTTTCAGAGCACAAATCAGACAAAAGAAAGTGCACGAGCGATCATACGATGGGATTTGACAAATCAGAGTTCGCTGGTATAAGTTGTATGTTCTGCTTTGGTGTGATAGTTTTCTACAGCATCTGTGAATATAATTTTGTGTTGAATCTAGTTTTCCGGAAGGGAGTGCAGAAATGGGTGGAGGCCTTTCTAGGCTTGCCCAGGAGGGCGTGCGCGAGTACTCCACGCCCCCCCCCCCCCCTACACACACACACACACACACGATGAAGTTCAGCTTCTAATCGCAAGGCTATGGATTCGGCATTCGGTACCGGCCCCGGCTTCTCCATTTCGGTTCCTCTGGAGCTGCACGAATACTTCTGTGCGATGCCTGCGCAGCAGTTGATAGTTAATGAACGCGGATTGTACAAAGTAGTCAGGAGCCCTCTACTAAGACGCCTCTCAGACCAGCTTTAGCTGAGAGGAGCTCCGCATATCTCTACCACAATCAATGATATGGGGGTAGAACGGATCGCGGAGAAATGTTTTGAAAGATACAACCCGAGATGACGCCCTATTTCTTATTTGCTTGGTATGGTTTTACTTCATAAAAGCACATTATTAACACAGCCCACCCACAAGTACAATATTCCTCTGAAATATGGCCTCTGCTACCTCTCCGTAGTAGCGATTGACTTTTTATGTCGAAATATAACTTACTGGAGAGAAAAGCTTGGGCTTCGCAACACAATATTTCGAGGCATTTCTAACAGGGTCGTTTTTTGTTCTCCTTATTGATAATGGGGCGTGTAAAGAACAGTAGCAACGTCCTGGCTTAAACAACTTTTGTTGCGAATGTATACTCACCTCTGATGCGGCGTACACTGTAACACATTCCACCTGTATCCCGACGGTCCCAATCTTTTTAAACACCACTGGTTACATAGTGCACTATTTATTGTATCTGGCAGCGCTGACAACTAATGACAACACACACTGATTATATAAGGTTGTTCTCGTCCATGTATAAACAAAATGTGCAGTTTTGCAGTTCCCAACTGCCTTAAATATTTCTGATTTTTCAAATCAACTGGAGATGATTTCTGGACGACCTTATACGTGTGTTTCCGCGATGATTACGCGTAGCCATATAACAGGCAAGCTCGCCAGTAGTTTGTACATGTGGGAAACGTTTCTTGAGAGGCGCTAGCGAAGACAGAAAAATGTGATTGGGCTCAATGTTTACTACTCTTTTCTTCTCGGTATACTTCCAGACATCATTGAGGACGTCGCCAACACCAAACAAGGCTTAAAGCGGGTGAGAGCAACATGAGTATTTAATGCACCTGAAGTTAACGACGCATGTAACTCCCTATTGGACATGAGGGGCATGAGGTCTGCGCATGCAATAAATAAAGCGTTTGGTGACAACTTTCATGGCAATGTATAATGCAGTTATTGAACAATGAACAGTTAATTGTGAGGAATTAAATATTGGTAACGTAAACGGATATTTAGACCATGCATGCACTGAGATAGAAAATGCATTTCTGTCTTAGAAACGTAATATAAGGGGACGAAATAATGTCGTTTTGGAGTCGAAGACGTGAATCTTTCATGTCCTCCGCAATATCCTTGGGCAAGTGAGAACGGCGAACATAGCCACATCTACACATTTTGGACATCTGTCCACTATTGCTATGTCGAGCTACGTAGTGGATCCTGTTATCTTCAAAAGAGACTGTCTTAAGTTGAGGGCTTCTCTACGGGATGCATCGAACAATGAGCGGCAAGCTGCTTGCTCGCAGAGATCTTTCAGTTCGACGGGAGAGCTCGCGTTAAATCGTCACGTTCGCTTTTATTTCAGGCTCGCCCACACATCCAAGTTTAAGCAACAACTTAACTAGTTCTTGTTTTTAAAATGATTCGGCAATTTTTAAGCAGCTAAGCTTAACACTATGCAGTAGACGTTCGTTACAGCGCAAAGACGGGCATTCTTAAATTGGTTAAGCTTAGCTTTCACATTTTCTTGTATGTATAGTTCTTGTTTTTGAAAAACAAAAAAAAAAAGGGGGGGGGGGTGATGGCTGGCAACGCAACTACTCTTGTCAACAATTCCTGATAAAAGCTTTTTTTTTAAAAAAAAATTCTGCGCGCACGTCACTTCTTGTCACGCGATCACACTGCTTTGTGCCCTGCATTTAAAAGACACTACGGCACTGCCAACTAAAATGTGTCGCATTTTGACGCGATTATAGCGCAGGCAACGCAGTGAGCGATGCGTACGCACGCTCACATCTACTTGGTGTCGATTTGCCTAATCCTGTAACTAATGAATTACACAAAAGCCCACAAAGGTTTTTTTTTTCTTTTTTTTTTTTTTTTTTTTTTTTTACTTTCAGGCTACATTATTTTTTGTGGTACCACCATTTCCCTCTCGGCAGTAACATACGGAATCTTGTTCAACAATGTTTCGACATGACAAACAGCAGTATACGCGCTGATTTTGTTCTAGTGTTATGCTGTATTATGCTGATAGAGAACGAAATTATTGCTTTCAACGAAAAGAAAACAGCAGCGGGGAACAGCCCACCGAATGCAGGCTTCTGTTTTATTGCACGGAACGATAGCAGTCGGTCGGGCTAAACCAGCATTTCAGTGTTTGCGTTGTAAACATTCAGTAAAGCGGATAATTGGGCTAGTTGGTATGCCATTGATTATGAGGCAGCTCACCAGAAAGCACCCTTCCTGTTTATGTATTTCCTGGTGCACTGCCTTATAATTATTAAACATGCGAGAGACAAAAACTTCCGTGCATATAATTTTGTTTTATGGTTAGCTGTTTGTTTAGGTAACAACAAGCGTTTTCGTTAATGGTGCTGTGCGCTTATAAAGGGGGCGGAGGATCGATATATCGTATCCGTCTATAGCATCGCGTTCATGACCGCAGTTTCGACCCTATCTTATTTTTTTTTTCTGAAAGCCTTGGACACAAGCTGAAAGAAACATGAGTTTGAATCTCGTTTTCTAGAATTTCTGTGCCGTTCTCTAACGTTGCATGTCTTCCCAGCCCATCGAGGTGTTCCCGAGTCGGCTGCTGGACCTTTGCAATCAGTGCGCGCCGCTTACCTTCCTCGCCTTCCTGCCCAACGGGTGAGCTCGATCTGGCATCTGTACCACTTCGAAACAGTTACTAGTGCCAAATGTTATGTCGAGTTATTGGGGTCGTGAATAAGACTTGTGAATCGGGTTTCCGAATAGAAAAGGCTGCAATTGGCGGCTCTACATTACGGCTTGATATAGCTCATACTTGAGCGGCGACTTTCAGCAACGTTGAGGAAGAGTTTTAGAGTAAGACGTGGTGCCTTCCAGATCGCGGTGTCAGAAATAATAGACGACGGGAAAGAAATGATGGGAAGAAGGTTTGACTAACCAATGATTGAGTGCCTTACCTTATACGTCGCGAGTGAGTTTAAGTTGGACGTTAGTAACAGCTGTATCCATTGATAATAGTTCATAATTGATATTTTACCAAGAGCCGCGGCACTGTGTAAATTTCGCTTGAAAAGTGGAAAGAAGATGCGCAGCCGCTATTCCTTGGCACACGGTTAGTCGGCTATATATCTTGCACCTCTTCGCCTACCTACGTGGGTGTGCGGGTGCGGCTACGTACAGTATTTGGTCCAAAGGTTTCTTTCTAGCGCGCTAAGAGAACGAGCCTGTTGCTCTATTGCGTTGCGAGACACATTTTTCAAAAGTAGAGTGCAGCGAACGGCCAGGCGGCAGCGCCGGGCAAGCGAACTCATGTAAACAATCGCTGCAAAAGGTAGACGCTAATTCAGCGGCTTGGCTTCTATAGCCAAATTGGAAGAGGGAGGGAAGAATGCGAAAAGAAGATTGGCGCGGAGCCGGGCGTGGCTTTTGATGATAAAAATAAGTGGGAGAGGACACATAACAGCACGGAACAGTTGCGAAGTTAGTAACATAGATCAAGTCACATGCGTCTAATACTACGGTTGAATACGCATTTTTACCGAGTACAATGAGGCGCCTCTCTGCAATAAGGAAGGTGCACATGTGAAATATTTAACATAACGGCTAAGGCCTTTCTTGGCTCATGCGTGGGTAGAGCGCGTCTTCAGAGAGCGTCGCCAGAGAGCGTCGGCAGTGTGTGTTGACAGAGCCTGTCATCAGACTGTGTCCGCACGAACTGACAGTCATCTATTGCAGGGTAATTAATATAATGGTACTGAAGTTGGTATCCAATCCAAAGAGTATGGCTGATTCAATGGAGGCCTCTAAATTTGGCCCCGGGACCCCCAGAATTTGAACGCGTCAGAATTTGACCAAAATTGATGTTTAACCTATTGACCACTTCAGTGGTGACTTCCAAATCCAGATGGACCACCCCCAAAGTTTGTACCCCTTTACCCCAAATTTTGACCTCGTGAGAATTGGACCAAAATTGGTGTCTAACCTAATTCGAGTATGACCAATTCAGTGGTGGCCTCAAAACTTTGGTGAAAGACCTACAAAATTTGGCTTCCTGACCCCCTGAAATTTGACTTCGCCCAAATTTGACCAATAGAAACATGAACTAAAGCAACGGTGCTAAGCAAAGCAAGAAAACGCAGAGCCCATAGCTGAACTATAGGCACGGAAGTCGCAATGCTTTCGCATTTATCCACGTATGTATACGTAAATCCACCCCTGTAATGCTTAGATAGCACTCTCACCCAGTTTACTTATGTGAAGTCCGCTATTGTTGGCAATACTACTAGTATGAAGACATTGTCTGGTTTCGTACAGAGTTGTATTAAAAATGGTGAAATTCATTTTAGAAACCGCAATTTAGTAGCTGCACGTAAATAGTGTTCGAGATAATGGCATAATGATAGAACATGCCACTATTGAAAGGTTAAGGGGTGCGACTCATGTTTTGAATGACGCTCTCAGACGGGCGTCATTATTTTAAGGGCTACTTTCACTCATTGCAATGTCCAACAATCGTGTAGAGTGATGTCGGATCTGTGGATGTGGTACCATTTCCGGTGCTGTTACCAGAGATAATGTTTTTGTTATCAGGCAGGGTGTGCACCAACATTCGAGTCTTTTGTAAACATTCTTTCTCACCGGGGGTGAGTGGCTGCGACATTATTTCCTGCATTGGTGGTAAGTATTAGTGCAGCTGCGCTACTTTCGTAGTTAGAGGTGCTTGTAAGTGCCAGCATGGCCGCCCAAGCCGAAGTGAGTGACCCGCTGCGGTTTCTCAGTGGCTATATCCTCGCCAATGCCGAGCAAAGGGTTCGTTCGTCAGCGTTCATCGCACCCTATTTCCGGAATATGAGTGCTTTCCTGAGTAAAGAAAAAAAAAATGCACCCGTAGGTTGAACAGTTGTTCCTCTGTGCTTTCTTTAGGCTTTGTGCTACGGTCCTGTGTGCATTCAAAAACATGCAGCAACTTTGTTTGAGATATAATGGATTAACATCACTCATTGCTCACGTCTGAACCTTAAACCCTATTAACGCTGTAACAAATATGTACAGTTGTACAACCTGTGCCAATAAATCATAACACAGTACCAGCGCCAAAGCACCTTCAGTTGCTCTACTTTTCTTTTCCGCCTATTAGAAGATAGCTGTTACCAGGCTAGTACATGTTTCTCGATAGGACCTCGTTCAATTCTGGATTCCACGGTTGGGAGCTATAAGCACGAAGGTCTGACGCCTGGCTTAAAATGTAGGAGTCAAGAAAGCTCCAAGTGGCTTGCTCACGGCCGCCACAGCGAAATCTTTCAAGTGGCCTCCCTGATGAAGAGGAGAGTGCTCAAGATCATGCCCATCATCGGGGAGTTCACCGAGCAACAAGTGGGCCGCATCGCCGCCGCCATAGAGTGCTGCTTGTGAGCTGACAACGCTTACTTGAACTTAAAATGCTCAATATATGTATTGACCGCATTTATTAGCAATATTTATGATAGGGTGGTCCTATTAGTTCTAGGAACAGCAGAGTGTCAGTACGCATGCGCACAACCCTGATGTTGAAGGAGCGACGGGTGCGGCTCGATGTGGTTGGGGTCGAAAGTGCCGCATTGTCTTATGTCCGAACTTGATGGAACGTGCCGCATTGCTACGTACAGCATGTTCATGTATAGCCAGAGTGGGTATGTCATCTCAGAAGGATTAGGATGGTTTCAGTACTAGTTGATCAATCAATGGTGTAGTAATATAGGTGTATGAACATTAGTTAACGATAATGACTTGTGTAGCCAATCATCATTTTTAATTAGCCATGGCTGATTAGTTAATTAGTTGATAATAATTATAATAACAATATAATACTTTATTAATGATAATTAGTAAGCTTAGGTCATCTTAAACGCACGCACTGCACATGCGCAGTCTTCTCGTGCGCACGCTCAGTGATGTCATAATTGCGCAATGGGCTTTCGCCTCTGCGCACTTTAGATCGACAAAGTGCTCCCCGAATTTTTCTGCAGCATAGTCGCTACGCGGCAGTGAATTTTCATCACAGAAGGCACTGGATGAAGTACTAGCTGTGGGAAAAATAAATTAGGAACACTAAACTCAGGCACATGGTCAGCGTTACAAATAGCATAAACATTTTCCAGTACGATTGTCTTCGCGCGCACATTCAAGGACAGCAAAAAAAGTTTTTTGAAAGTCTGTCATGCGTCGATTGAGAATAATAAAATAATTCGTCGGGAAGAACTTCAGTATTTAATATGTCACTCTACAGTCTAGTCGTAAGCACATAACGGCGTCTAAGCAAGTCCTTGTTTCCTTCTGCGTGTCGTCACTGATACTTTTTTGTTTTGCTGTGAGTACTGAATTCGCATAAAGCTGGCCCTTCACTGAAGGTATACGGAACCTGCACTGCCTAGGTGGCGCTGTAATTGTTCCACAGCGTGCATAAAAACTGCTGCTGTTAGCCACTTGGTTCGCGATAAACGACCGACTATATTTTGCAGCATTATACATAGATACGCGTGTTGCAGACAACGTCCTGCCCAGACGCTCGCGACGTAGCCCAGTTATCTGTGGCACGCCATGCAGGAGTTCGGCAGTGCGTGCAATCTGATTCCTTAAAGCGCATGCGGGTGGCGTGAAAACGCCCTACGGGAGCGCCTGTGAAGTATTTGCTCTTCTCGCTAGGCTGTGTTTTACGGCGCGGCAATCGATACAGCAAACTTTATTGCAGGTTCCCTATAGCGCATTGGATAACCTTCAGTTGTGGTGGCCACGTGCTTTCTTCACTTTTCAGCAAGCTGAACTCGCTGAGGCATGGGACCCGCTACAAGACCCCCAACTTCATCGAGGTCGAACGGTTAGATATATTTTTTCGTTTTCTAGCTGCAGATTGTTCCTTCGCCGTAGCCTAAGCAATTTTCCAGAAGTCACTTCTAGCCATTTGCTTTCCCGCTTGTTCTATGGCCTGCTATTCTGGGCAATTTTAATAGCCTTATAATGATATCTGGGCTGACTCAGTTATCTGACATTTTACAAGCACGGGTGATGACTGCAGTTGTATATTTCCAATCATTCGGGCTAGTAATTGCAGTGACCCAATGACATCCTACCGTGTAACGTCACGTGACCTAGGGAGAAATTATCCCTGGATAGCCTATGGCTGGACCGAACGTAAAAGTGGCCTCGGTACAGTGAAACGCGAAAAGTCGGACATAGAAGGGCTTATAAGCGTAGACGGACGCTACTTTCGGCTCATTTCGTCCTTGAAGCGCACACGCTGTACACATCCGTCACGTTTGCAGCGTGGCGGTGCTAATAGCAATGAAATATGCTGAGTCAAAAAACATGTATTTGTGTCCGTGTTCGAATTTTTTTTCCTCCCCATGAAGTCAGTTGAGCACCAACAAGCCCGATCAACCACCACCACCACAGCGATGTCCGCTACAGGTTGCCGTGCCCGAAACGCATTCGTATAGTTCCAGCGCGCCGCACTGCTGTTATGAAGGATACTCTTAGGTGCGGCTCCAAAATATCTCCAGGGTATATATACTACTTAAAGTGATTTTATTTATTTACATACCTAAAGCGCCCTTGCAGGCATTAGTGCAGGGTTGCATGATAGGTTGATATGCATTGATAGAAAGACTGGGGTGCCAGCGACCTTGTAAGGCAGTGTATATTCTCTGTCCATTAATCTGTCAATAATACGGAGAATTGAGCTAGGTGGTTCAACATCACTTGAACACACAACGTAACAGACGAATGACAAGCGAGTAGACAGGAACAGCGCTGTTCCCCTCTACTCGTTTGTACTTCGTCCGTTGCGCTGTGCGTTTGAAATCTAAATGTCAACGAGCAACTGTTGTGGTTGGCCGTGGTAAACTCTCTTCGGGACTCCTATCTAATCTGCTTCCTTGCTTTCTTCGACTAATGTCCATATTTCCCCTGCACTGTGTCTTGCCGCTCTGCAGCGCCTATTCTGGCTCGTGCAGGGTTGCCTGCGTGTTCGACCAGTTTCCTAAGTGGCTGCTGCGCAGCGACCGTGGCCTTGGATCCCGAGAGTCCCTGGCCGAGAGTCTTGCCTCCGAGATGGCTGGTACGGGCAGCGCACATGCCACCGATATGCTCGCGGCTTTTCGCCGATGGAAGGGTATACACCCACCTCTTACTCGTGTCCTGCACGTAGATGGTGTAGACTATACCGGAACTGTGCACTACAGAGCCACTTATTTCACTCCCCCTCTCATTTCTTTCCTCACGGCGTAATTCGGAAGTCGTCAAAGAAGTGAGAAAGTTATTCCTCAAGGAAAACAAAAAACCAGCAGAACACAGAGCATGCGTGCCTATTCGCTTGCTGTGTCCGTCGCATTGTGACTGAGTGGTCGATATTGGCCTGTGCTAACCTGAGGGTGACATCGGCATATTAACGAAGACTCGGCAATACTGTTTTCCACTTGTTTGAGACTGTTCCGTTGCGCCATTATAAGGTGGTCAGCCATAACAGATACGCCCAGTTTTCTATAGCTATCAAGATAGGTGTGAATAATAGAGGGCGTCTGTCGTAGGTTATCTGCGATGTATTTATGATTGTGAATCTAGGACGGCTTTCCCACTTAAAGCAAAAGCTTTACTTCTCGTCTGCTGAGGGAGAACGCCGACGGCAAGACCAATATTCGCAGGAAAGTCACGTGTGCTTTCTGAAGGCGGTATCGGCTATGCAGACGTCGAATGCCTCGTTCACGGGAGGTTTCATACGTGCTCATAGTGATTATTGAGCGGGTTCGCTTATTTAGAAATGGAAGGAGCAGTGACGTTCCCATTCTGAGGGGATACCCCAACCCTGTCTTCTTGAGGGACGGGGTGAAGGAGGATGTGAAAGGAAGGGGGACATTGTTTCGAATGCTTTGGGTTGATTTTGGCCATAGACACGGACGTTTTGACGCAGCTCAGTATTTCGAGTTCCGAAACAACACCGAAATGGATAGTCTGTAGTCGGAGGGAAGCCGCAATGTTAATTCTTCGCATCTTGGTCTCAGAATCTATTAGCAGTCGGCGCAAATGTTCTTGTATTTATATTGTTACGTTGTGACAAGCAAAGAGCCGGCACAACATGGTGACAGGATGACCGATGATTTAATGTCTGGCCTTGCGCGAGGGCTCCTCTCGCGCCACTGCCGATCTTCTCCGCAATAATATAACCTTTACTAACTTCTTGTCTTTTTTTTTTCTCCAAATTTCCATCCAGATATTGTTTCACGCCGCGCCCTGAAGTTTTGCAAGTATACATTTATAGGCTTTTTTTTGTATTCTTGCTTTCCAGGCACAAATCAGTGCTGCTTAACTAGGCACTTCATTGTGTTCGAGCAGCCTTACGCCGGAAAGCCTCTCTCGCGTATCACGGTGAGTGCGGTGCATTGAGTATTTTGTGCAGTTGTGTATATTTTCATCGAAGCCCCCATGTTGAAGAAAGTCTTTTCAGCCGTTCTCTTGTTGCATTTCTTACTTGCGCTGTATATCAGCGCTCTCCAAAAGCACGCGGAAACGTGCATGATATTCCAGAGTCACGGTGTACGTAGGCTTCCCTTCCCTTAAGAGCACTGTGCAAACGCACTTCACTGCCGGCGCCCATGTGCCATCGTGGTAGGAGTGCATGTGGTGCAGGGCAACATCTCAGTTCAGTTCAGGCGTTCAGTCGTGTCCGACTCTTCGTGACCCTATGGACCATGTCACGCCACGCTTTCCGGTCTTTGCAGGGCAACATAGTATGCCACTAAAACTTACCTACATTGGAAGACGTGTTGGCAAATGTGAAAACATGCGTTCAAGTTAAGCACATCTACCTCTCTCGAGCACTTGCTGTTATAAAATTTCGCTGGTCGATTCGCATCGGCTTGAGGAAGAAAAGTAAGTTTTTCTTGAGAGGCAGACATTTTGACCTCGTTGCGTCCGGAGCCACCGCCTGCACCGAGTGCGTGCCTGCAGTTACTGACATGCATAACTTGTGCTGACGTGCGTATGACTGGCCGCCGGGTTAGAGCAGCTACTTTCAAGGTGGCTGTGACTACTGTAATGGCGGTGCTGCACTCATCCCCTCAGCGATTACCGGTCATTTCGGGATGTACACGCTCATTTGTTTCGCCAATGCCGACTGTTCTGGCTTAGGTGCCATGTGGTGCCTATGGAATGATAACGCTGAACGTCTTTACGCAGAAGACAGTGACTAACGAAGTAACAACTAGATGCAAAAACGACAGATAACTTAGACAGTTTTCACTAATGTCGCTGCGCAGCTGAAAAGTACGTGATATGTGGCATGTGAGGAGCTGCACAGTGGATACGAGACAGGCTGTATTGGACATAATCGCGGGCGACGGCCTGCGGTTACTCAAGCGGTAGTTATGTCCTCCGTAAATCACACTTCAGCCCCACGGAAATGGTACCCACCCGGCAATCAGCGACCGAACTGCACCACTAAACCAGCGCGGGAAGTCCACTACATAAAGGAGCACCAAACAACTGAAGCGCTTTTGTCTCATATTTCATCTGCGTCTGTGCCCTATCCTGAGGAATGCTCGACTCCCCTGTGCAGCTTCGCAGCTCGGTGCAGGGCCGCAGCCTATTCGTGCAGGCCTCGTGCTGCGTGGCCGTGGCTGAGCGCGCACTGGGCTTTCGGCATACGGGCGTGGACTGCGACAAGCTGCTGGTGGCCGTCACCGATGAGGCGAGCCTCGAGTACCGCCTGCCAGACAGGGCTCCGCTGTGCGTGGACTGCGCCGGCCTGAAGGCGCAGCTGGCCGGCGCCATGTCGTTTGCCGTCGATGCAGGTTTGATTCTACCAAGACTAGTGTATACGAGCGTCTTCACACTCGAGCCTGTGGCACTATATTCCAGGTGCCTCCAAATATTCAATAAGTAGTAAAAATCAATCAATCAATCAATCAATCAATCAATCAATCAATCAATCAATCAATCAATCAATCAATCAATCAATCAATCAATCAATCAATCAATCAAGTAAACCGAGCGAGGAAGCTGTAAAGTCCTGCAGTACAGCAGTCGAACGGCCAGACGATCAGTCTAGGTCATTGACCTGCCTCGATGCATTCGGCTCACCTGTCCATGATAGCCTCAGCTGTACGACATGAGGACATTGCACATTATATTCGCAGGATATTTCTGTGTCGAATTTCATATCTGTACCTATAACTGCCCACGTTAAGAATTGCGTGTTTCTGGAATGGCGCTCCGCAGCGGAGGAGCACGAGCAGTCTCGCGATTATTTTTCTATTGCGATAGCAATACTGCGCCAGGTTTCGAGCCGTCCCCACGCGGACGTCACGCTTGAACAGCCGAGGAGGAGGAGGAGGAGCTTTTGCGGCGATGATACTTAATAAATTAATAAACCATGACTCCCACCAGGTGAATCGAACCTCCATCCCTTGGATCCCCAGCCCAGCGCCTCACCACTGCGCCACGCCCCGGATCGTGAAACGCTCTTCATAATTCCCCTTATTTACAGTGAGAATGACAGCGACATTCCGCGAGTGACAGATACTGCGCTTTTCCTTTCCTGTAGACAAATTATAGAACGGCGGTGAACTTTATTGCGTTGAATAAAATGCGGATTGTGTTCGACAAGGGGCGCGCGATGTACCGTCACGACAGGTCATGACGTCACAAGGCGATTAAGAACAAGAAGAAGAAGAAAGAAAGTAAAAGAAGAAAAGAGCAAAAAGAATAACAAGAAGAAGAAGAAGAAGGCTGGTAACTTACGCTCTCGCGGCATACTCTTAAAGGATAAGCTTAAGTGCCCCCATTAATGTAGCACCTTACACTGATAGGGCGTGACAGGGGAATAATGTAGCAGGCAAATGAAGCTTCCGCTGTTGCTATCGCTATTTAGTTAGGATTAACCAGAGTTAAACCACAACAATTTGTTTTTGTCCCGGTAGGTCGTGCAGTAAAAATTCCCATTATTTTATCTAACGGCTGAAAGCACATTGTGAATGTGCCCAGTAGAGAGAAAAAATCGAGAACACAATGCAATGTAGCTACCTATCTGTGCATCGGCAACTAACTTCGGGATGCTGTCTATGCATGTTAGCGGCGTTTCATTTTAGAGGAGTTTATTACTTCTTACGAAAGGACGGAAGGCGTGGAAGCGCAAGTGTCACACGACTGTTTTCCTCAAGCCGGGAGCTAAAAAAGGTTGTAATATTCGCGTTAATGAAGTACAGATTATAGTTGATTTTTTGATTGATAACAACTTTATTGTTCCATCAGATTAGGAGGCCCCCTACTCCCCGCCTCTAGCATGCAGGCCAAGGGGACGGGGGCCGGGACCTCCGCGATAAAAAGCAGGCAAAGAAGCCTTGGCTCTTATCGGCTTCCGCCAGGTAGATGGTCTCTTGCTGTGGGACAGGGACCTCGCTCCGCAGCAGGGATTGTCAGGCTTCTCTACAATTTATATTTGCTTTAGCCCCCGATGAGCTAGCACATTCCCAGATTATGTGGTCACGGATCCCTCTCGCCCCACAATGCTGGCACTTATCGTCTTGTCTATTATTAATCTGGACATGATATGCCTAGACTGTCTTTACAAAGTTTCCAGCTTGCAGGCGCCGCCATGCAACTGCCTCTTTATTGCTTATATTTTTATCTGGTGGTAGCATCAGTCTCATGGTTAACCTATAATTTTCCACGATCTCCGAATAATTTTGCAGACGCTCGTCTATATCCCGGCAGTCGGGTGGCTCCACAATTACCCGGAAGTAGAGAGCTTGGGCTAACTCGTGGGCAGCCTCGTTACGAGGAACGAACGCATGTGCGGGAGTCCAAATTAGGCTAATTTTTCTGTTTATCCGGCTATTAGCCAGGATCCTTGCAAATTTCGGCGTGATCGTACCCTTTCCAAAATTCCAGATGGCTGTTTTGCTATCGATAATGATGAAAGCGGCTTCCATTCCAACGCAAGTGAGCGCTATCGACGCAACTTCTTCAGCTGTTTGCGTGTTGCGGCGTCTAATGGTGGCGGCCGATACGTGCACACCTCGGCCGTCGACCGCCGAGGCAACTGCTGCACCCTATCTGCCTCTTGCCGCATCCACGCACTCAACCGAGTTGCTTTCCGTCGAATCGAAGCGTCTGATTAATGCATCTGCTCTCTTCTCCCTTCTCTCCGTGTTGAATGTGGGATGCATGCTACGAGGGAGTGGGGAATGATTAAATTGTCTCGGCAGTTCTGCGGGATGCATGACCTGCCTTGCAGTTCACTATCTGTTTGCAGGCCTACAATTTTGAGGATCACTCTGCCCGTGGTCGTTGGGCTTAATCTTCCAAACTGCGAAATTCTGACAGCCTCCGCTATTTAGTCCCAGGTACTGCACTTCCATAGAGAGGAGCTTCTCTGTAGAAGTACTAATTAGTAATGCCAGGTCCCTCTTTATGCACCATCGAACAAGTGAGTCTAGTTTCCTCTACTGCTCTGACCTGATAATTAAGGAAGGCACTGCATAGCTCACGCAGCTTATTACGTATGCTTAGGTTAGTCTAAGCAAGTTTCTTTCCTCCAGGACTCGTCCTTTCAGCGTGACACTTCTAAGTATTCCAAGGAATTTCGTGGCAAATCCCTCTAGAATTTTGATTGTCCTATCATTATATCCATTCCTCTGAACGAATTGTCCTAAGATTCTTATTTGATCTTCCTTTAAAACTGGTTTCTCCTCTACTTTAATGTCAAATTCTCTGCGCGCTTGCATCGGAGCGACTTTATATTATAAACGAACGATTCTTCCAACACAAGCGAGCGGTAGGAAGCATAGATTACAATGTAATGTTTGAAGTTTATTTCACAGCTAAACTTTTCACGTCATAGCTAGAAAGCGAATCTCATTACATCTGAGTAACTACGGTTGTCAGTTGATTCAATAACCTTAAATAGTTATCGGCGTAGCATTCATAATCAAAACCTCTCTCTTAACCTTTTATTCTCTAGCACCTTAACTAAATTATGCCTGCCGAAATCTTACGGCAAATCATGCTGTTTGTCTAGCAAATTAAGAACGATTAGCAAACGAATATAGAGAAATTGAGGGGCTCATTATTAGGTACAAAGGAAGCCAACCGGTGCTGACACCAAGGAAAACACAGGAGATTTTTTGGTGTTGTCAAATGCGAAATAATAACGTAATCATTGAGGCAATAGAATAGAAAGCAGACGACAAAACAACCACATGCCGGTGGAGCCTTAGCCGACTGGGCTAAAGCTCCAGCTATTCCGATTTCTCAATGGCTATCTGAAAACGTCAAGGACACCACAGCCGGATCTAGACGACACGAAGGTATCAAAGGAATTTTGAAGATGGAGGTCCCAGCAGGTGAACCAGATGGGCAGCGGTGGTGGTGGAGGGAAAGGGTAGGCAAGTGACTGGAAGGCTGTCTGGCATTGTGTGAGACAATGCTGTACACTTGTGGAACTATGTACCGGTACGACGAAAGTTTTGTTAGGTATGTGATGAAGACGAAGCAACAAGTGTGCGAAGTAGAAGCGAAGCAGAAGCAGAAGCGAGCGCCACCGGCTCCGCGCGCCGCACTTGCGAAGAAGTGGGCGGCGTCAGCCTCTCGCGCCGCACCTAAGGTCAAATTTACTGCGCCGATGACCTTGACTCGACGAGGATAGCAAATCTTTCACTTTATGCTTTCCTTGATGCCAGTGGCTGTTCGTTACCCTTGTTCGTAAATGTAGAACGAGGTTGGTATAAACGCTATTCACTATCAGGTTTAGCAGGTGGCAGTCGTGGCAACCCTGTATTGCGGAGATGCCATAACGTCGGGCGGTTCGAAACTAAAACTACAAAAAAAAAAGAAAAAAGAAACGTTTCCAACAAAATGCCAATAAAATTCCAACAGTGCTAACGAATGGCTGCTCTCCAAATGTTCCCGGGGAACTTTGCACTTCACTGACCCACTAGGAAGATATGCGTTAACAGTAATCATGTAGCTTTTTCCACTCGGCAGTCGCCTCCATCGTCGGCGCAGCGGTCAGCGCGTCATGACCAGATTTGCGTTCGTAAAGGAAGGCTCTTCATTACGGCGGCGAGTCGCGACTCACCAGGTATCTATAGAGTATGAAATCTGTACACCAATGCTTATGGGTTACAATGTTTACAAGTTAGTTCTGCAAGTGAATTCTGCTTAAAAGGGCAAAGTTTTTAATCTGACCAGGTCTGTGACTTAGGTTTGTGACGGAAGATGACTGATGCATCGGTTAAACCTGGATGCCTACGCCTTCAGAGTCTTTCTTGTATCAGAAGACACAAGTCGAGTATTAAACTTGCCAGGCACAGCGTCAACAATGTATTTGGAGAGGTGTATGTAGACATGTGGCGCGAACACATTCATTCTAGCTATACAACGGCGCTCTGTTGTGAACACTGCCCCAAAGTAAGGCAATGCCCCAATTGCAATGTATATATTTTTTTTTTCTGCACACTGCTGCCAGCTTCCACTTCTTGAAACCAGACTACACCAGCTGCGTATGCGCAGAAGCGTGCCGAAAACATTGACACTGTGTTACCTAAGCAAGCGCCAAGTTTTCGGCACTTGGTACCATAAGAGCGAATATAGTGACACTGATAACGGTGTCGCAGTACAAAGGGAATGTCGTCACTACAAAGCCAATCGTGGTCGGCGCTGAGAACGACAGAATCTGACAGCTGATTGCTTATAACATACTTGTAAAAGAAAGAGCCAATAAAGTGGAAAAAAGTGCACACAGACTATACGCAAAGCTAGTCCTTGGTGCATATTTCGTGACACACTGCATGTTGGCTGCACATTTAGGCGCAGACTTCTTACGTGACACTTTGGATTTCTATCAATTACGCGTAGCGGTGAGATTGTTTTATAATTGTGCTTGGAGTTCCTTAGAGCGACTGTAATTCGTGATTGTGTGCTAATTTTCACAGTATGAAATGCACTTTAAATATAAAAAAAACTATTGCTAAGTATTTTCTTAGTTAGAAATAGGATTAGAAAATCAATGACTGCCGCTTAGTCAAAACTCTCGTTTCTTGCCCAAATTGGAGATCAGATATACAGTCGACATTGCTTGTCAATTCTAGCGCATTTCTCTGCTAAGATATATGAAAAAAAAAAAAGAGTACTGAGAGTATTCGGGCCCAATTGGTTCCTGAAAGAGGAGACAAGATCGCACCATGGGCAGTGTGGCAATACACTGCCTTCGTCTTCTGGCGGACGGGCGCGCTGCCGGAAATCGCATCGGAGTCACTGAGTCAGTTTAATGAGACTTTTGCAGTCAAGTCCTTCGGGCCCCAGTCGGAGGGACGCTATTTTTCGGCAAACACGTCAGATGCTGCAAATTGTCCGAGACTAAACTGCATTAAGGCAAGCTGGCCTTGTCCTTGGTCAGCTTGACCAGTTTAGCGTTGTAGGCCCACCTCTGACAATGATCGGTGGGCAGAGTTGGGCTAGGAAGTTTTAGTGCGTTATTCACGGGTCTTCTTTCTGATTATGCAGCGTGGAAAAGGTAAGGGAAGCGCCAGCCGATTTTTGTTAAGCTCAGTCCGCGCTGGCGGTACTCTGAAGCGTTAGCGCACCCGCCGTGAAGTGCGAAACCCAATAGATGATCCTTAGCATATCTTTAAATCAGAATTAATTATCAAATTCATCGCGGTGCTAGGACACATACGATGAACTCAGGGTTCGAATCTAAATCGCCAATGAAAATATTCGTCTCGGTTTGCGTGGCGAGACGGCTTCCTCGTATCCCTGATTGGAATATGCCATAAGGGAATTTAGCACTTCAAAGCTGTGAATGACACATAACAGTGCTTCGGGCTTCCCAGATCCCCATTTTGATGGAGCGGTCGCTGCACATTAAAGGACAGATATGCAGTGAATCTTTTACCGCGTGGTTTATTCAATTATAATTCGCTTCTCCCTCTTTCCTTCAAAACTTATTCTCTTCAGAGGACGAGGAAGACGGCAACTTTGTGTGTCGGGAGAATGCGACCGGCAGCCCTTCATCCGTCTGCAGGTACCTTTAAATAGTTTGTAACGGATTGGTTATGAAGCGTATGGGTGTGGTCGTTCAACAGCGCGAGGATTTGACCGCATGGTAACGATAACATTAGCAGAATTATTATTAGAAATCTACTTCACCTTGGGGGATTTCCTAAATATTTGACCTAGCTGAATACATACAAAATTCGAGGACACTTTGGCGACTAAAGTGATGAAAGGCGAAAGCCTGAGTGCTGCATTCTGCTACGCGTCTGTTGCGCATGTAGCGATGAATGCTGCTACGAGTAAAGCGAGCGATTACTCTTTCACATTCTGCGAGTGCATTTATTCAGCGAATTCTGCGACGAGATAGCGCTTCTTGTATCTTCGCAGTTGTTCTACGTTTACGGTTGTTTGGTTGATTTTTACCGGGTGCGTGGTATTAATCAGTAATTGCTTATTATTTACGCAACTATCACTAATTAGCCATTATAATTAAGCAGACAATAATTAGTAACCAGTAATTAGTACTTAGTGGTAATAATATGCAAATAATTATTGATTACTTACGTAAATGTTACTAATTAGTCGAAATAAATAGTTTATGCATTAATTAGTAATTAATTAGTAACCAGTGCTTAGTTAATAATTAGTCATTATTATTGATTGATTATTGATTGGCATACGGCCATATAAGGCACGCATTCGTGCATACTGTGGTGGTGCTCTGTGATTGGTCGAGACCTCCATGACGTCATCCTGTCTCGACCAACCGAGCCGCCGCAAAAGCGTGACACTTTTGCTGGCGACAACGATGAGGCAATAAAGGCTTTCGCCTTAAAATGTGAAGTAAATGTGGGCTGCTTTAGGTGAAACTTCGGCGCTCAGCGCTCAGTATGCTCACATGAATGGTAAACTGCACCCAGAGAATTTTGTGCGGCGCAGGCTACGGCAACAGCTGAGCAACTACTCCTACCCCGATAGCATTTAGCCTTTGCCGTCATTAGTATTGCCTTTGTTAAAGGCCACATTCTGTCAGCGCATTGCCTGCACTGAAGTCTGGGGATTTTTGCGCATCCGGACCACCTTTTGCGTGTGATATATTTAGGAGAGCTGCTACATTGCTGCTCTAGCTTCATGGCCACTGTGATTTAATTATACGGAGCTAACGAATCCGAGCTAGTCTTTAAGCCAGAAAGGAGTAAAATGTGACTTGAGCTGCTCAGTCTTCTTGACAAATAGTCAGCGGGAAAACCATGGTGGATTACGATGGTTAGCGATTGCACCTTTGCAGTTCGCCAACTACTATAGGGTCTGTAAGGTGAGTCGAAGCGCGCGGCAGTGGATGTTTCGAGATAACCTGTGTCACTCCCTCGCAATCCGAAGTCTGGAGCAAGGTTGCAAAAAATAATCCAGAGTTGTGTCCGTGGTGGAGGTGGGAAGAGGGGAGGGAGCAGTGCTGGAAATGTTTGATGGAGTCTATAGGGAAGCTGTGGCTGCAGTGCAGTAACAGCTGCAGAGCCGATTTTCCAAGTTCTTGAATTGGTCGTGTAGTCATTGAAGACTGTTTACCCACAGTGTTCTACGAAGAAAGAGGTGCTTGTGGGGGATACTTAAGAGAGGGCTAAGCAAGGCTAATATGGGGGCCAGTTGGTGATCATAATTGTCAAAGGCGCTATTTGGGAAGCTCGAGAGAACAAGACATACTGCTCAAACGCAAGTGCGTCTTCTAAGTAGTGCATTTGACAACGAGGGAAGCAAGACCAGTGAGCAAAACTATCTTCCCTGCTTGTGTAGACGACAGCTTGAATTCCGCCATCGGGTGAGCAGATAGAGCAGGGTCCTCGTGTGACAATAAACGCGATGATCGCACGTGCGATTCAGTAGCCTGCACTCTGAGACCTCGGATTGCTGCCTAGGAGGAGAATCGTTTTGTAACGGTAGAAGTAGCATATAAGTGAACAGCAATGAGCCAGAGCAGCTGCTGCTAGGGTACCGCCAAGCTCCACGGAACAGGCATTACGACGCTAATCCAGGTGTTGATCGATAGAGTTCACTTGAGCTTCCGCTTGCAGCGCAGGAATGAGCGTTAAGCGAAGAAGGCTGATAATTCGCATGGCTTCTCTATTCACTCTATCCAGGCGGTCGCAATCCCTCGGGTTAAGGAGTTGGAAATGTGCTTGGTAGACCAGCCGAGAGTACGAGAATTGGGGCGAATGTTCTTTTCTCGTAAGCTATCGTAAGCTATTTAATCCCAGTCGATGACGACCGGAGTGTTGCTTTGTATCTTCGAAGAAAACAAAAATCTGTCGTAGAGTTGCTAAATCCAAACCGATTATTGCAATGTATGACGCGCTCTGGTCTGCTGTTTGAAGGCTTTGGCCCGCGGCGGAGCGATTTGCTTCAAATCCATGTTTGGAACATAGAGCTTGTGTCATCCAAAAAAACATCGAAGTGTTGGGAAACAGAGAAATTATACTATACGTACTGGTGCCAAAAGGATTTCGGAGCATCGAAACCACGAAAAATATTTTTCCTCACCGCTTAGGGGTGCAGCCTGTGTATTCCGAAGTTGCGCAGGGCAGTCTAAGACACACTCTTTAATTTATGGCTGCATACTTACACTGCCCGGTAATTGGGCTTTGTTTTAATTTTTGTGTTCCGAAAACTTTTCCGTGCACCTGTACTAAGCCCAGGGGCTCAGGTGCTGCCCTACTTTGCATATCATGCAGCGACCACGACGCACCGCGCTTCTACGGCAACGTGATGTGGCTCGGCGCGGTGCTAGACTGCGTGGCCAACAAGCTGCGTGCCGAAGTTCCCGAGCCACGCGCCCGTGCCGAGCGCGCCGTCTTTGAGGAGCTGCTGTCCTGGCAGGCACGCCTGCAGCAGTGCAACTGCGCACTAGAGTTCGCTGCCACGCTGGGCCTCTGACCCGCTCGCTGGGCACACATTCTTTCGCCCCCTAGTGGCTGTATTAAACTTTCCTACTTTCGCCTATTGCATGAGCTAACTCTTGTTTTATTTTGCCTGCGTCTTTATACTACATTCACCACCAGGTAAGAGTGTGTCTGAGAGCAGACAAATCGTAACGCCATTACTGCGGTCCACTATAAACCGTTGAGATCACTCGGATTACCACCACTGTAAGGCATGACTATCGTATATTTGTTTGATTATCATTGTCATATGCGGGATTTCTGCTTGGCTTCAATGACAACGACAGCTGTGAAGTGGGAACTGCTCTGTTCCGCACCACTGATATTTTGTTTTGGTGTAGTACGCCATTTTGACTAGTGAGCTTGCAGGGACGTCTCGAGTAATGCACAGTGACGTCACAATCTCTGGTTGACTCCACAGAAACGTTTATATTTACCATCGCAAACAGCTAGCTTTTGATGAATCTCACGTTAGAAAGTTTATCGTGGTTTCGAGACCCCAGGCGGTCGAAATTTCCGGAGTCCACTACGGCGTCTCTCATAGCCTGAGTCGCTTTGGGACGTTAAACCCCACGAACTACAAATCGTTGTATTAATGGCAGTGCTAATACTTCAAACCAGAGAAACGTTCGACTGTATTTTTGTTTGATATTTCGTTATTTTTGCTTGCATTTATACCATGGCCACAATTTCTAACGCTGATAGGCATCACAATCAGCTTTATTTACGAAAATCCTATTCGGACATACCTTAGGGGGTAAGAAGCGGAAGTTTTGTTTAGGCTATATTTCACCCTTTTCATTTTCCCCCTCCCCCCATGATCATAATCAGGGCAAACAATGTAATAGAACCAACTCGCACAACTTTCTGCTCTTTTTAGCACAGCTGTCTTCACTAGTATCTCACATATCGCCCCAGTCTTCTCAATTTTAATCAATATCTCCTTAACCCGGTTTTGTTTCATAGTCAACTCGCCTCTCTTCCTATGTCTGATAGCTTTACCGCTATCATTTTATTTCCTAATGCTCTCTGCTGTTTCATGAATTTAGTTTCAAGTTTTCTTGTCGTCCTTTAAGAACTCTGCGCAACAGTTAATTACTGACAGAATCACGCTTTGTTGCGCTAATGGAAGGAGGGGGACAGTTTAATTTGGCCGATAAGAAATTGGAGAGCTAGACGGTGTCGTTACGGATAGGACCGACATCGCCGTCGTCTTCAGAGGCCCAGCGAAGCGACGAACTCGCCGACAGTGGCGCACCGCTTCAGGCGACCCTGCCACGACAGCAGCTCTTCCAGTACGGAACGTTCGTTGCGTGCCCGGGATTCGGGAACCTCTGCGCGGACCTTGCATACCACGCAGTCGAGCACGGTGGCCAACCACATCACGTTGGCGTCGAAGTGCTGCGCTCTTTGACCGCTGAGTGAGGTAAAAAAAAGAATAACGTAACTATGCATGACACCAAATGATTCACGGCTAATATTTTTGCAGTGAATCAGGCTCTCCTCTTTATAAAATCTTCTGGTGGTCGTAAACAATAACGACATTAGCGATCCATGAACTTTTTAACGCAGATATATCCCCTTTGATTTTACACTGCAACACCCTCTAAAATTCTGACGCGGAAACAAATGTAGCATTCTGTAACTTGCATTTGTACCTGCACTTGGAGAAGGCGCTCTTGACCGCTGTGTCGTGAAGCGCCAAGTCGTTGTCCGAGTCTGCCTCTGCGGTTAAATAAAGGAGGGTAAAAATAAAATGGGGAAACATTTAAGCTCCATCTTTAACAATATGACATGAGAGCATTACGTATAACACCTGTCATCTCCCTGTGGGTCATCGTTCATGTACAAGCACTTTGCCATAGGAGAAACCATGACTCTTTTTGTTCGTGTTTTTAATTACCTCACAAATACTAGTTAGCATACAGTCATATGTGAAAGGAGAATACGATAGAAATGGGATTCGACATTAAACCAAGTCGTGCGACCTTGTGCACTTCGTAGCTAAGGGAAAGCGCGATGTACGTCGGGATTGGTTATCGATTTCCATTTCAAAGGAATCGCCCAAGATGGTAGCACCTGTAAACTCGGCCATGTCATGTAGTATCGTGACGTCACTCATTTTCCTGCCCGTGTCAATTGCCGGCTGTGACCTGCCAAGGCATGCCCGTGGGAATTTTGTTCACTACATCGACGCCGAAGCCACCGTTGACAGCGTCGTTGCCGGATTTTCTAAAAAGCGGGACCTTTACGCTGATGCGTCGAAAAACTGGTACAACGCTGCTGAACCGAATTTGGATGATGGTGAAAACTCAAAATGGAGATGGGGGTGGTGGTGGTGAAAACATTTATTATAATACATAGAGGTATATACACTAGGTGGGATGCCTAGACAGGCACTCCATTGGCGTTTGCCGCAGCCCGGGCACGCTGCGTTAAGACCTTTTGGGCCTCTAGGGTGCAGCAGCCGGACAGGGTCACCTCCCAGTTCTCTCGGGTGGGGTTGGGGATAGGGGGCAAAGATGGGTTTTTCTGGCAGGCCCGCACCATGTGGTAGGTGTCAGACATCTCCCCACAGTGCGAGCACAGCCCGTCGAATTGCGGATCAAAATGTTTTAGAGTAGCCGGGCACAACATTCTATTGGTGAGCAGGCGCAGGAGCACCCGCTCGTTAGCCTTCCCCAGCCCTTTGCACGGGGTGGGAAGAGTTTGGTGCGTAGATCTGTAATATTCACATATTTTTTTAAATTTGTAAACTGGGCAGAAATCAAAATCCTGGTCCGCGTCGGGTCCCGTGGCAAATTCCCGGAGAGAGAAATGGAGAGGCATCCGTGTGCTGTGAGATGTCAGTGCGCATTTAAGATCCCCAGGCGATCGAAATTATTCCGTTGCAGGCGGAATTCCCCTTCATCCTCTGCGCGTGCGATGCCGGTAGACTCTTTCCTGTTCCACGCGAACATGCTCTGTGTGGAGACTGCCTTCTGCTCCTCTACGTGCCGGCGCGCGCATCAGCTGGGGCGCCGCTATCCTCCTCTTCCTCCTCTGTAGCGAGCGCAGCGTCGGAACACCTGTGGAAGAGGCGTCCGTGTGCTGTGCGATGTCAACGCACGTTAAAGATCTCCAGGTGGTCGAAATTACTCCGAAGCCCTCCACTACGGCTTCTCTTTCCACTTTCACTCCCACCTTCCTCCCTTTCCTTACGGTGCGGTTGAGGTGTCCACAGAAAACAAGTGAGACAGTTACCGCGCCTTTCCCTTCCTATAAATAAATCAATCACCTGTGAAACGGCTCAGCGGGTTGCATGGTTATGCCGCATGCGCAATAGCGGCTTGTGCCAGGTCACGTGCCGCGCGGTGGAGGGGTCGGTGGTCGGGCAGACGTCACGCTCGGCTCCGCTTGAGCCGGTCGCCATGGTGACTGCGTATGCGCAGTAGCGGCCCCATTGGAGGCACCGGCGAAATACGCAAACCTGAACCAGTGTAGCTCAGCTTCTAGCTATGCTAAGCTTTCGCTACTGTAAGCACATTGCTTATTTGGGAGGGTGATCGATGCGAGTGACTCAAATGTTCAAACAGCAACCTTGAAGCATCCTCTTCCAGGCAATGCCGCGGGCTCGAGCCCAGTGAACTGGGCACCAGTATTGAGAATGGATTAAGTTCGTCTTTTCAGCGAAAGTGCTTGAGAAATAACACATTCAGAAGGTCCTTACCATAAAGTTGCTTTTGTGTAGCAAGCGGCGACTAGACAAAGGAAGGAAGTTCCCACGCAGGAACGTTCAAATAAACATTTTTTAGTGTGCGCCGATGGCCAATGCAGTACACGGAGAGCCTACTAGATCTTAAGGAGAGAAAGATGCAGTGGCAGCACAGCATGCATCATAGAATTTCTACAACTCAGCACGAAACAGATCACGTGGCGACAGCGTAACTTCGTATGTAAGAGGGCGACTCATTTTCTTATGGAATATCAGTGACTTGCACGGCCAGAGTTGGCCAGCTTAATTCGTGCGCTTGTTACCTCAAATTATATATGCACTCATTGTTCTTCCCGCTGTTCGCTGTGCTGTGCGTGAGTGCATCAGCGACGCGGGTGATTTTCACGAGATAGCGCCGGAGCTATTATTGCAGGTCACATGCATCTGGAGGTCTGATGGTTTATACCTCCGAGATGCATGAGGTGGAATAGGTGCAATAGAAAATCGCGTGAAAATCTCTGCAGGTAGTAGTTGGCAGGTGACAAGTTGGGATACTAACTGGCAGGCGGGTTGTATGATGTCACGAGACCTTATGTCACGAGGCAGGCGCTGGCATCACGAGCTTCTTGTTTGAGACGGGAATCGAACCTTCCAGGATCCCCTTGGGAGATAATTTCGACAGGCTACTCCTAGAACACGCAGGCATGTCCTTATGGCTTGATTAAAAAGCGACTTATAGACATCTGTGTCGGGTGGTCTTTCACATAACCATAGGTAGCTAACGGTTGTGTTCTAATGAATATGTTTGGGATAATAGATGCGCAAATGAAGGGATCAGTGACTAAGCGAACTGCAAAGCTCTTGTTCGCGAACGAGGATCCGCAAAACAAAAAAACAAAAAAGAAACCCACAGACAGGAACCATTTGTGCTATCGCGTCATACCCTTCAACTCAGAAGTGATGTGTCCCCCCCTTCTTATTTCATTCACTCAAAATACCACCAAGTCTTGACGAGGAGGATGTTACGAGAGTAGGGAAAGGGTGGTCTATGAGCATGTGCCGACTCGCCTGGTTCGAGCGCGAACGACAAGCAGCCGGCCAAGTGCGCCCTAAGGCCCGCGCTGTCCACGGACAGAGGCGGCTTGTCCGGCATGCAGTACTCGAGGCTGGCAGCGTCGGTGGCCACCACGAGCAGCTTGCTCGCATCCGCCCCCGTCAGCTGCAAGCCCAGTGCGCGCTCGGCCACGGCTAGGCAGCACGACGCCTGCAATATCAGGCTCCGACCCTGTACAGCGCTGCGCAGCTGTGAAGGACAGCCACCAGAACGGATTAACATGAGAGTAAGAAGGGAAGGAAAAAAGGCATGTTATAAGCTCAGGAGTGAGCGGAGAATAGTATTCATAACTTTGTGTAAAAGATTTTACTGTGTATGTAAGTCTTTGTCCCAGAAAAGAATTCTAGCACTTGCGCGAGAGATTGTAATAAGAGAAACAAATGTGTATGAACACGAAATCGATTGTCAGGTTCTCTAGGACAGGGTCGGAAAGAACACTCACAATCAACAATGCTTGGAAAACGCACCGTTATATGCGACAGTGGCTTGCCGGCATAGCACAGTTCGAACACGATGAAATGCCTGGTCAGAAAGCATTGATTGGTGCCTGAAAAAAAAAAGCGTTTATTAATTATATAAGCTTATCTAGCAATATATTTTACTGACTCTGCCCAGCTGTAAACAGAACAGCAGAGTGCCGTCTGCGTTATTTGCGTAGAATTTCCAACTCCAAATTTAGGCACAAGATGAGGAATTACTCAGTGCAGTTTTTAAAGATGGCGCAGGAGTCAGCCGTGGTTTTCGTTACTTAGGGAGTATACTTAGATAAGAACACTCATAGGCGGGCACCTTGATGCAAAAAAACAAAAACCAGACGACCAGTGCGATTAATGCGATGTATAGTATGCGTTAGCATTACTGTCCCGCTACTGCTGATGCGGTAACATTAGTAATCGCAGCCGCTGATGTGTTCAGATCGTGCGAGCATGTAGCATAGTTTAGCCAACCTACCGCCGTGCACCATTCAGAGTAAAGGGGTGGGCAAAGCCTCCCCCCCTCCCCCCCCCTTCTCGACTTTGAGGGGTGACGAGGTTTCCTATCCATTCGCCACCCATTATCTCGCCCCCCCCTTTTTTTTTCTCCTTCCCTTTACCCGCTCTCTTTCATCTTTTTGAAAGCGAGACAAAAGATTTTGTTCTCTTAAATTTCAGCCTTCTCCGCCAGGGCTTCACACGCTAACGTGTCAACGTCAACGCCGACACTCTTTCTGAACAATTCGACGTTCTAATGCTAACGCACGAAAAATCAAAAGCTCGTTCCGGAATAACATGATCTAAGTAATGCTAAGACGATATTTTATATACGCATTTTTTTGTTATATGTAAAGAACACGCGCAGATATAGAACTGCACCCGGCTAATCCGGCCATAGATGCACTATCTATCTATCTATCTATCTATCTATCTATCTATCTATCTATCTATCTATCTATCTATCTATCTATCTATCTATCTATCTATCTATCTATCTATCTATCTATCTATCTATCTATCTATCTATCTATCTATCTATCTATCTATCTATCTATCTATCTATCTATCTATCTATCTATCTATCTATCTATCTATCTATCTATCTATCTATCTATCTATCTATCTATCTATCTATCTATCTATCTATCTATCTATCTATCTATCTATCTATCTATCTATCTATCTATCTATCTATCTATCTATCTATCTATCTATCTATCTATCTATCTATCTATCTATCTATCTATCTATCTATCTATCTATCTATCTATCTATCTATCTATCTATCTATCTATCTATCTATCTATCTATCTATCTATCTATCTATCTATCTATCTATCTATCTATCTATCTATCTATCTATCTATCTATCTATCTATCTATCTATCTATCTATCTATCTATCTATCTATCTATCTATCTATCTATCTATCTATCTATCTATCTATCTATCTATCTATCTATCTATCTATCTATCTATCTATCTATCTATCTATCTATCTATCTATCTATCTATCTATCTATCTATCTATCTATCTATCTATCTATCTATCTATCTATCTATCTATCTATCTATCTATCTATCTATCTATCTATCTATCTATCTATCTATCTATCTATCTATCTATCTATCTATCTATCTATCTATCTATCTATCTATCTATCTATCTATCTATCTATCTATCTATCTATCTATCTATCTATCTATCTATCTATCTATCTATCTATCTATCTATCTATCTATCTATCTATCTATCTATCTATCTATCTATCTATCTATCTATCTATCTATCTATCTATCTATCTATCTATCTATCTATCTATCTATCTATCTATCTATCTATCTATCTATCTATCTATCTATCTATCTATCTATCTATCTATCTATCTATCTATCTATCTATCTATCTATCTATCTATCTATCTATCTATCTATCTATCTATCTATCTATCTATCTATCTATCTATCTATCTATCTATCTATCTATCTATCTATCTATCTATCTATCTATCTATCTATCTATCTATCTATCTATCTATCTATCTATCTATCTATCTATCTATCTATCTATCTATCTATCTATCTATCTATCTATCTATCTATCTATCTATCTATCTATCTATCTATCTATCTATCTATCTATCTATCTATCTATCTATCTATCTATCTATCTATCTATCTATCTATCTATCTATCTATCTATCTATCTATCTATCTATCTATCTATCTATCTATCTATCTATCTATCTATCTATCTATCTATCTATCTATCTATCTATCTATCTATCTATCTATCTATCTATCTATCTATCTATCTATCTATCTATCTATCTATCTATCTATCTATCTATCTATCTATCTATCTATCTATCTATCTATCTATCTATCTATCTATCAGATAGATAGATTCTATCTATCTATCTATCTATCTATCTATCTATCTATCTATCTATCTATCTATCTATCTATCTATCTATCTATCTATCTATCTATCTATCTATCTATCTATCTATCTATCTATCTATATATATATATATATATATATATATATATATATATATATATATATATATATATATATACTCTGCTCAGGCGTTCCTATGGTCACAGGTTTGATAGGGTTCAGTGCTTCTTCACATTAAAAAATTATTTGGTGGTTGGTTATCTTATCGGCACACCCGTTAATAAGCTGCACTGTTGTGTAAGGTTCGCTCAGCGCGAGGTCATGAGGATGCCATCGGAAGGCTGGCTGTTTGTGGGCCAGAAAGCGTTTTGAAACGAGATATTAACGACATGCCTCATGCATCGCTATAAAGCGCACTGCTTCTGAGCAACTATACAGTTTTTCACCTTGCCATATGTGTTGTGAGCTGCAACAAGTAGCAGTATGCGAAGTTGTAGACTGTTCTTGTTTGTGCGCCAATAAAGAACACAAAAACCTTTAACGAGTTGCACCCGTCAAAGGAATCAGAGATGCTAAAAATGGTTCTCACCGGATATCTCGGAGGACAGGCTCTCGGCCAGGGAGTCTTTAGAACCGAGGCTTCCATCTCCGCTTAGTAGCCACCTCGGGAACTGGTCGAAGACGCAAGCTATCCTGCGTGGTATTAATCACACGTTTGAAGCGTCAACTACAGTCTGCGCGTCGGAATTCACAGATGACAAAGAGAAAACTGCTTAACTGCGACATGAATAAGGGGCGTAGAGCAGCATAAAAAGGCAGACTCTTCAAACAATTAGCAAAAATAGTCGCGATTAATCACTTACCGTTGGACCTCGATGAAATTTGGTGCCCTGTAGCGCATTCCATGTCTAAGCATGCTGAGCTTGCTGAAAAATAAGCAGACAGAAGATGGTCACTTATGGGGCAGGAAGGATGCTGGAACAATAGGAAGAACTCCGTGAACAGGGCTAGTTCTGGTCCCTTGAATTTGCCTGCGTAGGCATACTGTGAACATTTGTTTTTCTTTCAAATTATGAGATTTGTTTCTTCACGATGCCATTTCCACCAGTTCAAGGCGTGGAACTGCATATCACGTCGAAATCTTCGCCATAAAGATTAAAAATACGACGGAGGTTTATGCATGATTTCGGCCTAGCTATACGAGCGGAAGCCATGTTAAGCAATATTTTGGATTATTTAGCAAGGTGGTGCATGGTTTAATGGTTTGAGTTGGGGGGATGGTCAAGCTTCGCCTATAACACCGCCTTTTAATTCAGTGATTTGATTTTTATTCTTGTTTAATTTGATTTTTGGGAAACGAAGGCGCAGTATTTCTTAGTTTTCAATGGACACCTGCACTTGAATAGGTCAAGGTCACTTGGACCCAGTGAAGGGAAATCCAAACTGCACCCCGAGTAGCAGAGCTTACGCTCTAAGACAACATGAAGTATATCTTGCTTCTTGAAAACTGCCTGTTTCGGTGTAGTTAGATTAAGTTGGAGAGGACATATTGTCAACGCTCTCCGAACGAGCAGCGAGCAAGAGTTTTGGTTTCGTTCTTCATACCTAACAAAAGTCCTTTCGAACAGCATATTTCAACAGCGTGGTAGAGGCTTCAGTTAGAGGACCTTTTTCGAAATGCTGCTGTCGAAAAACATGATTGCTCGGAACCGTGAATCTAGGCGAGTAGCCAAGACATTTCTTTTTCTTTTTCGTGAGGTGCCTAGTGCTAACACTTTGCAGAGTAGGAGGGAGGTTGGGGATGTCCCGCTAAGCAACGCATACCCGAAGAAAGCACTGCACTGAGGTTTAGAGAAGGGCCATGTAGAAGAACAGTTTCGTTGTGTCCCCTCTCTCGCCCCACCATTCCTTCTTGTATGGGTACATGGCCACAAGAAGCACCTATATTTATGGCCATGCGGTAGCCATCCACTCCTTGCATGTGAAAGCGAGTCTGTATCTCACTCACACGCTACACTCGATGGCAGCGGCTATGACGTCGACATGCTGCTGGGAAAAGTCTGCGGTGACCGGAACCACCTTGAGTATGGTCCTCCTGAGCACCGAGGTCAACTGAAAGACCTCGCTGTGACGGCCGCGGGCAAGATACTTGCAACGCCTCTGGCTCCTGCAAAACAAGGGAACTTCTGGTTGGGTTTTAATAATTTATTTATTTTTACCTTACAACTTACCAAAATACGCAGCATTTGCAACTCAAAGGAAACGAGGTTTAAGTGCAGTGATTGCAAGCATCCACTGCACTATGGTTTTTACATCAGGTGCAGCGGACCAGAATTCAGTATGGTTGAAAAAGATCAAACACTTTCATTACTTATTCTCGTTAAAATAACCATATAATTGACAAACTGGGGTTAAAACGCCGAGAGAAGTTGAAAAAAGTATTAGAAAATATTTGTCTCATGCTTGAAACCGCTTGAAAAAACAAACAAACAAATCCTCTAACATCTGAGTACCAGATGACCCTAATATTTGCATGTGACAGGGATAAGTAAAAAGTAAAATAACAAGAGATAGCAGAAAAAAAAAAGCGCGCATTATGACGCAAACATACTCAAACTTTAATTAAAACAAACAAACATGGAAAATGATTTATAACATCCCTCTTTCAAACTCCGTTTCAAGAGCTGTTTGCAGCGCTGTGAAAGCTGAGGGGGACCTGGGCCAATTAAGATGGCACGTACTAAATGATTGTTTTTTGGTTGGTTACATTCTTTTACCGCAGTTGATAGGCGCGCAGGGTGGTGGTGGTGGTGACAAACGTTTATTGAATCAAAAAGGGGTAGATGTATGCATCGGCCGGATCTATGAACATCCAGCCCTTACAGATACTGGGTGGGGTCCCTAGTACGGGACCCCAGTGGCGTCGGCCGCTGCCCGGGCGCGCTCGACCAAGGCCTTTTGGGCCTGCAGGTCATAGCAGCCGAGCAGGGTCGCCTCCCAGTCCTCCTGAGTGGGGTTGGGGTGAGGAGGAATAGCTGGGTTGGATGGGCAAGCCCACACCATGTGGTAGATGTCCGAAGACTTCTCCGCACAGTGCGGACAACTGCCCGTGAAGGAGGGATTAAAATGTTTTAGTGCTGCCGGGCACAGCAGAGTGTTGGTATAAAGACGGAGTAGAAGCCGCTCCTCCGTCTTTGATAGACCTTTACATGGGCGAGGGTAAAGGCTATGACAAGATTGATAATAAAGAACAATGTCTTTAAAAGAATACGCGGGTTCGAATTCGAAATCCTGATCTAGGGGGTCGAGATGGGAAGCCCGGAAAGAGAGCGCGCGGGCGGCGGCGTCGGCTGCCTCATTCCCCTCGAGACCCATATGAGCAGGAGCCCATACTATTTTCCGGTAAGCGGGGTCCCCGGTGTAGGTGCAATTTTGAAGTAGTCGGTAGGCTAGGTATGGCGCCCAGCCTTGCTCGACGTTCCGACAGGCCCCTCGCGAGTCGGAGATAATTGTTTTAGAATCAGTGTGGGTAGCTGCCAGCGCAATGGCGACCTCCTCCGCGTGGGTTATGTCATGGGCGCGAAATGTAAGCCCGTTAACCGTTTTAGACTGGTGGACCACTGCGGCCGTGTACCATCCCCCATGGTGGGGGCCGGAGGCGTCCACGTAGTAAATGCCGGGTTTCGACCCATAATGGCGGCCCAGGGCTTCCGCCCGCGCCAGGCGCCGGCCATTGTGTTCTTCACGTGTCATGTTTTTAGGAAGAGGGCGTACGTGGAGGGCGCATCTCCACTCGAAAGGGAGGCGTACACGATCTTCCATAAGGGTGGTATGTTGGATGTGTAGCCGGGCAAGGAGGCGGCGACCCGACAGTGTCTTAGAAAGACGTGTGTATTGGTTGGTTAAGTGAGCCTCTCGGATTTCCCGGAACGTATTCACCATGCCCAGGCCCAGTAGACGCTGGTTGGAGGTGTTCACGGGGAGATCGAGGGCTCTCTTAAAAATTTTGCGCAGGACGACTTCGAGTGCATCCTCGTCTTGTTTCCGAAGGTGGAGGTAAGGAGTCGAATACAAGATTCGACTGGTCACGAATGCATGCGCCAGCCGCAAGGCGTCTTTGCACCGCAACCCCCCACGTTTGTTAGAAACCCGACGGACCATGCGGCCCACCTGGTCCCCCACCTTACGGAGTTTCGCCAAAGTAGTGTCCGACCGTCTATGTTGATGAATAAAGAGCCCCAGTACCCGGACTTCTGTGCGTTCAGGAATTGATCCTGTCTCTAAAAAGAGCTCAATTTTGGCCGTACACTTTGGTGAGGGGCGTATGTGTACAAATTCAGATTTTTGAGGGGAGCATTGAAGGCCGCAGCGGCGAGCATAACGGTTCACTATGGTTGCCGCTTGCTGCAGGTTGGCCTCAATATCTCCAAGAGAACCTTGCGTGGCCCACAGGGTGATGTCATCGGCATACAGCGCATGCTGCACACCAGCGACAGCACCCAACTGGGCCGGCAGGTGCATCATAGCCAGATTGAATAAGAGAGGAGACAGCACTGCACCCTGTGGTGTTCCTCTGGTTCCAAGTTGGAACGGGCCATGTTCGGTGTCCTGGATTTTAATGTAGGATTGGCGATCTGTCAAAAATTGCCGAATGTATCTGAACGCGTTGCGTCCGCAACGGGTTTGTGAAAGATGAGTGAGTATTACCTCATGAGTAACATTGTCGAAGGCTCCTTTCAAGTCTAAGGCGAGTATGACCCTGTCGTTGTGAGGGCATTCGACCGGGTCAAGAACGTCCCGATTAAGTTGTAGCAAAACATCCTGTGCGGACCTGTACGGGCGAAATCCGAACATGGAGTCTGCGAAGATGTGTTGATTTTCCATGAACTTGGACAACCTGTCACGCACCATCGTCTCCATTAGTTTGCCCGCACATGAGGTTAGAGAGATGGGTGAAGGTTGTCCGTGTTGATAGCCTTGCCAGCTTTTGGAATGAAAGTGACCAGAGCAGTCTTCCAATCGATGGGGAGTGGCGCATCCCCAAGCCAAATTAAATTGATGTAATCCAATAAGGATTGGTAGGCCGGGTCGGGTAAGTTAGCTAGTAATTTGACTGTAATTTTGTCCCGACCCGGGGCTGTGCCACGTTTCATTTTCGCCAGGGCCGCCCGCAGATCGTGGAGCTGGAACGGCTGATCCAGCTCAGCGTTCTCCGAACCTGCATAAGAGTGCGCCGGTCCGCGGGGGTCCTGGGTAGTGCACAAGTATTGGTCCCGCAACTTGTGCGCTAGCTGAGTTGTGTTGCCCTGAAAGCTGTGTATGGCACGTTGTAAATGTTTCTGAGTTTCTGTGTGTGTCTGCGTTGGGTCGATAAGAGCGCGGAAGAGCCGCCAGGTGTTCCTGCTGGACATCTCCCGCGCCGCCGTGTTGCAACGATCCACCCAGTTGGCGTCTGCGAGCTGGGCCGCATACTCGGCCGCCTGCTGGGTGAGCTCGGAAATTCGAGCCTTAAGTTTACGGTTATGCTTTTGTCGGCGCCACCGGCGGACAAGGCAATGCCGCGCTTCCCAGAGGTGGAGGAGGTGGTTATCCACGTCTGATACCGCCTCGGAAAGCTGAATTTTAGTTTCGGTAGAGCGAAGGCTAGAAACCAATTGTTCGGACCATGACTGGTAGCCTTGCTCGAGTATAGATGTAGCTGTGTTGTAATTTTTCCTAAATTTGGACCAGTCTGGGAGTCGAGCCTGTGTTGTGGGTTTTGCTAATGGTCTGGTCCCAATTGTAGTGTTTAGTATACAGTGGTCGCTACCGAGTGTTTCCTCAGTGTTGACCCAGTCAGCATACTGAATGTTGCGGGTAAAGGTTAAATCCGGACACGTATCCCGAGTCACGGAGTTACCTATACGTGTTGGGTGGACGGGGTCTGTGTGAAGAGTGAGGCCCAACGTAGACGCAAGCTCCGCCAACTTGCGTCCCCGTTTCTCTTCACGGCGGTACCCCCAGCCCCGACTGGGGGCGTTAAAATCGCCCACAATCAAGAGGGGGTCCCGACCCGCAGCTTTCAGCGCACGGCTGAAAAGCTCCGAGAATGATACATTCGACAATTTAGGTGGGCAGTAGACATTTAGAATGTGCAATGGTGGGTCCTGCTTGCGGAGGGGGAGGAGAGTCACCATTACATGGGAATAGCCAAGTTGAAGGTTCAAGTCGACCATATTTGCTGTGTAATTTTTATGAACGCATAGACAAGACGAGGGGTCCTGCTGAAACGTCGTATAGTTTGTTAGGGTGGCGCCTCTTCCTGGCTCCTGAAGGGCCACCACGGCGGGCATATGCTCGAAAGTTGAGAGGAAAAGCCGAAGGTCGGCCCGCTTAGTGCGAGACCGTAGCCCTCGGCAATTCCATTGAGTTACAGTGATGGGGGAGGCCAATTTAGATAAGGGGGAACGCTTACACCGAGGTTGTCCCGCCATGTTCAGGTTTTGGGGTTAGAGGAGGGAAGGTAGATGCCCCGGAGCCATCAACCCGGGGCTGAATATCAGCTCCTGGGAGGGGGCAGCTATCTTCCTCATTTTCGATGTCAATTTCTCGACGCGAAAATTTTGAGGGCCGGCTGGATACGTTTTTGAGAGGAGCGGCCCGGCGAGACGTGCGAGGGAGATTCGCGACATGTTGAGCGATCATGGTAGGAAGGGCCTCCATGACTTTGGCAATGATACGCTCCATTGCCGTCCCGATAAGGGTTTCGAATTTGGCGTTAAGGCGGGCCTCAAGAATGGCCACGGAGGAGTCCGAGGTCACCGGTGCCGCCGCATCGCTCTCCATGGCTTCTGCTTGGGGGGCAGGTTGTGGGGGAGGAGCAGTTTTAGTTTCTAGGGCTTCAATTTTGGCAAGTAGCATCTCGTTTTGGACCCGGAGAGAAGCTACCAAGTTATGAAGCTCGGCGTCGGCCGCCGAGCGAGCGTGAGGAGAAGGGGGGTGGGAGGAGGAGGCAACCCTACCCGAGCCGCTCACCTGTTTTCCTTTTTTGACCGCATTTGCCCAGGCACCGCTTTCGCCTTGTTTGAGTTGAAAGTGGGCTTGCTTCCCCGATCCGCCGTGTGGGGGCGGTGGTGGCGCTTGGTTGCCTTTGATGTCCAGCCCGCTTGAAGGCGCTTGCTTCTTGGAATTGGTGGCGTCACCGCCGGTGACGTGATCCTGTTGACGTGGCTTCTTGCCCGTTGCGCCAGTTTTGCCGCCCTTTTGGGCAGTCGTATTGGTGTCGAGGCGGTACTTGGCGGTACAGTCTCTGGAGTTTGTGGCATGGCCGCCACCACAAACAGCACATTTCAGCTTACACTCATGAGGGGCCCGCACTCCCTCGACGAAAGGAGCCTGTAGTCCACACAGGCCACACTTATCTTGAAATGGATTTGGGCATGTGTCTGCACTGTGGCCCACGGTGCCACACACACCGCAGGCTGGGATAGTGCGCAGGTAGGGCTGCACTTGGACAATTTCTGAGTTGTAGGTCACCGTCCGTGGCTTCACTTTTCCGGCAAAAGTAAGACGAGCCTTATTGGAGGTTCAAAATTTGCGAATTTCCAAGATAGTGCCATGCCTCCACTGGACACCATCTTTCAGGGTTTCCGCTGTTTCGTGATTTGCCACAGTGATGACGCCGTAGCAAATTTCTTCGCCATTTTGCTTGAGATGGCCTCGCAGTGGCACATCTCCTTGAGCTGATTTGATCGCGAAATCACCAAGCAGACGGTCCGCCACGTATTCGTTTTTGGTGCTCGCAATGAGAAGATTTTGCTCGCGGGAAACGACGAAGCTGAGTTCGGACGCCATTTGCACGCCGAGATAGGCACGCAAGGCTAAGCCCAGCTCACCACATTGGAAGACAGTCCCAATGGCCACAGCGGTTCGGGGCTTGATGATCACGACGAAATCGTCGGGGCGGAATTTGTGGAGATGTCTGGGCCTCCACGATGACTTGGGTTGGCGATCCTTGGCCGTGTGCGAGACGCGGTCGTGCTGAGGTGGGGTTGACTTGCCGGATGTCAACCTGGCGTCTGCCGTCATCTTGGCTTTCCGGCGCTGAGAGCGGCTCTCAACGAGACGGAGGAGATTTGAGTCCCGGAGCTGGTCCGATGGTGCCGAATTGGGTTCCCCGGCTTGAGGAACTGTCGACCAGGTCATGGCGTCCGGGTCGTAGCCGCGTTGAGGCAGGGCGTTCGCCATGTTGATGCGGAGAGTGGCTTCCTTCCCGCCGCACGCCGGCGCAGCCGTTAGGCTTAGCGGCGGCGCCACCGAGCGCGAGTGAAAGTCCGCTCTAAAGTGGTGAAAAATTTGCCCACCGGGATTGAAGTGGTGTCCCTGTGTGCCGGGTAACTTGCTGCGTCCGATGGATGCCAAATTTGCGGGGTTTGACGAATTGGTCCGTGGCTCTTGTCAAAAACTGACGGAGCCGAGGTGCCACGCGTGCATACGTGCGCGACGCAAGGTAGCCGCGCGCAGGGCACCGATATATGCGCCGTGCGTATGTACTGGCTTAGGTCGCCTTAGCTTTCAGAGTGTTGCAAACATGCGTTCGAGATTCTTCTGTATTGAGTGACTGCCTATGGCACATAAAAGCAGGGGGTAAGGCAGAACAGATTATAAGGAGAGTTGGTGCAGATACATGATCAAAATCAGCGCACACTTCGACACAAAACAACACAACAAGGAAGGCACCATCTGTGCTGGTGGTTTCTTTCGCCTTGTCTTTTTGTTCTTTGTTTTGTGTCTAAGTGTGCGCTGGGTTTGATCATATGCAGTTGGTGAAGCCTGCCTTTCATCTTCCTGTCAACACCAACATGGACGCCTGGTCCAGTCTGGCGCCACCATGCGTTCGCACCTCTATAGTAACAAGTTGAATGCGCCCAAAGACGAATAATTTCGGATGGCAGCGTAGTATTGCGTTTAATTTTTCATGTCAATTGCATGCTTAAGCGTTTTCTAGCGGAATATACTTGCAAAAATGTATTTTAGGTGTTCAGTCTGAACTTTCAGCGTACGCGTCTAGCAAGGAAAGCCGGACGCGTACCGGAAGCCAGAAGCTCAAGAAAGAGAGAGAAAGTTTCTTGCGTTTGTATCACCTCTTCTACAGTTTTTTACCACACAATTTCCTCGCCTGTCTCTGATCATTTTCTGCCCTTCGTGGGTGGGTTCGAAATCAATGGCAGCATTCTTTTCGTTTACTTTCCAATTTTCACCCGTCTTTGTCCCTCTTCATCTTGCCCCGTTTCTCTGCACCTTAACCCAGTTACACTTTGCATAGCGTAAGTTTTCTTACTATACTTTGGTCCACTGGTGACAGACTGTTTTCGCCCTCTCCGTCTTCAATGTTTCCTCAGGGTTCCTTCAGTCCTTATGCCGCCTACTGAGGAGACCTTAGGACTAAGTTGGCGCTCGTCCATGCCTTCCTATTTGTTCTTCCGCTATGTATCAAAGAGGACGATCGCCTCCGGTATGCTAGTGTACTTCTCGGCGAGCCTCAATTTGGATGCTGGATCGCGTACGGTATTGAAAATGAGCAGATCGTCTTTGTTTGAGTCTCCGTATTGCCAAGGTAGCCCAGAAGTGCATTTCAGGACATTATACCTAATTAAGGCCGCGTCTCGAAGAGGAGATTTGCATTATTTCCAGAGATTTCAATGTTGGTACAATATCCGAGAGAACGAAAGCAAGCGTAGGGGGTGGGGAGTGGGAGGGGGAAGATCACCGAAACTCAGCTAGTGGCCACGAGATTGAGAACATGTACACAATACGAATTCGCAAGGCAAAAATTAGCTCTGAAAGTAATGAGCTACGTTTCATACTTTAAATCATATGCCTTTATTTTTCAAGATGCAAGTTGAATTGAAGTAAAGAAAATAGAATTAAAGGTGAAGTGCAAACTCAAATGCACGAATGAACGAAGTGCTTAAAACACTAATGAATTTCGTTGCAGATTGCAGGCGATGCTGCTTTGCAAATGGAGCCAGTGAAAACCATGTCCTTTATCATGACAAACCGTGCATAATGCCTAACTGCTTTAGGCGCGGTGAGCCAATGTAGCGCAAGTGTTTCTATAAAGTTCAAGTGAAGCGCACGGTTTCGCGACACATTCATTATCGTACAAAATAGCCACCACTAAGTTTACACCTCAGTTACCTTTAGTGTAAAGGAGACTTTATTCTTTCTTTTAATTTGCAATTTAGGCTGTCCTTTTTTTACTTCATCAAAGCTGTACACTGCTTACCCGCTAGGAAGGAAGGCAAGGAAGGTAAGCGGGGTTTCCTGGTTGCACAGGTCGAGCAGCCGGCCTGGGAATACTTCGATGGGCTGCCAGAGAAACACGGTTCAGCGCAGGTGACTGTTTCATTAATTACGCTCATCGAAGAAGTTACGCACAAAATTGCAGGAAACTTATGGGCAGTATCGCGCCAAGAAAAAAAAAAGTACTGAATCAAACGCTGTAATTATTGGAAAAGCAGCATGAGGAAAAAAAAAAAAAAAGGTAGGGTACCATGAGAGCACACGAAATGAAGCAACTGTAGAAATGAAACCTATGAAAGAATGTAAGGAATCCACAGATAATTACAGTGGTCGAAACAACATCCAAAAATCTACAAATCACGGAGCTTGTAAACATTAAGCATTATAGCATATTATTGAATTTAATGAGCAAAAGATAACAGGCTTGCAAATTACACGGATCGGTTGCTTTGACTCCGGTGGGAGGTACGAAATTTCTGCCGTTACCGAATGGCTGAAAGCGTAGCGTATTTATTTACTTTATGTGACAGCTTTACTTCAGTAGAACTCAAAGCTCTTGCCTGATAATTGCGGGGGTAGTTATAGGCGGTCGGTTAGACAACTACACTGAGCTGAGCATACTCCCTCTTTATTGACACTCAGTGGGCTCTTGCTGGCTAAATGAAACCTTACCCTTCAGTTTTACCACCAGCAATATTTTTCACGAAGGCTAAATATACACCGCTACACGTCATGGCCAGGGAATATTCGTGATGGAAATTGGGTATTCTTCAAAAAGCTGGAATATCTCGCCTAAAAAGTGGTGTCCGCTTGAAACGCTAAAATTTATGTGAACGTTACCCGCTTGATTGCTTGTTCGGATTTCCAGAGGCCTTCGGCTGGCTCTGAAAACAGAAGTGTGAAGAATGTTTTGAGACTCTCGTCAGCCGTAACACGCAACTTTATATGAGCATTCTGCTTCGTCACAAAATCACCAGGAGCCGTACCACACCGCATTGCTCGTGTGCAGATAACAAAGCCTGAATCCCGATTCATGACAGGTAAAGAAACATACTGGTGCTCACTCCTACTTCTGAAGGTAAAGCGCCGAGAAACCTATTTGGCGCCTCTGCTGTTTTTTTTTTTTTTGGTGCATTTCACATCTGGAATACGCGAGAGGCAATAACACAGAGGAGACGGCGGTCATTGTACGGGTCACGTAGCTGTGCGTTCTCGCTCTGTTGGAATATGCGCCCGCAAACTGTGACGTCATAACGTGACGTGAGCAGATAGGCGAAGCTGTTCGATGCCAGAATATCCAGCATACAGCTCTGAGGATAGGAAGGAAATTGAAAAGTGGTGTAAAATATTGCGAGAAAATGAGAAACTGAGCACATACCCAACAGAATTGCTTCCGAAATTGGAACTTGCGGAACAAAAACTCACTGAAGTGCTGACCTTGCAACGGCACCTCTTTCATGGCGACAGTGCTTTTAAAAGGCTGCTGATAGTAAAGCACGAGTGCAGCCGTCACCGGACGCTAATAGTTTTGTAGCTGCTTAAAATTTGACGTGAAAACGTGAAATTACAACTCCTGATGTTTTTCAATTCTGAAGGACACAGTCATCTCATCAAAGAAATAAAATGTCTAGCTTGCAGGCAGACAATAAAAATTGGCCATGTCTACCTTGTAATGTACAACCGCCTTGATAACAACGGGGAATTAACTGCATAGTAACTGCACTGGATGAAAAGGTGCATCATTACTACCATGCTGGCATACTGCCGTCCCGTTTCTTTTTGTGTTCTTTTTCCTGTGGCATGAGCAAGGAGGAGAGGGGTTATATCGTGGCTGGGCTGACGTCCCTTACCTGAAGATAATGTTTGAGGGTTATCATTTTCATACAATTGACAGTTAAAGCCCATGATACGCATGCAGTTTCAAATGACAGATACATGGTAGATCGAGTTGACCGGCCGTCTAGCTTTAGGTGTTGTTGAATACAAAAGCGGCCGGCTGAGGTTAAACAGTATTTCCAATATTGAGTTTATCCTCTTCATTCCATGGTGCCGATAAATAAAGTTACGCACCGATATTGTTGTTTGCTTTTTAATACTTTATTTCACGAAATAAAATTTATCGCCGAATTTACTGCATCGCTTGCTCTACAATTGAATTTTGCACAAAGCTCAATTAATACAGAAGTGTTATACTTTGCTTTTAACATGATCAGTTTTTCTGATACTGCTTTGCATATTTGCTCGTTTGTACGCATTCTATCACAAAGATGAGCATATTAAAAACCGTGATATGTAGTGGAGCAATAATTCATGTTATTTCAGAAAAGGCGGCCGGCGGAAAATGTGGCTGATATGGTGGGTGAGTTAGCTATATCTTCTCCGTAGACCAATTCAAATGAATACCTCATCTAGGAAGTTAAGCGTTGTTCCTAAACTGAGTGCAGCTGAGAGTCGCCGCCATTTTGCCCACTGACGTCTATCAAGCGCACTTGCTGATATCCACACTATCAAGCTCATTTCATTTCGAGAGCGGACGTTTGCCCACGCAAACAGTTTTAGATTTTAACGCTCGACTACTCAGTCTCCGCTCTAAACAGCCTGCCATCACACAAATATGCAATAATTGGCTTTAGATTACTGCAAGGACTGAAACAGAAACGGTTCACAAATACCGTCTGGCTCCGACCAGGTGGCTGCCCCTTCTCCAGCACCAATCTCGGACAAGGTGCTGATCTCGAAAAGGGAGCCGGTGGCTGAGCCAGATGTGTTTCTGTGTAGTCCACGGCGCCCCGCCGTAGCGTCCTGGTGCATATAGTTTCCAGGTGCAGCCTCGTCCTCATCCTCGGCGTCGTGTTCGCCAAGAGGCGAGCTTCTCTCAGCCAGCAATGGTCGCCGATCCAGCAGTGCGTACGAATCGTCGTATGGTCTCCGTTGCCGTCCCGACCAAGGAGTCCTCCAGTTCGATCCGTGTCTCACAGTGTGCAGGGCCATCAGCGTGACCAGTAAGCACACGCCAGTCAGCACACTCGAACACGCTATGTAGAAGAGCAGCTGCGAACGTGGCATGACGCCGTGCCGTGGCACATGGGAGGGAACATGAATAGGAATGAGACTGGGCGACCCCCTATCGGTTATTATAGAAAGCTGCAGTTGTTAGCGATATACATGTGACCAAAGAAGATTCAAGTATGCATTTAAGGGTGGGGCCTCATATACACGTTCCTACTCATAACACATATGCGCACAGGACTTGCATATCCTACCCACACGTGCTCATTCTGTCGTGGTGTCTCGCAAACCGTGGCTGAACGGCGCTCAGCCCAGCTATGCAAAGTTTTGTAGAAAGTAGGATATGTACTGGATAAAGCACGCGGTCGGAATACGAATGTCTGTGAAATTCGCTTATATTTTATGAAAAGCCTTCGCGACTAGCACTGTATTTTAGGCCTCATGTGGCGTAGCAGACTGATACATATTGTACTGTACTGAACAGAAGTAAATGTTTTTCAGCCGCCAGAGCGTTGGGTTATTCACATGTAATGCACATACATACCTGATGATGCTGTATGAACTGGAGCATCTTTCGAGCATGCTCTGGCCGGAAAGAATCACGAGGTTCGTTCTCGCTGTTGGTGACGAGCCAGCTTAGTTTTCCCGGCCATGCAACTCGCATCGCAGGTTTGCGACTGCTAGCGTTGCCACCGCCGTCCGCACGCAGTCTTCGAGCTTGCTCAGACCTGACGCGCTCAATATAGCGGTAGGTGTCATAGTCTGGCAGGTCAGAGAACTGTCTCGCAAAACGCTCCCACGTCTTTTCAGTCGGCTTCTCTGAGGTCCTTATTGCCGAGGTCGGTACACCCAGGAAGATATGAAGCATTAATATACTAACTACGCGGTACATATCAGCTGCTTGAGAGGCGCGTACAGCCCCGTTTTTCACCTGATACCGATGGCAAAAAACTCCGCTGCAAAGGCTGCCACCACGAATCACGTCTTCTTCTTCTTTCTAATCTTTTACAGATGGGGCCACGACAGAGCTTGAACAAGAACTGCCTATTGCATTATATGTCGCATACGTTAAATGATAAGTCCTAAACTTCTGGGCTCATTCGCTGCGGCAACTATACCTAAATTATTTTTGCTTCTGTCTATATTGAAAATACATGTTGGTATACTTGGCCCGGTAACCGCTTAACCCTAACGACGCAGGGGCATACCCCGTCTCATGTTTGTTCTGCGCTGTTCGCTGCGTAGAGTCACTTGCAGGCACGACGTGGATAATATCCATTTGCCACAGCAGCTTTAGAAAAGGCCGAACGCGGGCCGAAACCTACTGCCAACGCCATCAGTTCAAACATATGTTCTAAGGTTCTCTACAACCTTGTGCTCCTCTACGAACAACTTAATTACAAACAAAAATATTTTAAAAACTTCAAAATATTGTTACACGCCAGATGGATGATGAAGATGAGGAACTCGGGATAGAAGGACGAAGAAGAAGCGCGTGTGAGTGCCGCTCCTTTATGTCAGTAACATTGCATTGCGTTTTGACGTCCAGAATGTTGCAATATAAATAAAATGTAGCAGAAATAATTCACGCGTAAATGAATGAAGTTTAGTTATTTGCTTAAGAAATGACATATATTTGTAACATCATTTTAGGTTGTGTGCATCGTCGGTGAGGACAGCATGGTGGGGGGGGGGGGGGGGGGGGTAAAGCAGGCTCGGAAAAAAGGCATGTGCCGAAATTTTACCGCCATGATCAAACACATCACTATGGCCAGCTAGCATAGTTCTTTCATAGTTTTAGCATAGTTTAGCCGAAATTGAGTAAGGGTTGGACTTGAGTTTTAGAACTGCGGTAGAACACAACTTTACGAAATTTTGCGCATTTTTAAAAGTCTCAAAACATATTTTCTGCTCTTTTAGACACCGGTTGGGACATCAGGAGTTGATGTTGGACGACTATGAATCATTTTCGCTAGCAGACGTCTTTCAAGGTTGAATTGAAATCTCAGTACTAGAGTGCCGCTTCAATTTTTAGTTGCAAAGTAAAAGTAGTTCAAATTCTAGGGGGCCCTTTGGGCCACTAAAGTGCGAGGAGGCGGAAGCCTTTTTTTTAAACGCCGCTGGTTCCTTGTTTATTGCGTTTGCTTGTGTATGCTGAGCGGTGCGGCGTTCAAGGAAGCACCAAATGGATGGCACAGCACAGACGCCTGGATCGGACTCCCGGCGGGGTCAGCTTCGTATGCTTGAATCACCTGGTGATGTCATCGGTCATGACAGACATGACGTAACGACGACGTCAGTTCTGGTTATTATACGTGACTGGATGTGACGTCATGATGACGTGATATCCGTTCATGGTCAATGACATCACCAGGCGATGACGTCAAAATCTCGAGGTATCCTGCAGAATCTCGCAAAGAAGTGTGATACTTCTCGCGGACGGACACTCATGAGATAATAAAGGTTTACGCCTTAATACTTTTCTCACGTGCCCGGAGGGCGATAGGCCGGGATGATTGACAGCTATAGTGTGAGAGAAGTGCGTGAGGGAAGTGTGTGACAGAATCATGGCCGGCCGTATGAGCCGTTAAAGGCTTTCTCCTTAATAAGGAGCAGTTTGTGACAGAGTCGCTTGCTATCTAATGCATCGCGATGACACCCTCATGCGTTCTATGGGAGGAAAAAGCTCCGAAACATCCGGCATATCGCCTCACTGTGAGTAAACGTGCCGAATTATACATCTGCAAATTTCGTGACAGGTCTCACCTTCCACGACGAGAGCCATGCGTGAAATACGGACTGCAAGGAGTGTGAACGAAAACCTCGCGGATAGAAATGACACCAAGTGAACTGAACACTTTTCTTTTTCACTCGTGTCCTTACTGGACAGAGCTACGAGATTACCACCGTCTCAATTAGACAAGAACACGCTGCTCGCGTCTTTTTCTGCTGCTGTACTTGTCCAAATGGACTGCCAACTTACCCCAAAAAGTCCATTCTAAGCTATATTTCAAGTACACCGGACATTGTGTCTTCTAATGCTCCTCTGCTCACAGCATTTTGAACCGCCATTTGTAAAAGAGCACAGGGTAAATAAAGTAAACAGTAAGCTCACATGAGTACCCTCTGATATTTACTGTACTCAACGCATACCACCCGTGTAAAGCCAGGAAGGGCAGTTGCTGTCCGGTTCATTACCCCTTTTTTTATACTGTGTTCGTTTTCTTGTGCCAAAGCAAATTTCCCAGGTGTCCTCAGACGTTTGCGAACAGAGGCGATGCGTGTATGCTCGACAGACGAAATGCACGTGAAATGCGTAACAAGCTCGCAATCTCTGCAAAATATTATCAATGAGTGCAAGCACATAATTACCAGTTTTGCACTTTATCAACCCACATTTCAGATCTAGACTGTCAGCCGGACTTCTTAACCACGCGTAAGCTTTCTATCGTCGACTTTCTTCTCAACGCTAAGTTTAAAAGCGTCGCCTTTTAGTCGCGTTTAGGACAAATGACAAGTCTACACTGCGACGAATGCGGCATACTACCTCAACAGTGGAGCATATTCTGTTTGAATGCTCAGCGTACGCCGATGAGTACGCTCATTATGAATATCTTCTGCGTTATGTGTTGAATGTTAGGCACTCACTCAAATGCCTAACACTCGACTGCGTATTAGGATCATTGCCTGCCAAATACAGCAGAGATGTGCAACGAACTTTTAAGAATGAAGTGCTTTTAGCTTCCGTTGCCGGCGCCCTTGAGGCAGCGTCGAGCCAACACCAAGAACGAACTTCCGGGCGCAGATTTCCCTTTATGCGGGCACCGAGCGAGGTTTAATGAGATGAGCTCCCCTCTCTCTAAGGCTTCTGCGCTCTCCGCCAGGATGGCGCCACGGTACTACTACACACACGTGTGTAGAGGACCGCTCGATTCCGGCGGTCGGTTCGAAGCGCGTTCGGACATTTGGAATCAATTTTGTCACTGCGTCGCGGTATCAGATCGCGGCTTTTCCCTATTTAGCAGACACGAATGTGTACAGCTTTGGGAAGCACTCGAGCGCGCTGCTTCTCCTACATTGTTCTTAGACCAGCGTCTCTTCCTGGCCGCGCACGCTTCTGATTTTTTCCTAATTCAAATGCCGTCACCGTCACAGCTATAATTAAGCCGAGCAACGGAGCCTGATGAAAGAGAGATAAGAAGCATCTTGAAAGCGATCACTTTACAGTTAGTCACAGCTGGTCCCTGGCGACAACATGATATGCCCGTAAACATATCATGCTTACATCTACTCTCAGTTTAGGGAAGGGCAGGAATCATTTATTTGGTTGTTTATACGTCATTGCTAACATGGAAAAACTCGAACCCCTCTGCGTTCTTGGTACTTTGCATTCTCCCTGCAGTGAGCTTTGTCAGCTCTTTTGGGGGACATTATACGCCATCGAATTTTCTCCGGCAAATCATGTTGGTGCATGTGACATCAAGCTCCATATAGCCACTTTTTAAGCCTTCACCTGTTCACGCATCTTCCTGCTCTGTGTTTCTTTCTCATAATCGCCCCCCCCCCCCCTCCCCTCTCCTCCCTCCAACGCGATAAGCGCCTATTACATTCTCTATTTTTCCAATAAGTAACTTTTTTTCTTTCCATCAGACTACGTCTTTTCTGCAAAAGATTTCATGCTGTCCACCTCTTCTTCTCTAAGCGGCTGGAGAATGTTCTGATGGACGCCTGCTGCCAGGGGACATTTACCGACTTGCATGAACGATGCCGCCAGGACTGAAGCCCACCCGTCTTTGCTTTTTATTTAACGGATACAGACTTATCCCACTCCGCTCTCCGCTCGCTTTAGCGGACATCAAATCCGATGTCAGTGACCTGTTGGTTCGATGGCGTTTCCACTTCAAAATGAGAGAAGGATATCTAACTTATCTCGTAACCGCCCTGAATTCCTTGGCACGGGCGGCTGCCTTACGCATTTGTTCTATCCCTTTCGCCGTTCTCTTCATCCTTGTGAGCCCTATTTTCTGCTCACTAAGATGTGGTATTGTGGTATTAGCCCATTCCTGTACCTTAAACTTATTCCTTCTTCGTGCAACCGCTTAAAATTTCATTTTCATTTCTGGAACTTTTCTTACTATCGTTTCTTCTCTGCCTCGGTGACCACCTCCTGATGACTGAGTCCCGGAGGCCCAACGTGCCACCCGGTTCGTCACTACATTTAGGTGCATTTTTTAAAATAGGCCCATCAAAACAACAGGATCAAGCATGCATGAAACAAAAGTTTATTGACTCCAAGTTTCGTGTAAAACATTTTCCAGGGAGACTAGAGTCATGAGCCTGGTTTTCAGCGAACAACATCAGTCATAACAATCGCTCAAGAGTTATGGCATGCGGATGCTGAGCAGGAAATCGTGGCATCAAACTCCAGTCGTGGCGGCCCCATTTACTCTAACAACGTCTCTACGCTATGTGTCGAGGTACAGCTGCCGCTGTCAGTTGCAGCATGCTTAGAGTGTTCGTCCTGCGAAAATCGGTTTTTGTGATTACTCCCTGGCATGCAATTTGAGTCTGTTGCTATGAGATTTGAAAGATCCCGAGGCTTCTGATGCACTATGCGCCACCTGGTAATTTGAACGAGCTGCAGAAAAGCTATGACCGACATTAAACGCAGGCCGGAGTTGAAAAAGAATCATCATGCATTTTATCGTCAAAAGGTTGCACATGTTGCCATGTGAACCACACAATATCTGGAAATTATTACATTTACCGGCTTGCGAACATAAAGTTACGGGTTAATTTCAAATTTGCCCGAAATCGGGCTTTCTAGGCGCAGTATTCTAGAGTCCAAATTGCAAAATAATTTCGCCCTTTAAACAAGCTAACAGCTTTCTCAGAAACTTGGCACCTGAACTGAAAAATCTCCCTAGTGCGGGTAGTAATTGCAGCGTGGATTTTGATCGTTACCTAATTCGGTAAATGGTGTTTTTGAGGTCTTCTAGGCTGAGGAGCAGTCCACTTTAGTGTTACGTACTCTTCTATTCTTGATCTCAGGATGTCCTAGCTAGCTGGAGTATCATGACAGTTTTTCTTCGCATGAGGGCACCAAAAAAAAACCAGTCGCTGTGCATGTTTTTACAGCACTGCCGCCATTACCTGCCGTGTACTCGCTGGCTAGCTGTGCGACTGTTAGTAAAAAAAAAATGTGTGATACAAAAATAAAACACACAGATTTGCTACGTCATTTTGAAAAAAATAAAGTATATGCGGAAAGCTATTCGTAAAAAGCACATTCATTTCTGCAGTCCCTCCGTCGCATTTGTTTAGAAAGCCGTGGTATATGAGAATATATTGTTGTTTTAATATGTTTTAAGCCTTTTGCAAAACGTAGACTAATCGAGCTTTATTGCATAAATTTTTTGGCATGTTTTGACGACAACACGGTGTTTCTAGTCGTCCCCTGAATTATATTAATGCCCATTACTCTTATGCTTATTGCGAAGCTTGTTTGGTTTGGTTTGTGGGGTTTAATGTCCTAAAGAGACTCAGGCTATGAGAGACGCCGTAGTGGAGGACTCCGGAAATGTCGACCACCTGGGGTTCTTTAACGTTTACTGACATCGCACAGTACACGGGCGCCTTGCTTTCCGCCTCCAAAGAAAAGTGGAGCTTGTGTTGATTTCTGAATAAAATTTGTGAGCTTAGCACTTTTGTGCGCGCTACATTATTTTTAGTCAGTGTCTTTTTGGGCTGCATGAATTCATATTGTTTCTCTTTGCTTCGTCATAACTCAGACAGTGATATTTGAATTAAGGGCCTAAAAATGAGTCCAGCAGAATGGCTTTGTGCTCTAATAATGAAGCGGGTTTATGCCTGAAAAATACAATCAATATTCCTGCAAAAGAAGCAAAAATGTATAGAGACATGCGAAATGTGGACTTCCTCAAGAAAGGTAGGCATGTTAAAGAATGAAATGCGAATTTTATTACGTATAGCGTTGGTCTGTCTGGCAAGGATGACACACTGAGCTTGAATCAGAAAGCTGCGGGATCAATATGTATTTAAAAAGTTACAAGCGCCTTACCTTTCGTTCTGTATGCATGCTCGCGGCTCATTGCACTCCGCCCTAATACCGGATCGACGTAAGGTAGCCTCGTAGTTTCACCGAGATGGTGAATGTAACTCGTTATGCGGGTATCAGACAGATGTAATGACAGATGGTCGGCCCGGATAAACGGCACGAGTTGCAGTGGTTGGAGAATCAGTTTGACCTGATTTTTTTTTTCATCAAGCTACAATAATGCGCGACGAAGCCTTGACACACGGTGCTCTTTTTGCACATGGCAAGAAAGGAACAGAAAAAAAAGGGATCGGAAGTTTCGTGCCCAGGTCTCTTACTTTTTACCGGCTGTCATACAGGCTTCGAGGCTCCGCTCAGCGTGCATTTTAACTCTCATGTTTTGCTGGTACAGTAAACCTTCCATCATAAAGAACAAAATACCTCACTGGCTGCGTAGTCTTCACGAGGGGAAAGGGCAATGTACATTTGATGAGAACACTGTTAAAAAAATAAACGAGAAAAAAGTGCGGTTGTGCAATTTACAGCATGATGGGAGGCGAGTGGAAGGATCAGACACAGATTGAGGTGGTTCAGTGACTGCAAGTACAGGTGGTGGCCTATAATCCCTTTAAAATTGCCCTCTCGCTTGTCCCGCAACCAGTGGGGCACTGTCGCTAGCGCAGACATGTTCTGGAGCACATTTGTAGTCTTTGCTTTTTGCCTCGTACCAACAGCAGTCTATGGAACGGCTTTAGGAGACTTTTTCCAGGTACGTGTCTCAATGACTGTCCTGAAAGGACCACCAAGAATCTGTCCTAGACCACAACGAGAAGTTCGTGCGCCATGTTCTAGGAGTGCGGAAATGTATAGACGTATGCATGAATGCTTCATCTTTCTTTTGCCATATACTATAGGCTGAATGGTTACTATACCCTAACGGTAGATTAAACGGAAGTACTAAACTAAACAAGGCGGTTACATTGTTCCTTGGGCGCACTACCGACGTCTATGTTTTATTCGTAGAAGGGTGAAGTATTAGTGAAAAACGGGAGCAAATCAAAAGGCCGAACACTTTATACCCTTCCATATTTAGAGCATCTGAGTAAAATAGACACGTTTACGCCATTTGTACGACGCAGTTGCAATTGAGCTCTCCGACCCATCAGTAACGTGACTTCTAAATGCCGGAAGCGCGACTGGAGACCGGAACTTGACCGCCGGTCGGTAGAGTAGTGGCGCGAATGCGAAAACATTAATGCGCAAAAAAGAAATTTCAAACACAGCTGGCTAGGGCTCTTAGTAATGCGCTCCAGTACTGAGTGTCGCTATTTTGGTTCGCTCCATTAAGTGACCTTTTTATCCGCTAGCTGCGAGCTGAGACGTGCAGCGCCTCTGGTCTCCGGTGACGAGGAGGGGTTAGGTGGAAGGCTCTGGTGAGGCTGGCAGGCCCACGCTACGTGGTAGAAGTAGGGGGACTCTGAACAACGCGAATATGTGTCCTGGCAATACAGAGGCTGCAAACGGAGAGTAAGCCGTCATAACCGCAAGGAACAAGTTTGGAAGTAATTGGGTGATATATTTCGAATAATAACCCAAAGGATTCAGTGTGCACAATTTGGAGCCCTCTTCTTGTTCTCACCAGGAAACGGCACTGCATTTTATTTTATGTTTTGTCTTGCGTCAATACTGAAGAAAGTGGGTTTATCGCTTATGGTAAATAGAGCGTAATGCTGCGACGACCGAATGCGAAGAACTTTGCTGATAAGTCTTTGCTAGAACAGTAAGCCGATATGAGAGCCCAGCTTTGTTTCGTTTGCAGTTTATTTATGTAATTCTTGCCCCTTGCGTCGACGCTTCCTCAGTTCCATATGAAATCCTAAATGTGTGGTCAACTAATAGTCACTCATCAGCTAACTAAATCTTGTACGCATGGATCATAGACTTCAGCAATACAAGTGAAATGCGCATGGGTATATTTAAGTCCATGAATAAATCGAATAACTAAAAATAAAGAAATCGCATCGCAGGGTGGCGCAATGGTTAGGGCGCTCAACTACTGTTCTCAAGCATGCGGGACCGAATCCCGGCCTCAGCTGCCGCTTTTCTCTGCCGGCTAACAGCAAGGTGCCCGTGTGCTGTGCGACGTCAGTGTACGTTAAAGAACCCGAGGCGGTTTAAATTTCCGGAGCCTTCCACTCCAGTGTCTCTCATAGCCTCAGTCTATTTGGGATTTTAAACCTGAAAACCAAAAGAAAAAACAACAACAACAAAGAAATTGAAATGCGGTCCATCTGAAAAGTTGTTCTTACAACCCCCATAGCCAGGCGCAATACATGCGTTGACTTTTGCTTCCTTTTTCGGCTTTTACTTAAACTCAACAGATAAAGCCACCAGGGTTCCAGCGCCGACCTTACTTTAGCGGTAGACGTGGTCGAAATGGAGGATTTTGCATATTTGTAAGCAAAATCGTGGCTCTGGTTACAAAGCCAAGAATTACATCTAAGCAGTGAGGTGCAGCCGAAGGACCGACGCACGAGCTTGCACCAACGAAGACTGATCAATGGCAGAATAGAAAATACGTTGGTTTCTTGATAGAGCGGTACCTTCTCAGAGCAAGAAAGGTTCTTCCGAAAACCGGGAGATTTCAAATTTGTTTTCAATGAAGGCATTGATTCCCGAGGAGGGAAGTTTAACTAAAACGAACTATAAAGGGTTTTGCCGCCGCGTGTAGTGCTATGCATTACGAGTCGCCTTAGGCAGCTCCAGCAGTACTAAAGCAGCGAGTTCAAACGACTGTGAAGCAAATAACCATTCCTCAGCCTGCTGACATAAGAGAAAAAAATATGTTCTGCGTAGGAAAACTAAACATCCGCCCGGATCTTGATTGGCAATGATCGCAGTCACTGCGCACGAGTTCGCAGTGTGGTTCACATGCCTGTGAAGTTCCATTAAACGATTTTTCCGCGTCGTTTCCGCTGTCCAACTTGCCAATTTTATCTACTACGTTCAAGGCAGCAGTCGAACGGCGCCGCTTCAGCCGGTGCCGTTGAAAGCTCTCCGTATCTGTTAGGCACTGGACAGCTCCCATACTCTCGCAGATAAATCTAATGGTGAATTCCAATCGCAGAGCAGGAGCACTTCCAGAGCAACGTTTCCTGCTCCTTTCGGAGCAATTGTCTTCCAAACGCAGATCCGGAACACGGATCGCGTTTTCCAAACGCAGAATGGGAGCAATTGCCGAGCAAGGGTCGCTCCGCGGAGCAGTCACAACTGCTCCGCCGAAATCGGGGGAACCGACCGGAAGTTTGCGTGACGTGACTTTCCGAGCGACGCTTGCGCATGCGCTAGCTAGCGCATTAATTTCCGGTGGCTCGCCGCGTTGGCTTCTGGTCTCCGCAACGCGCCGCTCCATAGCAGACGATTAGTATTTGCCGCCGCCATGGATGGTGATTCGCGTCGCGCTCTTGCGCTCGCTTTGCTTGAGGACAGCGAGTCGGAGAGCAGCAGCTCCGACTCATCTGTCGAAGAATCAAGAATCAACTATTTATATGTCCATCGTCCGTGTAAACTCAAAGCCGCGCACGTTACACTGCAAACATTCGGTACGTGAACCGAAGTTTTCTTCCATATTAAAGAAAGTGCTGAAGGAGTCTTACCGTGTGTGTCCACGCTCGGCTCTCCGAGCAAGGAGGATATAATTGCGTAAACGGCTGGTGTAACCTCCATATCAAACGGAAGAAAGGCTGCAGGCTTGCAAAGCAGACGACGCGAGCGCATGAAAAGCGCGGGCAAGTGCAAGGAATGATGGGTACTTTCTCCGTCTCCGTTTGCTCGCGAGCGCCACCTACTTGCTCCGGCCAGAGCAAGAGTATTCGAAACGCGGAGTCTGGGAGCGTGCTCTCCGCCGGATTGAGGCGCTCTGTGATGGAGCGTGCGCGCTGCTCCAGTTCTGCGATTGGAATTCGCCATAATTATCAAGGTTCAATGACAGCTTACTTCTGACTGGTTCTGTGGCAGGTTTAATTCTTTCTGAGTATCAGCATCAACAATGCTGTATGGCACGCGTCTTCGTCGCAGTAGTTAAAGCTCGACTGGCTACGCTTCGACAGCTCGCTGATGCGGTGAAATGCTTTCTTACCAAGGGAGCGATTTAGGTACGCCAAAATTAAGCTTAGGCAGGTCAAGTCCGACGTTTGTGTCAAATAAATAAATAAATAAATAAATAAATAAATAAATAAATAAATAAATAAATAAATAAATAAATAAATAAATAAATAAATAAATAAATAAATAAATAAATAAATAAATAAATAAATGTATCCTAAATAGCAGGTAAACTGGCTAGAAAACATCACACAGTAGTAAACCAACACGCGTTATTCACTGAGTGTTTCACGCGGCCGCTGCGAAGGTTACCGCTACGGTATGTGCCCGCGTGTTCAGATACGTCTTGTATTTGTTTAGTTAGCTGTTGTGCTAGTGATGCGTCAGACAAAAGATCGTCTGTTTGTTCCAGGGCGCTCTAAGAAATATTGATAGCTTAACTGATTGAGTAGTGTCACTCAATCTATACTGCACAAGGGCCTCTCACAGCCTTCCGATTATTCCGCTATGATTTACCGCACTATGGGTTGCTATCAGTCACCATGATTATCATTAACCCGAACACAGTTAACACTAATAAAATCTATGCGAAACACATGTTAGGAAATGAACTCTGAACATTGTGGTGTAATTACATGATCCTAAGCCTAACTCAAAGTGTTAGGTTTCATTATATCTAAGGTGAAAAGTTCCGTAAACTTACATTGTAATAGTGCAGTGCTATCTGAATACCCCTTTCATGTGTCCCATTGGGATTGATTGCACTTATCAAAGGCAAGGTTAATTGATCCAACGAAGCTTATTTGTGCAAAAGCACTTCTACCTTTCGCATGTAAAACTTGCACTTATAGCTCCATTGAAACAATGTCATTTTTCTTACTTGCCTAGTTTTTCATAACTTAGTTTTTATTTTTCTTTCTCAATTGTTTGTTGCTTCCTTTTCCTGTTTTCTTTTACTTCCGCTCTATCTGGCCTCAGGAAATTCACGAGCAGCCCGTGGTGACGTACCAGTGTTTCCGCAATGCCACCAGCTTCGAAGATCCGTCGGCCACAGACCTCAGCATCATTTGGGACGGCCAAAATCTTCCCCAAAATGAAGCCCACTGCGACACTGTGTATTCTATGCCCGGAAGCGAGGCAAAGACGAGGTGATTCCTTGCGCTTCTACTTCGCTAGTGTCCGTTTTTAGATTTTTAAGGATATTTTCTGACTGCAGTGCTTCAATAATTGTTTCCGAGACCTCAGCATATTTCGGGAAAAAGAAAAACGTTCCTGCCGAGTTTCCCATTCTTCACTACTGTCAAATAGAGTAAGGGGGTGAACTCCAGCTTGCGTTGTACGTCACAAGATGGTTTTCATCAAAATGTTCGATGTGACACTGAGTGGCATGCGGTCTCTCTGGCGAGCAATGATGATTAATCTGCCCCTGTGGAAAGACATATAGCTGTATGCAAATGCAATATGGGCAATGCTAAAATGAAAATATATAGACACCTACTTTTTGGTTTCATTTTTATCTTTTGTTATGATGCCTCAGACATTACTGTACACGGATCGCCACACTGCTGAATAATTTATAATCGAATTTCTTTTCTCATCTGCATCGCTTTCAACAGCAGAACGATGGCTGTGACGTCAAATTCAAGTTAGGTCACTTGAGGGATGAAAATACAGTGATGTAATCATTCCTCTGTCGCTTGAATTCACTACAATAATAAAGTCAGCCTGCCTTAAGAACAGGAATCACTACAAGTGAAGTCAATAATCAGCGATTATATCGCTGTTTTTAATGCCTCGCGTCAAGACTTGATTGTGACGTCAAAGCCATCTCTCGGCTGCTGAAACTGAAACTGGAGAGAAAATAAAATTCAATTATAGATTATTTAGCGGTCGTAGGCGAAAACTGCGTGCGGTTCAATATACAGGAATGACTCACGTATCTTTAACAAAAAACAAAATGCCACCAGGATTTGGTGTCTACACTCCTTTACTCAGCATTTAAGGGCATGGCGTGATATGTTGAAGGGTCCATGAAAAAACAAGAAAACGCACACGAGTAATAGGGATCCAAATAGTCCCCTCCTTAACGCAAAAAAAAAAAAAAATCAGCTAACGTCACTAACATCGAAAATATCAGCGATTGAAAATGGAGGTCCTCTTCTTTCTCTAAATCCAACGCACGACGGCAAGGAAGAAAAAAAAAAGAAAGAGTAGAAGCCGTGACGGCGTCCTACTACGCTCCGTTCCGCCCGCGTCAGTTGAGAGCACCGAATGAGTGGGAGCACTGAGAAAGCCCCGATGACGTCACATGGGAGGTTTGCGCGGAAGGAACATGTCGCCCCAATCGGTTGCGAGGGGCCGGCGGGAGCACCTTTTTAAAGATTATTTTTATCGGCTCCAGACAATGCTTTTAAATTTGGCTTGAGTACTCACAAAGGCCACGTCGATGGATCTCTTCCACTAGAATATTGGAAGAAATACCGTTTTAGGAGTCCCTTAAAACGCTGCCCTTGCACATCCTATATGCGTCTATGTAGGCGGTTTTAGGCCAAGGAGTTACGTCTGCGGAACGAAATCTTGTCACCCATCTCGTAATTAAATGCCCCCCCCCCCCCTCCCCTGCCCTCTCGGAAAAGAAAGTTTCCATGTTGACGGAGCATAAGAGCTAAGCCTAAAATGCTTATTGCTAAGCTGTCGTCGCCCGTAACTTGCGCCCTAGCCCTTAACTTGTGCAACTTGTGCCTCTAATATATTCTTATTAGCCTACAGTCTCAAGCGACCATGTTATTCAGCCACCGGTCGGCACTGCCGCGGTGGCTCAGCGGTTAGAGACGTTCGACTGCTTAACCCAAGGACGGGGGTTCAAATGCCGGCCGCGGTGACTGCTTTTCGATGCAGGCGAAAAGCAAGGCGTCCGTGTGCTGTGCGACGTCAGTGCACGTCGAAGGACCACAGGTGGCGGAAATGGAAAACACCGGACATGAAAACAGGAGGCTATCACGAGGGCCGTATAATGCGTAACCGCAGGGTGGCGCTACAGGGAGCACAATGGCGATTACCCTGAAAGCAGATATATTGGTGGCACGAATGGAGGAATGGCACAATACGATGGCGAGAATGAAGGATGGAAGAGGGTGACGCGAAGAGGGAGGCAGTGACGGGAGAGGGAAAGGCAGAAGCGTAATGTGGAAAGTGGAGGAGAAGAGTACGGCGGGGACAGAAGAGAGGTGTAGGGGGGGGGGGGGGGTGCCTCGATTAAAGTCTCTTGATAATTTGAAATCAGCGACACTCTCCTCCTTCGCGGCGTTTTCCGCCTTGTTTCTCCTGCTGCACACGGCACTATTTTTCACCCTAGCGCACGCCAGCCAGCTGCTCCTTTGAATGATGACGTGCTTTTCTAGGACAGTTTACAGCCTCGATGGTGAAATGAATTCTCATAAACTGTTACGAAAGCGATGAGATTGCTAAGAGAAAACAATTTTTGTAGACTTTGTTCCTTTTTAAGGCACCTATTTCAGCGAGCTTCGTGGTACAAAAACAGCTCGTGAAAGGAGATGTGGTATTTTTTGGCTCGTAATCAACTAAGTACTGCTACAGGCATATGTTGATGTGTTTAAGTTAACTAGTGCAGCACATCTAACGTGTGGCTGGTGTTTATGGAGGCGTACAGTAAATTAGTTATTAGGGTGATGTAAGACGATATGTTTGGTTTCCTGGTGCGAACGCAAGTGCACTGCAGTGATGCGCAGCATAGAAATGATGGACTTACAAAAACCCACAGAAGTGACAGATCAAAGCGGAACACAAAGAAGCAAGTACATGTGTATAATAGGTATATCACGCCATGCATGAGTAAATCAGTTTAGTATGGCTCAAAGATAACCAACACGGTCTCAAGCATGAGCTGCTTACAATTTTCAAAATGGGACTGATGTAATGAAGCCGATGCCGCATGATGCACGAGTTAGCCCATAATTTTGAGCCAAAGCTCTGAATCAAAGGGAAGGTCAACGCACGAAACGCAGTTTTCTTTAAAGCCTATTTTCTCTTCCTCAAAACGTATGAACATTCCGAAGCTTCGTTTTGTTTTTCTGGTTGCACTTGCCCATTGAGCGTCTTCAGTTTAAGGTTAGAGTAAATTGAAAGCGCGTTAAAAAAGAAAAGTGGAGTTTCTGTAGTGAACGAAATTTATTTCGACATGAAAAGCTAAATTCTCACGTTAGATATTAAGGGCGCAGTGGCTGTAAAATTTTACAGTCTATCCCACCATCAGGCTTGCTGCTTATGAATGATATACGTTTTAAAAGGGTCACATAAGGGTTCTTTGCTTTGCAAGTGTTGAGACGTTAACACGTCATTTAATTTTTGAAAGGAAGGCGCGCGTGCCAATTTTTTTACTGAAAATTTTGGAACTCTCATTAGAAGATATTTTAGCCGCTGCACTTTTCAATAAGATTTCCATGTTTAAATTACGTGCGACGCGAATTTCGGAAATATTTAGGAGCCGAATTGCGGAGGTCCGCTAGGCCAAATTAATCGGGGGCTGCCCACCTAAATTTGGGAGTCATCACTGAGTTGGAAACACTTATTATTAGGTTGGATACCTATTTGAGATTTGAATATGAGCGTGCAGTAGAGAAACAAGCCCATGCCCCAGAAGCGTCGGCTGAAAAGAGATCGACGTGGCGCGAGGACTACCCACACTACGCTGCTTCCATAAGAAACACTGATTATGCAGCTGTACGATATGACAATGTGGAACAGGTAAGAAGAAAATATCGTAATGTTTCTGTTGCTGTTGTGGCTCGAAAGCTTCTCGCGAGCGCGTCCATAGCGATGCGTAAATTTGTAAACAACTGTGAACAACAACAAAAACAGCAGTAAAACAGTCGTGTGACTAAGCAACACTTTGTGTGCAGTCCAGGAATAATGTGTTATGTTGCGACATGAAAGGTGCCTAAAGGAAGGGGAAGGTAAGGAGAGAGGAGCAAAAAATCTACCTTCACTATTTTATTGCTGCGTAATTCCGTCTCCTCAACGGTAGAGTCCCGCAACTTCTTTCTCGTCACTGGTTGCCTCTCAGCGGGTTAAACAGCGATTGTTACCGAGAGGTGTGTCTGAACGCAACCTAGAGGTAACATACACTCTCTAAAGGCAGGAAATGATTACGGTGAAAATAATTAAATTGTGTTAGCGTTGTTATGCTGTTGTCTCGTAGTTATGTTCACGGCTGGTTTCGTGGCTATTAAGAAATAAAAACATCGCATAATGCAACCTAAAGGAGAACACCTTTCAGGAAAGATATTGGTAGCTTATTTTAATGTTGCAATTTAAAAAAACAAATTTAGAAAAAGTTAAAAAAGACAGGATTCGAACATATATTGTATTCGCTAAGTAGTCAGGTAAGTAATGTTAATTCACTGCGCCACTGAGGCAACGAGTACAACAGGCTTTAAATGCGCTCTTAGTAATTTTTACAATATTTCCGCTATCTGTCGCCAGATGACGCTGCTCAGAGGACCCTACCGTTGAGAGAACGGAATCACGCTTTATTATTGCTCCCTTATTTCGTCCTCCTCTTCATCCTTTGCCTCATGGTTAAAATATCCACACTGAGGAAAATAGTTACCTTGCTTTTTCATTATTGATTGAAAATACATAACTTGGACTTGTGTTTGGTTTCCCAAGCAGCGATTTGATTCGAAAATGTAAGAGCGCCTATGTTTCGTCCCTCAGGTTCCCAGGGACCGCTGAGTACATTCCAGAAAATGACTACGCCGTTGTGACGGGTGCCGGTAAGCTATTAATTTCGCACCAAATATAAGGCGTTTTTTTCTGTACAGGATCTATGAACATTCATTTATCGTTAAATTGTACCAGTACTGCCGGTAAATGGAGATTGCCAAGAAGCACTTCAATGAGTACTCTCGAAGTTACTATAGAAGAGTGCATGTCTCGAAGCGCTATCCTGTTGACCAATTGCCATGTAAATAACAGAAAGTAAATTAATAAAGTTATCTGTATATGTTTAACAGCAGCTCAAACACGAAAGCGTTATAATGTACTGGTGGAATACGAAATGCTGAATAATAAATCATGAACGCTTGTGTAAGGTGATCTAGTTTAAACATTGCAAAGCGGATCTTTATCGCTATTCTGTTGCTTCTGCACGGGTATTGTATGTCTATTGATGTATCCTGAGTGATTTTTAGATTTTCTCACATTTTTTTGCTGTTACCTCCTTAACGCAGGAATACGTGTGGAGCTGTATATTCTTCCTCCTTATAATGAAAAAGCCTACTATTTCAAGGAAGGTAAGCATAGAAAATTTTTATAAACTTTTATAGCCCGCTAATATAAGTTTACGAGCAAGCAAAGTAATGAAGTGGGTATACGGTAGGGTGCTGGAACCTGTATTCTGATCTTTCACGCATGAACTTGGACTGGATTTAAGTAGCGCGCTCTAGAACACGTCATAAGCCATGTCATCTTTTACATTTCTTTTCTATCGTTATTAACGGCTGTCAGGAGGCTTGGAATGTACATGCAACACCACACGTACACAATCGCATTCTTAGTGTTTCAGCATTGATCTCACAACCTGAGGCAGCAGTACAAGGTCATCATATTCATAGGCATCAATTAGGCTACGCCGACGAAGTTTTCTCCTCACTGTCTCGCGCCATGCTCGGTGTCTCTCTCCGAGGAAATTTCCTATTATAAATGCTTATCCTGGCTCTTGACCCGACCTATTGTGTGTAAACATAGACTTTAATTAAATGTACCGTAAGTGCGCATTAAACCCTTCATATACCGACTTATTAGTTACAGAGACATGTAAGCGGATGAGAAAACGAGATTGGCGAGAGCAGGGTGGCCTCCTCTAACCAAGGCGACTGTTAATAAGAACTAGATGGGAGGGGATCTTGTTTTTCCGAGGAGGTTGCCTGGCAGATGATGACGATGACCATGCAAATCTAAACGAAACTGAAAGCAAGGTATTTTTGGTTGCTGCTTTCGTTGGCCTGTTTTTGGGAAGAAGTTGAAATTTAGTAGGTCAATAGAAATGTCAACGCGCGAAACAGCAAACATAAATTGTGCACTAAAAAAAAAAAAAGACACAGTGAAAGTAGCAATCTTTATCGAAGTTATGAAAAGAAGAAGGAAGTAACTACATCGAGCGGGGGTGGGGGCTTTTTGCTGTAAAATAAAGGTTCGTGTGAGAAAAAAGGTCCGCAAGAGCGCAGTTTTAAATAATTGGCAAGGTGCTCACATCAGCATATGATCAGTAGCGGTCCCTTCTGATTAATTCACAAGTCACGCAATCGTGTAGCTCTGGCGAGAGTAGGCCATATAACTTGCGCTATAGATCGTTCGATCAGCACCTGACCAGAAAAAAAGAAGTAACGGACATACACACAAGTAGGACTTTGAATTCGTTATGGGCCAAAGGCGTAGCACTCGGTAACCCCGACGCGAGTGCGCATGTTAAACAGGATGAATGCATGATACCGTTTTTGTGCTCGGACGAGGCAGTGGATAAATCCTACGCTCACACCTCCTTCGTAAGCCAGAATGCTGTGTGGCACATAATCAAGCGGAGAAATTGGTCATTTTGTGCTCTATCCCGTATGTGTCTCTCGAATGCTTCTTTTATGACTTAAATTTGCGATTCTGTATCTATTTAGGAATATTTTTCATCGGCTACGCGCTACCGTCCTCGCTGTTGCATCGCGAAGGCATTGATAAGAAGTGCAGTTTGCGTGCAGGCGTACTACATGGTTTCCGCGCTGAGCTCAACCGAAAGTGCGCATTTTACGTATATTGAAACACTTACGTAAGTTGCATCTGGGGCGGAGTTCAGTGATCCCATTGGTGTCAGTAGTGCGTCCACATATACTGTAACTGCACTGAGTGTTTTAGTAATGTTGCTGCTACTATCGACGTGGTTTAATGCATGAAGAGATGTTATTTTTGTCCGAAAAGAAGCGAGAATTTCGGTGACCAAATGTCCCCTATTGAGCTATAGGCGCTTGCGACGAATGCCATACAATAGGGCCGCAGAAATATTCCGGTGCACTAGCAGAGACTTTTAGTTTAGCGCTACCGCCTACCGCTACCGCGCGAGCGTCAGCACGCATGCGCACATCCCCCCAAGAGCGAGAGATGGCGCGACTCCCTATCAAATTTCAGCCGACTCCGCACGCAGGAACCAATCAGCGCGTGTTATGCTGACGGCGCGCGGTAGCGGTAGACGGCCGCGGTAAGCGGCAGCGGTAAAGTAAATGTCTCTAATATTTACGTGCATCAAGGTTATCAGATTTTACCTTTCGCGATATGGCATGCATAATGAAAGGTGTGTAACAGCAGTCTGCCATGTTCACTGAGACATTGAAAGTCGAGAGTATGAAATGAACGTAATCCTATAGTGCGTTTCTTTTGGCATTTCATGCTCATGTTGTTCGCTGTTGTCGCATTTGGCTTTTCGCAGTCGTCACGCCGAGCGGAAAAATCAGCATGAAGATATACGACACCAGCCCTACATGTGAGAATGCCCAGGCACTGCGCAAACAAGTCTGCCCAGAGTCATGTGATCTGGAGCCAACTCGATAGATGACTTACCGCACAGTGAGCATCCGATTGCTCTTTAATAAAGACAAGCTGCGTTTTCATATTTTATGTCAACTTTATATATTTGGGTTAGACTAACAAATAAAGAAGGTCTGCTCCCGAAGAAAAATGATGAAATGCCTGGGGGTGTTTGCTTGTAGTGTTTTGCACACAGACACCAGAGTAGGGCGTAAGTGATGAATACCATGGCCGTGCTCTCTGGTTACTGAGGCAGAAAAATTGCTTCGATTACCAGCACCTTCCGATTATGCAAAGCGGCACAAAGAGGTCATATCTTTAACCGTATAAAAGGTAATCGTGTGCGTGAACAGGGTTTGAAAGCAATCATGTGAGAGCTGTGAAGAGAAAAAATATGGGTCGTAAATTATCCCGAATAAGAAAAAGGTACAGAAATCTGCGCGAAACTCTCGTTCCCACTTCTTCTCAATTTTGATTAACCGAAACACGTTCTCGGGTCGAATAGTTATCTTCAGCGTCTTTACTAAAAACTTATGATTCCTGGACCGATTAATCAATTTGATTCTTAAATGAAGATAAAATTTACCCCCACTTGTGAGCGATGAGTTTTTTTTTCCCATTCTAAAACTTATATCGTGGGTCATAGACGCATACCGCCATAAAGAAGTTTAGGTGCCCGGGCCGGGATAATAGCTTATGCGCCAATAAGCTTTGATTGAGAAGTGAACTTTTGTCTTGCTTTAATATTGCAGTAATAACTATAAGAAAAGCTTTATCAACGGGCTTGCAACTAAGTGGCCCGTCGAACGGAATTTTTATCATATGAGGGGTGGAATTTTTGTCATATGAGGGGCGGTCTCTGTCACCACAGCCATTGACCTTAAAGTCTAAATATTAAGTAATTAAGACAAGCTCGTTGCTCTCTAAGGCTTCCGCACCCTTCCCCAGGATGGCACCACGGTTCCACACACACGCGCTTAGAGCTAAAGCCCCGTAGTGGACTGCCCTGCCCCGGTGGTCGGTTCGAAGCACGTTCGGTCATTTGCAATCAAATCTCACTGTGTTGCGGCGTCAGCTCATTACATTTCCCTCTTTAGCAGACGCTGTTGTATACAGCTTCGGGAAGCACTCGAGCGCGCTGCTTCTCCTACATTCTTGCCAGACCAGCGTCTCTTCGTGGGCGTGTTCGTATCTGTATTGTTCTGAACTCAAACGCCGTCACCATCACAACCCCTTAATGCCCCTCCGGGGTGGCGCAGTGGTTACGGCGCTCGACTACTGTTCCCAAGGACGCGGGATCGAATCCCGGCCTCGGCGGCCGCTTTTCGGTGGAGGCGAAAAGCAAGGCGCCCGTGTGCTGTGCGATGTCAGTGCACGTTAAAGAACCCCAGGTGGTCGAAATTTCCGGAGTCCTCCACTACGGCGTCTCTCATAGCCTGAGTCGCTTTGGGACGTTAAACCCCACAAACAAACAACAAACAGCTTACTCCTGCCCGATTGTTTCTATACCAAATCAAACATTCCCCCGCATGCCCAAATTGTTCCGGACACTATACAAACTTAGAACATTGCATCTTTGCATGCCCTGTCGCAATTCAATCACCTCACTTTCCACACCCTCCTCCCCCAGCGTGGAGGGCTTGGTTAGCATCTGACGAGCTGAAGATCTGTTGGCCTTGGTGACCCTGGCCCAGGACATTCTTGACGCTTAGTAATGCGTTAAACAAAGTTGTTTCCTCCTCCTCCTCCTATCGCTTTGCGAGTCAGTCACAGCTGACCCCTGTCGACATCATGCTATGCCAGTAAACATTTCATTCTTGCATCTACTCTCAGTGTCGGGAAGGAAAATAATTATTTATTTGGTTAGCTATGGTGTACTTGATATCCCAGAAAAACTATGACCACTTCGTATTCCTGGTAATTTGCGGCTTCTATGCAGTGAAGTTTGTCAGCCTATTTTCAAGGCATTTTACACTATGCGTTTTATCCAGCATATCAAGTTGATGCATGTGACCTCAAGCTCCTTACTTATATTTTTTAGGCCTTTACCTTTTCATGCATCTTTCTGATTCATGTTTTTTTCTCAAAATTCCACACAACTTCATCAGGAAGTCAATTGATATAAGCGCTGGTTAAATTCTGTATGTTTCGACTGAATAATGTCTTTTTTTTTTTTTTCTGTCAGACTACGTATTTCCTGCAGAAGATTTCATGCTTTCCTCTTCTTATTTAAGCGGCTGGAGCGCGTTCTAATGGACGCCTGCTGTTAGGGGATATGTAGTTATCAACTTACATGAACGATGCCACCGGGACTGAAGCTCACTCGCATTTGCTTTTGATTTAATGGGTGTATATCGGCCCCACACCGCTCTCTGCTCGCCTTAGCTGAAGGACAGCGCATCAGATGTCAGAGACCTGTTGGTACGATATTGTTCCCGCCTAAAAAATAAAAAAATAAGAAAGATATCTAACTGATCTCGTAACCGTCCTCAATACTTTGGCGGTAGAGATGCGCATTTGCTCCACCCCTCTCACGGATCTCTTGATTCTTATGAGCCCTCTTCTCTCCGCAATAAGACGAGTATTCGCCCATTCTTGTCGCTCCATTTTTTGTTTCCTTCGTACAGCCACTAATAGATACATTTTCATTTTTGCTATGTAAATAAATCGTCTTTAGTTTTTCTCATCATCGGGTCTTCTCTGACTCAGCAACCACCTCATGCTATCTGAGTCCCGGAGGCCCATCGTAACACTCGGTTCGTCGCTACCTTTAAATCGCATTTATTCATTCGGCCCATTAAAACAACGCGAATTCAGCATGCACGCTAAAAAAGTGTTATGATTTCCAGTTCCTTCAACAACATGCTAAAGGCTCACTTGAAAAGTCATGAGCCTTGTTTTCAGCATACAACACTAGTCGCCACATTCGCTCAGATGTTACGACTTGCGGCTGCTGAGCAGATCGTGACATCGAACTCTGGTCGTAGCGGCCGCATTTATTCCAACATGCCTACACTATACGTCCAGGCACAGCTGCCGCTGTCAGTCGCAGCATGCTTAGGGTGATCGTCCTGAGAAATTTCCGTTTTGTGATTCCTCAGGGCCGTGGAATTTGAGTACGTTGCTTTGAGATTAGGAAGAATCTGAGGCTTCCCACGTGCTCGGCGCAGCCTGCTAACATAAACGAACTGCGAACCAGCTATAAGCGACATTAAAAGCGCGCGCCAAAGTTGAACAGAAATCCTTATACGCTAATATTGTCAAGAGGTTGTGCAGACTGCCCTGTGTATCACGCATTATCTTGTGCGCTGGTCGGCTAGTCAATTTTAAATGTGTCTAAAATCCGGCTTTCTAGGCGCAGTATTCGTGATTCCAAATGACTTCTGCGGATGAACGGTAACAGCTTTCACATAAATTTGACGTCTGAAGAGAAAAATCTCTTTTGTTTGTAGTGTCGTGACTGCAGCGTTGATTTTGGTCATTAATTAACTTGAAAAATGACGCCTTTGGTCTCTTCTACGTTGAGGCGCAGTTCACGTTAGTGCCACGTACTCTAACATCCTTGATCGTAGGACGTTTAGCTAGCCGAAGTATCATCACAAGTTTTTCTTCCTATCAGGGCACCATAAAACCAGTCCCTATACAGGCTTTCACAACACTGCCGTCATTACCTGCTGTGTACATGCTGACCAGCTGCGTGACTGTTCGTTCAAAAAAGGGTTTGCAATAAAAAAAGCAATAAACACATTTACAATGTCACATTGGAAAAGAATTTACGCGGAAAGCTCTGCGTATAACCAACACATCCATTAAAGTAATCCCTGCGTCGAATTTCTTGACAAAGCCTTGATATATGCGAATATATTCCTAATGTAATATGTTAGTAGGCCTTCTGTAGAAGGTAAAATTATCGATCTCTACATGTATGAATTTTTTTACATGTTTTGACGACAACATGATGTTTCTACTCATCCCCTGATTCATATTAATGTCCATCGCTCTCATGTTATCTGCGAAGCTTGCATTGATTTCTGATTACATACATTGTGAACTCGGCGCTTTTGTGCGTGCCACATTCCTCTAGGTCAGTATGTTTTTGCGCTGCATGTGTCCATTTTGTTTCCCTTTGCTTTGTCAGAATTAACGCAGTGATGCCTGAACTAAGGGCCTAAAATGATTGAAGTAGAATGGCTCTCGGCTTTAATGCTGAAGCGTGTTTATGGCTGGAAACCACAAACGTTATTCCTGTAAGAAAAAAAAAGTGGAGACGTGCGAAAGGCGGACTTCCTCAAGTCAGGCAGGTTTAAGATAGAGTTGAGAATTTGAGGGCCTACAGCGCTGGTCTCTCTGACCAGTCTGATACCCTCAGCTTGAATCTGAAAGCTGCTGTCGGAAGCATATGCATTTCTGTCTGACCAGTCTGATACCCTCATTGTTGCATTCTCGCGACTCATTGCACCGCGCCCTGGTACCGGATCGACGTTACGTAAGGGGACCTCGTAGTTTCACCAAGACGGCTTTGTGGTCGGCCCGGCTAAATGTAACGAGTTACAATCCTCAGAGAACTATAGCCTGATCTGATTTCTACGATCAGGTTACAACAATGCGTGATAAAGCCTCGACACACGATGCTCTTTTTGCACGTGGCAATGAAGGAACAGAACAAAAAAGGCGCTTAAATCGCTTGCCTAGGTCTCTCTTACTTTTTACCGGCTGTAATACAGGTTTCGAGGCTCCGCTCTGCGTACATTTTAACTCTCATGCTTTGCTGGTACATAAGCCTTCCATCACAAATAACAAAATACTTCACTGGCTGCGTAAAGTTTTCACGAGGAGAAAAGTCAATGGACAGTTGATGATAACACCGCTAAAACGTTAAAAAATAAATGGAAACAAATATACCATCTGCCATGTGGTTGTGAAAACTCCAGCATGCTCGTAATGAAGGGAGGCGAATGAAAGGATCAGAGATACGTAGAGGCGGGCAGTCACTGCAAGTACAGGTGGAGGACTACAATCCCTTTAAATTTGCCATCTCGCTTGTCCCGCTTATCAGTGCGGCACCGTCGCTAGCGCAGACATGTTTTGGAGCAAATTTCTAGTCATTACTTTATGCTTCGCACCGCCAGCAGTTTATGGAACGCCTTTAGAAGACTTTTTCCAGGTACGTGGCTTGATGACTCTCCTGCAAAGACCACCAAGTATCTGTCCTAGACCGTAAGCAGCGTACGTTTAATTGAGAAGTTGGTGTGCGCGTAATCTGTCTTCAAGTACGGGAACGTATAAACGTGTACATTAATGCTCGGCGCTCATTTGCCATATGCTATGGGCTGAATAGTTACTGTGCCCTAAAAGGTCATTAAACAAGTACTAAACTAAACAAGATGGCCACATTGTTGCTTGAGCATAATAAAGACGTTTATTCTTTTTCGTGGAAAGGTGTTGCATTTGTGAAAAAACATTAGCAATGAATGGTCCAAAACTCTTCTATATGATTCCGTATTCAAACTGAGTGAAATAAGCGCGTTTACGTCATTTTTACGACGTATTTGTAATAGAACTCCCCCGTCTATGAGTGAAATCAGAGTGACATCACTTCTAAATGCTGGAAGCGCGACTGGGGTCCGGAACTTGACCGCTGTTCGACTAGTGGTGGCGGATGTGAAAACATTAATGCGGTGAAAAAATGGTCAAACTCGGCTGGGGCTTTTACTCATGCGCTCCAGCGCTGCGTGTTGCTATATTGGCTCGTTCCACTGTGAACTTTGTCCGTTAGCTGCGAGGTTTCCGATCACTAGAAAGGGATGGATGGAAGATTTTGGTGATGCTGACAGGTCCACGTTACGTTGTAGGAGAGTGACTCTGAGCCACATGAATATATGTCCTAGCAATATAGATGCGACAAAGATAGAGTAAGCTATCATGACAACAAGGAACAAGTTGGGAAATATTTCGATGGTATATTTCGGATAATGACCCAACAAATCCAGTGTGCACAATTGGCAGCACTCGTTCTTGTCACCTGGAAACAGAATCGCATATTAGTTTATGTTTTATCTCGTGCCAACCTTGAAGAAAGTGGTTTTATTGCTTATGGTAAAGCGAGCATAGTTTTGCGATGCGAGGGCGAAGAAATTTGCTATTAAGTCTCTGCTGGATCAATGAACATATATGGAACCGATATGAATGCTAATCACAGGACAGCTCCTCTTCTCTCACATAAAAATCTAGTTATCGAGATTCAGCGACCGCTTACCTCTGACTGATTCTGTGGCAGGGTCAGTTCTCTCAGTATCAGCATCAACAACGCTGGTCGGTACGCGTCCTCGTCGCAGTAGTTCAAACTCGCCTGGCTGGGCTTCGACAGCTCGCTGACGCAGTGAAATGCTTAATTTTTTTTACCAAGTGAGCGGGCCTCGTATGTGCAACTAAGCTTAAGCAGGCCAAGACCGAAGCCTGTGTCAAAAAAATAATAAATAACGCTTTGGGACGTTAAACACAACAAACCGAATAAATAAACAACGCTTTGAGATGTTAAACACCACAAACGAAAAATAAATAAATAAACGTATTATTAAGTAGCAGCTAAACTGGCTAGGAAAGCAATTTCAAAACGCGTTATGAAATTAATGCGTCACGCAGACGCTGCTAAGATTTGGCGCCACTGTATGTAAAAAGACAAAGATCATGGCGTCTTGCCCTATAAAGTCCTGGAGCATCAATGGACAAGAAGTGGAAGCTGTGACAGATTTTCTGTTCTTGGGCTCCAAGATTACCTCGGAAGGAGACTGCAGCCATGAAATTAGGAGACGCCTGCTTCTGGGAAAGAGAGCAATGGTTAGCCTTGACCGCCTAGTAAGGAGCAGAGATATTAGTCTGCCAGCCAAGATCCGTATAACTCGTGCTATGGTCTTTCCAGTTGTGATGTATGGATGCGAGAGTTGGACTGTGAAAAAGGCTGACCGCCGAAGAATTGACGCGTTTGAATTGTGGTGCTGGCGAAGACTCTTAAGAGTTCCTTGGACTGCCAGAAGATCAAATCAGTCGATATTGTCGACCATAAACCCTGATTGCTCATTGGAGGGTCAAATTTTAAAGTTAAAGCTCAGCTACTTTGGTCATCTGATGAGAAGAGAGGAGTCGCTGGAGAAGGAATTGATGTTGGGAAGGGTTGAGGGTCGCCGGAGAAGGGGTAGGCAGCGAACGCGATGGTTAGATGGCATCCTCGAGGCACTGCAGATGAAGTTATGTGATGTTAGGAAGATAGTGAGAGACCGGAAAGCGTGGCGTGACATGGTCCATAGGGTCACGAAGAGTCGGACACGACTGAACGACTGAACTGTATGTCCACGCGCCCAATATTTTTCAGATATGCTTTGCGTTCATATCGGTTAGCCGCTGTGCTAGTATTACGGCAGACCAAGGACTGACTGTTTGTTCCTGGGTGCTCTAAATATATTGATTGATTAATTGATTGATTTGTCAGTCAATCTCCACTGCACGACAAGGGCCTCTCATAGCCTTCCAATTGTCCCACTTTGACTTCTTGCACTATGACTTGCTATGAGCGACTATGACTATCATGAGCCTCATGACCATGACCAAGGTCAGGTGAACAGAGTTGACATTAACAAAACCTATGTGAAGCACATGTTAGGCAATGAATTCTGAATACCTGTGAACACACACGTTGGTGTAATACACTTCCCTAGCCGAACTGAACATGTCAGGCTTGGTTGCCCCTGATATGCCTAGCTAAACCGAGAAGGTGAAAATGGCTATAAAGACACATTGGAATAGTGCAGTGCTGTCTGAATACACCATTCCTAGGTCAAAATAGGCTGGATTAGGTTTAGCAGATGTCAACTGATCTATCGAAGCATATTTGGGCAAAAGTCCTTCTACCTTTGGCACGTAAAACGGGCGCTTACCTACGACTGAAGCATTGTAATTTTTTGCACTGGCGTAGTTTTCCATAATATAGTTTTTATTTTTCTTGCTCATTTATTTGTTCCTCCTTTTCCCTGCGTTATTTTATTTCCGCTCCGTCTGGCCTCAGGAAATTCACGAGAAGCCCTTGGTGACGTATCAGTGTTTCCGCAATGCCACCAGCTTCGAAGATCCCTCGGCCATAGGCCTCACCATCCTTTGGGAAGGCCAAAATCTTCCAGAAGACCAGGTTTTCTACTTCACTGTGTATTCTATGCCCGGAAGCGAGGCAAAGACGAGGTCAGTCCTTGCGCTTTTACTTCGCTAGTGTCCGTTTTTAGATTTTTAAGGATATTTTTTGACTGCAGTGCTTGACTAATTGCTTCAGAGACAGCAGCGTATTTAAAAAAAAAGCAAACATTATAGCAGGATTTTCAATTCTTCATTGTCAAATAGAGAAACTAGGTTAACTCCAGCTTGTCTTGACGTCATAACACAATGTAGATGGTTATCATCAAAATGACGGTGTGACACTGAGTGACATGGGGTCTGTACGGCGAGCCATTTATGTGACACCACTTCTGGCGCTGATCAGTAATATGTGTAGAGTAATAGGAGTCTCATTAATCCTCTTCTCAACACAAAACCTTTAGGCTAGCGTCGCTAACATCGAAAACATCATCGATCGGAAATGACACTCCTCCTCTCCCCTCTCAACTCAACGCACATCGGCGCGGTAGCAAATAAATGAAAAAAAAAAGAGCACTGCAGAATCTGCATTGGAGTAATGCGAAAACACGGATACTTTTTTTGTATGCTTTTTCCCTCTTTGCTGTTTTTGAATTTGGGTTGTTTTTTTTTTGTTGTAACTGCTTCTTTGCGCACCAATTCCTTCCTATGTCCTTTTTGTCTCTACTTCCGGTTGCATGACGTCACATCCTTGACGTCACATTAATTCACTTCTTGTTTACCCACATTAGTCTTAGGTACTTTCAAATTGCGCGCCAATCCGTCCCTACGCCCTTTTTTTGGCTCGACTTCAGGTTGCGTGGCGTCACATCCTTGACATCACATTAATTGACTGATTTATTTAACTATTTAGTATTTGATATATCTTGGCGTCCCCCTAACTGACTGATTTAATGAACTATTTTAGTATTTGATACATTTAAATGTGGTGCAAGCCATTGGCTAATGATACCATTTTCGCCTTTACTTTCACATTTTTTGCCTCTAATTAGTTACCTAATTAACTTATTGGCCTAATTAATTTTTCGAACACAACAATACGTCACCCTTTATCGATTGACACTACTCATTAACCTCTACGACTTCCTAACTAGTCACAACTGCTGCGGACACGATTGTGCGGACACGTTCTGCGGGCACGTTCTGCGGGCGCGGTCAGCGGACAGAAATCCGCGAACATAGCGAAGTAATGCTTTCGCATTTAAAAGCAAGCCGTGATGACCGCCACCAAGCTGCGTTTCGTCCGCGTGCACATAGGAGCGCCCAATGAGTGGAAGCACTCAGCAAGCCCCGATGACGACACATGGGAGGTTTGGGCGGGGGGAACATATCACTCTAATAGGTTGCGAGTGGTCCTCAGGAGCACCTCTTTACAGATTATTTGTAAATTACCGGCTGCACACAATGCTTCTAAAATTGGATCGAATACTCACAAGGACCACGTCGATGCGTTATTCCACTAGAATATTGGAGGAAGTAACATTTTAGGGGTCCTTTAAATCATCCCCTCTGCGACTGCTCTTGAGCATCCTATGCGATTCTGTGTAGGTGTTTCTATGCCAAGGAGTTACATAGTTACATGTGCGGAATACCAAATCTTGTCATCATCACGTGATTAATCCCCCCCCCCCCCCCTCCTTCGTTAAGAAATAGAAAGTTTTCCGATTGGCGGAGGATAAAACCTAAGCTTGTTGAAAATCGTTACCTTTAACCTGTCGCCCGTAGCTAGCACCCTACTCCTTAACTTGAGTTTCTTTGCATACAGTCTGGAGCTACCATGTTATCCAGCTACCGGTGCAATCCGCCGCGGTGCCTCAGCATTTAGGGCGTTCGACGGCTGAACCCAAGGACGGGGGTTCAAATGCAGGCCGCGGCGACTGCTTTTCAAAGGAGGCGAAAAGCAAGGCGTCCGTATGCAGTGCGACGTCAGTGCAAGTTGAAGGACCACAGGTGGCCAAAATGGAAAATACCGCGCATGGAAACAGGAGGCTATCACGAGTGCCGGTAAAGCGCAACCTAAAAAAAGAAGGAGCAGAATGGCGACTATTCTGAAAGCAGATTTTTATGGCGCAAACGGAGGTGTGGCACAACGCGATGGCGAGAATGAGGGGTGGAAGGGGGGTGGAAGAGGGGTATGCGGCGGGAGAGAGAGATGAAGGCAGTGACGGAAAAGGGAAAGGTGGAAGCCTAAGGTGGAGAGTTAAGGAGAAGAGTACGACGGATGCAGAAAAGAGGTGTCGCGCTCAGTTTGCGCTATATGATGCATTACACATGCCGTTGTGAAATATGAGCGTGCGGTAGCGTAACATGACAATGCCGCAGAAAAGCCACCCGCGACGAGGTCGACGAGGCGCGATGACTTCTCCCACTGGTGCCACAAGAAAGTCAGGTTATGCAGCGGTACGAAATGGCAAAATGGAAACGGCAAAAGCAAAATGTCGTAAATGTCGTTGCTGTTGTGGCTCGAAAATCGCTCGCGAGCGCGTCCGCAGCGATGAGTAAATTTGCAAACTCTGAACAACAACAAAAACAATGGTAAAACAGCCATCTGACTGACGTTGAATTCCAGTGGCAGATCCGGATAAAATTTTCTGCTCTGTTTGGGACAGTTTTATTCCAATGATAGAATGGGAACGAGAGCTACCTGTTCCAATGTCATATTGGGATCAGGTGTGGATCTCGGATCGATCCGTGGAGCACCGATACTTGCTCCACCGAAATTGGGAGATTTGGCCGGAAGCCCGTATGTCGCACCTCATGTTTCCGCTGCTGCTCCCTGCCCCGACCGGCGCATCCTCGCTTCGTCGTCGCTGAGCGGTGGTACAAGCAGCTGTGGATGACATGAAACCTGCGTCTGCTTGCCGACCTCCACGGAGTCAACTTTCACTGCGAAATCCTCGCGGTGAAAAACCTTGGCCGGCGAGCTGTATATAGAAATCGCGCAAGGAGTGGACGCCGTCGGGAAGCACCGGCATCATCCCTATCGCAGTGAGTAGCCGTCGCAGCGACGAGCAGCGGCTGCTGGTCCAAAAAGATGCTGCGGAATAACGTGTCTGTCGTAAGCTTTTCTTTCATGCTAACCTTAGAAAGCAGGTCGCATGAGCTATACGCATGATTCTCAACGTTGTTCCTGCATACGTCGGCGGCAGCAAGACGACGAAACGGCGCAGCCGGCCATGACAATGAGACATTCTAAGCATAATGTTTTCGCATTCGCATCTCATAAATGGTTCCGCATCACAACCGACGTGAAAACAGTGTTTCTAAGCGTTCTTTACGGCATCTATATTATAATTAGTGAGCCCCTGAATTACTGTAGATAGAAAAAACTTGCATTCGCGTCGCTCGAGATGCCGTCACGCTGCGCTCGGCGTCGGCAGCTTTTTCAAACGTCATCTCTGTCGCTTCAAAGACGCATGTGTCAGCTTCGATCTAAGATTTGGTTATGCTTTATCATGTATGCTATTAGGTACGCTTGTTCTGACAACAACTGCAAAAAATTAGAAGATTTCAACGCTGCTGAACCGAATATTCGGCGAAATCAATAGCTGCGGGTGACCGAGCATTCTTCTTCTTCTTCTTCTTCTTCTTCTTCTTCTTCTTCTTCTTCTTCTTCTTCTTCTTCTTCTTCTTCTTCTTCTTCTTCTTCTTCTTCTTCTTCTTCTTCTTCTTCTTCTTCTTCTTCTTCTTCTTCTTCTTCTTCTTCTTCTTCTTCTTCTTCTTCTTCTTCTTCATCATCATCATCATCATCATCATCATCTTCTTCTTCTCCTTCTTCTTCTTCTTCTGCCGCCCATGAAGCCCCGCTTTAACCAAGCCGTATGAGTGTGCCTTAGTGGCCTAGAGGGGTAACGAAATGCCAAGGTCCTGGCAGGCTGATTCTAACATAAGCGTCCCATGTGAAACGAGAGACCCAAGTTGGCAGCTCCTGCCAGCCCACATATAAAGCCCGTCTTTAACCAAGCCGTATGAACGTGCCTTAGTGGCCTATAGGGGTAACGTGAATGCCAGGGTCCTGGCAGGCTGATTCTGACATAACCGTCCCATGTGAAACGAGAGACCCAAGTTGGCAGCTCCTGCCAACTTGGTGGTCACCGCTGGGCCACGCTGACGGCTCAAACTGCGAGCAGTATTGCTTTCGCAATAAAATGTGCTCGCAACAGAGCGAAGGCTACCGAAGGCGACGGCGGCCATTGCAAAGGGCAGAGCAACAAGAACCAGTTCTGCGCGCTGATTAGCTTACGTCCACTAGGGAACACGCTCATGCGGGAGCGAATGCATTTCAAGGACAAATATGGAGAATGGATCTACGCCGGAGCGACGTGCTCATTTTGTGATCCGACCAAGCGCTCGCGATCTGCCATTAGAATTCAACATGAGCAACACTTTTTGTCCAGCCCAGGAATAATATATTATGCTGCGACATAAAACGTGCCTGGAGGGAAAGAAAGATTTGGAGAGAAAAGAAAAAAAATGCTACCTTCACTAATTTTTTGATCCCTTATTTCTTCCTGTTCATCCCTTGCCTCATGGCTGAAATGGTCCCTCTCCTCGAGTGAAATAGTTACCTTGCCTTTTCGCTATTGATTGCAAATATATCTTGGCTTCGGTTTGGTTCTTCAAGCAGCATTTGATCCAAAAATGTAAAATATGCTTATGTTTCGTCCCGCAGGTTCCCAGGGACAGCAACGTACATTCCAGAAAATGACAACGCCGTGGTGACCGGTGAAGGTAAACCAATAATTTCCCACCAAATATAAGGCGTTTTTTTTCTGTATAGGTGCTATGAACATGCAATTATCATTAAATTGTACCAGTATCGCCGGTAAATGGAGATTGCCTAGAGGCACGTCATTGAGTACTCTCGAAGTTGCTATAGAGGAGTGCATGTCTCAAAGCGCTATCCTGTTGGTCAAAAGGCAATCACCATGTAAATAACATTCAGGGAAGAAAGGAACATAATAAAGTTCTTCTTTATATATGCTTAGACAGTAGCTCAAGCACGAGAGCATTCTATCATACTGTGGAATACAAAATGGTGAATAATAAGCGAAGTACGCGCTTGTATAGGGCGACTGCGAGGATGATCTTTGTCACTATTTAATTGTCACTGTACCGCTATTGTATCTCTGTTGCCGTATTCTGAAGCGATTTATAGAATGTCCCACATTTTCTCGTTGGTATACCTCCTTAACACAGGGATACGTGTGGAGCTGTATATTCTTCCTCCTTACAATGAAAAAGCCTACTATTTCAAGGAAGGTAAGCATTGCAAAATTTTTGTCAACTTTTTTAGCCCGCTAATTTAGGTTTACGAGCAAATAAGGTAATAAGGGGCGTATACGGTAGGGTGCAGAAACCTAAATTCTACTTCTGCATGCATGCACTTGGACCGGAGTCATAAGCCATGCCATCTTTTGCATTTTTTTTCTGTAGTTCCTAACGGCTGTCAGGAGGCTTGCAATGTGCATGCAACACCACACATACACAATTGCATTCTTAGTGTTCCAACAATGATCTCACAACCTGAGGCAGTACTACAAGGTCGTCATAATCATAGTTATTAATTAGGTTACGCCGATGAAGGTTTCTCTTCCTATCCTCCAAGTCAGGCTGTCTTGCGCTAGGCTAGTTGTATTTATCTGAGGAAATTGCCTATTATAAACTCTGCTTCTAGCTTCTGACACGTAAGTTGCACCTGGGGTGGAATTCAGGGACTCGGTTCGTGTCAGGACTCAGTAGTGCGTCTACATATACTGTCACTGCACTGAGTGTCTTAGATATGTAGTTACTAGCTTAGACACGGTTTATTGTTTGAATACATGTTCTTTTCGCCCGAAAAGAAGGCAAAAGTTAGGTGACTTTTAAGTCCCAGATGTACCGTCTTGAGCTATAAGCGCCTGTTACGAATGTAATATAAGGGGGCTACAGAACTATTCCAAGGCATTAATATTTAGGTGCATCAAGATTGTCGGATTTCACCTTTTACGGTACGGTATACATCCCAACAGGTGTTTAAAAGTAGTGCATTATTTACGCTGAACCTTTGAAGATCGAGGGTTAGAAACGAGAGAATCTCTAGTGTGTATTTTTCGGCATATCGTGTTCATGCCGTTCGCTGCTGTCGCGTTTGGCTTTTCGCAGTCGTCACGCCGAGCGGCAAGATCAGCATGAAGATATACGACACCAGCCCTACATGTGAGAATGCCCAGGCACTACGCGAACAAGTCTGCCCCGAGTCATGTGATCTGGAGCCAACTCGATAGATGGCTTCGGCGTGGCTGGACAATACGGCACAGTGAGCGTCCAATTGCACTTCACTGAAGACAAGCTGCGTTTTCATATTTTTATCAACTGTGTCAATTTGTGTTAGATTAAAAAATTAAAAAAATCTGCTTCTGGAGAAAAATGATGAAAGGCTTGGGGATGTTTGCTTGTAGTGTTGAGCACACAGAGGCGCGGTTCCATTACCCTAATGCTTTGTAGGCATAACGAATGTTGTCTTCTATACTGTGCCAATTTTTCGTCCCTTACATTATATAGTTCGTCACTACAAGCCTGATGTATTTTAATAAAAATGTTTAGAAGGAGTTTACGTTCAAATATTGTGTCCATCAGCAACAACAATCTTTTCTGCAAGTTTCCTGGGCATATGTTAGCAGAAAATATTGGAACAGGTGACCTGTATGCGGTTTTGTCCTAGTTTCAAAACCTCTAGTCTGCTGGATGTGCAACAAAATAGTATGTAATAATGACATGGTCAGTTTGTCGTCGTCGTTCTTCTGGGACCTCGAGAGTGTGGCGTTGGTGAGACCTTGCCTGGAGATGCTGACGTGTCTGATAAGCGGATGCTCTCATTTTGGGCCGCTAATGTCTTCGGCTGTCTTTGCCCTGCGGCTTCCCTCCTAAGACGTGCCAGAACACCCGTGACATCTGGTAAAGCGTGCAGGGTAACGCATTCGATGCCTCGGACTACCCCACTCAAGTCCGCGAGAGTTATATGATTCCGCTGAAGTGACACATGCGCACAACGTCAGCCAAGGCCTTCAATCATAGTTTGGGCTTCTGGAGTTTCTAGCGCTACGACCCAACCATTTCACCCAGCACATTCCTCAACGACCGTACAGCAAAAAAATAGGCATGTATACTACTACTGCATTACCTTCCACCGTGGTGCAGCAGTCGCGGGAGACACCGACCTTCCATGGTGTCCTTGGCGAAAATGCAGACAAGTCATGGATGCCATAAATCACGCGTCCACATTGTCATTAGAAACTGACCAGCTTATAATAAAACCTCATAGCAGAGTTCAGGATATTCCACAGCTGTTGCTCAAAAATAACACAATAAAACAAAGCTTGTTATCTTGGTTACTGCTTGGAGTTTGGTTAAGAATGAGTGGTTATTGATTTCACGGCGGCGTTATTGGTTGAGAAGCGGCTTAGGATTTGTGCCACGTACCTTTCCAGTCAGTATGCGATGACGTTATAAGTACTGGCATATCATCACTATACATCCATTGAATAGGCTATCAGCGTGGTGCGGTTCGCACCTACTAGCCCGCTTAATCGTGAGTTGCGCAAGTGTAGATGCAAAGGAAGGTATGACAGGGAGATGAACAATGAACACATGTGCGACGGGGCGTAAAAAGAGAGCGAAGAAGAACGAATGGTAGAAGCTGTTCACAGTATATAGCGCATGTGATTGGGTAGTCCTGCATTCCTAATTTGTGCCGAATTCTAATGTTAAGCAATATCGTATTAGGCTCGTGTGACCTAAAAGCCATCGTCGTATCACAAAATTGAAAAAAAAAAAAGCGCGCCGAAAATTTTCTGTGGGGCCTGCCCTCGGTGGCCATCGCTACTCCGTCGAGTTCCGATACGTCTTCGTCAAAACAAGCGTGCCTCCACGTTATAAGTTTCTGAGTGCAAACTATTCGTCTACATCGATTTTTCAATGAGGAATTACCCCAGAGGACTGAAGACTACTATGACGTCATTACCTTGAGGAAAGGCTTAAGTCTCGCTGTATATTTTTATACACATACAATGGCTCAGTCTTCTGGCTTGTATTGAGATGACAGGGCTGTTAATGATGATTGTATATTCGATATTGACAGGCGGTTTTCGCTTACAACACGCTATCATGTCAGTTCTTTCAGCTTCAACGTTCGCCGTGTTGCTTTTATTCAAATCGGTTTTGAACGTAGCACTTTCTAAGCCGATGTTTTCTTTCCTGTAGCACCTCCTACTGATCATGCAAGAACTCAATCGTCAAGTTTATGGGAACTCAAGCTTGGAGAATGATTCAAGAGGAATGTTCTTGCTTCAAAATATTATAAAAATGTTCACATTTAGAAATAAAGAAGAGAGGGGAAAAGAGTAAAATTTCTTAAGCTCATGTTCTTGAAGACGAAACTGTGCGAAACTGAGGGCTTGAGATTGTTTTATCTGGTTAAGCCAGATATCCAGCTTGTGTTGCGACTTAAAAAGACATGGCCAGAAGCTTATGAGTCCGTAAGAATAGTCCAGTTTGCTTTTTCGATGTCTCGAGCCTACTCTTCTAAGCGCAACACGTTCCAAGGAGCCTCAGAGACGTAGGAATGTACCAGGTGTTGCATATTATAACCAGCAGGGGGCCACGGTCATTTGTACCTCAGCGCCACCACAATGATATACATAACTTGCCCAAGTAGGGAGACGCATTCTTTGGGTGTTCCGTGTGTGTACCAACAAGCCGTGGACAATAAACCCGTTCCTACCGGCGTCTCGATTCTAACAATGGCGACGAGAGTGCCACGAACTTGCCGGCTTTGGCTAAAGCAGCGAAACGCAGCACCCGTCATGAACGCCGCCCAAGAATCAGCACCGTTCATCGGGAGTCTGTCGGAATTCTTCACCACGACAGGTAACATGCCTATATACCTTGAGCGATTCGAGGCTTTCGCGAGAGTGAATAAACTGGACGAGCAAAGCAAGACGGACGTGCTTATCACTAACTGGGTGACGGCGCATATACCACTTTGCGGAACTTGGACTTATCAAGAGATAAAACAGACGCTTCGAACCATTACGCGCCGAAACGTTCGGTAGTCACAGAGCGGTATAACTTCCATAAGCGTACACAGGGACCCCGGGAGACAGTTGATTACTTCATCGTAGAACTTAAGCGGTTGGCGACAGACTGCTCATTTGGAACGTTTTTGTCTAAGGCACTCAGGGACCAGCTTGTCGTGGGTGTGCGCAGCGAGGCTATTCGGTGCAAGCTTCTGTCCGCTGAAGACAAGGGCTTAACGTGGGATAAAGAGTGCGTTATCGCCACGTCTATGGAAGCCGCTGAGAGCCACGCGAGGGAGATCCTACCAGGACCCAACGTGACACGAGAACCGAAGGAGGAGGTCAGGTGGCAACGTGGTGGCAGTGCAGGGACTATGCAGTCGGACAACCACAATTGGCGACGTGGGACGCTGGGCGCAAGTAAAGAGTCCGCTGACATGGACAGGATACCGTCGTGCTTTCGTTGTGGGGTCACCACCACCCACAGGACTGTTGGCACATCAAGGCAAGGTGCTACAATTGCTCCCAGACAGGACATTCAGTTAGCATGTGGGCTACAAGGCAAATCAATTTTACTGGGGCGAAGGTGTCTAGTTTGGAATTGTACGCGCTAGGAGAAAGAATTCATCCGTACAAAATTGACATGAATGTAAGCGGGAAAACCATTGCTATGGAAATAGATACAGGCTCAGCGGTATCTATTTTTCCTGAAGATAAATTTGTAAAACATTTTAGACATCTGCCATATCAGCGTCTGCAATTTCGATTAAGGACATACAACGGCTCAAGAGTGCCATTGAAGGGCAGGGTCACTGTAACTGTAACTCTAAGGGCACTTCTTTTAGACTGCCGTTAGTGGTAGCTGCAAATGAACAAGGGCGCACGGTGCCAGCATTGCTTGGCCGAGACTGGTTGAATCACATTCACCTAAACGGGTCACAGGTCTTCCGAGTGAACGCAATTACTAAACAGGAAGGGCTGCTAGACAAGTACAAGGACATATTCACAGGTCCAATTGGAACTATGAAAGAATTTGTGGGCTCTATTTTTGAAGCAGGGAGCACAACCTGTATTCTGTAAAGCCAGGCCAGTGCCGTACGCCCTGAAAGACAAAGTTGAAAAAGAGTCGAAGGAATTGGAAGCGGCAGGTGTGTTGTACCCGGTACGCGAAAGCCAATAGGCAACGCCTGTTGTATCAGGTCTGAAGAGTGACGGAGAAGCCGTCAGGATATGTGGCGACTACAATGTGTCCCTAAACCCTTGTATAACCGTAATTCATTACCCGTGGCCGTTGCCGGAAGATGTGTTTGCTTCATTGGCAGGGGGGACTTGTTTCAGTGTACTGGATTGATCGAAGACGTACTTGCAACTTGAAATGGATAGTCCTTCGAAATAGTTGCTAACGATTAACACACATCGCGGCCTTTTTCGCTACACGCCTTCACCGTTTGGTGTCGCAAGCGCCCCTGCCATTTTCCAATCTGTGATGGATCGGGTATTGGTTGGCTTGGAGGGCACAGTGTGCTATCTCTATGATGTTCTCATAACAGGAAAGACCGAACACGAGTGCCTGAGACGCGCTGAACAGGCGCTACAGAGACTACGAACGCATGACATACGTGCCAACGCCGATAAATGTCAATTTATGATACACCGCGTCCGCTACCTAGGTCACGAAATCGATGAGAGAGAGAGAGAGAGAGAGAGCAACTTTTATTTAAAATGCCTGCAGAATCGGTTAGGCTCCCTCCAAGCAGGGAGCACAAGCTTTTACCGTGACGCGGCCACTACGTCAGTCTCGTGCGTTGTGCTCCTTGAGGCCTTGTTACGTCCCTCGCTACTTCCGCAGGTTCGAGAGGGCCGCCGCCCCCTTCTTGGGGGTGCTGCCCCCCCCCCCCCCCTCTCCTCGGTTTCGCTCGGTCGCTGCCTCTCTAGAGCTGCCGAGACCTGCTGGACGGCCTTGAGTTGTGTCTCTTGATCACAGCTCCTCGTTGCAGCCTCTAGCTGCAGTCAGCATTCATCCCACGAAATACAAAGTAGAAGCCATATTGAAGGCCCCAACCTCGACTAGCGTCTCCGAGCTTAAGGACTGGTTTTTCTAGGACTGGTGAATGTTTACGCTAGGTTCCTTTCTCAAACAGCAACGATCGTAGAACTACTCTACAAGCTGCTCAGAAAAGATTGTTCGTGGGAGGGGACGAAAGAGTGTGAGAGGAGCTTTCAGAAATGCAAGTTACTTCTAATCTTTTACTACGGCTTTCTTCATAGCCTGAGCCATTTCGAGACGTTGCACGCCACATACCATACTATACGAATGCAACATCGTGTCCTAAAGAGTCGACATACAGCGTTATTTTTGAGCATATTGCTAGGAAGGAAATGAAGAAAAGCAAGCATAAGGGGGAAGTGGGCAGCAAGCTTTCAGGCGGTGTACTGCCGGCCAGAATTGTTTTCCAGCTATTTTCTGCGCTTGTTTTACCTTTCATGCGTGGCTGGTGCATAAGCCTGCCGTCATAAAGGATATACTGCGGCCATATCTTCGCAATAGTCCAAGAGAGACGAGGGCAATGATGAGTTTATGAAAACACTAACACGAGAAAAAAAAACAGTGAATGGAATTAGTGACATTTTATAGCTTGCACCACAGGAGGGCAATACGCGTACACTACTGGGCGATTTATGGAGCTTCCAACAAGCTCGGAACGAAGTGAGGCGACAGAAAGACTGGGGGATAAGGGAAGGTGGGCGATGAGCGGGAGGGGAGATAGCATGCATAAACCACTTAAAATAGTCATCTTGCTTGTCGCACATCCAGTACGTCTTCGACGCTAGCGTTGACATGCATCAGAGCACTCTTGCAGTGTTGCTTTTTTCATTGGCATTGCCGGCGGTGTACGGAACTCCAATGGCAGATTTTTTCAAGGTACGTGGCTAAATCACAGATTTGCGAAGTTGAACTACTATTTCTCTTAGCATCAATTTGAGGAGTCCGAAATACAAGGAGCGTATTACGTTAGCATGTGGTGTGTGTGTAGGCGAGTGTATCCTTTGATGCAAGCTATAGTTATTGCCTCTCAGTGTCTAAACGCTGCAGATGCCCAGTTGACCCCTGAGTAGGCAGTGCGGTAGCCCTTTATTTAGGGCCAGCTGCCGAGGCGTAGATTCTTCCGCACAATGAAAATGGCGATCACGAAACCGAGCTTAGCAAAAATTTAGCCTATGGGAGAGAGTTTTTTGCATCTTTATTTACCATAGCAAGCAATTCGTTCCTTAGGTTTTTGCGTTGGAGCTTTTTATAAAAGGTTGCATACTTTAGTCCTAATTTAGGTGTTAAAACTGGGGTATTAGAACATGAAGACTGTTATCGAGATTAATGCGCGTCGTGTTCTGAAGCGGGCCTGAACCGATAGATTCAGATAAATGCGCTTATCACAAACTGAGGACTCGTGTGAAAGATGAACACGATCGAGTGCATCAGTGCTTATAATGTTCTTCGTGAAGCACCGTTTTACCCACGGGGCCAGATATCGTTAGAAGAAGAAACTCGCTAGCCGCCTCTCCCAACCAAGAAAAAAAAAAACCCATACAAACAAGGAATTCACAGGCTCTGTTTGCTTTCTACGACTGTCCCCAGATGTGGCCTTCATCGCGTTTCCGCGGATAGCAAGCGCTCCAGTTTGCGCATATTTCCGTGCTTGCCTGGGAGAGCACTCTGTGTGAGCGGTCGACATTTATTTCGCAGTAATGCCATGTTGTAGTTTCTTCAATGTGGTAAAATGGCAGTTCATAATAAGAGAGGCAAACTGCTGCGCGTAACGCTTGACTTCTCTATTTGTGAAGCACGCTATATGTCCCTTAAAGCATAAGAAATTATCTGAGAGCTTTTAAAATAAATGCGATGAATCAAATCCTCTGCGATCACCTAGAACATGTTTTTTTTTGTCATGCACATTATTACTCAGCGATGTAGGGACCCCGACAGATACTTATTAACAAAGGTTTTGCTGAAAATGCCATGGCTATTATACAAACGGAATTTTGGAGCTAAATATCATCAGACGCTTTTATTCCCACAGAGAGCATCGAACGTCACGCGCACATATGGCTGAGTGCATTTAATCATTACCAAACTAAAAAGTAAGCGATTTCAAATGCGGTGATTTTTCACCCTTCGTTATAATAAACTCTACAGTTAGGCGGGTGTCAGTACATTAAGTATTACTTTCTTGTCGAGGTTGATGACTTTAATGTAGTACTCGACGAACAAAACTACAGCGGACCAATCTTGACTGAATTTAGCAATTTTCACATTGGACACTGCTATTGTTGCTGGCATGTAAACAATTACAGCTCTTGAGGAAAACGTGCAAATTTACTCTGATTAAGGAATTCGGCGAACTTGCTAGCGTAATCTATTGTGACAAGTGCCAGCTTCTTAGCAGCTTGCTTTCGTACACTCCGTCACGCATTCAGCATTTCGCAACTAATCTCCTTGCAAGCTTCCTATTTGCTGATAAAGACCTCATGGTAGATAGAAAAAAGATATAGGAAAAAGTTATTACCTCTTTTCAGCTGGGCATTAAGACTGAGCATTAACCAATTTATTTACAGCAACTTATATATGTCTACCGGCCAACTACACTCGGTCCGGCACACCGGATGACCCCGACCCGATCGCATGTGTCAGTGCGGCCAGACAAGAAAGACGGCCCTCGAGGCGCTGACTCCTGTTAATCCCAACTCTCTATTACCTTGGCTTTACTATGGAGCCCAAGTTCTCATACATAGGGCGTGCACGCGCTACGCACTCATCGTAGACATGACTGCCAAATGGCTGGCAAATTCAAAGCCCAGGCACCCCGACTTCACAGCTGAGCCAGAAGATTAGAAATATTACTACGACGAAAACGTGGCCGCAGTTAAATGCAGAAAATGCAACATGGATGCCCACCCAACAGTGCAACACATGTTGTGGGACTGCCCTGGCTACCATGATATCAGAAAAAGGTACCTTCCAGGCCATGTCACAACACTTAGTGCCTGGAGAACAGCGAGCAACGGCGACGCTCGAGCCCCACCCGCGCTGCTATCTCTCTGGAAGTTTGCACGTGAGCAGGCATTGACACCGTATTGTTACCTCCCTGAACTTACTACCTCTCTCCCTAGAGTAGGCTTTTGCGCCATTTCCATTGATTATTGACTTATCACTCAGTCACACCAACTTCGAGACTGAAGGTTCTGTTAACAAGGAGGAGGAATCAACATTTATTATGCCCGAAATAATTCGGTGGTGCATGCTTGCACCAGACGGGGTGGTTCCTTAGTTGCGGGACCCATATGTTCCCAGCCGCTCCTGGCCCCTGTCCGTCAGTGCGAGCTTGATGGATAGGAGGGGCTGGATAACAAGGTCTCCCATCGCTCAAGGGGTTGGGGATTGGGGGTATTGGCGGGAAGGGGAGGAGGGGGGCATTGAGTTTTGTGCATTCTGCCAAAACGTGCAGCAGGATGCCTCTTTCTTTTTTTGCAAAAAGGACAGAGCATATCGTGTTCCGCAGGGTACACGCAGTTCATTAGTACGGGATGCGTAAGCGATCCCGCCTGCGCTCGACACAGGATCGTCTGTTGTTGTTGCCTGGTGAGTTTGGGGTGCGGTTCTGGCAGTTTGCACCTTTTCTCTCGGTACATACGGGTTATCTCCCGGAAGCTGGTAACCGGATGCGGTAGCTCTTCCGGCTCGTGCTCGCCCCGGATTGACATTTCTCGGGAATGGTAGTCAGCGATGGTGTTGCCTGCTACCTGTGAGTGAGCCGGGACCCACACGAGCTCTATGGTTCTCGGAGGCTTGTACCTGAATAGAATGGCTCGTGCCGCGGAGTGGATTATCCATTTGCGGAAGCTTCTGTAACCTGTCTTTGAGTCGGTGACTACGATGTCCACGCTCGGCTGCGCGAGTGCGAGGGCCACGGCTGCTTCTTCGGTAACTGCGGGGTCTGTTGTCTTTATGGACGCGCTGACGATCAGCCTGTCTTTTGACGTAACCACCACCGCTGCACGGTTACTGTGTTTTCGGAGCGAGGCGTCCGCGTAGAGGACCCTGAGGTTCTCTTCCAGCTTCCGGGCTATGGCTTTGGCCTGCGCGGTGCACCTCTCGTCGTCCTTGCCCGGCGTCAAGCACCTCTTTGAGACAGAATGCTTTCTTCTACTTTTGGCCGTTAGCCCAGCTTCCTTCCCATTTTTGTCATTCTATACTTCTGCTTTTGTTCGTACTTTCTTTTCAAATACTGATATCATAGATATCTTAGGTTTGAAACACCGCAAACACAGAAGACATCGTTATTTACCTTAGTGGCATTGTCGCACTTGATAGAGGTACTCAATTTCTTGTGTGATGTAAGCCAATGCCAATGTACACAGTTTGTGTTAGAAAGAGAGAGGGGTCTCAAAGCGGTCATATATATTGTTGCGAAGAAGAAGATGGCAGTGGCGCAAAATGATCCCTCGCGTTAGGCCAGACATTAAATCATCGTTCATCCTGTCTCCATGTTCATCCTGTCTCCATCCTGTCTCCGCACCTCCTACATTTTGGTTGGAGGTGCGGCGTACGTCATCCCCATCCTCGCCTTGAAGCATCGACGCCATCTGTAAGCCGGGACCATCGACCGAGAGCCCTGGGGCATCATCGAGCAGCTTTGCCCCTGCCCTTCCTGCCCATACCCGGCCAATTACCACCGCCCAGCCTCCAGTCCGGATCTGAAGACATGGAGAAGAGATAGACCAACGAGACCCGAGACGAAGGACCCGAAGGACCCAAAGGAACCGAACATGCACTCGCAACCCCCGCCCAGTCGCTCGTCGCGACCTCGAGCCATCGGTCCCATGAACTCTGGTGACGGATGGTTGAACAGCTCCAGGGGAGGCGGATCACCCAAGCATCCCCTTGTTCATTGTCATCGGGTGGCAAGCGCATCGTTCTCTTCTATCTTTTCCAGAACATTTACACCCTCACGTCACCATCGACTTATTTATTTTTTATTTATTTACACATACTGCAGTCATAGAGACCAAGCAGGGGGGGCAACATTCAAAAAGCAAAAATAAAATCAAACACTACGCAAATCCAGCGTTCCGGCAACAATAAAAGAAGAAACCAAACAGAGGGCAATGATATTGTTAAGTTTACACATACAATAAGACACTCTTTTCAAAAGCAGCGGCATCCTGAGCCGAAAAGACATTTGCTGGCAGTGAGTTCCATGTTGTGATTGTTCGGGGAAAAAATGAGTTTTTGAACGTATTTGTGCGTGCAAAGTACGGGGTAAGGTTATGGTTGTGGCTATTGCGTGTCTGTCGTGTAGAACGGGGGGATATATAGGGAGCAGCATTAATATTAAATTGACTAGAGTAAAATGAGTACAGAAATTTAAGCCTTGCAAGTGCTCTCCTTCTTTCTAGAGTGGATATGTTCTTCGTAGACATCAGAACGGATGGCGAGATAGAGCTATGGTAAGCGTTAAAAATGAAACGGACTGCTTTTCTTTGGATCATTTCAAGTTTCCTTATATCCTTTTTTAAGTGCGGATCCCATACGACGGAAGCATACTCAAGTTTCGGACGAATTAGTGTGTTGAAGGCAAGTTGTTTAAGTTCAGAGGGAGCGTGTTTTAATTTGTGTCTTAGAAGGCCGAGGTTCCTTGAAGCAGACGAGCAAATGCTATTAATGTGGCTGGACCATGAAAGGCGATTTGTAATGGTGACTCCAAGATATTTGTATTCGCTCACCTGTAGCAGTGGAAGATTGTTTATTGCGTAATTAAAAGCTTCAACGAAACGATCGGGACGATCGCTAGGTGGCCTCGGGAAGTGTTGCGAAGAAGATCGGTACTGGTATGAGAGGAGCCCTCGCGCTAGTCCAGGCATTAAATCATCGGTCATCCTGTCTTCATGTTGGGCCGCCTCTTTGCTTGTCACCACGTACCATATATATATATATATATATATATATATATATATATATATATATATATATATATATATATATATATATATATATATATATATATATATATATATATATATATATATATATATATATATATATATATATATATATATATATATATATGTGTGTGTGTGTGTGTGTGTGTGTGTGTGTGTGTGTGTGTTTGTGTCTTTAAATTTATCCCATTTTTATGTGTTTGTCAAAATTAGATTTTATTTGTCTTATTTCAGTTATGTTTCTATTTTTCTTTTTTTCATGTAATTTTGACTTGCGCACTTCATTTACTTATCGCTTATCTTTGTTACCCTCTCAAAGCCCTCCAGCGTCCTTAAGCTAGACAAGGGAGCTATGGACACCGTCGCATGAGATCGGCGTAGGGTATCTCTAGGTGAAGGGCTTTGCTTTACCTCCTGTCTACTGTTATGTTACACTGTATTCTTTCTAATCTTTCGCGGTGTTTCATTAAACCTCTGTAAATAGTTCGTGCGTATAAAGCATATTTGCAGTGTGATATATACCACGTTTAAAAACAAAAATGGCTTTAGTAGTGGTTAGCGCTTTCTCGAATGGAACACAGGAGGATAGCAGTTCGAGGCCTGTCCTTTAGAGGAATTTTTTGAAATTATGATTGCCAGCAGAATGTGGGTACGCCCTGCCCATGCATCCTTTCCACATTTTGTGGTGACACGCTCTGATGACTCCAATTTTCCGTCTCATAAGTGCCGCAATGCGAGGTGCCTGTCCCTATGGGACTGAAATTGGCGCCAACTTATTATCTGTACTTGTACAAGCCTTTCGGTCATTTGTCCAGGCCCTCTATATATGAGACTTCCGCCGCGTAAGCCGTGCAATGAAAGGACATTATCACTTTCGGGCGCTTTCTCCCGTGTCTGTTTTTCTTGTGCCCAACTCTGCATGACCGTATCTGCTGGGCGTTATGCAGCCGCTGCATCATTCACCTTGTCGAACTACGTTGAAACCTCCCAACATATAATGCAGCTAGCTCCGAACATTGATAATCTTCGCTTTCCCTAATGCTCTATTTGAGCTCGTGTTCAGCTGGAGCTTGTTGCCTCAGCCGGAACAAGTGTTTTGGGCAGTTATTTTATTCCTCGGTAATAAAATAAAAGAACACTGCTAATAAAATAGCTGCTATGATCAGTGATAGGAAATCTGGAATTACTGTACATCCTGCTGTACACGATACGGAAGAGAACAGCTAGCGAAACCAAAGCATAAATGCCGGCTGCTTTTGTTATTAATTTGTGGCGTTGATCGCTGGGAAATTAGCAGCGAAATCGCGTTACTGTTGATTTTAAACTAAGAGAGAGAACAGCCACATGAGGCCATGAGGGCTGATCTTCGCAGTTAAAGTACAACACAATAAATTGCGTTGTAAAAGTAGCTGTCCAATATTCCATTGACGGGCTAATTATGTGGCCTATAATACAATCCGGAGATTACTCACTAGCGGCATTCACGATCATAGCAGTGAACCTATAGAACATCGTGTATTACTGCGAGTGCCAATCGGAACGTGTAATAACAGTGAGAACCACAGCCGTACGAGAACTCTATTTGCTATATGTGGCATCAAGGGTGCCAGAACTGCGGGTCTCGCTGCGCTATTTAGCAGGCAAACTCAGGGCAAGGAGAAACTTTTATGGAGTACATATTATGGGAGCTAAAAGTGAACGAAACCAAGGTAAGCTTAAGAACATGTCTTCATTCTTTATTTACGGCATTAATTAACAAAAAAATTATATTGCAACCATTTTTGGCTGAAAGAAAATTGTATAGAAAGTAGAAAATAATATATCTACGTGCCGTCAACTCTTATCTGCGGAAGATGCTCTACCAAATGCGTCAGCTTTCTTACCCTGACAGCTGTAATTGCTAAATAACTGCTCTTTTTCATTTCCTATGCTATAAATGAAACTACAAGTGACTTATAAAAATTCCGCATACGTACAGTTTTACTTCACTATATTAGGGTAGGGGTGGTCATGCTTGTTCATTTCCTTTCATCTGGCTAGGGAGAAAGTGAGGCAAACGCGTCCAAATATGGCCGAAGCGTCTAAGGTCCAGCCACTAAACTGCGGCATGAATCAGCAGGCAGCCAGGGTTTACATCAGCCTGAAAATGTCGGGTCTAGTAAATCTGTCCAGCTGAACAAAGGCTGTAGGGCTCATGTATGCTTAGTAGCTCGAGCCTCCACTGAGTTGGTTGACTCGGCCCGACCCGCTTGTAAAGGATCATGCATACGCTGCCATCTCGGGACAGCGCCTGCTCTCTTGCCTCTTCGGTGGTTGGGCACAAGACTGTGCATTGTTTCCTTGCTGGATGCTTGGTGTGGCAGTCATCTAGGCCCAACCGAAGTGTGTTCATAGAAACGCTGCTTAGTCAGGCTGAGTCAGTCCGACATCTGGCACTCCACGAATCTGTGTACTAATGTCGCGCACATGTGCACAAGATTTCTCAGGCCGCTGACGGCACGCCTCGGCACCTACTTCTCTGCACGTAGCATATTCTGTGACATAATCAAGGCTTCGGCACAAGAAATCTTATGCAAATAAACACACTTTATAGTCACTGTAACTGGCTCCTCAGTCAGTCATAGAAATTTGTCGCATAGTCATAAGACCTTTGCCAACGCATACCTCGTCTCATAAATCATATTCATAGACTGAATTTTTTTCTAAATATACGTCATTGAAGTTTGCAAGCCTTTTTTATCCCGTGCGAAGACCAATGATGCGAATTTGGTGAGGCAGCGCTGAAATTAAAATGAACTAGCCGCTGGGGAAAAATTGGGTAGTTTGGTCCAATTTCGCCTAAGACGTCAGTGCCGGTAATGCGTTGATTCCACCATTACTGCAAGCGCAGAATCACAAGGATGATGCTCTAAGAAAGGAGTTTGTTCGGTTTACTTCAAAGTAAACTAGTAAACTAGTAGCCAGAGTAAAAGATGATACTTTGGCTTATTACTTGTTGAAAAGGTGATTTTGGGACTAATTTAGAATGTGATTTCAACTTTCGCCCCTTAAAAAAGCTTGGAATCCTTTCTAGAGGACTAGCATTGTGAATCATATAGTCGATTCTTACCGCTGCATATTGTAACTGTCTATTTCAGCGACAGCTCCACATCGCTTGAAGCTGCTGTGTGTTACTATCGCTTCGCGAATGTTTTTGGTCAATTTGAAAAAAAAAAAAAAATCTGACACATTATTCATGCGTCGCCCTGAATACCTTACACAGCAAAAACTGTATGAATATACCGCGCAGCAGCAAATGACTTTGTGGTCCTAGTACATCGTGCAGTAAATTTGGCATTGCCGAGCGGTGCCTATATAGTGGCCCTGGGTTATGTAGTGGGATTAGCGAATGAGAACCCACAAGAGCACACGCTACTGAGTAGTTTTCAAGGTGTGGACAAGTAATTTAAAAGGGATGTGAGATGAAATCCGTAGTGTGGTCCCTGCATCTTGATCACATCGCGCAGCTTTGCGAAAACATTCAGTTGTCTTTCGTTCATTGGCATCCTCGATGCCGATGACGTTTTGAGAAGCAGTCGGTTTGTAATGCAGCCCATTTCAGTCAAATAACCTTCCAGTTGGCTTTGTCTCTCAACTGAACTGGCGGGACTCCAGGGAGCTACTAAACGCTATGTTTCATTATTTTTAAACGCTTGAGGTTTTTTTTTTATCCAAACTTAGCAGTTCCGCTTTGTCAACATCCATGTTCGTTAAGTAGAGTCTTACTAGTTCTTTTTTTTTTTTCCACGCTGAATACCACATTGGAATCCTATACCGTTGCCCCACGATAACTGGCCAACTATGCTATTCGTGCCTTTCTGAAGTCATTTCTTTGTTACTTTTTTAATACTGTATGCCCAGTTTGCCTGAACTTTTTGTCGGGAGTACAATATAAACAAACAAAATAAATTGCAATCCACAGTGGCCTTTCCTCGTTTCTTTCAGAAGTGCATTTGTTTTTCTTTCTTTAATTACAATATAAACAAACAAAATAAATTGCAATCCACAGTGGCCTTTCCTCGTTTCTTTCAGAAGGGCATTTGTTTTTTTTTCTTTAATTTATTTTTTATTGTAGTGTTTCCTTCCTCCCGATAACTTATTCGCCATAATTGCTTCTTTGCTGATTTTCTTTTTATCCCTCTTGTTTTTGTGTAAATAGTTCGCCATCTTAAATGAATTATTCTGTGCCTGAGCATTTGTTAATAACGTACTGGATATGTACTAAGTCCTCCCTCTTGTATCGTGTTAACGTCTGTGAAATTAAATCAGTTTACTTAGTTCATCACGCTAGGACTCTAAATTATAGTGAACAAAAATAGCTTGAAATATTTCGCTTTAAATTATGGGTTTACACTTGTCAAGCTGTTTAAACACTTATCTTGTTCGACAAGAGTATTCTGAACATATTCTGCAGAAAATTAAAGCTGCCAATTGCTTTGTAGGCCTTTTTCATTGCTTGTTAAACATTTTGAGTGTCAGATTTGAAAGTGGTTGTTTTATAGGAGCATAATTTACTTTTTATCACGCAGATTTACCAAGCGTTACCATTACTAGGCTTTCGAGACACCATCCAGTGCATCTGTTTTGCCCTAGAGTAGTCGCGGAGAAGAAGGTAGTTTTTTTTTTTTTTTTTTTTTTTTTTTTTTTTTTTTCTGGAGGAACAATAAATGATGGTATTGGTCGAAGGGCGGCTCTGAGAACCTCTTTATATGCTTGGTCTAGCGTCAAGCTACTCCTACAACGAGAGGGGGCTAACCGGCTCATGAGAAGGTGAGGTTTAGGTAAAGGACGACTTGTTCTATCCAAAGCCCCGGAGCTCCAAATAATTCAAAAAGATTTTTTTTTTTTTGCGCGCTGTTGGCGGTCATTATTCTAAGTATATATGGTTTTGAAACAAACGTTTGGCGAGGGATCAGACACCGTTTACTGTGATTTGCGTGGGAGACTATTTAGAACCTAAAATGTTGTTGTCTGTCCGATAATTGGGGGCTACAGGCCGGAATGCTTATGTTTAGTGCTGCCAGCTAAGAGCTAACCGAAATTCGTGATAACAAAACATTTGCCGAAAGTAGTGAGACGTATTTACACAAAGTTTAAAATAATACTATCGCTGTAATCATCATCGCAGCCATTCATTTGTAGAATTTGGCGTCCTGCAGGAGAAAGGATACTTCTGCCACTCTCCCTTTATCTCCTCGGACTTTCCGATTTCATCCGCCCACTTGATTTTGCCGTGGTACCATCGGCATTTGTTCGCTTAAGGTGATAAGCTTTACGACTGCACTGTTACCGTAGTAGGTTCGCACCCGTTACGTCATAAGCTGCACATGAACATTGTTATTAGAAAACGAAGAGTCTATCAAGGAAACCTAATGGCAGATTTCGAGAGTTTCCATAGCCCATGCTTAGGGGAGCCGTGTAGAAGGACACAGCATTATTAAACAAACTCCATACTGATAACAGCATCTTGTTTGTTTAATGATGATTTTTTCACTGGGTTTAACGGTTGAGGAGTGGTCTACGTTTATACTTCGCAGGTTTTCAGACGTTTTGGCAAGTTGGAATACAGTGACTGTATTTTTTGTTTTCGGCGAGGACCGCAATAAAACACAAATGTACATAGATTCGCAAAGAGTGCCGTTAACATGTGCTAGCGTGGTTGGTGGTCAGCTTCACGAGTGTAGGCACAAATGAAAGTTAGTATGACATAAAGAAAAGAGCAGTAGAGATGCTATGCCGTACATAGAATGAAAGATAAAAACGTTATTAATGGTAGAAACTATTGATAGCCATATCTTTTGACACAGCAGATCTCCTGTCATATTTTTGGAAAAGTTAATAATATACGTATTATATGCAATATTGTCTTCTGCTGCGTAGCATTAAGCAGAGAGGGCACTTGCTGGTTATTGTATATAGCGATTACACATTCTCCGAAGACCTCTGACGCTGCATAGTCACACACACACACACACACACACACACACACACACACACACACACACACACACACACACACACACACACACACACACACACACACACACACACACACACACACACACACACACACACACACACACACACACACACACACACACACACACACACACACACACACACACACACACACACACACACACACACACACACACACACACACACACACACACACACACACACACACACACACACACACACACACACACACACACGCACACGCACACGCACACGCACACGCACACGCACACGCACACGCACACACACACACACACACACGCACGCACGCACGCACGCACGCACGCACGCACGCACGCACACACACACACACACGAGATTAAAGCAAGACGTTCACACCGATGATGCCCGCTCGCAAGTACTACTGTGCGGTTTCACATTGTGTTTTGCTGAAAGCACCAAACGACCCATTTTTGTTCTTGTCCCCATCACCCTGCATTTTTGCTTGCCCGTTTGCGTTTTTGTTTCCTATTAATTTTGCTTTAAATGCAGCGCTTTTTAAAAAGTCCATTTAGTCAATGACTTTTTTCGCTAGGGCACATCCGACTTTTTTTGTCAACAACTCAGTCATCGCCGTTGAGATTTGAAGAAAGGTTTTAAGAATGATTTATCGAAGGCGTATTTGCGTATCAATATTTAACCGCGTCATTGGTGGGGACTCAACCTGAGTTATAAGGCTCGGTGAGCTTAGGAATCTGTAGGAATTATCATGTCCTGTTTTGAGCACCTGGATTAGAGTGCTGTAAGCGCAGCCTTCTCCGTCGATCATCAGGGGCGCAAATAAGTACTTGGGCTTCTACCTTAATAGAAAAAAAAAAAGAACATAACTGCTTCTGTAGTTTTGAGACCAGGGCCGGCTTACACGATAAAGTCCGAGCTAAGTCCAGACTTAAATGGTGTCTTTAGAAAGACCAAGCTTATTTAAGACGGCTCGTGTTCCGAACGTCGAACGCTTCGGGTTCATGTTCACCAGAGTGGCTTCCCAGAACGGCCTCAGCAACCACTTGGGGCATTTTTCCTGTTAACACAATCTTCAGCCGCAAAAAGCAATGGCACGGATTTTACACAACGCAAAATTGACGGAATGTGTACATCTTACAGCAGGGACAGTGCCAGCGCATCCCTGTATTTCCCTAATTTCTCTACTTAGACACCTGGCGTCCTTGTGTCTTAACCAAGACAGCACTAGAGTCGTAATCATACAAGCGACTTATTCAAGTCTGGACTGAAGCCCAGTCTTGACCCCAGTCTTAAGCGGCCATGCTAGCGGCCTATTCTTTAGACTCCAGTTAAGTCTGGACTTAGCTAAGACAGTCTTAAGATTGTTTTGTGCAAGTGGGCCCAGGTTAGTGACGGGAGACCGGCCAGAAGAATGGGAGAAATTAAAATGACTTGGAAAATTATCCCTGATTCGACTGCGTATAGGGCTCTAACAGCATGCACTGAAGAGTCGACATGCAATGTTCTCTTTGCGCACGTGGCAAGAAATAAAGAGAAATAAGAAAAACGAGCATGAGGGAAAAAACTCATTGCAGAATTTCGGATTATCTGCTGCCTGTCACACTGTTTTGTCAGCTCTTTTTTGCGTTTATTTTAACATATATACGCTAAAGCTACATATGGCTGTCCTCGTAAAAAAATATAGTGCAGTAACTGACCTCATAACGGCCCACATGAGAGGACAGGGCAATGCGGGGTTCATAGAAGCACCACGAGCAAAAACGTTAAATGAATCTGTCGTGTTTTATCCTTGGCCCAAGCATGGGGGCTTTGAACGCACCCCACGGCACTGCTTGTAAAGTTTCCAATGCATTCCCGGAAAAAGGTGAGGGAACGGAAGGCTACAGAGCGAAGGGCTGACGGACAGTGACTGGAAGGGCAGCTGGCAGCCTGCAACTAATTTAAAACAGTCGTCTCGTTTGTCCCACAGCCAGATCGGCTTCGAGGCTAGCGTAAAAATGTGTTCAAGTACTTTTGTAGCCTTGTTTTTGTTCTTGGCATCGCCGGCAGTTTATGGAACGCCTATGTCGGATTTCTTCGAGGTATGTAGCTAAAAATGCTCAGATTCGCAAGGAACAAATACGAGGAACATAATATGCGCGTCCGCGGCGTTGTATTTGTCTGTGTCAACAAGTATACTTAAATTTAGCTGCAATAATGAATAAAATTCCGCGGGATTCACGTTCACGCAAAAATATTTGCTTTGTTGCCGCGGAGGTCATTCAGCTGGCTTTTTGCTGGAGGAGGGAGCAAGTTTGTCCTCTGATGCTTCAATGCTTGTGTTGACTTCCTGTGGCCGTTCAGAAAGAAATAACTATTTTTTTGCCCCGAGCGCACATCGCACAAACTTACTTTTCTCCGTGACTGCGTGCGCGCGAATTGAGTGCCTTGTATTCTGCTGCATGCGATGAGTTGACTGCTTTTCATGCCTTTGTTGTTGCAGATTCTTAGTCGACAAACTGAGTATGTGTCACTATATCCACTTGTTTCAAAGCCAAAGTGAGCAGTTCGAAACAGTAGAAAACAACAAACGATGATCGTAAAAAAAGTAGGTTAGCAAAATCACGAACTGCCGGAACGGGGCTTTTATTTGTTTTATTAATTTTATTAATTCAAGCTTTTGAATAAAGTTCCTGAAAAAAAAAAAAGCCGAACGAATCATTTGCTTGCAATGGGTTTCATTGCAAGCAAATGATTCGTCCGGCTTTTTTTTTTTCAGGAACTTTATTCGAAAGCTTGAATTAATAAAATTTAAATTTGCATGTTACTGGGTACTCGAACATTTACATAGACATTAAGTTTGGGGCACGTCGTGTCCAGAAAGTGACTTTAACCGAAAGTTTCGAATAAATGCTTCTACCGGAAACAGAGGGCCACGTGCAAAAGTTGAACACTAGGAGATCGCTGTTTGTCTAAGCTTCTGTTAGAGTCAGGCGGCAAGTATTTGCTTAAGTAAAAGAACTTATACGACAGAATGATTTAGGAAGAATTCCAATCACTTGGTTTGTGTAGGTAATGATATTATTTCAGACATTAAACAAGTTAGCACTTGAACAGGCATTCCGGCGCCTCAATTTCTGCACTTACCTTCTCGCTGTCTATCAATGCCACTTTCGCAGTGATATTACCTGCCCTTCTGTTCCTCAAATTTATCCTAAATTTAGGCCTGTGCTTCCTGTTCTCTAGTGTGCTTGCGTCTCCGTTCTATTCAATTTACGTAACTGCTTTTCTTGTCGCTGCTTACCCAGCATGCGTTAGAGTTCGTGATTTGTATAGCGTATCCCTCCTTAGTGTTCATTGCTCTAAATTCTGTCTTACAGAATTTTTCTTCGTTTACATATGCATTTATGAAAACCGCGTCATTATGAATCACAGTTCTTATTGTAAAGCCAATGAGCTTAAGGGATCTCCAATGATTCATCTGTTTCTGGGATACAACCCTTTCCTTTATTTTTTGCTCGTACCTCGTTTCCGTACTGTCGTTTCTGTATTTTACTTTTATTTTTAGCTCGTTCCTTTTTGCTTGTGTTTACTCTTATCTCTTTCCATTCTTTGGCAACATGCGCAGAGAATGCATGAGGAGCCCGTGCAGACGTACCAGTGTTTCCGCAATGCCACCAGCTTCGAAGATGCATCGGCCACTGACCTCACTGTCCTCTGGGACGGCGGTAATCTGCCTGAGGATGAGGCAGTCTGCGAAGTTGCTTTTTTAGAGCCTGGGAGCCCGGAGAAAACGATGTGAATACCTGTGCTTTCGAGCCGATTTTGAATATGAAACCGCCGTCCAAACGAATAGTCCATTATTAATGTATACAGGTTATTTCTGTGAGACACACCGTTTAATTTCATCCTTAAAATTTAGAAATGAGGTGCGGTTAGCATGCTTTCAGAAGGATGAAAATTTAGAAATGAGGTGCGGTTAGCTTGCTTTCTGTTGTTACCTTCTGATATGTTCTGATTGCTGCCTTGTAGTCACACTTTGACACTTACAAGGCATACTTCGCTTTAAATGTAGGATGCGGTAGGTTTAAGGGGTCTCTCAGTTCCACACTCTGCCAATGAAGCGACTGTCTGCGACATCTGCGTGGTGGATTATGGTGCCTTACGCTACGCAGAGCAGAATATTGCGCTTCTGGTTGGCCACTGTCAGCTGTGATAGAGTTGCCTACTCGGCCAGAACCTGGCGCACCACGTTGGCCAGTGCCAACTGTGATAGCACGATCCTCTGAGCCACTCTACAGCTGCCCACCGGTTACGCCGATGCAGATGACGACGCGGCATAGCTCAAGCTAGGAATAGATGCCTAAGAGCTGCGCTCTAAAAATTCTTATTTTTCGCTTCACAGGTTTGAAGTGAACGCAGAGTACGTGCCAGGAAACGACAATGCTATACTGACCGGTGAAGGTAAGCTAACTTAGAGTGTGTCATGCGGTCCGATTTGTCAGTAAAGGTACTAATTGATTTCGTAACTTGGCCAGGCATGATGGAATGCCAAATTGTACACTCGAAGTTAATAATGATAAGTAGGTACCTTGAAGTACACTTATGTTGGTTAGAATAAGGAACTAGGAGTTTCTACGTAATTTTCAACTGTTTGAAACATAACCACCATGTAAGTTGGAACCAAGAGTGCAACAAAGCGAACAGAAACCTTGATATGCATTGATTCGGAGAGCTCTAACGACAAATTTGAATTAGATTTTGTTTCTCTGTCTTTGCTTCAAATGCACTCATGTTAACGCTGTACGGTTCAACAGGGTGGGTGACCTAGCCACAAGACTCAATACTGCGTCCCCAGTACATTACTTAAAGAAAAGTAACAAATGCTAATAAACGTTACATATTCAGTTCGAATGCAAAATGATTGTTAATAAATCACGCAGAAACGTAGAAACCTGTAGGGGGAATCTCTAGATCGCTGTAGAAATTTTACTAAATCAAATATTTCGCAAGTTCTCTAGTATTTTTTAGAGAATGCTGCTGAGATATGTAAATAATTTAGTTTAGCAACTTTCCCTATTTTCTCGTTGTTCTTTTATTTTTTTTTTTTGCTTTAGGAATGCGTGTGGAGCTGTATCTTCTACGTCCGCCTTACAATGGAAATGCATACTTCTTCAGGGAAGGTAAGCGGTGCAAATTTCAGTTAGCTTTATTGACCTCCTACCCTACGTGTGTGCGTTTACTATGCCAAGAAGCTGAGAAATGCCGTGGATGTGGTAGGTGCCCAGTCCCCAGTGATACTGGTGCGGTGAAAGTCCATTTCAACAGTCGGCTTTGAGACGGCACACATTCCGCTGTCTCCCCATGTCGTTCCGAACGACTGTCGGGAACAATTTCAAACTATGTGCAAGGCCATCTGTGAACAACAGCGTGCAACTTGCTCAAATAAATGAATGAACCACGAGAGGGAATACTAAGGTCCCCATTATATTATTCATCGCTGAAGTTAAGTGAATACAAATTCCTGTTTCATTGTCTTCCGATGAGTCCGACCCCTTTTCTTTGGGTCTCCCTGTTGCAGCAAACTGTCTAATGTCACTTAATCTCCTGGTTCTTAACCTGACGGGCTAGCGCAAGTAGGGCTGATATTTCTGTACTTTACCTCAATATCTTCAAAATTACACTTAAGGCTTTCTGAGTTACCGTGAATTACAAGGCCCTTAAGAATGCAATATTTGGTGTAAATAAGGAAAGCATAAAGGGATGTTATTATTTTTATTTACTATTTCGATTTGTTAGTAGTGAGTTGATATTGAAATCATTTTATGACTGAAGGGAAATAATTAGAGGGTAGAAGACAAATAATCACGTGACGTTGTTACGATTCAAACCCACGACCGCCAAATCAGGTTCGGAACTCACACACGACATGTGGTGGGCTTTTATACTATCTAGTCAAGTTTGAGTAAGAAAATGATTCCAATAAACGTTTGGACTAGCAACTCAAATTACTAAATAGAAAAAAAATATTTTCCTTTCGCTGCCTAACTGTTGGCATCCTTCATGCGTGTGTGACAACACGTGCCCTTATTTTCATACTCTTGCAAGCTAAAAAGTATATTGGGTCAATGAGACAGGTTGTCGGATGAGGAGTTCTGGGTTAGTAGGGCGACCATATCTATGCCAGAAGACTGTTAATCAGAACTGAGTGGGAGAATACCTTGTTTTGCAGTGAAGGTAAATGTGTTGACAATGATGAGGTTTGAGGTTTAGAATATGAGATCTATTTATCTGTGGTTACTGATCTCGTTTACGTAATTCACGAACTGAAAACACAAAATTTATGCATGAGCGCACAAGCGAATTAATGTGACGCGTACACGCGAATATAAGCAATGCAAAGAGGAAGTAACAATAATAATAGAAATCATGAATATGAGAAGCAGATATAATTGCTCTATATTCCACTGTTAATAGAGTGTTTGGGTAAAATTTTAGTTTGAAATGAATAGCAACCCGTATAGATCACCACGAAATGCGTAGCTCTCCGCCCTAGAGGACTGGTAGGCGAAGCATATGGGTAGTTCTGGCTAAAGTAGGTAAAACCGTTAGATTGTTTGCTTTCAAGCACACGCAAAAAAAAGAAAGAAATCAATAAAACGAGCAGGCATGTGTTGGGATCTGACATGTGTATGAGTAAGAGACACGGCGCTCGGTAAATCCGACACGTGTGCATATCCTGGCGACGAAAACACGCGGCTGAACTCATTCTTTTGCCCCGTTAGAACATGCGACAACTTATCTGCTGGCTCCACGCTTTTAACGCAGCTTGCTGTCTTGCATGTTAGGCACGTGTGCACTATTCCGGCGACACCGAAATAAAGTATTATATAGTTGGGTTTTGTCTTTCCAAAGCAACAATGTTTTAAATGACTTTCTATATAAGGAACATGAGCTTCATTTCCATCAGTGGCAAATTAGTATCTCTTTTCAGTTGTGAGGAGCACTTGGCAGATGGAATACGATCGGGAACTTTTCGGAAGCATAAACAGGCTTTTTGTCGGTAGTTTACGTGCAGTTCAGGTAATTTTTGCATAGCTAAACTTTTGGCGTAAGAGCGGACGTTTTCCTTCTTCTTTGCTGACAGAAATAAAGCCGGGAACTACATGCAGGATTCGCCATGCTTTTGTCATTTTATGTTTTTACCCTTTATTAAAACAGTGAGCTTTTTTTTTCCGTGAGTTTTTTTACGTCTTAATGCACCTTGCGGTATATATTGAGGACGTTTTTCTTTTTGTTCATGTGCTATAGGCTATGCTCACGGTGCGTCATGATGTCACCGTGAAACAATGCATGTTAAGAGGCCTCATTGCGACTACAGAGCAGAGAACACTGGTTTAAATGTCTTTCACCTGAAATACGCCTAAGCCAAAAGAAAACTCTCCGTATCAATTCTACCTTCACACATAGAGCTATTGCACCGAGTGTTGTGCCCACGTGGTTACTACCACACAATGCGGCTCCTCTCTTCAAGACAGGTTCTTCGCCTTAGAAGAAGCGAGAAGTTTGCTGAATTTTAACACCAACTTTTCTGCTTCGGTCATCAGACTTTGGCATAGGAGAGGGATCCAGAATATTTTCATGCGTGAGTAAGTGTGTCCAAAGCGCACGTCGATCTCGGTGCAAAATAATTTTGCATTTTCCCCGCTTTTGTAATCAATCATATACACAACTGGTGCTTAACATAAACCCCATGAGGAGCGTAGGAAACGAAAGATATCCTGATAGTATTTAGGAATTTCATGCTGTTTTTTTTTTTGTTATGACCTTTTACTTTTCGCAGTCGTCACGCCGAGCGGCCCAATCAGCGTGAAGATCTACGACACCAGCCCGGATTGCGAGGACGCCCTGGCTTTGCGCGAACAAGTCTGCCCGGAGCCATGTAGCATGGAATCAACGCGATAAAAAGCTTTGTACTTCCTCGGCAGCTTGTACGCAGAGTGTGTCCAATTGAGCCATGATAAGAAAAAACAGCATTCATTTCCTTTTCCATTTCGCATGAAATTAAAAAAAAAATGCATTTCGTGACGCAGTGATGCAATCTGCTCTTTTACTGTTGAGCATGCAGGCAATGTACGTCACAAAGCCTATTTCCAGCAGCAGTTAAAAGACAGTTATTATCCAAGCCGAGCCTCACTTAGCGGATTCTCTGAGTAGGTATCAGGGCCATGTAAGCTGTATATGACAGCTGTCCGCTGCACCTACGAGATGTGTGCACATATGCTATGTGCATAATGTGACACGAGCAGAGCTGAAATGGCTGCGCAAAAACACGAGTATATAAGCTCTTGGAGTGGAAGTACTAGCGAGTTCGATCGGCACTTGTAAATAAACGTCTTTGAGCCTTGGAAGTGAAACCAGTCAGAGCTGGCGTTTGGCCTACCACAGCTAAGATCGTTTCAGTTTGTCGTTCGTGTTTTTTAGTTGTCCTGTTCACGCTCCATTATTTTTGTTGATATTATAGCTCGTACGAGAGCTGAGGGAAATCTACCGGCAGAAAACCTAACCCTAGACCGTGTTGCAGGAAAGGAAACGCATATGTTAGATTATTCCCATTTATTCGTGATGATGTATACACGCACTTAGGTGGAATAGTGGTTTTAGGCAATTCCTGTATATACATGCATAATCCCTGGAAAGACATTTCAAGATGGTTTTGAAGAAAAAGCCTATTCTTGTCTCAAGTGCAGGCTAAGTGATCCTTATCACAATGGTCATGACTGTATTGTAGTTCACCTATGAATAGGGCCTGTTGCTCAAAGGAAAGCCCAAGTAATGTATGTACACTGTTCGCATTCAAGGTAGCAAACTCTTAAGATAGGTTTTCTATCCGCCTACTAGAGGTGTGCACGGGCCGAAATGTAGAGCCCAAGCGCGGCCTGGTCCCGACGCTACAGACCCGGGCCCATCCCAGCCCGTTTCGGAAAGGGTCTGGGGCCGGCCTGGCCCGGCGCTTAGATGTAAAGGCCCGGTCCCGCCCGGCCGGTCATGCTATAATAACAGTTGAAGCCATGATACAAAAACAAATAATTTCAGGACAATAAGATTATCCAAGATTATCCAGTAACCCAGCACCTCCACCAAGTGTAAGAGAAGGTTTAATCTATACGTCGAGGACGGCGTCGAGATCGGCAAGGAAGCGCACGATGATCAAACCAGCACGATGATCTGCGCGATCACAATTCCACAGACTGCTTCCTCTTCATCAGCGTCCAGCAAAAAGGGCTCATCATCTTCTTCACAACATGTGGAGTTTTCATGTTTTTTTTTTCATGTTTCAAATGACAAATTGACTTAATGCATAGAAGCACAGCATATAAGTAGAATTAACTTATTGTGCAAAAACAAGTCATGCATTGAATTGAGACATTTGCGGCGTTCCTGGATAATGAATACGGTAGCAATGAAGTTTCTTTCGGTGCAGTAACTTGTGGTTCTGGCGTCTTGTGAACTTGTGAAGAGAGATGGGGAGCTGAAAAATTGATCCCAGTAGCTAATTTGCCGCGCTCCGGAAGCAGTATGTATGTTTTCCCCTATTTAGCAGGCAGATGTCGTTTCATAAAATAAATTCTGCTCAAATACGGCGCGTATTGCCCGTTTCCTCCCTTCACAAAGAAGTCAAGTGCGCATTAAAATCACCGAGTTTAAAATATTCCTCAATACCATTGTGCCACTACTGAGGAGATGGGTAGACCCAATGCCATCTTGACGCAACGCCTGATGAGCGTGCCTGTCTTATCTTTTTCATTGGTCCTGATGTTGAGGAATGGTGGGGCATAGAATATTCGGCTTATTATGTACGCCTGCATTAGTCCCAAGATGCTTCTCTCTTTTAGGCCTCTGCCTTTGAAGGCAATCCTCCTGAAAAATTTGATTGATCAATTACAGACCCCACATTTTCTATATTTGCAAATTTGTTCGTTTCATTTTTAATCAATTAATTGTGACCTCACTGCTGCTCAAAATTACATGAGTGCTGCCATGATATAAATTTTCTTTATCAATTGACTGGCCAATGAAATACCAGTCAATTGACAAAAGAAGTTAATAAAAAGGCCAGTCAATTGATTAAAAAAATAATGAAAACATCGTTGTCAGACAAAAGCATTCAATAATTAATTTAGTCAATTGACTGGCCAATAAAGACCAATCAATTGATAAACATGCATCATTGCGCAACCTTCATGCTAACCCGGTCTCTTTTCGGTTGTTTGTTAGAGTAATCTTGTGCTCGTCAGCGACCGGGTTAGCATGGAGGTTGCGCTATGATGCATGTTTATCAATTGATCGGTCTTTATTGGCCAGTCAACAGGTAAAAAAAAAAATTATCTGGTAGAGCAACCTTGTGCTCGTCAGCGACTAGAGAAGATGGTGAAGGGTGGCTAATCCTGGCCCTGATGGAGCTGGGACAGGGGCCACCGCCGCTTGCGGCGGGGGCGCGTATTTGGGTTTGCTCGGTACGGTGGCTCCGCAAGGGACAAAACGACAGAAGAGACGAAGAAAGCGGGCTGTTCCGACTAGGATATACCGCCCCAAGGAGCGGAGCAGCTTAGCGATTAGCGGCGCATTCTTTTTCAATGGGCGTCATGTTGGACGCGGCACTAGCTTGAGAAAGCCTATACTACTACTACTACTGTTACTACTACTACTACTACTACTACTACTACTACTACTACTACTACTACTACTTTTACTACTACTACTACTATTATTATTATTATTGTTATTATCATTATTATTATTATTATTATTATTATTATTATTATTATTATTATTAGTAGTAGTATAGAGGAAGACTCGTTTCACTAAGTTTGCACTGAATTGTCTGTAGGTAACGGCCAAATTAACTGGCTAAATATTATCTTCCCAGTTTTAATTATTAATGATGATAATATTAATTGGTTCACAGGAAGGGAAAGGCGCAGTATCTGTCACACTTGTGTCTGTGGACACCTTCATCCCTTGGTGTCAACAGACACAAGTGTGACAGATACTGCGCCTTTCCCTTCCTGTGAACCAATCATTATTATTATTATTAATTGAAACTGTGAAGATAATATTTAGCCAGTTAATTCGGCCGTTAACTGGACAATTCAGTGCCAACTTCGTGAAACGAGTCTTCCTCTATACTATTACTACTACTAATGACAATAATAATAATAATAATTAGCAGAAAAATAATACTGTGTATTATTATTATTATTTAGTAGTAGTAGTAGTAGTAGTTGTAGTAGTAGTAGTAGTAGTGGTAGTAGTAGTAGTAGTAGTAGTATTATAGGCTCTCTCAAGCTAGTGCCGCGTCCAACGTGACGCCCATTGAAAAAGCATGCGCCGCTAATCGCTAGGCTGCTCGGCTCCTGGGGGCGGTAGATGCTAGTCGGAACAGCCCGTTTTCTTCGTCTCTTCTGTTGCTTGCCCCTTGCGAGCAAACCCAAATACGCGGCGGGGGCTAGTCTGCAACCGTATTTTATCTGTTGTAGGCCGTCATTGCACCCGCCACTGATTCGGTGGTGAACGAGGCGAAGCTTTACCTAAGTAACGGAAATTGGTAAGTGGCGCGTTACGTAGTCATTTTAAATTGTAAAAGTACCATTCTTTTCAGCTCAGTTTTCATGAATCAGCTATTTTTGCGTTCCATGTCCAACTTACCTAGAACTGGAGCTGCACCTAGAGCTGTCCAGCTTACCTAGATCTGGAGGCCGACAGTCTCCATTTAAAGTCCCCCTTTTGCTTCGTTATGGATGCATGTGAATCGGTTTGCTTTGTACTTAGTGTTTCCGTGTTTTAATGCGGGTTTGTTTTTAATTTTAATGCGTACCGCGAGACCATCCTGCGCGGCGCCAGAGCAGGCATACATGCAATCGGCAGCAATCATTCTGGCTACTGCATCTGTGTGGCAAATACATTATTCACTTCGCAATAAAACCGAAAGCGAAAGCGAAACTGCATGCCTGACGCCAAGCTCGCCATCGGTAACCTGGTGGCTTCCTGACGTCATCTACCTTGGTCATTCCGTCATTTTTTTTTCTTCAGCGCGTGGCATGGTGGCTTGTGCGCAGTTGCTTCAGTGCTCACGCCAAGTGCATTCTTGGCTATATTGTCAAGGTGCCGAAGTCAACATTAGTGTTTTAGTGCGTGTATTTAACTGCAAATGTGCGTAGTTTCGTTCACTGTTGTCAATGTGCCGCCTGTCCTGCACTAGGAGCAGAAATAGCCCTCGAAGGTTATACCGCGTGTTTCGCGTTCTTTGTTCTATGCACGGCAATGCTCGACCTCCCTCGAAAGGTAAGCTATTTTATGTACTGACACAAGTTGAGTGGCGAATCTCAGAACGAATGTTTTGCAGAAAACGTGCCTGTCATACTGCTGAGATTGACGTTCAGATAATTAGAAGCGTTAGACTGCTGCTCGGGCCCCGAGTTCACCTAGAGCGGTTGCCACACGAGCCTAGGGGGGGGGGGGGGCAGCCTTGGAACAAAATATGTGGGAAAATGGTTCAATTTATGGTGGTATTGTTATGACGAAAAAAATGTTAGATTACTTGTGCATACGATTTAGGACGGCAATGTTGTTCTGTGAAATTTACCATTTGTGAAGTTAGATGTATATGAGAATGCGCTTGTACTCTTCAGTCTCGTCGAATGGTTTTTTCGCACGTGGCAATGTATTCTGGCTGTGCTTGAATTACACTGCGTAAGCACAACGTTTGAAACCAGTGGTGACCGCTTGTTTGTGCATCTGGACGTTTTGCATTCTTTTTAACGCTATCTTTAGTTTTAAGACCTTGCCCGACGAGTCACAAATTCAGGCTCTCCTAAGCCACCGGTTTATTCCGGATGAACTGAAAAGCATTCAATAAACAAACAACATCGGGCGGGCACTGCGCTGGAAACGTACTGTCGGGAAGCGCGAGAATGGACTACCAAGAATAAAACAGAACGAGAGTAATGGCTTTACCGCGGTAAGACAAAACACTGCAGCGCGGATAGGGCGAGCGATAGGGCCAAATTGCTAATGGCGGTAGAAGATACATTGTTCCTCGTGTCGCACCACCTCACGCAAGTACGCCTCAGCCATTCCTGCAGGCACGTATTTCGTCTTCGTTCCGTCGTCTGTCCACATCCCCCTGGCCCGCGACGTTCGTTGGGCTCCCGCAGGGCAAAAATCGCGAGCCTTGCTTCCGAGTCACGACGCGCTTATCTTCCCTCGTTTCCGCGCCGATAGCGTGCCGCCTGTTGTGCCTGGCCATGCTGTTGTGCCTGGCCAAAGCCGCCCAGAAATTCAGCCGGACGCCAAACCTCTTCGGCGAACGCCTCCTTCACAAACTCTGGATACTTCTCTGCAAAGCATTAATGCACTGGAGGCGAGCCGTACCAAAGGGAGAAAAGCGGCGTGTTTCAACATGAGCTGAACGTCCAGGCAGCACGGCGCGCCGTGGCCCTGACGGTGAACCCCTTCTCGCCCCGTGGCATATTTGAAGCGAGAGCGCAGCAAGCTCTCCCATTGGCCATGCGAAAGTGCTGCCCTCGGATTAGTCCATTTTGAGCGTCAACGGTTCTCGGCGACGGAGTCTCAAGTGCTTCCGTTCGACTTCGAGACTCCGAGTGTGAGTTCGTCACTAGCGTCCATCAGGAGCAGTTCGCCCCCTGACAGTGCGGACGCGGCGGAATCTCCCCGGCCGTCGCTGCGCGAGAACAGTCGCGTACGGCTATGGTAGCTTTCGGCCCCAGAGCCGAACTCCTTGTTTAAGTACCTGTAAATAGTGTATAAAGCCTTTTCTTCATCTCACCAACGCCGACTCGGATTCATCGCTACCGCCCAGGGAGCTGACAGCCCTCGTTCACGAAACGGGTGACGAGCGCTGCGTTACCAACTCCTTGGCACAACCCTGTTGACGGTGGGCTACTGTGTGATAACCCCACCGGCACAACATTGGTGGCAGCTGCGGGATCCACTGGCACAACAGGCCTCTATGACTGGCAGCTCGCTTATGGGCATTCGCGCTGCCCGGGTAAACACAAATAGGAAAAAGCGTGTGCTGCTTGAAACACTAAGGCTGTGGGGCGCTACAAGTTTTAAGCGGTAGCTTATACAGTATGTTCCTTCTGTCGAAAAGTTCTCGGCCTACCAGTTTGCACCGCGTATATAAAATAATCAGGAGTTGCGTAAAAAAATTTGTATCATGGTAATTCCTCTTTCTGGTGATTGAGGACTGATTGGTGTGTGAAAGGCGATGATGAGTGTATGAAATAATTGTAACTAATATATTATTCTGATTTGAATAAATGAACGATAAGGAAAAGGAGGTTCAAATATGTAAAAATGTTCGTAATGAAAATTCAGTGCTTGACGATAAAAAATTATGCTGTGCGTAACTGACCAATCCTTTAAGTGAAATAATTGAAAAAGAATGGCAAATGTGTCAAACTCCTCACAATGAAAGGGAACTTTTTCCTAATGGTCTGTATTTATGTATGAAAAAAAAGTTAAATAGACAAATTAAAAAGTGAGAAACATTTTCTGTGGGTGAAATGCTAACGTATCATACCCTTAATGGCAGAGGTTAAGTGTCCCTCTAATTTTTTATTCTTTGTTTGGCTTCATAATGACTACTAGCAGTGTTATTGACAAACTGGTCTCGTGATGTTCAGGTTTGAAAATATTTACCTAGCTTTCTCTAGTATTTTAGGACTTTCATATAGTTACATTAGGCGGTGCATGCACTGATATGCGCATAAGGACGGAAGAAGAAAAATCTCGTGAGTATTGGAGAAGACAAACATTCGAGCAGTGTCGGCTGGGGCCTGCAGAAAACGCCTGTTGTTTGAAAGTCTTGTCTTCCGTGTCCGCTCTCTGCAGTCCCAAGCTGAACTACCCCGTAACACCTTGGTGGAGGCGCTTTCGAGCCCCCTTGCCACAGCTTCTCGTATTTCCGCGCCAGGAACCTGGATTTGTGCAGTAGACGTGATCTCCCCGAGATCACCCACCGACTGCCATAGTAAGCATGGCATCCCAGGACGCAGCACCCGCTATGGAAACTCCAGCTGCTTCCATGGTCTTAACCAAAATCCGCCATCCGCCTATTTTTAACGGCGAAGACAAGAAGGATGTTGAAAATTGGCTCGATGAATACGAATGGTGCAGCAAGAATAACCGGTGGGATGCTAGCATAATGCTTGCCAACATCTTCTACCGAGCGGGAACGGCGAAGACCTGGTTTACTAACCACGAACAGGAGATACCTACTTGGGACATCTGCAAACAAAAACTTCAGGACTTGTTTGGCAAGCCGATTGGGCGAGCTCTAGCAGCCAAAAAAGACCTGGCTACTCGTGCTCAATCGTCAACCGAATCATACCTCGCCTACATACAGGACGTCTTCGCCCTGTGTCGAAAGGGGAACACCTCCGTGACCGAAGAATATAAAGTGGGCCATATACCTAAGGGTATCGCTGATGGCGCATTCAATATACTTCTCTGCAAAGACTGCTCTACGGTGGGCTCAGTCCTGCAAGTCGGTCGCCGTTTCGAACAGGCGAAGCAGCGTCGCATCGTCCATCGGTTTGAGCGCCTTCCCAACACGGCGACTACATCCTCATGTGACGATCTGCCCACTTTGTAGTAGCCTTCAAGTCAGAATAACCTCACTACTATCGTCCGCAGGGAAATCGAGGCCTTGACTCCTGTTACACTTACATCACCTCCTGCAGAGGCAACAATAGCTATGATACAGGCTGTTGTCCACCAAGAATTCGCGCATGTGGGGCTCGTTTCCAATCCTACCACACCACCCCTGCTCCTTAGCCAATACCACGTGGTTGCTGCTGCTACTACAACCCCGTCTTACGCACCGCGTTACCCTACTCGCAATGCTGCGGAGTGAAGCACGCCTGACGATAGGCCAATTTGCTTCGTCTGCTGTCGGCATTTCCGTAACACTATCGGGAAACATTGACATCTGCATTTATGATGACATTATACGGACGTCTGCAGGACAAACAACCTCATGGGACCTCGCAGCACTGGAACTGGAGCAAGTGGAAAATATTCAGGAGGTGTATGGAATCAAAGGTGCATGTTCTGGCTGCAGTTTTTAATGCTGAATTATTTATTTTTCCATATAGCATAAATCAGTGAAATACATATGAAAACTATGCCTAAATAATTTACTTGTTCATTCTTGCTAGTTGGCTGTCAGCCTAGACCAATTGCAATCCACTTGGAATATAATGCTAAGCATCGATTTTCTTCAAAACCCTGATTTAAATGGACGCAGGAACAATAAATGTTTGAAGTTTACGATCATGTGATTGGAACGTGCGTTGACAGAAATGGAGCTTCTCACTTCTTTGTTATTCATGTGTCATTAAATTGGAAATTCTTAAGCCTTCTCGTAATAAAATTTTACGAATGGAAAACTAGGGTCGTTGCATAAAGTGATAGGTATTAAAATTATGTGCCAAAATAAAAATCTGCAACACACTGGAAGCTTACTTTAAGGCTTTTATTTGCGACCAAATATATTTGGACATATGCAAGGACCCAAATATGGCAAAATAGTTAGGCTAATTCATTAACATAAGCCATTCGAAAAGACTAAAGGCTGAGACAAGTATGAATCCCTAATTCATCAGAGCTGAAAGCTGGAAGAAATAAAAATTAGATGGTCTCAGATGTTTTTGAAGAGGAGAATGGCAAAAGCTTATCCTTCCTCTCCTATCATTTGCTTCTCATCGTTTACCTCTTATCGGCGTTCGTTGCAGCGCTACATAGTTATTTGTTGAAAGGAAATGAAAGGCTCAGAATCTGTCACACTTTTTTTTTTTTTTTTTTCGAAGCGTTTGCCACAAGGCATAAGTTGAGAAAGGAGGAATGGGATGCAGGAGATAGAAAGTTAAAAGAAGGAGTGCAGTCCAGTTGTGCTTATGAATTCGAGAAGGTTGGCAGTATAGCGATTGTCCATTGTCCATTTGTCATAATCACTATCGCGATTCCACCGCAGGCCCACCTTCATGATTATCCGTTGCCTGATGTGCGTTGTTGATGGACACGTCCACAACAAGTGGCGCACATCGCAGACGTCAGGTGGAGTGTCACAGTGAGGGCACCTGTCACTCACTGGTAGGTCTTTTTCCCGCCATCGATGTCGAACAGATGGGGTCAGAGCCGCCCCTGCCCGGATCCGGCGCACTGTCACCTCCTCCTGCCGAGTAAGACTACGGGGGAGAGGGTGCGAACACGGAGGAATGAGAGCGCGTGTTCGGTGGCGCAGAACTTGCGAATCGGAAACGTGGGACAGGAACGGATCTGGGGGAAGAGGGGAAGGTGGTGGATCGGCTGATGTGTTTATATGCGTCATAGCATCTGCTTGTATGTTATGGGGATCGCGAGCATGGCCGCGAATCCAGTGTATGCGAATAGGACATGGGTACTTTGAACATAGCAAATGTATAGACTGTGTTATTTGGAATGTGCGTCGAACGGCCTTAAGCTGTTTAAGGGCAGTGAGAGAGTCTGTGTAAAGATTAACTGCATTGAATGTCGGAACTGGTGGGAGGGAATGTATAGCATTGTAAATTGCTTGGAGTTCCAGTGCCAGAGGGGTGCACGTATCCGCGGTATATGTCACGTGAGTGTTGAGATGCGGATGAGAGGGACTATACACGGCAGTAACTCCTCGCTCTGCAGTATGTGATGCATCGGTATATAATATGCACCCTTCAGGCAGATGTGCGGATGATACCGACGGGGAAGCAGTGGGGCGATTGTCCGTGAGCTGGCAGTACGACCATGGAGGTAGTGTCTTTAAATGATGTAATTGTAAAGACTGTTTGCGAGCTCTGTTTGCCGTCCGCTGATCAACGAGTTCAGTGAGCGTATTTAGCTGGGCATACTCCTGAAGTACTGGTATGGGTGTTAGGCGGGGGAGGTACGTTATTGCACGCATAGCCTCACGATTAATGGCCTCAAGGGAGTCCCACTGTCTGCGGGTGAGACGTTGAAACTGTGCCTGGTATATTATACGTGGCTGGAGTACAGAGCGAACAAGCTGGCGGGCCGTGTGAGCACGCGCGCCGCCAGAGCGCATAGCTATGCGACGAATGAGACCTAAAGTAGCGTGAGCGGTCTTACGGATGGCTGTCAGCCACGGTGTGCCAGTCCCAGAGGAATGTAGAAGAAGACCAAGAATGCGAACGGTTTGTACCTGAGGAATTGGGGTATTATCTATCATAAAATTTATATTGGGAGCTTTCCGTAAGCCAGCTTTATTTCCAATTCGAATGAAACAGGATTTTGTATGCGAAAGAGTTAGGCCCAAAGGAGGGAGGCGAAATGTCAATATATCCAGCGCATGCTGGAGGGCCGCCTGATGGACAGACGTATCTGGGTGACAGCACCATAAGGTTATATCATCGGCATACGCAAGCACCCGTATAGAAGGGATGGCCTCTAGGGCTCTTCTTCTTCTTCTTCTTATTGGTTCACAGGAAGGGAAAGGCGCAGTAACTGTCACACTTGCTCTGTGGACACCCGAACCGCTCCGTAAGGGAAGGGAGGAAGGTGGGAATGAAAGTGGATAGAGAGAAAGGGGAGCCGTAGTGGAGGGCTACGGAGTAATTTCGACCACCTGGGGATCTTTAACGTGCGCTGACATCGCACAGCACACGACGCCTCTTCGTTTCGCCTCCATCGAAACGCAGCCGCCGTGGTCGGGTTCGAACCCGGGAACTCCGGCACAGTAGTCGGGCGTCTTACCACTGCACCACCCCGGCGGGGCTCCTCTAGGGCTCGAATAAGTGGAATGAAGGCCACATTAACACTGTCACACTTTCACCGGCAAGTGTGAATTTGGACGGTACGTACACCACCGCTACTGTCGCGTGGCGTTCCTTGGCGCGCGTTCAAGTGTAAGATTGCAGATGGCAGGAACGCTAAACAAGAAATCTCGCGGGATCTCGCGGAGCGTGACAGATCTCGCGCACGGGACTTCGTTCCGTGAGCCTTGAAAGGCTTTCGCCTTAAAAATATAATCCTTGCTTAAGCTCCAGGTTTACAGTAAGCCACAGCTGGACTCAAAGGCTTTGTGAAGCCGGTATAAAATCCCTAGCGGAGTAGTTCGTGTGGCATCTGGCACCAAGAGCGTTCATAAAAATATGACCTGAATATTAGCCGTCTTCTGATAAAATAGGGTCGAACAAGATGTAAATAGGCTGCGCAAATTTAGGAGACCAAGCAAGGGTTGAGGGGGAGCCTCACTCTACTAGCAAATGTTTCGAGAAGTGAACTTATCGACTGAGCAGTGCGGTTGTTAAGCGGGGATCTAGGCACTGGTAGCGGGCACTGGTAGCGAGACAAACCGGGGCGGTGGTGGCTTAACTTTTAGTCAGCTGGTCCGCAAAAGCACTTCCTCTTCTTCCTTCTCGGCTATCTGTCCGCTTACTCGGAACTCCTTCTTTACACGGTCATCACTGGAGCAGATTGTATATGCTTGTGCTTCCCAATAATAATAATAATAATAATAATAATAATAATAATAATAATAATAATAATAATAATAATAATAATAATAATAATAATAATAATAATAATAATAATAATAATAATAATAATAATAATAATAATAATAATAATAATAATAATAATAATAATAATAATAATAATAATCAATCAATCAATCAATCAATCAATCAATCAATCTTTATTTAATGTGCGCAGGAACAACCATGTGGTCTTTGTGCTGCAGCACAAATAATAATAATAATAATAATAATAATAATAATAATAATAATAATAATAATAATAATAATAATAATAGTAATAATAATAATAATAATAATAATAATAATAATAATAATAATAATAATAATAATAATAATAATAATAATAATAATAATAATAATAATAATAATAATAATAATAATAATAATAACAATAATAATAACAATAACAATAACAATAACAATAACAATAATAATAACAATAATAATAACAATAATAATAACAATAATAATAATAATAATAATAATAATAATAATAATAATAATAATAATAATAATAATAATAATAATAATAATAATAATAATAATAATAATAATAATTGGTTCACAGGAAGATAAAGGTGCAGTATCTGTCACACTTGCTCTGTGGACACCTGAACCGCGCCGTAAGACGAGGGATGAAGGTTGGAGTGAAAGTGGAAAGAGAGAAAGGGGAGCCGTAGTGAAGGGCCACGGAGTAATTTTGACCACCTGGGGATCTTTACCGTGCGCTGTCATCGCACAGCACTCGGCCGCCACTTCGTTTCGCCTCCATCGAAACGCAGCCGCCGTGGTCGGGCTCGAACCCGGGAACTCCGGCACAGTAGTCGGGCGTCTACCACTGCACCACCCCGGCGGGGCTGTGCTTCCCAAGGAGAAAGGTGAACAGGGAAATAACAAATGGATAATACCTTGAAGGTGGCTTTGTCTTAACTTGGAACTTGTGATACTACCCGAAGAAAGTAAAAAGTTGCAGTAGCAAGGAATTAAAGAGCAGTGCATGGTACGTGACGTATAAGCATAAGAAGCAAGTTAAATGTTTGCGCGTGTTTGTTGGAGAGGATTGGCGATTTCAAAGGAGCCTGATGAAAAATACAGCTACAGCAGAATATGTGAGGAGCGTGCACCGAAAATGGTTAAATACCAAAATATGCTGGAAAACATTGTTAATGCGAAAAAAGGATAAAGAATAGAAGCTGAGGTGGTGGCTTGGTAAGGAATACAAAGGCTGTGTATAGAAGCGAATGGGTACCAGATGATGAATCGCCATGCCGACTTAGCTGAAAATCAAGGAGGTGTTGAGAGAAAGATATGAAGGGACAGGGAAGAAAAGAAATGAAGGGTTCTAGGAAGGCATTGCTGACGAGTCTTGTTGGGTGACGTTAAGAAAGGAATAAAAGGAACAAGAGGGGCTTGAAAAGAGCGAATTAAATTATGTGCACATGCAAAGTAGTAGAACATCAAAAGAAAAACAAGTGTAATAAAAGGCGCAAAATAGAAAATATTTCAACAAGAATGGGGTGCACACCGTAAATGAGGGAACAAATACTGTAAAAATCTGCAAGTCATGCTGTATATGGTTGCCTTCTAGAATACCAATAGCAGGGTGGAGTAATTTCAGATATTCTAATTTTCCTTTCGAAGACATTATTCCTTCTTGTTGCATTGTTTTCAGTTTATAGATTACAAATACCGCTTGTTACATTGTTTTCAGCTTATAGATTACAAATACTGCCCTGTGTTTTTTGGCCTTTGAAGATTTAAAGCCTCGGCCAAAATCCCCCAATGCTCCTGATGGTCATGAAGCGGATTGGTCATGCTCATATTGGGGCACTGAATTATCTCCAAAAGCTGTTGCAAGCTCATTACCCTACATCATACTAATTACCACAGAGCAGTGTACGTTATGGCAAAAGCTGTGTTACGAGATAGCACTCGATATGCTTGTACTGCACATGGGTTGCTTGCCTCGCTTGTTTGAGTTGTCACCCGACTTGAACACGGGTATAACAGTGCCCCCCTCATCCTACGGCAAGTTGAAGACTAGTCAATATAAGATTTTACTGGAGGATGTAATGCATGACTAAGTGTTTGAGAGGGTACTGGACGAACACACAGACATGTTTTTCATAAATTGTACATCGGTTCCAATTAAAATTTTTGGAAACTGCCGTTTTCTTGTCATTTCCATTAGTAAATTGTAGATTATTCACAAGGACGAAAAATGTTTCTAACACATGAATTCAAAGCATTGCAACTGGCATGAATGTCTTGAAATGACAAATAAAATCTGAAATATATCCCCTTTGCCCCAGAGTACTCTTAGTGGCAAATGTATGCATCATAATTTATACACATTTTAGGCATTCCCCCCCCCCCCCCCCCCTTATCTGTATATGACTGCCATATATTTTCTAGAATGCATTGCTTAGATTTATGTTTGGTTCTTAACTAAATTTTATATTTCGAATCCTTCTTTTTTGGTACAATCTCCTGTAATGCACTGCAAGTGCTTTTCTGACCAGGTCTCAGGCGATCTGCTATTCTTTATCCTTTATTTTCACGGTAACAGTCTTGGCCATTCTATGCTGATGTTTTACTGTTTCCAGACCACTCTCAAATATTCTGCTGCAGCTTTAATTTTATCACTTTGAAGTCGCTAATCCAGTCCAATAAAAATATGCCAACATCCAACGGGCTTATGGTTCATCAAGTTTCTCACGCTTTTTATTTCCTTGCCGCTGCCAATTTTTATTATTATTTGTTCTGTTCAGGGGATCACAATGTCCCACTCCAGACAAAACCATCTTCAATTCATTGTTTCAGTCCTTTCGCTACTCGCCTCCTCTATCCTCCCCTACTTTTCTTGTTTGAAAGCTAAAGTGCTGATAAACCTCGCCAGTCATAATTGCCCTGCCGAGATGAAGCCAAGTCCACTTGTAGAAACTTTGGCTAACGGTCTGAGGCTCTCCCTGAACCCTTTAGTTTCCGTTGACTTTCGAGTTTAGTACATGTTCCACTTACTGTGCATTAGAAAGGCCCCTTAGGCTAGTCCAGACTATTAATGCACAGAACTCATTGCGTGATGATAGCCCTACTTAGTTTTGTCAAAGTAAAAATCTGTTGACCAGGGCATTGAAGTGGTTTGAAGTGCTGAGAGCATTAGCCGCACTGTAATCATAATAAAGTGCTGCTACTAGCCCGTCATGACTCTGGCTTGCAAGTAGAGCAGTGTTATATTTCACTGATGATTTGTTGCTCTGCATTAGAAGCTGTGAGCAAAACACAATTGCGTCAACATATGTGCTTTTGTAACATGCTCGGTCGCAGCCACACAGATGTGCAAGCATTAGTCTCAATAGCATGTGCTAGCTCTGCTCCTCTCACTAACGTTACGAGAGCATAGAACCTTTCTGAAGTGCCAAAATTGATGTTTATCATAAATGAATTTGCAATGGTACTTCCAGAGGTTTCAGTGATTAAGTGCTTGGGTACTAAGCCAGAGTTCGAACCAAACTACCGCGGTGGCTGCGTTTCAACGGCGATAAAATGTAATAGGCGCCTGTGTGCTTTGCTATGCCAGAGCCCTTTAGAGTTGACCAGGCGATTAAACTTAATCTTGAGCTTGTCACTATGGCATGTCTAATATCCTGAGCAGCTGCGGAACATTGATACCATTATGTATGTTCATGAGATAAGAAGCCATTTTAGGTAGCGTCCATCTGGTTTATATAGTGGCACTCAGTGACCTGAGTTATAGTTAATAGAAGCTGTTATTTGCCACCTTCATTTGTGGAAAGCATGTAATGTGGTACTTAGTATGGTATTTGTGCCTGTTGGTAAGAAATATGATCTTCACAAATATTTGTGCCCGTTGCTAGAGTTAAAATAGGAGCTTCACTGTTGGTAGTAAAGCCCGCATGGTCTTACTCACAAGCAACTCCATTCGCCAAACTGTTGCTGTAGCTTTTCAGAAGCTCACTCATGAATGTTTACACGTTTAATGTTACATATTTAGGCTGTCCTTTGCATTCAACAGATATTCATGGTGCAATATCTTGCCTGGAGAACAAAAGGTTGTTTCATGTAAAAATTAAAAATTCATAGCTTGCCATCAAGCATCTTCAATTGATTAAAAATGCTATATACAGTTGCATATCAATGTCGGGCATATACCAAACGTAATAGGCTTGTAAGGTTGGGCTTCGGGGGGGTACATGAATTAACATAGATGCTAACGTGGTGTTGGCAGAAAGTAAATAGGAAAGAGCATTACGTGGTCATGCAATGCTTAATTTGCTTTTTGGTGGACTAGTTTGACCTTAAATGCAGCATCACTACATCAGACTATGTTCTGGGGGACGTCTGCTGAACCCTATACAAAGCATACAGGGCTCAACATGAAAAATTACTTCTTTCTTTAAAAAAAAATGCCCATGGAAGATGTGAAAGTGTGTGTGTGTGTGTGTGTGTGTGCGTGCGTGCGTGTGTGTGTGTGAATTTGTTTGCCGAAGAATTTCATGCCTTGCGTTACAACAATTTAAAAGTTTCCTAAGATTTCCCTTTTAGATGTTAGGGCACATTCTTGTTTATATATAGTCAGTTTGAGCACGATCCAGGCACGTGGTTTTTGTTGCTTTTTAGTTGAAGCATTGTGTTTTTATTGCCACGAGTAACTGTTTGCTTTGAAACAGTGAAAACCGATTTGGAAGGGCCCCAGGAGTTAATAATAGCTGATGCGTGGTCCCCAAAAGCCCATATTGTTTTGAGTATCAGAGTACGTTATATAACAAGTTCATTTTTTAAAATGATAATTGAGCGCTGTGCACTGATGCGAAATGTCTTGCTCTATTTAAAAAAAAATGCAGGAACACCACCATACCTGCCATTCTTTGAAAAACATCCTGAGCCGGCTATAGAACAGCTTCTCTTCACCGAGGGAGGATGGATATGCAACTGACTTACCACTACGGGTCTCTCTACAAGTGCCGTAATGGCAGGATTACAGATATTCTTGAGTACATGCTAATATGTATCTTTGAAGACTTTTTCTTTAGATACGGTGGCAGAATGCACACATGGCTGTAGCTTGTTTATGTGTTACACAAAGGATTTAACAGCTTCTTCCAAGCTGGCTAGCAATCTCTCGGCTAGCACAGTAGATGCCAAATAAAGCCCGTTCTTATTCTTTTAAGCAGTTTTCTAACTTTACCCATTCTGAAGAGGAGCTTGTAAGCCCTGTGAATTTTTATTTTTGCCGCACCATGACATCATTGCTCTATCGCTATTAATTTTGTCATGTGACCCACATTTGTATGCTCTGCTTGTTCAAACCATTTCCTTGAATGTATGCATTGCTGTTTGAATGGCAATAACCAAACCTGTTGTTGAACAGCAGGTTGGACGTATTGGTGATTAATTATAGGTAAACAACGCAAACAATGTGAGGGGAACACGAGAAGAGGACGACAGAACGGGCACTGGCTTACAACAATGTTATTTCAATGAGTACTCATGTATGCAGCCCCACATGTGCCACACACAGTCGCTTCTGTCCACCGCGATACACAGACTTTTGCGCACTCCAGAAAATTCCTATACATTTAAAATATCAGGTTCATGTTTTGTTAGCTGCAAGGATGTTTTGCTAAGGCACTGTTCTTGCAATCTGGCTATCTCAGCGGCCTCGATTATGTCGCGCACCAGCTGTTCATTATGTTTTCCAAGCACTTCGCCATGTTCAAGTTCTGCGGTGTACGTTTTTGACGGGCAATCTCTGGCATGCATTTTGATATGCCTGCATTTCTGACCGATGTTATTTTTGTGCTCTCTCAATCGTTTGTACGTACACCTGCCTGTTTGGATAATATATCTTCTTCCACATTTCAGAGCCTTCTGTGCATTCCACAAACCGAATCTGGTGGTTTATTTTGCATCCTTGCTGCTCTAACGTCTGTACAGCATTTACGCGCCAACAAAGGCTCTGTAAGCTTTCTGGAGCGGTGACCACAAGGTTCACACGCGCCCAGCGGCCAGTCTTCTTCAGATGGTGGGAAATATTGTGCACATAAGGCAGGGACGCAAACCACGTTCATTTCTCAGCTTCTCGCGGCCTTGTTCGCCTCTGGCACGTGCCCGTTTTAGGTTCTTATTTATTAATTCTGCGACCGACACTAAGTGCGATGTATAGCCAGCTCTCAAAAGGCGATCAACTTGACGACGAAAACTCGGTTCTATTGCATAAATACACGATTTCTTAAGCCCATTTGACAAACAAGGTTTACGATTGCTGTTTTACTTTGACCGTCTTTTGGCAGCTGGCTACCCCTCGCACGTCCTTGTCGGTCGCCGAACGATTAAATAAGAACATAAAAGGGGAGCGTTCCAGAGGCGAACAAGGCCTCGAGAAGTTGAAAAATGAACGAAGATTTGTGGCCCCGTCTTATATGCACATTTCTCACCGCCTCAAAAAGGTTGGCTGCTGGACGGGTGTGAATGCTGTGCTCACCGCCCCAGAAAAACCAAAGAGCCTTTGCCGACGTGTAAATTCTGAGGAGATGGTAGAGCAGCAAGGGTGCAACTAAGCCACTATATTTGGTGTGTGGAATGCACAGAAGGCGTTGCGTATTCAATTCCTCTGAAATGCGTAAGAAAGTATATTTTCCAAACAGGCAGGTGTACGAACGAACGATTGAAAGAGCTCAAAAGCAACATCGATAAAAAGTGCAGGCATATCTAAATTCATGTCCGAGGTTGCCCGTCAAAAACTTGCGCCGCAGAACTTTAGCACTTTGAAGTGCCTGAGAAACATAATGAGCAGCTGGTGCGCGAGATAATCGAGGCAGCTGAGATAGCTAGATTGCAAGAACAGTGCATTAGCAAAACGTCCCTGCAGCTAACAAAAAAGAAATTGATATGTTAAATGTACAGCAATTTTCTGGAGTGCACAGAAGCCTGTGTATCGCGGTGGGCAGAAGTGACATTTGTGTAGCACGCGGCGTGTTGCTGTATATATATGGATGTGTGATAATCGAAATTAAGATTGTTGAAAGACATCGCTTGTGGTATCGTTCCTCCTGTGTTCCTGTCACATGTTTGCGCTACATTGCTGCGAAAGCTTTGTGCGTTCTTTGTATCAATGTAATTTGGCAATAATTTCTGTAATTTCTGCATTGGACATGTTTGCTCTTCGAAAATGTTTTTATAGGCGCACATAGCTTCTTCACTGGCATGAAGAGCTCCGGTATTAAAGGTACATTGATTAGACAGGAATCACAATCAGTATACATTAAAAAAATGTTAAAAAAGCACGTAATTTTGACTCCTGCGCATGCTTTTTTCCGCATGGGTGTAAGGGGTAAGCAACACTAATCTGCCCCAACACCTCAGGGTCACGGTTTTGAATTTTTGGTTGTTTTGTGCTGTGATACATCCTCCCATACGGATGCGTTGTAGCGCGAAACACCTTTGCAAGCCGGGTGCAAGGGTGCGAGTTAAACACCTGAAAACCCTTTTAAGGTTGTTTTATTTTTTTACAGTGTACAATTTCCGGATCTTGCAACATTCCAGCGAGAACAACGAAAAGATGAAGACTTGGTTCCGCTTTTTGAAAAAGCTCATGATCCGGCATCTGCGAACCCTTTCTGCATTCGCAATGGCTGCTCTACCGAAAAAATTACTCGTCTGGCGATGCGTGCAATCTGCTCGTAGTTCCGGATAGCCTCTACTCATCCGTTCTACATGCAATGCACGATGTCGTTAAGGTGGGCCCTTGGGGTTTGCCAGGACCCTTACCCGCATTAAGGAACATTTTTATTGGCCAAATATGCGTCGAACGATTCAGCGTTACGTGACCTCCTGTGTGCAGTGGCAGCGGTTCAAGCTATTCACGACTTCTCCGCCGGGCCGCTTACATCCGGTGACACCACCGACCACCTCATATGAGGAAGTGGGTGTCGACCTGATACGCCCGTTTTCCCGCGCGTCCAAAGGCAATCACTGGGTCATCGTATATGCGTTGACCATCTTACACGTTACTGTGAAACTGCCGTCATCCCTTCCGCTACTTCCGCTGACGTCTCTATCTTTCTTCTTCATGCTGTCGTCCTCCATCATGGACATCCTCGTGTCATTATTAGTGACCGTGGCCGCCAGGTTACGGCAGATGTTGTGGAATAGCTTCTGCGCTTTTATACAGTACTTGCAGGTTGCGTCACTATACACCGTACCATTCCCAGAATTCCCAGACAAACGGCCTCGTTGAACAGGTAAACTAGACACTGACGAACATGCTTGCGATGCATGTCAACTCTCAGTAGAAAAACTAGGATGACATGCTTCCCTTCATTACACATGCCTATAACACCTCGAAACTGACCCCGCCGGGGTGGCGCAGTGGTTACGGCGCTCGAATACTGTGCCCCAAGATGCCGGATCGAATCCCGGCCTCGGCGGTCGCTTTTCAATGGAGGCGAAAAACAAGACGCCCGTGCGCTGTGCGATGTCAGTGTACGTCAAAGAACCCCAAGTGGTCGAAATTTCCAGAGTCCTCCAGTACGGCGTCTCATAGCCTGAGTCGCTTTGGGACGTTAAACCCCACAAACCAAACCAGTACGAAACTGCATATAGCCCATTTTTCCTTCTCTATGACCGTACACTTCGAAGTTCTCTCGACACTGAGCCTTCTGTTTCGACCACCCTCTGCCGCGCTAAAGAGGCTCGTCGGCCCGTCCGGCTACGTAGATCTGGCATCGCAGGACCGCTCTAAGCAGCACTACGATCGTCGGCATCACGATGTTTGCTACATTCCCGGAGACGTAGTATATTCCTGGACGCCTCTTCGCAAGCGTGGTTTGTCCGAGAAACTGTAGTCGCACTACAAAAGCCCATTTCTTGAGCTCATACACATTAATGACTTGAATTACACAGTATCTTGCCAATGTTCCCAAGGCCGCCTCTCTCGAAATACACAAGTTGTGCATGTCGCAAGAATGAAGCGCTCCCACTCTCGGGACTCTGACAGCCCAGGGGGCTTCGTCTGCGAAGGAGGACATATCAGGCAGCGCTGAGGAGAGAAAGAAGTGTGTTAAAGAAGCTCGCAAGAAGGAAATGTGAGAAAGAAGCAGCCCGCCAACGTTCAGTGAACGCACCAGACTAAGGTGGAGTCATCCCTGTAAATAAACCTAACAATATCAAATTAAAATGGCACATTCTTACATGACTTATAGGTGGCGCGGACAAAAGCCAAGAAACAATCGGCTTTAGAAGGTTCTGTGCCTCTTTTGAAGATTACATAACTATAAATGAAAACAAATGCTGACAGCAGCATATTCCAGGCTTAGCTTTGCTAAACGGTCTAATTTTTTTATACTTCGTGGTCTTTCATTTTAAAGAATAAAAGAGCCCACGCTTTGGCTACCTCGTCGGGAGAACACGGGTCGGACTATTTGCGTAGCGTTCGGCAACATTTATGTTAACGCTTGAGCAATGAAAGTGATATTTAGAAAGTTAATTTGGGAGTGTCTTATGATTAGTGTAGGCGCAACGCAAAAACATATACAGCAGTCGGTATTTTAGAAAAACACTAACAGAATTAAACCAACTATAGGGGCATCTCTATTAGCCTGAGTCGCTTTGGGACGTTAAACCCCACAAACCAAACCAACTATAGGCAAAAAAGCTGGAAAATATGTGCTACTCCCCGAGTCTAGTCAATACTGCACAGGTGCGCCTCGGCGCTGAACCGAGTGGCATTGTTCGTGTTCGTGTCTTGAAAAATTCACGGGTCTCGGAAAACGGCCATCAAGAGGCTGAAATTAAAGCATATGACTCAAACAGCAGGAAATAAAACTAGACTAAACATTTGATTTTGACGGTGAATTTGAAATACCTGATTCTCTAGACATAATTGTGAGGAAGAAATGTACGCCGCTCGTTGATGGTAAAAAAGATGGTAAAAACACAAGTACTAACGTCGTCTTTGCGTGGCTACCGGGCTTTGAATATGAAACGTGAGCGGTGGCTTCGTTGTTCGGTAAGCCTACGCCGGTCCAGGTCTTGGAAGGTAGGGGCGCTGTGGTAAGATTGGCACATCTGAATAGGCTTCCCGTGCATTTTCTGTGTAGTTAACAAAATTGAGAAAATTGCAAATCAGTAAAGGATAAAAAAAAAAAAAGGATGGTAAAAAAAAAGTAAGAACGGAGAGAAACATATTGAAAAATTCTTACGAAACCGTTGAATTGCGGAAAGAGCTTATTAAATATTGAAAGCTCTTTTATGGCGCAATATATGACGATATATTAAGAGAGTCAAGTCATAGTGATCGACTCCCAAATAAACCATTGCAGTGCCCTTTTAACCCAAGGACCATACAATTAGATTTACACACGGTGACCCAAATAAGAGAATTCGCCGAAAATTGGCCGGTTAGCTAAGGTACACGTACCCTCATTCAAAATGGTTTTCGTATGCACGGTAAATAAAAAATAAATACGCAAGCTCTTGATTTGCCTACTACCTTTAAGGGTGAACAAATGCAAAACAAAAAACACACAAATCAAGCACGCTATGAATTCTTTTTTATATTTGGCACTTTTCTTATTTCCAGTCTTAAAAAACTATGAATGTGCTCATTAAAAAGCACCTACGCGTTTATATGTCAGATTAGGCGCTAGTGCATCGCGCTATCTGAATGTCATGACAACACTTGTCGCAACCTATGCAAGGAAACTGATCGGCTTGTAGCATCTACCGAAACACAGGCTTCTCATTCGGACCAATACGCACGTACAGACTTTTCCCGTATTTATGGCTTCTCAAATTGACGCTCATTGTCGGAAAGGTTGCGGACAACTCATCGTCTCTCCAGCTCTGTAACTGAGTCGCGTACTTCAAAAAGATCTGCAAAGGTGTTCCATATACACTGCAGGCAGTGCCAATAACGCAAAGTTGCGAAAGTACTCTAATTCATGCTTGTGTGAACGACGAATCGAATGTCACTGTGGAACAGACCCGAGGCTGATTTGAAGTGGATTTGATTATACCTATAAGCAGATACCCTGCCCTCCTTTGCTTTGCCTTTTTCTTCGAGCATTTCCTTCTTACGTCAGTCCCATTAAATTGGAAAAGCGCATGAAGCGCGATGCGTACTAATCGCCAATGTTCGCCCTGTGACAAAAGGGCGCTTGTTTTGTTTGTTTTTTCTCGTTTTATACTAGGAACTCCGAACTCCTCTGTCCTCTCGTGCAGGCAACTGAGCCGGTCAGTGACTGAATTTTAGTTGCTAGCGGCAGGCGAATGATCCGGCGGTGCACGGAAGTTGAGCAGTAAAAGACAGAGGATACAGTTTGACGGTCCGTAAATAACCTCAATGACTACACTGGTGCCTTCAACGCAGAGTTTAATGAGTCGTTCACCTCGTAGGATGTCGAGTAAGCACTAGAATAGCTAAAGCCTGAATTCAGCTTCCGACGAGAACCAGATTGCCTACTCACTCATCACAATAATTATTTTTTGAGTATTCTAGCCCTGACCAAGGTTGTCTGTTTCTCAAGAGTTATAAACTGCAGGCAGCTGAACCTTGGCTTTTCTTCCTAGACGGGACAGCGAAGTGTAGCTAACACGGTCGGATCCCAAGCAGGACCTTTTTTTGGTTACTGCGAGCGCGGTTTGAAGTTCTTCTGTAATAAACACTTCGTCTAGAAGACATGTGGGCGCTGGAAGAAGGATTGGCAGCAAATGTGGCATTGAATGACCAGCTAATGGAGCAATAATGTTTAAACAGAGAAGTTCTGCTAAATAAAGGCAAGAAGAAGGTTAGAGTACGGTACTGAAGTATACGAAGAATTTTGTTAAGTGTCAATGCGCGGGCTAGCTGCCTAACGTGACCCTCGGATGGCCAGGCGTGCTTTTTGACAATGCGGTGCACTAGACGCGTAAGAGGACTGCAGATTTTAACGGTTGAAGAAACAGTGGCCTGATTAGTTGACTCACGGATGTTAAGTTCAAGGATCCGGCAAGTCGGTACGCGAGGGATGGTGTGACTCGACGTTGTGAGAGTAATTAAACTGCTGTGTTGGCACGGATAGCGAGTTTGTGCAATGAATAGCAAATCTGATTTTTCAGGTGCGGTAGATATGCCTACCATGTCAATATATTTAGTGACTGCATTGTTTTATGCTGTAAAGTTTGATTTACTGTCTCAGGAGACGCAGAAGTGCACCAAAAAGTAAGAGTTCTGCAGAAAATGTATTATTTATGTTTGGAATAGATGCTGGAATACGAGTTAGGAGAGCCATTACGAGGTTGAAAATGGTGGGTGATACAATAGCGCCGTGGGTAGCGCCACGCGTGAGAGGAAAAGCATCGGAGACGGAATCAAGCAACCGGAACTTGGCCGTGCGGTCTAGCAGAAATGCAGTGAGTTAGCCGTGCATTTTTTTTTTTGCACCGCAGCCGATAGAGGCAAGTGTGGAGTAGAAGTACCAGATCGAGATCACTGCCCTGTGTTCACAAATATATTTAATCAGGCACGCTCAACAACGTGGAACCGTGATTGTTGACAGCTAGAGTTCCATCTTGTTTGACACCGAATCTGTTCTCGCGCACTACGCGCGACCTGTCGCCTGTCGGCGTTGTCTTCGGCCGGCCTAACGTCGCACGTGTAAGACGCTATACAAGTAGGTTTCAGATAGGATCGTGGGCAAGGCTATAAAGGACATTGAGCACGTCAAGAGAAACTGCGGTTTAGATCTGAGAAGAAGAACGGGGATAAAATGAGTGTATGTGGAGGAACAAGAGGTACTTAGTACACACACCTTTTCAATTTTTTGCAGCAATTTTTTGAATGGGGGTGGGAAATATTCATGGACTCAAAATGCGTTAAGCCGACTGAGGGTCGTCCGTCCCATGATCGTTCCCAAGCAAGAGGTTAATGACACAGGGCGGATGTTTTGAAGCGAGGTTTTTTTCCTGGCTCTGGTATTAGGATCATAAAGCATTGTTCCCCAGATGTCGGAAGGGTGCCTTCTTCCCAGCGGTAGTTTATAATGCTCAGAAACTAACCATTTTTTTATGCTTCAGCTGTTTGGGTGCCCATTCGAGATTCAAAGAGGTTCAAAGGTACTGGGATTCGAGATTCAAAGGTACTGGGATCGATACCCCGCACCTCCACCAGATGTCGCGTAAACAGCGACCTTTACAGTTGCGTCCGAGGTCCAAGGCGTGGCAAAGGTTCTACGAACAGCGTCAGAGTTCAGGCTCGAGGTTAGCACACTTCTTCCTCTCACACTTCTGCGCTTCTTTGTCGTCAACGCATGCTACATTAGCCCGGCTCATCAAGTACCGCATTGTATACGCCAGTCAAACCGTCTTATCAGTCCTTTACTGCTGGGCTTTCGTGTGCCGCCGGGTCACTGGCTTGCTATTAGCAACTAAAGTCTAATCATTGACAAGCACGGTTGCCTGCATGAGAGGACAGGAGAGTTCGTAGGTTGTAGTATAAAAGCGAAAAACAAAAACAAAGCAAAAAATAAAGTGAGCTATTTTTTCACTGAGAAAACATCGCCGCTTTGCACGCACCGCGCTTCCGCGCATTTTTATTGCTTCCAGTTCAATACCAATGACGGGAAAAGGAAATGGTTGGGGAAAGAAGAAAATGAGAGGAGGGCAGGGTCTCTGCTTAACGGTATAGTCAAATAACCTTCAAATCGGTCTCGAGCTCGTTCATAAGCGACATTTGATTTGTCGCGCGCGCAAGCATGAATTCGAGTATTTTCGCAACTTTGTTTGCGTTACTGACACTGAGTGGAGCTCATGGAACACCTTTGTCAGATCTCTATAAGGTACGTGACCGAGTTACTTAGCTGGAGAGTCGCGACTTTCCTGACAACGAGCATCAGGTTTGAGAGGCCATAAATACGAGGAATATGTATGTGCGTGCGCGTTGGTACAAATGAGAAGCCTGTGTTTGTACAGATGCTACAGACCGATCAGTTCCCTTACATAGGGTTGTAATGACGTTCAGATAGCGCGATGCTCTAGCCCCTAATTGGGCATATAAACGATTAGATGCTTTTTAATGAGCGCAGTCGTATCGTTTTCAAGTCAAGAAATAAGAAATGTGTCAAATATAAAATAATTGATACTATTGCTTGATTATTTTTGTTTTCTTTGCATCTTTATTTTATTTTTACTGCTGGTAGGCAAATTGTTATGAGCTTGCGTAATTATTTCTTGATTTACTGTGCATTTAAAAAATCTTTGTGAATGGAGGATCATGAAGGCTAGCTAACCAGTCGATTTTCGGCAAAATCTCGAATTAGGAACAAGGTGCCGGTAAAGAACGTGAAATGCACAGATCCGGGCGTTCACTGTTTGCTCGTCAGGAGCTACTGGCGTTATTCACCGTGTGTACACCACATTATGTGGTCCTTGGGTTCAAATGGCACGTCGAGAAGTTGTTTAGTAGTCGATCACTTCACAATTCAGGAATTTTCGCAGGATTTTTTCAATTTGCTTCTGTCCGTTCATTTACTCTTTCTGTCATGTTTTTGTAGATTATTTAATAGTATGCAATTTTCTCCTTTTCGTGTAACCACACAGGAATTGCACAAAAGGCCCATTAAAATGTACCAATGCTACCGCAATGCTTCTACCTTCGAAGATCCGTCGGCTACTGGCCTCATCCTCCACTGGAGTGCCGTAGGCTTACCGGAAAATGAAGCCACCGCTCACGCTTCATATTCAAAGCCCGGCAGCCACGGAAAGACGACGTTAGTATTTGTGTTTTTACCATCTTTGCGTTGAAACGAGCGGTATGCCTTGGTTCCTTACATATAATCTATAGAGAAGCTAATATTTCAAATTCACCGTCAAAATCAAAATGTTTAGTCCAGTCTTATTTCCTTATGCTTGAGCCATATGCTTTGATTTCAGCGTCTTCGCGACTGTTTTTCAAGACCTGTGAATTCTTCAAGGCAAAATATAGCCGACGATTATGTTACTTCCTAATGCGAAATTTGAGCGCAGCTCGTCAGCTGTTTCAGGTTTTCGGTAGATTGAGGTATGGCTCGGGAGGTGCATACGTCGAGATCCACTGCCACCAATCAGGTGCTCTGATTGCCGTCGCACAGGGGTGGTGTTGGAGGAGGAGCGAAGAAAGCAGTTGAGTTATCGGGAGGTCACGGGAGGCAGCACGTGGGCCCATAGGAACGTTGAGCGGCGAATTAGATAGCAGCGACTGACTGATGCATCTGACGCCGCTAGCGAGTCAAGTCAACGCGGCTTTGCGTTTCGGATTGAGATCCACGCACCGTGATCTGCCGATGCCGACCCGGAGCTTCGGCAACCGGAGAATACCATCGCCGCACGCAGGAAGAAGGTTGGGGGAGGGGGGGGGGGGGGGCGTAGCGGCGAACGGTGGCAGCAGAAGCGCGCGGAGCAGTCGAAGAACACGCGTGGTCGCCGCCACGAAAGAAGAGAGAGAGAGGGGGAGGGGGGAGGGTACACGCAGCGGCGAACGGCGGCGGTAGGAGCGCGCGCAGCTCCAGCTGCGGAACTGGTTGCGAAGGACAACGGCAATGACGACGCAAAACTGAAGAACGGGCTCCAAAGAGCTTCGCTCTAGAACAAGAATAGTTGCATGCGGGGCTACATTTTGGCGCACCTGTCGGGTAGAGAGAATGGCTTAATTTGAGTTTGATGGGCCAATACTGATGCACCATCATTGATATGCGCAAGAATGTGAGGTGATGTCCAGCGTCGCCCAGTTAATGATGCGGCTTCGGTCTTAGACTCTGGGGAGTGAATTATGAAAATTAGGCACCCTGTTCTAAACACAGCGCGCACCAACACTGTCTACTGTTTTTCCCCCGTTTCGTCTACATTAAATATTTGACACTCCCAAATTAACCTCTTAAATGCCACTTTAAAATCTATGCAAATAGTCCGACCCGAGTTCTTCCGACGAGGTAGCCAGCCTTAGGCCTTAGGTAGCCAGAGCGTAGGCCTTTTTATTCGGTAAAACGGAAGTCCATGAAATAAAAAAATTACAGACCATTTAGCAACGCTAAACCCGTAATGTGCTGTTGATAACACTTGCTTTCGTTACAAATAATGTGATCTTCGAAAGAGGCGCAGACCTTTCTCAAGCCGGTTGTTTCTTTTCTTTTTGTCCTTGCCACCTACACTGTGTATGGATGTTAAATAAACTTTGATATTATGTAGCAGCAATATAAAACGATTCAGCTTGGATGTTACTTATGTCAACTCGCCGCTGCATTTCTCCGTCTGCCTCACTGGAACGCTTCGTACCAACTTGTGTATGTTGTGTCTAGTCGGTGACGAGCATGAGGATACGCTATCAGAGAAGCCTAAAGAGACCGGATTAGCATTGAGGTGGCACTATGACGCGTGTTTGTCCTAAACACTTATCAATGAGGTAGAAAAATTGAGAGGTCGTACTGCGAACACGCGCATGAAGCAACAAAATCGTCGTCTCCTTGCGCCATCTGAAGGTCACGGGTCAAAATACAGTCACACATTCAAAATGAACTCCACCTGTTCTGGAATTTAGTGAAACATTAGCAGGGGAGGCAGAGACGATGACACGTCATCGGACGCGCAGCACGAAAGGCGGCTGTTTAGCTTTTGAAGAAAGCAGCTACTGGGATGGCGCAGGTCGCTAAGTGATCTGCATAACTTATCTTTTTGACCCTGACTGGGCTAGAAACCCGCCGGCAGGAATGTTATTCGGTCGGTAATCGCCAAAGTGAAAGGTAAAAGCGGCTTTAGAAGTACGTTGGAGAACTGTGTAAATGCAGCTAGTGATGCTGGTGCACTGAAAATTCCACATGGCTGCGCGAGTCCGCCTCCCAAACGTGCCGCGATTGTAGCGCTCTCATCCGCGACATGGTAAAACGCTGCCAATTTCGCCCAGTTGCACTGCTCACGACAGAACTTTGCTTTGCCGATGTTTGCGAGATAAGCGTCAACGGCTTCTTCTGTCATCCCTTTCTTTTTGTGCGATGGCTACAACCGCTGGGGCTATTTCGGATCGTGCTGCAGCTCAGAGCATTGCACAGGGTATCGCAGGAGGCTCACCTGTGGCTGCTGTTTACCCAATCACCGATGGGTGCACAGTAATCGTGGAATATTCGGGCTCAAGGAGTGCTTTGCCACATGATATTGAAGCGAAAGCTTCACTACGCTATGTATCAGTCAAGATCAAACTGTCCAGCCGCTTGACCTTTAAGAAAGGTAGTGTGAGCTTGACCTGATTAAGTCCAGATGTTCATCATTCCGTGGTGTCCACTCGTCACACCAAAATATACGGCGCATTCCTTTCTCTAAAAACCAACCTAAAAAAAAATCAATCTTAAAATAATTGCGGATTGAAAACGCAGTGTTACAGGGTCCTTCGCGGCTACTGACAATGCGAAGCTTTAACGTTCACCTGATTCAAATGGTCAAACCATGCATAACTATTCTTAACACAACTTCGCTCGTATAAGTAGTTTCATGCCATGCTAAACCTCTGCAATGTTTTTAAGTATAATTCACTCAACACTTGCGGTCGAGGCTGAAGCGGTTCGAAGCGCGTTCGTGAATTTGGGATCAAGTCTTAGTGGGATGTGGTGTCAGCACATGGCGTTTCCTATTTAGCAGGCGGATATGCACATGCTCGGGGAGCACTCGAACTCCCTGTTGAGGCGTACGTTGCGTCTCGGAAGCGTGTGCTTCTGCACCATTCTGCATTTCAATAATCTCACTGCCACGGTTGATGAGTGGTGCGGGAGGAGTCTTACTTCGGACTCCAATCTATTCAAATATCACGGTTGCTTAATGCGAGCAATGGAGCCTGAAGAAAGGAGAGCTCAGAAGCGTCTTGCGGAAAGTGATAAATTTAAGAGTTATACGTAACAACAGATGACAACGTATACTATACCCGTAGCCATTTCATGTTTACATGTACGCTCAGTTACGGGAGAGGCAGTACTTTAATTTTAAACTTCACAACTGTGTACATTTGCTCACTTAATGTGCTACTCTAAGGCTTCCTAGTGAAAAAACATCTATCTGATTATTTTTAGAACGCTCGACAACTTTCTTAGACACAATTGAACATTTAGAGCGGTATATTAAGAAAAATTAAGTGTGCTATGCAGGCTGATAACTGAAGTAGTTGGAGAAATAAACTGCTAGTGGGTACTTTACATTAAAATTGAGGGTATATTCACTTGATTGTGATTCGGAAAAACAATAAGGCTTTTTTTTTTTCATATCAAATCTCGGCCCATTTACCTGCGATAACATCTTATACTTCTAATTCAGTCTGTGCCGAGTCCGCGCGGAGGCGCGCGCTACGTGCGGGGCCCAGGTCAATGTCAAATTTCACAACTTCCTGCATCTCCAGCATCGGACCACCTAAACGGGATGGTTATGAAAAAAAAAAAAAAACATCCCTCGTATATTTATCTAGACAGGGGAAACACACGCTCAGTCACGTAGTGTATGTGCTCCAGGAAAGACGGACGTATTGTATTCATCGGAATGATGGAGTGAGAAAGGAAAGAGGAACAGAAAAAGAACTTCACCTGGCTGCGTCTTTGTGGACAAACTTTGATGTATTTTTAGTTTTTTTAATATGTGGAGCAAGCAGTGGTACAAAAGCGTCTGTTCATACCGCACGCCGCTACGGGTGCAACAAGGAAAAATATTCGTGATTTTTCAGCATGCAACGCTTAGTGCGAGCGGGAATGATAGGGGGGGGGGGGGGGGGGGGCTGGGTAGTGAGGAGTGAAACATGTTTACTAATTTCTTTTTTGCAGTAATGATGCCACCTTAACGGCATCTGTCGCAAATTCATTTTTTTCATTAGGTAAGGAAATGTGACCCTACCTAATCTAATCTAACGTAACCGAACACACCTAACTTACATTTGCTCCAGCAGACAGTAATTTGTTCAAAATCTAAATACTTCCAATTTTTACTCCGCAGATATGAAGTGAACTCCGTGTATGTGCCAGAAAACGACAACGCTATACTGACGGGTGAAGGTAAGGCTATAACGTCCCATGGAGATAAGGATGATGATGATTAACTTTGTGGCTCGAGAAATTTGGCCAGAGAGCACCATGACAGGTTTCTTCGCTTTTCCGGTGATGGTGCCAAAGACCCGCTTGCGAAGCTTTCCAGGCCAAGATAAAGCTAAGCATCAGTTCAAGGGAAGGCTTGCACCGATTGTGTCCCCTACGCGGATCCTCAGTGGAACTGGGTCCCAAACTCGCACCCACTAGATCGCAAAACTTATAGTCATGCCACAAGGCCACCGCTGCAGGGGAAAGTTAGGAAGTGCGCTTGGGCACCAGTATTCTGTATGCATTATTATAAATACAAACATCCACAAGTAAAATGAATTTTCATGAATAAGCGCTTTTATTGGAGATTTTAGGAAGGCACAGTAATGAGGTGCCTTGTTCTCCACTGAAAAGCATGAAGTGGAATATGAGATTTCACCCGATCTCTATTGCATTCCGATTCTTCGCGCACTTAGCTACTGCGCATGCTCTCGCTCCAGATGGGATCAGTAAATAATCCGACAGAAAGCAAGGATTGAAAAATATTGGGAGGGGGGTGAGTATACGAACGCTTATAAGCGCCGCCTTTAGGGGTATAACATGACAACGCTAACTGCCCCCGTGTGTGGTTCTCCTTGGTGGTGCTCGTTGGAGTACATGTGCTTTGCTACTGATTGAAACACTAATATATTGTCACGGAGCGAAGAAATCGCGGAGCTAAAACGACGTAGTCGAAGGACAGAAGGTTGGGGGAGAGAAATGGAAGTAGAGGCGACTGAAAGGTATCTGAAGCTGACTGTGCACGCTTTGCCCGCACCGGCCTTCAGTTAAGATTTTGCGCTCACAATAATATATCTGTCTATAACATTCCTCAAACACTCCTTAGCATAACATCGTAGCTACCGCACGTGAAGGAACACCGACATTAATATAAAGTCTCGCCGTGACCAAGCCGTATAAAAAAACTTGCAAGGTCTATGGGTGAAGTATCTGACATAGAATTCTAAGTGTCCCGGAGGGTTGGGTTTCAATCTCGCCCTTCTATTTCAAAGGTACCATTCGAGTTGGTATCTCCTGTCAACTCGGCCATGTCATAAGATTTCATGACGTACACACACGGATTACCTGTCCTGCCAATGTTTCGCTCACAGCGTGTACGCCAACACCGACAACATCGGCGCCACATTTTCTGGCGAAGTATACTTTCACCACCCTCGCATTAAAATGAAGTTAGAGATAGTGTCAGAGATGGATCGCATTTATTATATGCTTTTATGCAATGCTTGCAAAGCAGTGAGTGGCATTGGTGATCGAATTGTTACTTCTTTCCATCCGAACACGCGTTAGCAAGACGTTTTTCTTGTTTATGTAGCTGGTCCGTATTGAAGTTCGTGAGCACGAAGAAACCTGAAAGGGTGCAATTTTGCCAAATAAAGCCCTTATATCATTCAGTTTGAGTCGCTTTGGGACATTAAACCATCAAAATTAAACGACAAATCTCAAGCAGCAGTGACCTGCAAGTATTTCTAGCTTGTTCCCACTGCAAACGCAAACAAAATGACCGATAATATTTCGGCTGTGTTTACTTGTGAAGAAAAATGCAGTAAATGACCTTTCTAGCTTTTTCATGCGAAAATTTGATCATGCGACATTGGTCTTACATTTTCTAAATTGCGAGAGTTTAGCTATCAACACTTTGCTTAATGCAGGCTGTTTGAAACTACACTCAGTGATTTCATCCTCGACCTCCATAAGCCAAAGTTTAGTTAACACGAGGTTGGTATAAGCAAGCAGTAACGTATCGACAATTTAAAATGAGCGACATTCTATCGCAGCTTTCCAATTGATACCTCCTTAGCCCGCAATATTGGATAAGTTGAGGCGCCCTCTCTAGGTTGTGGAAATCGCCAATGACCTGCTCTCGAAGTCATTATCTGCAATTACTCGGCCAAAATTCTGATTGCAGCTACGATACCTTATTTTCAACGCCACATAAGAGAAGTTTGTGATAAACAAAACCTGTAATTCTAAGTACTGGGCAAAACAGAGAAAACAAACTTATTTTTAGTACATAAAAAGCATTTGAGGGGCATCGCATGCGCGACTGTTATTGAAATCTGGGGGTACAATAGACGTGATTATTAATGGGCATTGTCGTTTCATACACGAGAGTAGCTATCATTGCTTCTAAGTGGAATACACAAGTGCAATATTTAAACAGCCAAGTGTACGAGTAGGGCTGTTGAGAGTTCTAAGGCTTACATATACCAATTATGTTAACCCGAACGACTGGTACAGTTACGATGGCCCACATTGATCACATTATTGCAGGGTTGTATGATTTACCTTTCATTCGAGTGATTACGTCATAGGTTTATTTTAGCAAAAAAAAAAAGTAGATGAGGCAGTAAGAATTTTAGTCGCATTACTACACTGTAGGCACAGGGCGTGGACATAATTTATATCTGTTTCGGTCTGGGCTGAATTTGCTGGCGTAAAATAAAAAACTCTGGAATTCTGGAGTTTCGTGCCATTATGAAAATCGGCGATGCAGCTCTGGCTCACATGCCTTGATTGTTGATGCAACCAACACAACAGAGGCGACTGATTTAGCCGGAATCTATAGCTAAAATTGTCTAGAGTGGCCCATCTAAACAGGTATAATTATCATAAGGTTCAATCAGGAAAGTATACTGTAAATGAGAAGCTATAAACTCGAGAGTTGTGCAGAATCCCTTTTTTTCCTTCTAAATCCATTCCACATTTTTGCGCCTTTTTCGATCACTATGAAGTAATCTGAAAAGCTGCTGGACTGTAATTTTGGGAATTTTTCTTCCTTTATTCTTATCCTCACAGGAATGCAGGTGACGCTTTATCAACTTGTCCCGCCTTACAACGGAAAAGCTTACTACTTCGAACACGGTAAGCTATTTAAATGAAGTTCTGAGAACAGGTGTTATAAAAATCAAGAGATGCTGAAGAGTAGGCAAAGGGTCCGACTCTGCTCAGGTTTAAAGAGGACAATAGCCTCTACTACCTGCTCTAGTTAATTTACATCCTGATATTTGATCTACGTTAATAACAATAATAAACATCAAATTGAGTCAACAAGACGGATAAATTATGGGGCTCTAACAAATTTTGTTTTAGATAATAGTAAAGGTGGTCCCTCAAGGTCAGCTCCTACTTGTCCGATAGCCAGCGGTTAGTTTTCGATGGTTTGAAAATAATTCATTGATGAAATTACGAAAACTGAAAAACCAACAATAAAGAATTATATCAGTAAGAGTTATGCTGCACACCATCGCACTTTCAACTGGTAAGCGAACGCTCGCACCAGTTAAAATGTCTTACAAAAATGCAATTCGAGATAAATCATACTGGCCTTGCAGTTTCAGGTAACTCAAAGCCACCCTCCCCCCCCCCCCCCCACACACACACACGCGCACGCACACGCACACGCACACGCACGCACACACACACACACACACACACACACACACACACACACACACACACACACACACACACACACACACACACACACACACACACACACACACACACACACACACACACACACACACACACACACACACACACACACACACACACACACACACACACACACACACACACCACACACACACACACACACACACACACACACACACACACACACACACACACACGCACACACGCACACACACACACACACACACACACACACACACACACACACACACACACACACACACACACACACACACACACACACACACACACACACACACACACACACACACACACACACACACACACACACACACACACACACACACACACACACACACACACACACACACACACACACACACACACACACACACACACACACACACACACACACACACACACACACACACACACACACACACACACACACACACACACACACACCACACACACACACACACACACACACACACACACACACACACACACACACACACACACACACACACACACACACACACACACACACACACACACACACACACACACACACACACACACACACACACACACACACACACACACACACACACACACACACACACACACACACACACACACACACACACACACACACACACACACACACACACACACACACACACACACACACACACACACACACACACACACACACACACACACACACACACACACACACACACACACACACACACACACACACACACACACACACACACACACACACACACACACACACACACACACACACACACACACACACACACACACACACACACACACACACACACACACACACACACACACACACACACACACACACACACACACACACACACACACACACACACACACACACACACACACACACACACACACACACACACACACACACACACACACACACACACACACACACACACACACACACACACACACACACACACACACACACACACACACACACACACACACACACACACACACACACACACACACACACACACACACACACACACACACACACACACACACACACACACACACACAGACACACAGACAGACACACACAGACAGACAGACAGAGACTTCTGTAGGTGTATGTGCAACTGCGTGGAACCATGTCTAGCCTTCCATCCCCTCCCCCTATTTTTTTTTGTCACGCCGATGTGGCCGCCTGATTAGGATCTCAGGGCTGAGAGCGCTTTTGTTATATAATGCGACAAGTGCAACAATGACGCTAGTTAGGTTAATACTAAACCTTTCTCTCTGGCAGTTCTGCTCGGCATCAAGGCGCTGTGCACTATCTCGATTCCGTGTGTACGTTTGGTGCGCTCGTAATCGATTCCGTGTGTACGTTTGGTGCGCTCGTGATCTTATGGCGTAACGCAGCACGTGGTGCCTGTTGAGGAAGGCACATATCTTTCGGTTGTACGTATTGAACGGTCTCCGTTGACGTGTGTGGAAAACACTTCCTACCTGTGTTCTTTGGGCGCTTGAAGGACCTCAAGACGGTACTTGAATCGCATGTGTGGGCTTAAATGAACGGCAATTTTCATTTCACTGATGTTTCCCCACATGTAGCCGTCACAGTGATAGTTTCATACACGTCTGTATTGCACTCGATGCCTCTTTTTAATTTATCATTAGTTATCCGGCCTTATGGAAGCGAAAAATTGTGCTGGAATCGTCAGTAACTATTTGACGCGTGACCTCAGTAGCCATCGGTAGCTGCGACTACGATAGTGAATCTGCTGTCATGTGATGCGAGTGTATAAAAGAGGAATACGAAAATAAAGCGGGACTTCTTTCGTCACCGGGAATCACAGTGTCTGGACTGCTTCTTCGGACAGCGCTCAGGCGCGGGCTCGGCTATGCCACCCAGCTTAACACGGCACAGATAACCGGTTGATTTTTACACGAAAATGCTGATGTTAGGATTACAAGGCTACGAAGTATTCTACGGAGACAGGAGCCCCCGAAATTATTTCTACCATATAGGCTTAACCAGTATTCACCAATGCCTAAATGCATGATGATTTTGTAATGTCTCCTCTACCCTAGTGGTACGCAGTGAGTTGTACTCGGCAGCTGTACTCTACAGCAGTTTGAAGTGAATGTGAATCAGAACAAAGGGCAGCGCTTTTGTTTTTGCTTTGTGTGGCTCTTCTTTACTGCTCCCCCCTTTCGATTTGCTCAGTCGTCACACAGACCGGCCAAGTTGCACTCAAGCTGTACGACACCAGCCCAAGCTGTAAGAATGCCGAGGCCTTGCGCAAACAAGTCTGTCCCGAGCCATGCAGTCTGAAGCCAGCGCGGAAACGCGCCTCGACCTGACTCAGCAATTGGAGCCCGGAGAGTGTCCTATACGGCATTCTTTCTTAATGAGAGGCTGCTTTAAGAACACGTTTTTGCATCTATATCAAAATAATAAAAATGCTTCTGTATGATGGAACCGAGTACTGTGTCTGGTAGCTCTGGTGTTAGAAACTTGCTGCTGTCAATTTTCAGCCAATTATTGAAGAACTCTTAAAAACGTTTTAAACGTAGGAACTTGGCCCGTTTCTTAATTTCAGGTAATCCAGCCACTGCCAGAAGTTCTGAGTTTGGATCATACCTATCGTATTTATTGAACATAACTGCTTCGCGCTGAATAATTTTCAACCTAATTATACTTGTAGCCACGTACGGCTGGAGTGGTTGTATCTATCGCTTGAATGGGTGTCGCTACCTACATGTTATGAGGTTAGACCAGTCTGCTTTAGAGATCACTGTATAAGGATTGAAAGCTTCGACAGAAAGCCAAACAAAAATAGCTTTGAGACCTATGGAAACACAATACGAAATTGTTGGAGAACGAGGGTTATATTAAGGATGTTGAGTAGGAGCTAAAAAAGTTGCTCGCAGTGCAGCCGATAAGTGTCGGCGTAGGCTGCGAAGAATTTAAACGGGCAGTAAAACTGAAGGCAATTGAAAAAAGTAGTAAACTGCGATATGAACAGAAACAAAACGAGACACATTTATGTGAGCAACTAGAATTTTTTACTGGTATAGAATGCGCTCAGCCAGGCACATTTTCCAAAGAAGTAAGGAGCATCAAGATTGAGTTGGAAAGATTAGATACAGATAAGTACAGAGCGGCGGTTATTCGTGCACGGTCCGAGAAGCAGTGGGCCGCTGAAGCACCAACAAAGCGTGCTTTATCGGAAGAAAAGCGATACGCGAGGCGTAAAAAAATACAGAAAATACGAAGCGGGAATGTTTCGTCTTACGGCCGTGTTATCAAAAATGTAATTGGCGGTAATTTCAAAGACTTGCTTGGTCACTCGCGCAAAATGGTAGGGAATTTTCAAGCAGAAGGTTTGCCACTAATGCCTAAGATTGATGATGAAGGAAAGGAACGACTAGAAAAGTCGATTTGCATGAAAGAAATAGAGGACACAATAGACGCTCTGCCAGCTGGTAAAGCGCTGGGCCCTGACAGATTAGAGGCGTCCTCTCATAAAACGTTCAAGCCAATGATAGCTCACCTCCTCCTGAAGGTTATCAATGCAGCTTATGAGCAAAACCGCGTTCCTCTGTCCTTCAGAACTTCTCATAGCCCACTGATTCTGAAAACTGAGGAGCCGGAAAAGCGTTTGTTGGTGAGGTCTTCTCGCCCGATAATCCTAACCAACGTTGATTATAAAATATTTATGAAAGTGTTGGCAAGACGACTGCAATGTGTGATAACAAAGCTGATTGGTACGCATCAGACTTGTGACATAAAGGGACGGAGCACCGCCACCAACATACAAGTAGAGCGAAGCGTACTAGAATGTTGTGACCCACTTGGGGACCGTGTGGCAATGATCCAACTATATCTCGTAAAAGCATTTGACCGTGTGTCGCATGATGTGTTGTTTGCCATATTGGATCACTCCAGTGTTAGGGATGTAATAACAGACGGCGTCAGAATGGCGTATGCCAACTGCACAACGCGGATCATACTGAACGGAGAACTGAACGAGAGCCTGCATGTGCGGTCATCAGTTAGGCAGGGCTATCCCCTGTCGCCCCTGTTGTTTGCACTCTACCTGGAGCTTCTTTGCTTCGACATCTGAAATAATGAGAGCGTAATGGGCTTCAGGCTACAGTCAGTGCATGTTAAAATATTGGCCTACGCTGATGATATTGTGGGTTTCTGTTCAGATAAAGATAACATCTGTAAAGCCACAAATGTAGTCCACGAATATTGTCAAGGTACGGGGGCGTTATTAAACTGGGAAAAGAACTATGGTTTCTGGCATGGTAGTTGGGAAGACACGCCAGAGTACTACTCTCGACTGCAGTGGTCCATGATTCCTACAATCTATCTAGGTGTACCTGTCCACGCGTACCGAAACCCTGATTCATATTGGAGTAATGAAACCTCGAAGGCATAAGAAAAGGCTGGTGCGTGGAAAGGAATTCAATCATCTATAATTTCGCGCGTCACCAGGTGTAATTTATTTCTCACTGGTACTGGGATCGATACCCAGTACCTCTAATACCTATTTTATGGTTTTCGCTATGCCATTGACATTTATTTCTTCTGTTTACTTTTGGTTGAAGAAGGCGCGTCGAGAGAACAGGTTGACAGCCGTATTTACAGTGCTTGTCAGCATCTTGGCGGGATACCGTTCGCCTCATGTTCCGTCGGGGGTGTAGCTCCAGGTCTAGTTGCAACATTGAAACGTGATCTTTAAACACGTCACATCATTCCAAAATGCTTCTAGCTACCTGAATGCTTGTATAAATGCTTCGCTCTATGATTCCACATGTTTGATG